>NW_026870560.1:2500-629708 GCF_963576545.1 Limanda limanda
CCTAACCCTAACCCTAACCCTAACCCTAACCCTAACCCTAACCCTAACCCTAACCCTAACCCTAACCCTAACCCTAACCCTAACCCTAACCCTAACCCTAACCCTAACCCTAACCCTAACCCTAACCCTAACCCTAACCCTAACCCTAACCCTAACCCTAACCCTAACCCTAACCCTAACCCTAACCCTAACCCTAACCCTAACCCTAACCCTAACCCTAACCCTAACCCTAACCCTAACCCTAACCCTAACCCTAACCCTAACCCTAACCCTAACCCTAACCCTAACCCTAACCCTAACCCTAACCCTAACCCTAACCCTAACCCTAACCCTAACCCTAACCCTAACCCTAACCCTAACCCTAACCCTAACCCTAACCCTAACCCTAACCCTAACCCTAACCCTAACCCTAACCCTAACCCTAACCCTAACCCTAACCCTAACCCTAACCCTAACCCTAACCCTAACCCTAACCCTAACCCTAACCCTAACCCTAACCCTAACCCTAACCCTAACCCTAACCCTAACCCTAACCCTAACCCTAACCCTAACCCTAACCCTAACCCTAACCCTAACCCTAACCCTAACCCTAACCCTAACCCTAACCCTAACCCTAACCCTAACCCTAACCCTAACCCTAACCCTAACCCTAACCCTAACCCTAACCCTAACCCTAACCCTAACCCTAACCCTAACCCTAACCCTAACCCTAACCCTAACCCTAACCCTAACCCTAACCCTAACCCTAACCCTAACCCTAACCCTAACCCTAACCCTAACCCTAACCCTAACCCTAACCCTAACCCTAACCCTAACCCTAACCCTAACCCTAACCCTAACCCTAACCCTAACCCTAACCCTAACCCTAACCCTAACCCTAACCCTAACCCTAACCCTAACCCTAACCCTAACCCTAACCCTAACCCTAACCCTAACCCTAACCCTAACCCTAACCCTAACCCTAACCCTAACCCTAACCCTAACCCTAACCCTAACCCTAACCCTAACCCTAACCCTAACCCTAACCCTAACCCTAACCCTAACCCTAACCCTAACCCTAACCCTAACCCTAACCCTAACCCTAACCCTAACCCTAACCCTAACCCTAACCCTAACCCTAACCCTAACCCTAACCCTAACCCTAACCCTAACCCTAACCCTAACCCTAACCCTAACCCTAACCCTAACCCTAACCCTAACCCTAACCCTAACCCTAACCCTAACCCTAACCCTAACCCTAACCCTAACCCTAACCCTAACCCTAACCCTAACCCTAACCCTAACCCTAACCCTAACCCTAACCCTAACCCTAACCCTAACCCTAACCCTAACCCTAACCCTAACCCTAACCCTAACCCTAACCCTAACCCTAACCCTAACCCTAACCCTAACCCTAACCCTAACCCTAACCCTAACCCTAACCCTAACCCTAACCCTAACCCTAACCCTAACCCTAACCCTAACCCTAACCCTAACCCTAACCCTAACCCTAACCCTAACCCTAACCCTAACCCTAACCCTAACCCTAACCCTAACCCTAACCCTAACCCTAACCCTAACCCTAACCCTAACCCTAACCCTAACCCTAACCCTAACCCTAACCCTAACCCTAACCCTAACCCTAACCCTAACCCTAACCCTAACCCTAACCCTAACCCTAACCCTAACCCTAACCCTAACCCTAACCCTAACCCTAACCCTAACCCTAACCCTAACCCTAACCCTAACCCTAACCCTAACCCTAACCCTAACCCTAACCCTAACCCTAACCCTAACCCTAACCCTAACCCTAACCCTAACCCTAACCCTAACCCTAACCCTAACCCTAACCCTAACCCTAACCCTAACCCTAACCCTAACCCTAACCCTAACCCTAACCCTAACCCTAACCCTAACCCTAACCCTAACCCTAACCCTAACCCTAACCCTAACCCTAACCCTAACCCTAACCCTAACCCTAACCCTAACCCTAACCCTAACCCTAACCCTAACCCTAACCCTAACCCTAACCCTAACCCTAACCCTAACCCTAACCCTAACCCTAACCCTAACCCTAACCCTAACCCTAACCCTAACCCTAACCCTAACCCTAACCCTAACCCTAACCCTAACCCTAACCCTAACCCTAACCCTAACCCTAACCCTAACCCTAACCCTAACCCTAACCCTAACCCTAACCCTAACCCTAACCCTAACCCTAACCCTAACCCTAACCCTAACCCTAACCCTAACCCTAACCCTAACCCTAACCCTAACCCTAACCCTTCCGAAAGTCGGAAAAGCTCAAGGATGGTACCGATCGATGCGCGCAACCCCATTTAGTGGGGGTAGAGCCTACTTGCAAGTCTCTCCAACCTTCACAAAAAAAGTTATTCAAGAATATCTCTTTCTCCTATGTGCTTTCATCCCTAACCCTAACCCTAACCCTTCCGAAAGTCGGAGAAGCTCAAGGATGGTACCGATCGATGCGCGCTACCCCATTTAGTGGGGGTAGAGCCTACTTGCAAGTCTCTCCGACCTTCACAAAAAAAGTTATTCAAGAATATCTCTTTCTCCTATGTGCTTTCATCCCTAACCCTAACCCTAACCCTTCCGAAAGTCGGAGAAGCTCAAGGATGGTACCGATCGATGCGCGCAACCCCATTTAGTGGGGGTAGAGCCTACTTGCAAGTCTCTCCGACCTTCACAAAAAAAGTAATTCAAGAATATCTCCTCAGATTTGGGGGAATTTCGTCGGTCGACCTCTTTCGAAGGTCGTACAAGCTCGGGGATGGTACCAATCGATCTGCAGGACCCAAATTAGTCCAGATGCAACCACTTTCCAAGTCTCTCCGACCTTCACAAAAAAAGTTATTCAAGAATATCTCTTTCTCCTATGTGCTTTCATCCCTAACCCTAACCCTTCCGAAAGTCGGAGAAGCTCAAGGATGGTACCGATCGATGCGCGCTACCCCATTTAGTGGGGGTAGAGCCTACTTGCAAGTCTCTCCGACCTTCACAAAAAAAGTTATTCAAGAATATCTCTTTCTCCTATGTGCTTTCATCCCTAACCCTAACCCTAACCCTTCCGAAAGTCGGAGAAGCTCAAGGATGGTACCGATCGATGCGCGCAACCCCATTTAGTGGGGGTAGAGCCTACTTGCAAGTCTCTCCGACCTTCACAAAAAAAGTTATTCAAGAATATCTCCTCAGATTTGGGGGAATTTCGTCGGTCGACCTCTTCCGAAGGTCGTACAAGCTCAAGGATGGTACCAATCGATCCGCAGGACCCAAATTAGTCCAGATGCAACCACTTTCCAAGTCTCTCCGACCTTCACAAAAAAAGTTATTCAAGAATATCTCTTTCTCCTATGTGCTTTCATCCCTAACCCTAACCCTAACCCTTCCGAAAGTCGGAGAAGCTCAAGGATGGTACCGATCGATGCGCGTTACCCCATTTAGTGGGGGTAGAGCCTACTTGCAAGTCTCTCCGACCTTCACAAAAAAAGTTATTCAAGAATATCTCTTTCTCCTATGTGCTTTCATCCCTAACCCTAACCCTAACCCTTCCGAAAGTCGGAGAAGCTCAAGGATGGTACAGATCGATGCGCGCAACCCCATTTAGTGGGGGTAGAGCCTACTTGCAAGTCTCTCCGACCTTCACAAAAAAAGTTATTCAAGAATATCTCCTCAGATTTGGGGGAATTTCGTCGGTCGACCTCTTCCGAAGGTCGTACAAGCTCGGGGATGGTACCAATCGATCTGCAGGACCCAAATTAGTCCAGATGCAACCACTTTCCAAGTCTCTCCGACCTTCACAAAAAAAGTTATTCAAGAATATCTCTTTCTCCTATGTGCTTTCATCCCTAACCCTAACCCTAACCCTTCCGAAAGTCGGAGAAGCTCAAGGATGGTACCGATCGATGCGCGCTACCCCATTTAGTGGGGGTAGAGCCTACTTGCAAGTCTCTCCGACCTTCACAAAAAAAGTTATTCAAGAATATCTCTTTCTCCTATGTGCTTTCATCCCTAACCCTAACCTTAACCCTTCCAAAAGTCGGAGAAGCTCAAGGATGGTACCGATCGATGTGCGCTACCCCATTTAGTGGGGGTAGAGCCTACTTGCAAGTCTCTCCGACCTTCACAAAAAAAGTTATTCAAGAATATCTCTTTCTCCTATGTGCTTTCATCCCTAACCCTAACCCTTCCGAAAGTCGGAGAAGCTCAAGGATGGTACCGATCGATGCGCGCTACCCCATTTAGTGGGGGTAGAGCCTACTTGCAAGTCTCTCCGACCTTCACAAAAAAAGTTATTCAAGAATATCTCTTTCTCCTATGTGCTTTCATCCCTAACCCTAACCCTAACCCTTCCGAAAGTCGGAGAAGCTCAAGGATGGTACCGATCGATGCGCGTTACCCCATTTAGTGGGGGTAGAGCCTACTTGCAAGTCTCTCCGACCTTCACAAAAAAAGTTATTCAAGAATATCTCCTCAGATTTGGGGGAATTTCGTCGGTCGACCTCTTCCGAAGGTCGTACAAGCTCGGGGATGGTACCAATCGATCCGCAGGACCCAAATTAGTCCAGATGCAACCACTTTCCAAGTCTCTCCGACCTTCACAAAAAAAGTTATTCAAGAATATCTCTTTCTCCTATGTGCTTTCATCCCTAACCCTAACCCTAACCCTTCCGAAAGTCGGAGAAGCTCAAGGATGGTACCGATCGATGCGCGCTACCCCATTTAGTGGGGGTAGAGCCTACTTGCAAGTCTCTCCGACCTTCACAAAAAAAGTTATTCAAGAATATCTCTTTCTCCTATGTGCTTTCATCCCTAACCCTAACCCTAACCCTTCCGAAAGTCGGAGAAGCTCAAGGATGGTACCGATCGATGCGTGCTACCCCATTTAGTGGGGGTAGAGCCTACTTGCAAGTCTCTTCGACCTTCACAAAAAAAGTTATTCAAGAATATCTCTTTCTCCTATGTGCTTTCATCCCTAACCCTAACCCTAACCCTTCCGAAAGTCGGAGAAGCTCAAGGATGGTACCGATCGATGCGCGCAACCCCATTTAGTGGGGGTAGAGCCTACTTGCAAGTCTCTCCGACCTTCACAAAAAAAGTTATTCAAGAATATCTCTTTCTCCTATGTGCTTTCATCCCTAACCCTAACCCTTCCGAAAGTCGGAGAAGCTCAAGGATGGTACCGATCGATGCGCGCTACCCCATTTAGTGGGGGTAGAGCCTACTTGCAAGTCTCTCCGACCTTCACAAAAAAAGTTATTCAAGAATATCTCTTTCTCCTATGTGCTTTCATCCCTAACCCTAACCCTAACCCTTCCGAAAGTCGGAGAAGCTCAAGGATGGTACCGATCGATGCGCGTTACCCCATTTAGTGGGGGTAGAGCCTACTTGCAAGTCTCTCCGACCTTCACAAAAAAAGTTATTCAAGAATATCTCCTCAGATTTGGGGGAATTTCGTCGGTCGACCTCTTCCGAAGGTCGTACAAGCTCGGGGATGGTACCAATCGATCCGCAGGACCCAAATTAGTCCAGATGCAACCACTTTCCAAGTCTCTCCGACCTTCACAAAAAAAGTTATTCAAGAATATCTCTTTCTCCTATGTGCTTTCATCCCTAACCCTAACCCTAACCCTTCCGAAAGTCGGAGAAGCTCAAGGATGGTACCGATCGATGCGCGCTACCCCATTTAGTGGGGGTAGAGCCTACTTGCAAGTCTCTCCGACCTTCACAAAAAAAGTTATTCAAGAATATCTCTTTCTCCTATGTGCTTTCATCCCTAACCCTAACCCTAACCCTTCCGAAAGTCGGAGAAGCTCAAGGATGGTACTGATCGATGCGTGCTACCCCATTTAGTGGGGGTAGAGCCTACTTGCAAGTCTCTTCGACCTTCACAAAAAAAGTTATTCAAGAATATGTCTTTCTCCTATGTGCTTTCATCCCTAACCCTAACCCTAACCCTTCCGAAAGTCGGAGAAGCTCAAGGATGGTACCGATCGATGCGCGCTACCCCATTTAGTGGGGGTAGAGCCTACTTGCAAGTCTCTCCAACCTTCACAAAAAAAGTTATTCAAGAATATCTCTTTCTCCTATGTGCTTTCATCCCTAACCCTAACCCTAACCCTTCCGAAAGTCGGAGAAGCTCAAGGATGGTACCGATCGATGCGCGCTACCCCATTTAGTGGGGGTAGAGCCTACTTGCAAGTCTCTCCGACCTTCACAAAAAAAGTTATTCAAGAATATCTCTTTCTCCTATGTGCTTTCATCCCTAACCCTAACCCTAACCCTTCCGAAAGTCGGAGAAGCTCAAGGATGGTACCGATCGATGCGCGCAACCCCATTTAGTGGGGGTAGAGCCTACTTGCAAGTCTCTCCGACCTTCACAAAAAAAGTAATTCAAGAATATCTCCTCAGATTTGGGGGAATTTCGTCGGTCGACCTCTTTCGAAGGTCGTACAAGCTCGGGGATGGTACCAATCGATCCGCAGGACCCAAATTAGTCCAGATGCAACCACTTTCCAAGTCTCTCCGACCTTCACAAAAAAAGTTATTCAAGAATATCTCTTTCTCCTATGTGCTTTCATCCCTAACCCTAACCCTTCCGAAAGTCGGAGAAGCTCAAGGATGGTACCGATCGATGCGCGCTACCCCATTTAGTGGGGGTAGAGCCTACTTGCAAGTCTCTCCGACCTTCACAAAAAAAGTTATTCAAGAATATCTCTTTCTCCTATGTGCTTTCATCCCTAACCCTAACCCTAACCCTTCCGAAAGTCGGAGAAGCTCAAGGATGGTACCGATCGATGCGCGCAACCCCATTTAGTGGGGGTAGAGCCTACTTGCAAGTCTCTCCGACCTTCACAAAAAAAGTTATTCAAGAATATCTCCTCAGATTTGGGGGAATTTCGTCGGTCGACCTCTTCCGAAGGTCGTACAAGCTCAAGGATGGTACCAATCGATCCGCAGGACCCAAATTAGTCCAGATGCAACCACTTTCCAAGTCTCTCCGACCTTCACAAAAAAAGTTATTCAAGAATATCTCTTTCTCCTATGTGCTTTCATCCCTAACCCTAACCCTAACCCTTCCGAAAGTCGGAGAAGCTCAAGGATGGTACCGATCGATGCGCGTTACCCCATTTAGTGGGGGTAGAGCCTACTTGCAAGTCTCTCCGACCTTCACAAAAAAAGTTATTCAAGAATATCTCTTTCTCCTATGTGCTTTCATCCCTAACCCTAACCCTAACCCTTCCGAAAGTCGGAGAAGCTCAAGGATGGTACAGATCGATGCGCGCAACCCCATTTAGTGGGGGTAGAGCCTACTTGCAAGTCTCTCCGACCTTCACAAAAAAAGTTATTCAAGAATATCTCCTCAGATTTGGGGGAATTTCGTCGGTCGACCTCTTCCGAAGGTCGTACAAGCTCGGGGATGGTACCAATCGATCTGCAGGACCCAAATTAGTCCAGATGCAACCACTTTCCAAGTCTCTCCGACCTTCACAAAAAAAGTTATTCAAGAATATCTCTTTCTCCTATGTGCTTTCATCCCTAACCCTAACCCTAACCCTTCCGAAAGTCGGAGAAGCTCAAGGATGGTACCGATCGATGCGCGCTACCCCATTTAGTGGGGGTAGAGCCTACTTGCAAGTCTCTCCGACCTTCACAAAAAAAGTTATTCAAGAATATCTCTTTCTCCTATGTGCTTTCATCCCTAACCCTAACCCTAACCCTTCCGAAAGTCGGAGAAGCTCAAGGATGGTACCGATCGATGTGCGCTACCCCATTTAGTGGGGGTAGAGCCTACTTGCAAGTCTCTCCGACCTTCACAAAAAAAGTTATTCAAGAATATCTCTTTCTCCTATGTGCTTTCATCCCTAACCCTAACCCTTCCGAAAGTCGGAGAAGCTCAAGGATGGTACCGATCGATGCGCGCTACCCCATTTAGTGGGGGTAGAGCCTACTTGCAAGTCTCTCCGACCTTCACAAAAAAAGTTATTCAAGAATATCTCTTTCTCCTATGTGCTTTCATCCCTAACCCTAACCCTAACCCTTCCGAAAGTCGGAGAAGCTCAAGGATGGTACCGATCGATGCGCGTTACCCCATTTAGTGGGGGTAGAGCCTACTTGCAAGTCTCTCCGACCTTCACAAAAAAAGTTATTCAAGAATATCTCCTCAGATTTGGGGGAATTTCGTCGGTCGACCTCTTCCGAAGGTCGTACAAGCTCGGGGATGGTACCAATCGATCCGCAGGACCCAAATTAGTCCAGATGCAACCACTTTTCAAGTCTCTCCGACCTTCACAAAAAAAGTTATTCAAGAATATCTCTTTCTCCTATGTGCTTTCATCCCTAACCCTAACCCTAACCCTTCCGAAAGTCGGAGAAGCTCAAGGATGGTACCGATCGATGCGCGCTACCCCATTTAGTGGGGGTAGAGCCTACTTGCAAGTCTCTCCGACCTTCACAAAAAAAGTTATTCAAGAATATCTCTTTCTCCTATGTGCTTTCATCCCTAACCCTAACCCTAACCCTTCCGAAAGTCGGAGAAGCTCAAGGATGGTACCGATCGATGCGTGCTACCCCATTTAGTGGGGGTAGAGCCTACTTGCAAGTCTCTTCGACCTTCACAAAAAAAGTTATTCAAGAATATCTCTTTCTCCTATGTGCTTTCATCCCTAACCCTAACCCTAACCCTTCCGAAAGTCGGAGAAGCTCAAGGATGGTACCGATCGATGCGCGCTACCCCATTTAGTGGGGGTAGAGCCTACTTGCAAGTCTCTCCGACCTTCACAAAAAAAGTTATTCAAGAATATCTCTTTCTCCTATGTGCTTTCATCCCTAACCCTAACCCTAACCCTTCCGAAAGTCGGAGAAGCTCAAGGATGGTACCGATCGATGTGCGCTACCCCATTTAGTGGGGGTAGAGCCTACTTGCAAGTCTCTCCGACCTTCACAAAAAAAGTTATTCAAGAATATCTCTTTCTCCTATGTGCTTTCATCCCTAACCCTAACCCTTCCGAAAGTCGGAGAAGCTCAAGGATGGTACCGATCGATGCGCGCTACCCCATTTAGTGGGGGTAGAGCCTACTTGCAAGTCTCTCCGACCTTCACAAAAAAAGTTATTCAAGAATATCTCTTTCTCCTATGTGCTTTCATCCCTAACCCTAACCCTAACCCTTCCGAAAGTCGGAGAAGCTCAAGGATGGTACCGATCGATGCGCGTTACCCCATTTAGTGGGGGTAGAGCCTACTTGCAAGTCTCTCCGACCTTCACAAAAAAAGTTATTCAAGAATATCTCCTCAGATTTGGGGGAATTTCGTCGGTCGACCTCTTCCGAAGGTCGTACAAGCTCGGGGATGGTACCAATCGATCCGCAGGACCCAAATTAGTCCAGATGCAACCACTTTTCAAGTCTCTCCGACCTTCACAAAAAAAGTTATTCAAGAATATCTCTTTCTCCTATGTGCTTTCATCCCTAACCCTAACCCTAACCCTTCCGAAAGTCGGAGAAGCTCAAGGATGGTACCGATCGATGCGCGCTACCCCATTTAGTGGGGGTAGAGCCTACTTGCAAGTCTCTCCGACCTTCACAAAAAAAGTTATTCAAGAATATCTCTTTCTCCTATGTGCTTTCATCCCTAACCCTAACCCTAACCCTTCCGAAAGTCGGAGAAGCTCAAGGATGGTACCGATCGATGCGCGTTACCCCATTTAGTGGGGGTAGAGCCTACTTGCAAGTCTCTCCGACCTTCACAAAAAAAGTTATTCAAGAATATCTCCTCAGATTTGGGGGAATTTCGTCGGTCGACCTCTTCCGAAGGTCGTACAAGCTCGGGGATGGTACCAATCGATCCGCAGGACCCAAATTAGTCCAGATGCAACCACTTTTCAAGTCTCTCCGACCTTCACAAAAAAAGTTATTCAAGAATATCTCTTTCTCCTATGTGCTTTCATCCCTAACCCTAACCCTAACCCTTCCGAAAGTCGGAGAAGCTCAAGGATGGTACCGATCGATGCGCGCTACCCCATTTAGGGGGGGTAGAGCCTACTTGCAAGTCTCTCCGACCTTCACAAAAAAAGTTATTCAAGAATATCTCTTTCTCCTATGTGCTTTCATCCCTAACCCTAACCCTAACCCTTCCGAAAGTCGGAGAAGCTCAAGGATGGTACCGATCGATGCGTGCTACCCCATTTAGTGGGGGTAGAGCCTACTTGCAAGTCTCTTCGACCTTCACAAAAAAAGTTATTCAAGAATATCTCTTTCTCCTATGTGCTTTCATCCCTAACCCTAACCCTAACCCTTCCGAAAGTCGGAGAAGCTCAAGGATGGTACCGATCGATGCGCGCTACCCCATTTAGTGGGGGTAGAGCCTACTTGCAAGTCTCTCCGACCTTCACAAAAAAAGTTATTCAAGAATATCTCTTTCTCCTATGTGCTTTCATCCCTAACCCTAACCCTAACCCTTCCGAAAGTCGGAGAAGCTCAAGGATGGTACCGATCGATGTGCGCTACCCCATTTAGTGGGGGTAGAGCCTACTTGCAAGTCTCTCCGACCTTCACAAAAAAAGTTATTCAAGAATATCTCTTTCTCCTATGTGCTTTCATCCCTAACCCTAACCCTTCCGAAAGTCGGAGAAGCTCAAGGATGGTACCGATCGATGCGCGCTACCCCATTTAGTGGGGGTAGAGCCTACTTGCAAGTCTCTCCGACCTTCACAAAAAAAGTTATTCAAGAATATCTCTTTCTCCTATGTGCTTTCATCCCTAACCCTAACCCTAACCCTTCCGAAAGTCGGAGAAGCTCAAGGATGGTACCGATCGATGCGCGTTACCCCATTTAGTGGGGGTAGAGCCTACTTGCAAGTCTCTCCGACCTTCACAAAAAAAGTTATTCAAGAATATCTCCTCAGATTTGGGGGAATTTCGTCGGTCGACCTCTTCCGAAGGTCGTACAAGCTCGGGGATGGTACCAATCGATCCGCAGGACCCAAATTAGTCCAGATGCAACCACTTTTCAAGTCTCTCCGACCTTCACAAAAAAAGTTATTCAAGAATATCTCTTTCTCCTATGTGCTTTCATCCCTAACCCTAACCCTAACCCTTCCGAAAGTCGGAGAAGCTCAAGGATGGTACCGATCGATGCGCGCTACCCCATTTAGTGGGGGTAGAGCCTACTTGCAAGTCTCTCCGACCTTCACAAAAAAAGTTATTCAAGAATATCTCTTTCTCCTATGTGCTTTCATCCCTAACCCTAACCCTAACCCTTCCGAAAGTCGGAGAAGCTCAAGGATGGTACCGATCGATGCGTGCTACCCCATTTAGTGGGGGTAGAGCCTACTTGCAAGTCTCTTCGACCTTCACAAAAAAAGTTATTCAAGAATATCTCTTTCTCCTATGTGCTTTCATCCCTAACCCTAACCCTAACCCTTCCGAAAGTCGGAGAAGCTCAAGGATGGTACCGATCGATGCGCGCTACCCCATTTAGTGGGGGTAGAGCCTACTTGCAAGTCTCTCCGACCTTCACAAAAAAAGTTATTCAAGAATATCTCTTTCTCCTATGTGCTTTCATCCCTAACCCTAACCCTAACCCTTCCGAAAGTCGGAGAAGCTCAAGGATGGTACCGATCGATGTGCGCTACCCCATTTAGTGGGGGTAGAGCCTACTTGCAAGTCTCTCCGACCTTCACAAAAAAAGTTATTCAAGAATATCTCTTTCTCCTATGTGCTTTCATCCCTAACCCTAACCCTTCCGAAAGTCGGAGAAGCTCAAGGATGGTACCGATCGATGCGCGCTACCCCATTTAGTGGGGGTAGAGCCTACTTGCAAGTCTCTCCGACCTTCACAAAAAAAGTTATTCAAGAATATCTCTTTCTCCTATGTGCTTTCATCCCTAACCCTAACCCTAACCCTTCCGAAAGTCGGAGAAGCTCAAGGATGGTACCGATCGATGCGCGTTACCCCATTTAGTGGGGGTAGAGCCTACTTGCAAGTCTCTCCGACCTTCACAAAAAAAGTTATTCAAGAATATCTCCTCAGATTTGGGGGAATTTCGTCGGTCGACCTCTTCCGAAGGTCGTACAAGCTCGGGGATGGTACCAATCGATCCGCAGGACCCAAATTAGTCCAGATGCAACCACTTTCCAAGTCTCTCCGACCTTCACAAAAAAAGTTATTCAAGAATATCTCTTTCTCCTATGTGCTTTCATCCCTAACCCTAACCCTAACCCTTCCGAAAGTCGGAGAAGCTCAAGGATGGTACCGATCGATGCGCGCTACCCCATTTAGTGGGGGTAGAGCCTACTTGCAAGTCTCTCCGACCTTCACAAAAAAAGTTATTCAAGAATATCTCTTTCTCCTATGTGCTTTCATCCCTAACCCTAACCCTAACCCTTCCGAAAGTCGGAGAAGCTCAAGGATGGTACCGATCGATGCGTGCTACCCCATTTAGTGGGGGTAGAGCCTACTTGCAAGTCTCTTCGACCTTCACAAAAAAAGTTATTCAAGAATATCTCTTTCTCCTATGTGCTTTCATCCCTAACCCTAACCCTAACCCTTCCGAAAGTCGGAGAAGCTCAAGGATGGTACCGATCGATGCGCGCTACCCCATTTAGTGGGGGTAGAGCCTACTTGCAAGTCTCTCCAACCTTCACAAAAAAAGTTATTCAAGAATATCTCTTTCTCCTATGTGCTTTCATCCCTAACCCTAACCCTAACCCTTCCGAAAGTCGGAGAAGCTCAAGGATGGTACCGATCGATGCGCGCTACCCCATTTAGTGGGGGTAGAGCCTACTTGCAAGTCTCTCCGACCTTCACAAAAAAAGTTATTCAAGAATATCTCTTTCTCCTATGTGCTTTCATCCCTAACCCTAACCCTAACCCTTCCGAAAGTCGGAGAAGCTCAAGGATGGTACCGATCGATGCGCGCAACCCCATTTAGTGGGGGTAGAGCCTACTTGCAAGTCTCTCCGACCTTCACAAAAAAAGTTATTCAAGAATATCTCTTTCTCCTATGTGCTTTCATCCCTAACCCTAACCCTTCCGAAAGTCGGAGAAGCTCAAGGATGGTACCGATCGATGCGCGCTACCCCATTTAGTGGGGGTAGAGCCTACTTGCAAGTCTCTCCGACCTTCACAAAAAAAGTTATTCAAGAATATCTCTTTCTCCTATGTGCTTTCATCCCTAACCCTAACCCTAACCCTTCCGAAAGTCGGAGAAGCTCAAGGATGGTACCGATCGATGCGCGTTACCCCATTTAGTGGGGGTAGAGCCTACTTGCAAGTCTCTCCGACCTTCACAAAAAAAGTTATTCAAGAATATCTCCTCAGATTTGGGGGAATTTCGTCGGTCGACCTCTTCCGAAGGTCGTACAAGCTCGGGGATGGTACCAATCGATCCGCAGGACCCAAATTAGTCCAGATGCAACCACTTTCCAAGTCTCTCCGACCTTCACAAAAAAAGTTATTCAAGAATATCTCTTTCTCCTATGTGCTTTCATCCCTAACCCTAACCCTAACCCTTCCGAAAGTCGGAGAAGCTCAAGGATGGTACCGATCGATGCGCGCTACCCCACTTAGTGGGGGTAGAGCCTACTTGCAAGTCTCTCCGACCTTCACAAAAAAAGTTATTCAAGAATATCTCTTTCTCCTATGTGCTTTCATCCCTAACCCTAACCCTAACCCTTCCGAAAGTCGGAGAAGCTCAAGGATGGTACCGATCGATGCGTGCTACCCCATTTAGTGGGGGTAGAGCCTACTTGCAAGTCTCTTCGACCTTCACAAAAAAAGTTATTCAAGAATATCTCTTTCTCCTATGTGCTTTCATCCCTAACCCTAACCCTAACCCTTCCGAAAGTCGGAGAAGCTCAAGGATGGTACCGATCGATGCGCGCTACCCCATTTAGTGGGGGTAGAGCCTACTTGCAAGTCTCTCCAACCTTCACAAAAAAAGTTATTCAAGAATATCTCTTTCTCCTATGTGCTTTCATCCCTAACCCTAACCCTAACCCTTCCGAAAGTCGGAGAAGCTCAAGGATGGTACCGATCGATGCGCGCTACCCCATTTAGTGGGGGTAGAGCCTACTTGCAAGTCTCTCCGACCTTCACAAAAAAAGTTATTCAAGAATATCTCTTTCTCCTATGTGCTTTCATCCCTAACCCTAACCCTAACCCTTCCGAAAGTCGGAGAAGCTCAAGGATGGTACCGATCGATGCGCGCAACCCCATTTAGTGGGGGTAGAGCCTACTTGCAAGTCTCTCCGACCTTCACAAAAAAAGTAATTCAAGAATATCTCCTCAGATTTGGGGGAATTTCGTCGGTCGACCTCTTTCGAAGGTCGTACAAGCTCGGGGATGGTACCAATCGATCCGCAGGACCCAAATTAGTCCAGATGCAACCACTTTCCAAGTCTCTCCGACCTTCACAAAAAAAGTTATTCAAGAATATCTCTTTCTCCTATGTGCTTTCATCCCTAACCCTAACCCTTCCGAAAGTCGGAGAAGCTCAAGGATGGTACCGATCGATGCGCGCTACCCCATTTAGTGGGGGTAAAGCCTACTTGCAAGTCTCTCCGACCTTCACAAAAAAAGTTATTCAAGAATATCTCTTTCTCCTATGTGCTTTCATCCCTAACCCTAACCCTAACCCTTCCGAAAGTCGGAGAAGCTCAAGGATGGTACCGATCGATGCGCGCAACCCCATTTAGTGGGGGTAGAGCCTACTTGCAAGTCTCTCCGACCTTCACAAAAAAAGTTATTCAAGAATATCTCCTCAGATTTGGGGGAATTTCGTCGGTCGACCTCTTCCGAAGGTCGTACAAGCTCAAGGATGGTACCAATCGATCCGCAGGACCCAAATTAGTCCAGATGCAACCACTTTCCAAGTCTCTCCGACCTTCACAAAAAAAGTTATTCAAGAATATCTCTTTCTCCTATGTGCTTTCATCCCTAACCCTAACCCTAACCCTTCCGAAAGTCGGAGAAGCTCAAAGATGGTACCGATCGATGCGCGTTACCCCATTTAGTGGGGGTAGAGCCTACTTGCAAGTCTCTCCGACCTTCACAAAAAAAGTTATTCAAGAATATCTCTTTCTCCTATGTGCTTTCATCCCTAACCCTAACCCTAACCCTTCCGAAAGTCGGAGAAGCTCAAGGATGGTACAGATCGATGCGCGCAACCCCATTTAGTGGGGGTAGAGCCTACTTGCAAGTCTCTCCGACCTTCACAAAAAAAGTTATTCAAGAATATCTCCTCAGATTTGGGGGAATTTCGTCGGTCGACCTCTTCCGAAGGTCGTACAAGCTTGGGGATGGTACCAATCGATCTGCAGGACCCAAATTAGTCCAGATGCAACCACTTTCCAAGTCTCTCCGACCTTCACAAAAAAAGTTATTCAAGAATATCTCTTTCTCCTATGTGCTTTCATCCCTAACCCTAACCCTAACCCTTCCGAAAGTCGGAGAAGCTCAAGGATGGTACCGATCGATGCGCGCTACCCCATTTAGTGGGGGTAGAGCCTACTTGCAAGTCTCTCCGACCTTCACAAAAAAAGTTATTCAAGAATATCTCTTTCTCCTATGTGCTTTCATCCCTAACCCTAACCCTAACCCTTCCGAAAGTCGGAGAAGCTCAAGGATGGTACCGATCGATGTGCGCTACCCCATTTAGTGGGGGTAGAGCCTACTTGCAAGTCTCTCCGACCTTCACAAAAAAAGTTATTCAAGAATATCTCTTTCTCCTATGTGCTTTCATCCCTAACCCTAACCCTTCCGAAAGTCGGAGAAGCTCAAGGATGGTACCGATCGATGCGCGCTACCCCATTTAGTGGGGGTAGAGCCTACTTGCAAGTCTCTCCGACCTTCACAAAAAAAGTTATTCAAGAATATCTCTTTCTCCTATGTGCTTTCATCCCTAACCCTAACCCTAACCCTTCCGAAAGTCGGAGAAGCTCAAGGATGGTACCGATCGATGCGCGTTACCCCATTTAGTGGGGGTAGAGCCTACTTGCAAGTCTCTCCGACCTTCACAAAAAAAGTTATTCAAGAATATCTCCTCAGATTTGGGGGAATTTCGTCGGTCGACCTCTTCCGAAGGTCGTACAAGCTCGGGGATGGTACCAATCGATCCGCAGGACCCAAATTAGTCCAGATGCAACCACTTTCCAAGTCTCTCCGACCTTCACAAAAAAAGTTATTCAAGAATATCTCTTTCTCCTATGTGCTTTCATCCCTAACCCTAACCCTAACCCTTCCGAAAGTCGGAGAAGCTCAAGGATGGTACCGATCGATGCGCGCTACCCCATTTAGTGGGGGTAGAGCCTACTTGCAAGTCTCTCCGACCTTCACAAAAAAAGTTATTCAAGAATATCTCTTTCTCCTATGTGCTTTCATCCCTAACCCTAACCCTAACCCTTCCGAAAGTCGGAGAAGCTCAAGGATGGTACCGATCGATGCGTGCTACCCCATTTAGTGGGGGTAGAGCCTACTTGCAAGTCTCTTCGACCTTCACAAAAAAAGTTATTCAAGAATATCTCTTTCTCCTATGTGCTTTCATCCCTAACCCTAACCCTAACCCTTCCGAAAGTCGGAGAAGCTCAAGGATGGTACCGATCGATGCGCGCTACCCCATTTAGTGGGGGTAGAGCCTACTTGCAAGTCTCTCCAACCTTCACAAAAAAAGTTATTCAAGAATATCTCTTTCTCCTATGTGCTTTCATCCCTAACCCTAACCCTAACCCTTCCGAAAGTCGGAGAAGCTCAAGGATGGTACCGATCGATGCGCGCTACCCCATTTAGTGGGGGTAGAGCCTACTTGCAAGTCTCTCCGACCTTCACAAAAAAAGTTATTCAAGAATATCTCTTTCTCCTATGTGCTTTCATCCCTAACCCTAACCCTAACCCTTCCGAAAGTCGGAAAAGCTCAAGGATGGTACCGATCGATGCGCGCAACCCCATTTAGTGGGGGTAGAGCCTACTTGCAAGTCTCTCCGACCTTCACAAAAAAAGTTATTCAAGAATATCTCTTTCTCCTATGTGCTTTCATCCCTAACCCTAACCCTTCCGAAAGTCGGAGAAGCTCAAGGAAGGTACCGATCGATGCGCGCTACCCCATTTAGTGGGGGTAGAGCCTACTTGCAAGTCTCTCCGACCTTCACAAAAAAAGTTATTCAAGAATATCTCTTTCTCCTATGTGCTTTCATCCCTAACCCTAACCCTAACCCTTCCGAAAGTCGGAGAAGCTCAAGGATGGTACCGATCGATGCGCGTTACCCCATTTAGTGGGGGTAGAGCCTACTTGCAAGTCTCTCCGACCTTCACAAAAAAAGTTATTCAAGAATATCTCCTCAGATTTGGGGGAATTTCGTCGGTCGACCTCTTCCGAAGGTCGTACAAGCTCGGGGATGGTACCAATCGATCCGCAGGACCCAAATTAGTCCAGATGCAACCACTTTCCAAGTCTCTCCGACCTTCACAAAAAAAGTTATTCAAGAATATCTCTTTCTCCTATGTGCTTTCATCCCTAACCCTAACCCTAACCCTTCCGAAAGTCGGAGAAGCTCAAGGATGGTACCGATCGATGCGCGCTACCCCATTTAGTGGGGGTAGAGCCTACTTGCAAGTCTCTCCGACCTTCACAAAAAAAGTTATTCAAGAATATCTCTTTCTCCTATGTGCTTTCATCCCTAACCCTAACCCTAACCCTTCCGAAAGTCGGAGAAGCTCAAGGATGGTACCGATCGATGCGTGCTACCCCATTTAGTGGGGGTAGAGCCTACTTGCAAGTCTCTTCGACCTTCACAAAAAAAGTTATTCAAGAATATCTCTTTCTCCTATGTGCTTTCATCCCTAACCCTAACCCTAACCCTTCCGAAAGTCGGAGAAGCTCAAGGATGGTACCGATCGATGCGCGCTACCCCATTTAGTGGGGGTAGAGCCTACTTGCAAGTCTCTCCAACCTTCACAAAAAAAGTTATTCAAGAATATCTCTTTCTCCTATGTGCTTTCATCCCTAACCCTAACCCTAACCCTTCCGAAAGTCGGAGAAGCTCAAGGATGGTACCGATCGATGCGCGCTACCCCATTTAGTGGGGGTAGAGCCTACTTGCAAGTCTCTCCGACCTTCACAAAAAAAGTTATTCAAGAATATCTCTTTCTCCTATGTGCTTTCATCCCTAACCCTAACCCTAACCCTTCCGAAAGTCGGAGAAGCTCAAGGATGGTACCGATCGATGCGCGCAACCCCATTTAGTGGGGGTAGAGCCTACTTGCAAGTCTCTCCGACCTTCACAAAAAAAGTAATTCAAGAATATCTCCTCAGATTTGGGGGAATTTCGTCGGTCGACCTCTTTCGAAGGTCGTACAAGCTCGGGGATGGTACCAATCGATCTGCAGGACCCAAATTAGTCCAGATGCAACCACTTTCCAAGTCTCTCCGACCTTCACAAAAAAAGTTATTCAAGAATATCTCTTTCTCCTATGTGCTTTCATCCCTAACCCTAACCCTTCCGAAAGTCGGAGAAGCTCAAGGATGGTACCGATCGATGCGCGCTACCCCATTTAGTGGGGGTAGAGCCTACTTGCAAGTCTCTCCGACCTTCACAAAAAAAGTTATTCAAGAATATCTCTTTCTCCTATGTGCTTTCATCCCTAACCCTAACCCTAACCCTTCCGAAAGTCGGAGAAGCTCAAGGATGGTACCGATCGATGCGCGCAACCCCATTTAGTGGGGGTAGAGCCTACTTGCAAGTCTCTCCGACCTTCACAAAAAAAGTTATTCAAGAATATCTCCTCAGATTTGGGGGAATTTCGTCGGTCGACCTCTTCCGAAGGTCGTACAAGCTCAAGGATGGTACCAATCGATCCGCAGGACCCAAATTAGTCCAGATGCAACCACTTTCCAAGTCTCTCCGACCTTCACAAAAAAAGTTATTCAAGAATATCTCTTTCTCCTATGTGCTTTCATCCCTAACCCTAACCCTAACCCTTCCGAAAGTCGGAGAAGCTCAAGGATGGTACCGATCGATGCGCGTTACCCCATTTAGTGGGGGTAGAGCCTACTTGCAAGTCTCTCCGACCTTCACAAAAAAAGTTATTCAAGAATATCTCTTTCTCCTATGTGCTTTCATCCCTAACCCTAACCCTAACCCTTCCGAAAGTCGGAGAAGCTCAAGGATGGTACAGATCGATGCGCGCAACCCCATTTAGTGGGGGTAGAGCCTACTTGCAAGTCTCTCCGACCTTCACAAAAAAAGTTATTCAAGAATATCTCCTCAGATTTGGGGGAATTTCGTCGGTCGACCTCTTCCGAAGGTCGTACAAGCTCGGGGATGGTACCAATCGATCTGCAGGACCCAAATTAGTCCAGATGCAACCACTTTCCAAGTCTCTCCGACCTTCACAAAAAAAGTTATTCAAGAATATCTCTTTCTCCTATGTGCTTTCATCCCTAACCCTAACCCTAACCCTTCCGAAAGTCGGAGAAGCTCAAGGATGGTACCGATCGATGCGCGCTACCCCATTTAGTGGGGGTAGAGCCTACTTGCAAGTCTCTCCGACCTTCACAAAAAAAGTTATTCAAGAATATCTCTTTCTCCTATGTGCTTTCATCCCTAACCCTAACCTTAACCCTTCCAAAAGTCGGAGAAGCTCAAGGATGGTACCGATCGATGTGCGCTACCCCATTTAGTGGGGGTAGAGCCTACTTGCAAGTCTCTCCGACCTTCACAAAAAAAGTTATTCAAGAATATCTCTTTCTCCTATGTGCTTTCATCCCTAACCCTAACCCTTCCGAAAGTCGGAGAAGCTCAAGGATGGTACCGATCGATGCGCGCTACCCCATTTAGTGGGGGTAGAGCCTACTTGCAAGTCTCTCCGACCTTCACAAAAAAAGTTATTCAAGAATATCTCTTTCTCCTATGTGCTTTCATCCCTAACCCTAACCCTAACCCTTCCGAAAGTCGGAGAAGCTCAAGGATGGTACCGATCGATGCGCGTTACCCCATTTAGTGGGGGTAGAGCCTACTTGCAAGTCTCTCCGACCTTCACAAAAAAAGTTATTCAAGAATATCTCCTCAGATTTGGGGGAATTTCGTCGGTCGACCTCTTCCGAAGGTCGTACAAGCTCGGGGATGGTACCAATCGATCCGCAGGACCCAAATTAGTCCAGATGCAACCACTTTCCAAGTCTCTCCGACCTTCACAAAAAAAGTTATTCAAGAATATCTCTTTCTCCTATGTGCTTTCATCCCTAACCCTAACCCTAACCCTTCCGAAAGTCGGAGAAGCTCAAGGATGGTACCGATCGATGCGCGCTACCCCATTTAGTGGGGGTAGAGCCTACTTGCAAGTCTCTCCGACCTTCACAAAAAAAGTTATTCAAGAATATCTCTTTCTCCTATGTGCTTTCATCCCTAACCCTAACCCTAACCCTTCCGAAAGTCGGAGAAGCTCAAGGATGGTACCGATCGATGCGTGCTACCCCATTTAGTGGGGGTAGAGCCTACTTGCAAGTCTCTTCGACCTTCACAAAAAAAGTTATTCAAGAATATCTCTTTCTCCTATGTGCTTTCATCCCTAACCCTAACCCTAACCCTTCCGAAAGTCGGAGAAGCTCAAGGATGGTACCGATCGATGCGCGCAACCCCATTTAGTGGGGGTAGAGCCTACTTGCAAGTCTCTCCGACCTTCACAAAAAAAGTTATTCAAGAATATCTCTTTCTCCTATGTGCTTTCATCCCTAACCCTAACCCTTCCGAAAGTCGGAGAAGCTCAAGGATGGTACCGATCGATGCGCGCTACCCCATTTAGTGGGGGTAGAGCCTACTTGCAAGTCTCTCCGACCTTCACAAAAAAAGTTATTCAAGAATATCTCTTTCTCCTATGTGCTTTCATCCCTAACCCTAACCCTAACCCTTCCGAAAGTCGGAGAAGCTCAAGGATGGTACCGATCGATGCGCGTTACCCCATTTAGTGGGGGTAGAGCCTACTTGCAAGTCTCTCCGACCTTCACAAAAAAAGTTATTCAAGAATATCTCCTCAGATTTGGGGGAATTTCGTCGGTCGACCTCTTCCGAAGGTCGTACAAGCTCGGGGATGGTACCAATCGATCCGCAGGACCCAAATTAGTCCAGATGCAACCACTTTCCAAGTCTCTCCGACCTTCACAAAAAAAGTTATTCAAGAATATCTCTTTCTCCTATGTGCTTTCATCCCTAACCCTAACCCTAACCCTTCCGAAAGTCGGAGAAGCTCAAGGATGGTACCGATCGATGCGCGCTACCCCATTTAGTGGGGGTAGAGCCTACTTGCAAGTCTCTCCGACCTTCACAAAAAAAGTTATTCAAGAATATCTCTTTCTCCTATGTGCTTTCATCCCTAACCCTAACCCTAACCCTTCCGAAAGTCGGAGAAGCTCAAGGATGGTACTGATCGATGCGTGCTACCCCATTTAGTGGGGGTAGAGCCTACTTGCAAGTCTCTTCGACCTTCACAAAAAAAGTTATTCAAGAATATCTCTTTCTCCTATGTGCTTTCATCCCTAACCCTAACCCTAACCCTTCCGAAAGTCGGAGAAGCTCAAGGATGGTACCGATCGATGCGCGCTACCCCATTTAGTGGGGGTAGAGCCTACTTGCAAGTCTCTCCAACCTTCACAAAAAAAGTTATTCAAGAATATCTCTTTCTCCTATGTGCTTTCATCCCTAACCCTAACCCTAACCCTTCCGAAAGTCGGAGAAGCTCAAGGATGGTACCGATCGATGCGCGCTACCCCATTTAGTGGGGGTAGAGCCTACTTGCAAGTCTCTCCGACCTTCACAAAAAAAGTTATTCAAGAATATCTCTTTCTCCTATGTGCTTTCATCCCTAACCCTAACCCTAACCCTTCCGAAAGTCGGAGAAGCTCAAGGATGGTACCGATCGATGCGCGCAACCCCATTTAGTGGGGGTAGAGCCTACTTGCAAGTCTCTCCGACCTTCACAAAAAAAGTAATTCAAGAATATCTCCTCAGATTTGGGGGAATTTCGTCGGTCGACCTCTTTCGAAGGTCGTACAAGCTCGGGGATGGTACCAATCGATCCGCAGGACCCAAATTAGTCCAGATGCAACCACTTTCCAAGTCTCTCCGACCTTCACAAAAAAAGTTATTCAAGAATATCTCTTTCTCCTATGTGCTTTCATCCCTAACCCTAACCCTTCCGAAAGTCGGAGAAGCTCAAGGATGGTACCGATCGATGCGCGCTACCCCATTTAGTGGGGGTAGAGCCTACTTGCAAGTCTCTCCGACCTTCACAAAAAAAGTTATTCAAGAATATCTCTTTCTCCTATGTGCTTTCATCCCTAACCCTAACCCTAACCCTTCCGAAAGTCGGAGAAGCTCAAGGATGGTACCGATCGATGCGCGCAACCCCATTTAGTGGGGGTAGAGCCTACTTGCAAGTCTCTCCGACCTTCACAAAAAAAGTTATTCAAGAATATCTCCTCAGATTTGGGGGAATTTCGTCGGTCGACCTCTTCCGAAGGTCGTACAAGCTCAAGGATGGTACCAATCGATCCGCAGGACCCAAATTAGTCCAGATGCAACCACTTTCCAAGTCTCTCCGACCTTCACAAAAAAAGTTTTTCAAGAATATCTCTTTCTCCTATGTGCTTTCATCCCTAACCCTAACCCTAACCCTTCCGAAAGTCGGAGAAGCTCAAGGATGGTACCGATCGATGCGCGTTACCCCATTTAGTGGGGGTAGAGCCTACTTGCAAGTCTCTCCGACCTTCACAAAAAAAGTTATTCAAGAATATCTCTTTCTCCTATGTGCTTTCATCCCTAACCCTAACCCTAACCCTTCCGAAAGTCGGAGAAGCTCAAGGATGGTACAGATCGATGCGCGCAACCCCATTTAGTGGGGGTAGAGCCTACTTGCAAGTCTCTCCGACCTTCACAAAAAAAGTTATTCAAGAATATCTCCTCAGATTTGGGGGAATTTCGTCGGTCGACCTCTTCCGAAGGTCGTACAAGCTCGGGGATGGTACCAATCGATCTGCAGGACCCAAATTAGTCCAGATGCAACCACTTTCCAAGTCTCTCCGACCTTCACAAAAAAAGTTATTCAAGAATATCTCTTTCTCCTATGTGCTTTCATCCCTAACCCTAACCCTAACCCTTCCGAAAGTCGGAGAAGCTCAAGGATGGTACCGATCGATGCGCGCTACCCCATTTAGTGGGGGTAGAGCCTACTTGCAAGTCTCTCCGACCTTCACAAAAAAAGTTATTCAAGAATATCTCTTTCTCCTATGTGCTTTCATCCCTAACCCTAACCCTAACCCTTCCGAAAGTCGGAGAAGCTCAAGGATGGTACCGATCGATGTGCGCTACCCCATTTAGTGGGGGTAGAGCCTACTTGCAAGTCTCTCCGACCTTCACAAAAAAAGTTATTCAAGAATATCTCTTTCTCCTATGTGCTTTCATCCCTAACCCTAACCCTTCCGAAAGTCGGAGAAGCTCAAGGATGGTACCGATCGATGCGCGCTACCCCATTTAGTGGGGGTAGAGCCTACTTGCAAGTCTCTCCGACCTTCACAAAAAAAGTTATTCAAGAATATCTCTTTCTCCTATGTGCTTTCATCCCTAACCCTAACCCTAACCCTTCCGAAAGTCGGAGAAGCTCAAGGATGGTACCGATCGATGCGCGTTACCCCATTTAGTGGGGGTAGAGCCTACTTGCAAGTCTCTCCGACCTTCACAAAAAAAGTTATTCAAGAATATCTCCTCAGATTTGGGGGAATTTCGTCGGTCGACCTCTTCCGAAGGTCGTACAAGCTCGGGGATGGTACCAATCGATCCGCAGGACCCAAATTAGTCCAGATGCAACCACTTTTCAAGTCTCTCCGACCTTCACAAAAAAAGTTATTCAAGAATATCTCTTTCTCCTATGTGCTTTCATCCCTAACCCTAACCCTAACCCTTCCGAAAGTCGGAGAAGCTCAAGGATGGTACCGATCGATGCGCGCTACCCCATTTAGTGGGGGTAGAGCCTACTTGCAAGTCTCTCCGACCTTCACAAAAAAAGTTATTCAAGAATATCTCTTTCTCCTATGTGCTTTCATCCCTAACCCTAACCCTAACCCTTCCGAAAGTCGGAGAAGCTCAAGGATGGTACCGATCGATGCGTGCTACCCCATTTAGTGGGGGTAGAGCCTACTTGCAAGTCTCTTCGACCTTCACAAAAAAAGTTATTCAAGAATATCTCTTTCTCCTATGTGCTTTCATCCCTAACCCTAACCCTAACCCTTCCGAAAGTCGGAGAAGCTCAAGGATGGTACCGATCGATGCGCGCTACCCCATTTAGTGGGGGTAGAGCCTACTTGCAAGTCTCTCCAACCTTCACAAAAAAAGTTATTCAAGAATATCTCTTTCTCCTATGTGCTTTCATCCCTAACCCTAACCCTAACCCTTCCGAAAGTCGGAGAAGCTCAAGGATGGTACCGATCGATGCGCGCTACCCCATTTAGTGGGGGTAGAGCCTACTTGCAAGTCTCTCCGACCTTCACAAAAAAAGTTATTCAAGAATATCTCTTTCTCCTATGTGCTTTCATCCCTAACCCTAACCCTAACCCTTCCGAAAGTCGGAGAAGCTCAAGGATGGTACCGATCGATGCGCGCAACCCCATTTAGTGGGGGTAGAGCCTACTTGCAAGTCTCTCCGACCTTCACAAAAAAAGTAATTCAAGAATATCTCCTCAGATTTGGGGGAATTTCGTCGGTCGACCTCTTTCGAAGGTCGTACAAGCTCGGGGATGGTACCAATCGATCCGCAGGACCCAAATTAGTCCAGATGCAACCACTTTCCAAGTCTCTCCGACCTTCACAAAAAAAGTTATTCAAGAATATCTCTTTCTCCTATGTGCTTTCATCCCTAACCCTAACCCTTCCGAAAGTCGGAGAAGCTCAAGGATGGTACCGATCGATGCGCGCTACCCCATTTAGTGGGGGTAGAGCCTACTTGCAAGTCTCTCCGACCTTCACAAAAAAAGTTATTCAAGAATATCTCTTTCTCCTATGTGCTTTCATCCCTAACCCTAACCCTAACCCTTCCGAAAGTCGGAGAAGCTCAAGGATGGTACCGATCGATGCGCGCAACCCCATTTAGTGGGGGTAGAGCCTACTTGCAAGTCTCTCCGACCTTCACAAAAAAAGTTATTCAAGAATATCTCCTCAGATTTGGGGGAATTTCGTCGGTCGACCTCTTCCGAAGGTCGTACAAGCTCAAGGATGGTACCAATCGATCCGCAGGACCCAAATTAGTCCAGATGCAACCACTTTCCAAGTCTCTCCGACCTTCACAAAAAAAGTTATTCAAGAATATCTCTTTCTCCTATGTGCTTTCATCCCTAACCCTAACCCTAACCCTTCCGAAAGTCGGAGAAGCTCAAGGATGGTACCGATCGATGCGCGTTACCCCATTTAGTGGGGGTAGAGCCTACTTGCAAGTCTCTCCGACCTTCACAAAAAAAGTTATTCAAGAATATCTCTTTCTCCTATGTGCTTTCATCCCTAACCCTAACCCTAACCCTTCCGAAAGTCGGAGAAGCTCAAGGATGGTACAGATCGATGCGCGCAACCCCATTTAGTGGGGGTAGAGCCTACTTGCAAGTCTCTCCGACCTTCACAAAAAAAGTTATTCAAGAATATCTCCTCAGATTTGGGGGAATTTCGTCGGTCGACCTCTTCCGAAGGTCGTACAAGCTCGGGGATGGTACCAATCGATCTGCAGGACCCAAATTAGTCCAGATGCAACCACTTTCCAAGTCTCTCCGACCTTCACAAAAAAAGTTATTCAAGAATATCTCTTTCTCCTATGTGCTTTCATCCCTAACCCTAACCCTAACCCTTCCGAAAGTCGGAGAAGCTCAAGGATGGTACCGATCGATGCGCGCTACCCCATTTAGTGGGGGTAGAGCCTACTTGCAAGTCTCTCCGACCTTCACAAAAAAAGTTATTCAAGAATATCTCTTTCTCCTATGTGCTTTCATCCCTAACCCTAACCCTAACCCTTCCGAAAGTCGGAGAAGCTCAAGGATGGTACCGATCGATGTGCGCTACCCCATTTAGTGGGGGTAGAGCCTACTTGCAAGTCTCTCCGACCTTCACAAAAAAAGTTATTCAAGAATATCTCTTTCTCCTATGTGCTTTCATCCCTAACCCTAACCCTTCCGAAAGTCGGAGAAGCTCAAGGATGGTACCGATCGATGCGCGCTACCCCATTTAGTGGGGGTAGAGCCTACTTGCAAGTCTCTCCGACCTTCACAAAAAAAGTTATTCAAGAATATCTCTTTCTCCTATGTGCTTTCATCCCTAACCCTAACCCTAACCCTTCCGAAAGTCGGAGAAGCTCAAGGATGGTACCGATCGATGCGCGTTACCCCATTTAGTGGGGGTAGAGCCTACTTGCAAGTCTCTCCGACCTTCACAAAAAAAGTTATTCAAGAATATCTCCTCAGATTTGGGGGAATTTCGTCGGTCGACCTCTTCCGAAGGTCGTACAAGCTCGGGGATGGTACCAATCGATCTGCAGGACCCAAATTAGTCCAGATGCAACCACTTTCCAAGTCTCTCCGACCTTCACAAAAAAAGTTATTCAAGAATATCTCTTTCTCCTATGTGCTTTCATCCCTAACCCTAACCCTAACCCTTCCGAAAGTCGGAGAAGCTCAAGGATGGTACCGATCGATGCGCGCTACCCCATTTAGTGGGGGTAGAGCCTACTTGCAAGTCTCTCCGACCTTCACAAAAAAAGTTATTCAAGAATATCTCTTTCTCCTATGTGCTTTCATCCCTAACCCTAACCCTAACCCTTCCGAAAGTCGGAGAAGCTCAAGGATGGTACTGATCGATGCGCGCTACCCCATTTAGTGGGGGTAGAGCCTACTTGCAAGTCTCTCCGACCTTCACAAAAAAAGTTATTCAAGAATATCTCTTTCTCCTATGTGCTTTCATCCCTAACCCTAACCCTAACCCTTCCGAAAGTCGGAGAAGCTCAAGGATGGTACCGATCGATGCGCGCAACCCCATTTAGTGGGGGTAGAGCCTACTTGCAAGTCTCTCCGACCTTCACAAAAAAAGTTATTCAAGAATATCTCTTTCTCCTATGTGCTTTCATCCCTAACCCTAACCCTTCCGAAAGTCGGAGAAGCTCAAGGATGGTACCGATCGATGCGCGCTACCCCATTTAGTGGGGGTAGAGCCTACTTGCAAGTCTCTCCGACCTTCACAAAAAAAGTTATTCAAGAATATCTCTTTCTCCTATGTGCTTTCATCCCTAACCCTAACCCTAACCCTTCCGAAAGTCGGAGAAGCTCAAGGATGGTACCGATCGATGCGCGTTACCCCATTTAGTGGGGGTAGAGCCTACTTGCAAGTCTCTCCGACCTTCACAAAAAAAGTTATTCAAGAATATCTCCTCAGATTTGGGGGAATTTCGTCGGTCGACCTCTTCCGAAGGTCGTACAAGCTCGGGGATGGTACCAATCGATCTGCAGGACCCAAATTAGTCAAGATGCAACCACTTTCCAAGTCTCTCCGACCTTCACAAAAAAAGTTATTCAAGAATATCTCTTTCTCCTATGTGCTTTCATCCCTAACCCTAACCCTAACCCTTCCGAAAGTCGGAGAAGCTCAAGGATGGTACCGATCGATGCGCGCTACCCCATTTAGTGGGGGTAGAGCCTACTTGCAAGTCTCTCCGACCTTCACAAAAAAAGTTATTCAAGAATATCTCTTTCTCCTATGTGCTTTCATCCCTAACCCTAACCCTTCCGAAAGTCGGAGAAGCTCAAGGATGGTACCGATCGATGTGCGCTACCCCATTTAGTGGGGGTAGAGCCTACTTGCAAGTCTCTCCGACCTTCACAAAAAAAGTTATTCAAGAATATCTCTTTCTCCTATGTGCTTTCATCCCTAACCCTAACCCTTCCGAAAGTCGGAGAAGCTCAAGGATGGTACCGATCGATGCGCGCTACCCCATTTAGTGGGGGTAGAGCCTACTTGCAAGTCTCTCCGACCTTCACAAAAAAAGTTATTCAAGAATATCTCTTTCTCCTATGTGCTTTCATCCCTAACCCTAACCCTAACCCTTCCGAAAGTCGGAGAAGCTCAAGGATGGTACCGATCGATGCGCGTTACCCCATTTAGTGGGGGTAGAGCCTACTTGCAAGTCTCTCCGACCTTCACAAAAAAAGTTATTCAAGAATATCTCCTCAGATTTGGGGGAATTTCGTCGGTCGACCTCTTCCGAAGGTCGTACAAGCTCGGGGATGGTACCAATCGATCCGCAGGACCCAAATTAGTCCAGATGCAACCACTTTCCAAGTCTCTCCGACCTTCACAAAAAAAGTTATTCAAGAATATCTCTTTCTCCTATGTGCTTTCATCCCTAACCCTAACCCTAACCCTTCCGAAAGTCGGAGAAGCTCAAGGATGGTACCGATCGATGCGCGCTACCCCATTTAGTGGGGGTAGAGCCTACTTGCAAGTCTCTCCGACCTTCACAAAAAAAGTTATTCAAGAATATCTCTTTCTCCTATGTGCTTTCATCCCTAACCCTAACCCTAACCCTTCCGAAAGTCGGAGAAGCTCAAGGATGGTACCGATCGATGCGTGCTACCCCATTTAGTGGGGGTAGAGCCTACTTGCAAGTCTCTTCGACCTTCACAAAAAAAGTTATTCAAGAATATCTCTTTCTCCTATGTGCTTTCATCCCTAACCCTAACCCTAACCCTTCCGAAAGTCGGAGAAGCTCAAGGATGGTACCGATCGATGCGCGCTACCCCATTTAGTGGGGGTAGAGCCTACTTGCAAGTCTCTCCAACCTTCACAAAAAAAGTTATTCAAGAATATCTCTTTCTCCTATGTGCTTTCATCCCTAACCCTAACCCTAACCCTTCCGAAAGTCGGAGAAGCTCAAGGATGGTACCGATCGATGCGCGCTACCCCATTTAGTGGGGGTAGAGCCTACTTGCAAGTCTCTCCGACCTTCACAAAAAAAGTTATTCAAGAATATCTCTTTCTCCTATGTGCTTTCATCCCTAACCCTAACCCTAACCCTTCCGAAAGTCGGAGAAGCTCAAGGATGGTACCGATCGATGCGCGCAACCCCATTTAGTGGGGGTAGAGCCTACTTGCAAGTCTCTCCGACCTTCACAAAAAAAGTAATTCAAGAATATCTCCTCAGATTTGGGGGAATTTCGTCGGTCGACCTCTTTCGAAGGTCGTACAAGCTCGGGGATGGTACCAATCGATCCGCAGGACCCAAATTAGTCCAGATGCAACCACTTTCCAAGTCTCTCCGACTCTCACAAAAAAAGTTATTCAAGAATATCTCTTTCTCCTATGTGCTTTCATCCCTAACCCTAACCCTTCCGAAAGTCGGAGAAGCTCAAGGATGGTACCGATCGATGCGCGCTACCCCATTTAGTGGGGGTAGAGCCTACTTGCAAGTCTCTCCGACCTTCACAAAAAAAGTTATTCAAGAATATCTCTTTCTCCTATGTGCTTTCATCCCTAACCCTAACCCTTCCGAAAGTCGGAGAAGCTCAAGGATGGTACCGATCGATGCGCGCAACCCCATTTAGTGGGGGTAGAGCCTACTTGCAAGTCTCTCCGACCTTCACAAAAAAAGTTATTCAAGAATATCTCCTCAGATTTGGGGGAATTTCGTCGGTCGACCTCTTCCGAAGGTCGTACAAGCTCAAGGATGGTACCAATCGATCCGCAGGACCCAAATTAGTCCAGATGCAACCACTTTCCAAGTCTCTCCGACCTTCACAAAAAAAGTAATTCAAGAATATCTCTTTCTCCTATGTGCTTTCATCCCTAACCCTAACCCTAACCCTTCCGAAAGTCGGAGAAGCTCAAGGATGGTACCGATCGATGCGCGTTACCCCATTTAGTGGGGGTAGAGCCTACTTGCAAGTCTCTCCGACCTTCACAAAAAAAGTTATTCAAGAATATCTCTTTCTCCTATGTGCTTTCATCCCTAACCCTAACCCTAACCCTTCCGAAAGTCGGAGAAGCTCAAGGATGGTACAGATCGATGCGCGCAACCCCATTTAGTGGGGGTAGAGCCTACTTGCAAGTCTCTCCGACCTTCACAAAAAAAGTTATTCAAGAATATCTCCTCAGATTTGGGGGAATTTCGTCGGTCGACCTCTTCCGAAGGTCGTACAAGCTCGGGGATGGTACCAATCGATCTGCAGGACCCAAATTAGTCCAGATGCAACCACTTTCCAAGTCTCTCCGACCTTCACAAAAAAAGTTATTCAAGAATATCTCTTTCTCCTATGTGCTTTCATCCCTAACCCTAACCCTAACCCTTCCGAAAGTCGGAGAAGCTCAAGGATGGTACCGATCGATGCGCGCTACCCCATTTAGTGGGGGTAGAGCCTACTTGCAAGTCTCTCCGACCTTCACAAAAAAAGTTATTCAAGAATATCTCTTTCTCCTATGTGCTTTCATCCCTAACCCTAACCCTAACCCTTCCGAAAGTCGGAGAAGCTCAAGGATGGTACCGATCGATGTGCGCTACCCCATTTAGTGGGGGTAGAGCCTACTTGCAAGTCTCTCCGACCTTCACAAAAAAAGTTATTCAAGAATATCTCTTTCTCCTATGTGCTTTCATCCCTAACCCTAACCCTTCCGAAAGTCGGAGAAGCTCAAGGATGGTACCGATCGATGCGCGCTACCCCATTTAGTGGGGGTAGAGCCTACTTGCAAGTCTCTCCGACCTTCACAAAAAAAGTTATTCAAGAATATCTCTTTCTCCTATGTGCTTTCATCCCTAACCCTAACCCTAACCCTTCCGAAAGTCGGAGAAGCTCAAGGATGGTACAGATCGATGCGCGCAACCCCATTTAGTGGGGGTAGAGCCTACTTGCAAGTCTCTCCGACCTTCACAAAAAAAGTTATTCAAGAATATCTCCTCAGATTTGGGGGAATTTCGTCGGTCGACCTCTTCCGAAGGTCGTACAAGCTCGGGGATGGTACCAATCGATCTGCAGGACCCAAATTAGTCCAGATGCAACCACTTTCCAAGTCTCTCCGACCTTCACAAAAAAAGTTATTCAAGAATATCTCTTTCTCCTATGTGCTTTCATCCCTAACCCTAACCCTAACCCTTCCGAAAGTCGGAGAAGCTCAAGGATGGTACCGATCGATGCGCGCTACCCCATTTAGTGGGGGTAGAGCCTACTTGCAAGTCTCTCCGACCTTCACAAAAAAAGTTATTCAAGAATATCTCTTTCTCCTATGTGCTTTCATCCCTAACCCTAACCCTAACCCTTCCGAAAGTCGGAGAAGCTCAAGGATGGTACCGATCGATGTGCGCTACCCCATTTAGTGGGGGTAGAGCCTACTTGCAAGTCTCTCCGACCTTCACAAAAAAAGTTATTCAAGAATATCTCTTTCTCCTATGTGCTTTCATCCCTAACCCTAACCCTTCCAAAAGTCGGAGAAGCTCAAGGATGGTACCGATCGATGCGCGCTACCCCATTTAGTGGGGGTAGAGCCTACTTGCAAGTCTCTCCGACCTTCACAAAAAAAGTTATTCAAGAATATCTCTTTCTCCTATGTGCTTTCATCCCTAACCCTAACCCTAACCCTTCCGAAAGTCGGAGAAGCTCAAGGATGGTACTGATCGATGCGCGTTACCCCATTTAGTGGGGGTAGAGCCTACTTGCAAGTCTCTCCGACCTTCACAAAAAAAGTTATTCAAGAATATCTCCTCAGATTTGGGGGAATTTCGTCGGTCGACCTCTTCCGAAGGTCGTACAAGCTCGGGGATGGTACCAATCGATCCGCAGGACCCAAATTAGTCCAGATGCAACCACTTTCCAAGTCTCTCCGACCTTCACAAAAAAAGTTATTCAAGAATATCTCTTTCTCCTATGTGCTTTCATCCCTAACCCTAACCCTAACCCTTCCGAAAGTCGGAGAAGCTCAAGGATGGTACCGATCGATGCGCGCTACCCCATTTAGTGGGGGTAGAGCCTACTTGCAAGTCTCTCCGACCTTCACAAAAAAAGTTATTCAAGAATATCTCTTTCTCCTATGTGCTTTCATCCCTAACCCTAACCCTAACCCTTCCGAAAGTCGGAGAAGCTCAAGGATGGTACCGATCGATGCGTGCTACCCCATTTAGTGGGGGTAGAGCCTACTTGCAAGTCTCTTCGACCTTCACAAAAAAAGTTATTCAAGAATATCTCTTTCTCCTATGTGCTTTCATCCCTAACCCTAACCCTTCCGAAAGTCGGAGAAGCTCAAGGATGGTACCGATCGATGCGTGCTACCCCATTTAGTGGGGGTAGAGCCTACTTGCAAGTCTCTCCAACCTTCACAAAAAAAGTTATTCAAGAATATCTCTTTCTCCTATGTGCTTTCATCCCTAACCCTAACCCTAACCCTTCCGAAAGTCGGAGAAGCTCAAGGATGGTACCGATCGATGCGCGCTACCCCATTTAGTGGGGGTAGAGCCTACTTGCAAGTCTCTCCGACCTTCACAAAAAAAGTTATTCAAGAATATCTCTTTCTCCTATGTGCTTTCATCCCTAACCCTAACCCTAACCCTTCCGAAAGTCGGAGAAGCTCAAGGATGGTACCGATCGATGCGTGCTACCCCATTTAGTGGGGGTAGAGCCTACTTGCAAGTCTCTTCGACCTTCACAAAAAAAGTTATTCAAGAATATCTCTTTCTCCTATGTGCTTTCATCCCTAACCCTAACCCTTCCGAAAGTCGGAGAAGCTCAAGGATGGTACCGATCGATGCGCGCTACCCCATTTAGTGGGGGTAGAGCCTACTTGCAAGTCTCTCCAACCTTCACAAAAAAAGTTATTCAAGAATATCTCTTTCTCCTATGTGCTTTCATCCCTAACCCTAACCCTAACCCTTCCGAAAGTCGGAAAAGCTCAAGGATGGTACCGATCGATGCGCGCTACCCCATTTAGTGGGGGTAGAGCCTACTTGCAAGTCTCTCCGACCTTCACAAAAAAAGTTATTCAAGAATATCTCTTTCTCCTATGTGCTTTCATCCCTAACCCTAACCCTAACCCTTCCGAAAGTCGGAGAAGCTCAAGGATGGTACCGATCGATGCGCGCAACCCCATTTAGTGGGGGTAGAGCCTACTTGCAAGTCTCTCCGACCTTCACAAAAAAAGTAATTCAAGAATATCTCCTCAGATTTGGGGGAATTTCGTCGGTCGACCTCTTTCGAAGGTCGTACAAGCTCGGGGATGGTACCAATCGATCCGCAGGACCCAAATTAGTCCAGATGCAACCACTTTCCAAGTCCCTCCGACCTTCACAAAAAAAGTTATTCAAGAATATCTCTTTCTCCTATGTGCTTTCATCCCTAACCCTAACCCTTCCGAAAGTCGGAGAAGCTCAAGGATGGTACCGATCGATGCGCGCTACCCCATTTAGTGGGGGTAGAGCCTACTTGCAAGTCTCTCCGACCTTCACAAAAAAAGTTATTCAAGAATATCTCTTTCTCCTATGTGCTTTCATCCCTAACCCTAACCCTAACCCTTCCGAAAGTCGGAGAAGCTCAAGGATGGTACCGATCGATGCGCGCAACCCCATTTAGTGGGGGTAGAGCCTACTTGCAAGTCTCTCCGACCTTCACAAAAAAAGTTATTCAAGAATATCTCCTCAGATTTGGGGGAATTTCGTCGGTCGACCTCTTCCGAAGGTCGTACAAGCTCAAGGATGGTACCAATCGATCCGCAGGACCCAAATTAGTCCAGATGCAACCACTTTCCAAGTCTCTCCGACCTTCACAAAAAAAGTTATTCAAGAATATCTCTTTCTCCTATGTGCTTTCATCCCTAACCCTAACCCTAACCCTTCCGAAAGTCGGAGAAGCTCAAGGATGGTACCGATCGATGCGCGTTACCCCATTTAGTGGGGGTAGAGCCTACTTGCAAGTCTCTCCGACCTTCACAAAAAAAGTTATTCAAGAATATCTCTTTCTCCTATGTGCTTTCATCCCTAACCCTAACCCTAACCCTTCCGAAAGTCGGAGAAGCTCAAGGATGGTACAGATCGATGCGCGCAACCCCATTTAGTGGGGGTAGAGCCTACTTGCAAGTCTCTCCGACCTTCACAAAAAAAGTTATTCAAGAATATCTCCTCAGATTTGGGGGAATTTCGTCGGTCGACCTCTTCCGAAGGTCGTACAAGCTCGGGGATGGTACCAATCGATCTGCAGGACCCAAATTAGTCCAGATGCAACCACTTTCCAAGTCTCTCCGACCTTCACAAAAAAAGTTATTCAAGAATATCTCTTTCTCCTATGTGCTTTCATCCCTAACCCTAACCCTAACCCTTCCGAAAGTCGGAGAAGCTCAAGGATGGTACCGATCGATGCGCGCTACCCCATTTAGTGGGGGTAGAGCCTACTTGCAAGTCTCTCCGACCTTCACAAAAAAAGTTATTCAAGAATATCTCTTTCTCCTATGTGCTTTCATCCCTAACCCTAACCCTAACCCTTCCGAAAGTCGGAGAAGCTCAAGGATGGTACCGATCGATGTGCGCTACCCCATTTAGTGGGGGTAGAGCCTACTTGCAAGTCTCTCCGACCTTCACAAAAAAAGTTATTCAAGAATATCTCTTTCTCCTATGTGCTTTCATCCCTAACCCTAACCCTTCCGAAAGTCGGAGAAGCTCAAGGATGGTACCGATCGATGTGCGCTACCCCATTTAGTGGGGGTAGAGCCTACTTGCAAGTCTCTCCGACCTTCACAAAAAAAGTTATTCAAGAATATCTCTTTCTCCTATGTGCTTTCATCCCTAACCCTAACCCTTCCGAAAGTCGGAGAAGCTCAAGGATGGTACCGATCGATGCGCGTTACCCCATTTAGTGGGGGTAGAGCCTACTTGCAAGTCTCTCCGACCTTCACAAAAAAAGTTATTCAAGAATATCTCCTCAGATTTGGGGGAATTTCGTCGGTCGACCTCTTCCGAAGGTCGTACAAGCTCGGGGATGGTACCAATCGATCCGCAGGACCCAAATTAGTCCAGATGCAACCACTTTCCAAGTCTCTCCGACCTTCACAAAAAAAGTTATTCAAGAATATCTCTTTCTCCTATGTGCTTTCATCCCTAACCCTAACCCTAACCCTTCCGAAAGTCGGAGAAGCTCAAGGATGGTACCGATCGATGCGCGCTACCCCATTTAGTGGGGGTAGAGCCTACTTGCAAGTCTCTCCGACCTTCACAAAAAAAGTTATTCAAGAATATCTCTTTCTCCTATGTGCTTTCATCCCTAACCCTAACCCTAACCCTTCCGAAAGTCGGAGAAGCTCAAGGATGGTACCGATCGATGCGCGCTACCCCATTTAGTGGGGGTAGAGCCTACTTGCAAGTCTCTTCGACCTTCACAAAAAAAGTTATTCAAGAATATCTCTTTCTCCTATGTGCTTTCATCCCTAACCCTAACCCTAACCCTTCCGAAAGTCGGAGAAGCTCAAGGATGGTACTGATCGATGCGCGCTACCCCATTTAGTGGGGGTAGAGCCTACTTGCAAGTCTCTCCGACCTTCACAAAAAAAGTTATTCAAGAATATCTCTTTCTCCTATGTGCTTTCATCCCTAACCCTAACCCTAACCCTTCCGAAAGTCGGAGAAGCTCAAGGATGGTACCGATCGATGCGCGCTACCCCATTTAGTGGGGGTAGAGCCTACTTGCAAGTCTCTCCGACCTTCACAAAAAAAGTTATTCAAGAATATCTCTTTCTCCTATGTGCTTTCATCCCTAACCCTAACCCTAACCCTTCCGAAAGTCGGAGAAGCTCAAGGATGGTACCGATCGATGCGCGCAACCCCATTTAGTGGGGGTAGAGCCTACTTTCAAGTCTCTCCGACCTTCACAAAAAAAGTAATTCAAGAATATCTCCTCAGATTTGGGGGAATTTCGTCGGTCGACCTCTTTCGAAGGTCGTACAAGCTCGGGGATGGTACCAATCGATCCGCAGGACCAAAATTAGTCCAGATGCAACCACTTTCCAAGTCTCTCCGACCTTCACAAAAAACGTTATTCAAGAATATCTCTTTCTCCTATGTGCTTTCATCCCTAACCCTAACCCTTCCGAAAGTCGGAGAAGCTCAAGGATGGTACCGATCGATGCGCGCTACCCCATTTAGTGGGGGTAGAGCCTACTTGCAAGTCTCTCCGACCTTCACAAAAAAAGTTATTCAAGAATATCTCTTTCTCCTATGTGCTTTCATCCCTAACCCTAACCCTAACCCTTCCGAAAGTCGGAGAAGCTCAAGGATGGTACCGATCGATGCGCGCTACCCCATTTAGTGGGGGTAGAGCCTACTTGCAAGTCTCTCCGACCTTCACAAAAAAAGTTATTCAAGAATATCTCTTTCTCCTATGTGCTTTCATCCCTAACCCTAACCCTAACCCTTCCGAAAGTCGGAGAAGCTCAAGGATGGTACCGATCGATGTGCGCTACCCCATTTAGTGGGGGTAGAGCCTACTTGCAAGTCTCTCCGACCTTCACAAAAAAAGTTATTCAAGAATATCTCTTTCTCCTATGTGCTTTCATCCCTAACCCTAACCCTTCCAAAAGTCGGAGAAGCTCAAGGATGGTACCGATCGATGCGCGCTACCCCATTTAGTGGGGGTAGAGCCTACTTGCAAGTCTCTCCGACCTTCACAAAAAAAGTTATTCAAGAATATCTCTTTCTCCTATGTGCTTTCATCCCTAACCCTAACCCTAACCCTTCCGAAAGTCGGAGAAGCTCAAGGATGGTACCGATCGATGCGCGTTACCCCATTTAGTGGGGGTAGAGCCTACTTGCAAGTCTCTCCGACCTTCACAAAAAAAGTTATTCAAGAATATCTCCTCAGATTTGGGGGAATTTCGTCGGTCGACCTCTTTCGAAGGTCGTACAAGCTCGGGGATGGTACCAATCGATCCGCAGGACCCAAATTAGTCCAGATGCAACCACTTTCCAAGTCTCTCCGACCTTCACAAAAAAAGTTATTCAAGAATATCTCTTTCTCCTATGTGCTTTCATCCCTAACCCTAACCCTAACCCTTCCGAAAGTCGGAGAAGCTCAAGGATGGTACCGATCGATGCGCGCTACCCCATTTAGTGGGGGTAGAGCCTACTTGCAAGTCTCTCCGACCTTCACAAAAAAAGTTATTCAAGAATATCTCTTTCTCCTATGTGCTTTCATCCCTAACCCTAACCCTAACCCTTCCGAAAGTCGGAGAAGCTCAAGGATGGTACAGATCGATGCGCGCAACCCCATTTAGTGGGGGTAGAGCCTACTTGCAAGTCTCTCCGACCTTCACAAAAAAAGTTATTCAAGAATATCTCCTCAGATTTGGGGGAATTTCGTCGGTCGACCTCTTCCGAAGGTCGTACAAGCTCGGGGATGGTACCAATCGATCTGCAGGACCCAAATTAGTCCAGATGCAACCACTTTCCAAGTCTCTCCGACCTTCACAAAAAAAGTTATTCAAGAATATCTCTTTCTCCTATGTGCTTTCATCCCTAACCCTAACCCTAACCCTTCCGAAAGTCGGAGAAGCTCAAGGATGGTACCGATCGATGCGCGCTACCCCATTTAGTGGGGGTAGAGCCTACTTGCAAGTCTCTCCGACCTTCACAAAAAAAGTTATTCAAGAATATCTCTTTCTCCTATGTGCTTTCATCCCTAACCCTAACCCTAACCCTTCCGAAAGTCGGAGAAGCTCAAGGATGGTACCGATCGATGTGCGCTACCCCATTTAGTGGGGGTAGAGCCTACTTGCAAGTCTCTCCGACCTTCACAAAAAAAGTTATTCAAGAATATCTCTTTCTCCTATGTGCTTTCATCCCTAACCCTAACCCTTCCGAAAGTCGGAGAAGCTCAAGGATGGTACCGATCGATGTGCGCTACCCCATTTAGTGGGGGTAGAGCCTACTTGCAAGTCTCTCCGACCTTCACAAAAAAAGTTATTCAAGAATATCTCTTTCTCCTATGTGCTTTCATCCCTAACCCTAACCCTTCCGAAAGTCGGAGAAGCTCAAGGATGGTACCGATCGATGCGCGTTACCCCATTTAGTGGGGGTAGAGCCTACTTGCAAGTCTCTCCGACCTTCACAAAAAAAGTTATTCAAGAATATCTCCTCAGATTTGGGGGAATTTCGTCGGTCGACCTCTTCCGAAGGTCGTACAAGCTCGGGGATGGTACCAATCGATCCGCAGGACCCAAATTAGTCCAGATGCAACCACTTTCCAAGTCTCTCCGACCTTCACAAAAAAAGTTATTCAAGAATATCTCTTTCTCCTATGTGCTTTCATCCCTAACCCTAACCCTAACCCTTCCGAAAGTCGGAGAAGCTCAAGGATGGTACCGATCGATGCGCGCTACCCCATTTAGTGGGGGTAGAGCCTACTTGCAAGTCTCTCCGACCTTCACAAAAAAAGTTATTCAAGAATATCTCTTTCTCCTATGTGCTTTCATCCCTAACCCTAACCCTAACCCTTCCGAAAGTCGGAGAAGCTCAAGGATGGTACCGATCGATGCGCGCTACCCCATTTAGTGGGGGTAGAGCCTACTTGCAAGTCTCTTCGACCTTCACAAAAAAAGTTATTCAAGAATATCTCTTTCTCCTATGTGCTTTCATCCCTAACCCTAACCCTAACCCTTCCGAAAGTCGGAGAAGCTCAAGGATGGTACTGATCGATGCGCGCTACCCCATTTAGTGGGGGTAGAGCCTACTTGCAAGTCTCTCCGACCTTCACAAAAAAAGTTATTCAAGAATATCTCTTTCTCCTATGTGCTTTCATCCCTAACCCTAACCCTAACCCTTCCGAAAGTCGGAGAAGCTCAAGGATGGTACCGATCGATGCGCGCTACCCCATTTAGTGGGGGTAGAGCCTACTTGCAAGTCTCTCCGACCTTCACAAAAAAAGTTATTCAAGAATATCTCTTTCTCCTATGTGCTTTCATCCCTAACCCTAACCCTAACCCTTCCGAAAGTCGGAGAAGCTCAAGGATGGTACCGATCGATGCGCGCAACCCCATTTAGTGGGGGTAGAGCCTACTTTCAAGTCTCTCCGACCTTCACAAAAAAAGTAATTCAAGAATATCTCCTCAGATTTGGGGGAATTTCGTCGGTCGACCTCTTTCGAAGGTCGTACAAGCTCGGGGATGGTACCAATCGATCCGCAGGACCAAAATTAGTCCAGATGCAACCACTTTCCAAGTCTCTCCGACCTTCACAAAAAACGTTATTCAAGAATATCTCTTTCTCCTATGTGCTTTCATCCCTAACCCTAACCCTTCCGAAAGTCGGAGAAGCTCAAGGATGGTACCGATCGATGCGCGCTACCCCATTTAGTGGGGGTAGAGCCTACTTGCAAGTCTCTCCGACCTTCACAAAAAAAGTTATTCAAGAATATCTCTTTCTCCTATGTGCTTTCATCCCTAACCCTAACCCTAACCCTTCCGAAAGTCGGAGAAGCTCAAGGATGGTACCGATCGATGCGCGCTACCCCATTTAGTGGGGGTAGAGCCTACTTGCAAGTCTCTCCGACCTTCACAAAAAAAGTTATTCAAGAATATCTCTTTCTCCTATGTGCTTTCATCCCTAACCCTAACCCTAACCCTTCCGAAAGTCGGAGAAGCTCAAGGATGGTACCGATCGATGTGCGCTACCCCATTTAGTGGGGGTAGAGCCTACTTGCAAGTCTCTCCGACCTTCACAAAAAAAGTTATTCAAGAATATCTCTTTCTCCTATGTGCTTTCATCCCTAACCCTAACCCTTCCAAAAGTCGGAGAAGCTCAAGGATGGTACCGATCGATGCGCGCTACCCCATTTAGTGGGGGTAGAGCCTACTTGCAAGTCTCTCCGACCTTCACAAAAAAAGTTATTCAAGAATATCTCTTTCTCCTATGTGCTTTCATCCCTAACCCTAACCCTAACCCTTCCGAAAGTCGGAGAAGCTCAAGGATGGTACCGATCGATGCGCGTTACCCCATTTAGTGGGGGTAGAGCCTACTTGCAAGTCTCTCCGACCTTCACAAAAAAAGTTATTCAAGAATATCTCCTCAGATTTGGGGGAATTTCGTCGGTCGACCTCTTTCGAAGGTCGTACAAGCTCGGGGATGGTACCAATCGATCCGCAGGACCCAAATTAGTCCAGATGCAACCACTTTCCAAGTCTCTCCGACCTTCACAAAAAAAGTTATTCAAGAATATCTCTTTCTCCTATGTGCTTTCATCCCTAACCCTAACCCTAACCCTTCCGAAAGTCGGAGAAGCTCAAGGATGGTACCGATCGATGCGCGCTACCCCATTTAGTGGGGGTAGAGCCTACTTGCAAGTCTCTCCGACCTTCACAAAAAAAGTTATTCAAGAATATCTCTTTCTCCTATGTGCTTTCATCCCTAACCCTAACCCTAACCCTTCCGAAAGTCGGAGAAGCTCAAGGATGGTACCGATCGATGCGTGCTACCCCATTTAGTGGGGGTAGAGCCTACTTGCAAGTCTCTTCGACCTTCACAAAAAAAGTTATTCAAGAATATCTCTTTCTCCTATGTGCTTTCATCCCTAACCCTAACCCTTCCGAAAGTCGGAGAAGCTCAAGGATGGTACCGATCGATGCGCGCTACCCCATTTAGTGGGGGTAGAGCCTACTTGCAAGTCTCTCCAACCTTCACAAAAAAAGTTATTCAAGAATATCTCTTTCTCCTATGTGCTTTCATCCCTAACCCTAACCCTAACCCTTCCAAAAGTCGGAGAAGCTCAAGGATGGTACCGATCGATGCGCGCTACCCCATTTAGTGGGGGTAGAGCCTACTTGCAAGTCTCTCCGACCTTCACAAAAAAAGTTATTCAAGAATATCTCTTTCTCCTATGTGCTTTCATCCCTAACCCTAACCCTAACCCTTCCGAAAGTCGGAGAAGCTCAAGGATGGTACCGATCGATGCGTGCTACCCCATTTAGTGGGGGTAGAGCCTACTTGCAAGTCTCTTCGACCTTCACAAAAAAAGTTATTCAAGAATATCTCTTTCTCCTATGTGCTTTCATCCCTAACCCTAACCCTTCCGAAAGTCGGAGAAGCTCAAGGATGGTACCGATCGATGCGCGCTACCCCATTTAGTGGGGGTAGAGCCTACTTGCAAGTCTCTCCAACCTTCACAAAAAAAGTTATTCAAGAATATCTCTTTCTCCTATGTGCTTTCATCCCTAACCCTAACCCTTCCGAAAGTCGGAAAAGCTCAAGGATGGTACCGATCGATGCGCGCTACCCCATTTAGTGGGGGTAGAGCCTACTTGCAAGTCTCTCCGACCTTCACAAAAAAAGTTATTCAAGAATATCTCTTTCTCCTATGTGCTTTCATCCCTAACCCTAACCCTAACCCTTCCGAAAGTCGGAGAAGCTCAAGGATGGTACCGATCGATGCGCGCAACCCCATTTAGTGGGGGTAGAGCCTACTTGCAAGTCTCTCCGACCTTCACAAAAAAAGTAATTCAAGAATATCTCCTCAGATTTGGGGGAATTTCGTCGGTCGACCTCTTTCGAAGGTCGTACAAGCTCGGGGATGGTACCAATCGATCCGCAGGACCCAAATTAGTCCAGATGCAACCACTTTCCAAGTCTCTCCGACCTTCACAAAAAAAGTTATTCAAGAATATCTCTTTCTCCTATGTGCTTTCATCCCTAACCCTAACCCTTCCGAAAGTCGGAGAAGCTCAAGGATGGTACCGATCGATGCGCGCTACCCCATTTAGTGGGGGTAGAGCCTACTTGCAAGTCTCTCCGACCTTCACAAAAAAAGTTATTCAAGAATATCTCTTTCTCCTATGTGCTTTCATCCCTAACCCTAACCCTAACCCTTCCGAAAGTCGGAGAAGCTCAAGGATGGTACCGATCGATGCGCGCAACCCCATTTAGTGGGGGTAGAGCCTACTTGCAAGTCTCTCCGACCTTCACAAAAAAAGTTATTCAAGAATATCTCCTCAGATTTGGGGGAATTTCGTCGGTCGACCTCTTCCGAAGGTCGTACAAGCTCAAGGATGGTACCAATCGATCCGCAGGACCCAAATTAGTCCAGATGCAACCACTTTCCAAGTCTCTCCGACCTTCACAAAAAAAGTTATTCAAGAATATCTCTTTCTCCTATGTGCTTTCATCCCTAACCCTAACCCTAACCCTTCCGAAAGTCGGAGAAGCTCAAGGATGGTACCGATCGATGCGCGTTACCCCATTTAGTGGGGGTAGAGCCTACTTGCAAGTCTCTCCGACCTTCACAAAAAAAGTTATTCAAGAATATCTCTTTCTCCTATGTGCTTTCATCCCTAACCCTAACCCTAACCCTTCCGAAAGTCGGAGAAGCTCAAGGATGGTACAGATCGATGCGCGCAACCCCATTTAGTGGGGGTAGAGCCTACTTGCAAGTCTCTCCGACCTTCACAAAAAAAGTTATTCAAGAATATCTCCTCAGATTTGGGGGAATTTCGTCGGTCGACCTCTTCCGAAGGTCGTACAAGCTCGGGGATGGTACCAATCGATCTGCAGGACCCAAATTAGTCCAGATGCAACCACTTTCCAAGTCTCTCCGACCTTCACAAAAAAAGTTATTCAAGAATATCTCTTTCTCCTATGTGCTTTCATCCCTAACCCTAACCCTAACCCTTCCGAAAGTCGGAGAAGCTCAAGGATGGTACCGATCGATGCGCGCTACCCCATTTAGTGGGGGTAGAGCCTACTTGCAAGTCTCTCCGACCTTCACAAAAAAAGTTATTCAAGAATATCTCTTTCTCCTATGTGCTTTCATCCCTAACCCTAACCCTAACCCTTCCGAAAGTCGGAGAAGCTCAAGGATGGTACCGATCGATGTGCGCTACCCCATTTAGTGGGGGTAGAGCCTACTTGCAAGTCTCTCCGACCTTCACAAAAAAAGTTATTCAAGAATATCTCTTTCTCCTATGTGCTTTCATCCCTAACCCTAACCCTTCCGAAAGTCGGAGAAGCTCAAGGATGGTACCGATCGATGCGCGCTACCCCATTTAGTGGGGGTAGAGCCTACTTGCAAGTCTCTCCGACCTTCACAAAAAAAGTTATTCAAGAATATCTCTTTCTCCTATGTGCTTTCATCCCTAACCCTAACCCTAACCCTTCCGAAAGTCGGAGAAGCTCAAGGATGGTACCGATCGATGCGCGTTACCCCATTTAGTGGGGGTAGAGCCTACTTGCAAGTCTCTCCGACCTTCACAAAAAAAGTTATTCAAGAATATCTCCTCAGATTTGGGGGAATTTCGTCGGTCGACCTCTTCCGAAGGTCGTACAAGCTCGGGGATGGTACCAATCGATCCGCAGGACCCAAATTAGTCCAGATGCAACCACTTTCCAAGTCTCTCCGACCTTCACAAAAAAAGTTATTCAAGAATATCTCTTTCTCCTATGTGCTTTCATCCCTAACCCTAACCCTAACCCTTCCGAAAGTCGGAGAAGCTCAAGGATGGTACCGATCGATGCGCGCTACCCCATTTAGTGGGGGTAGAGCCTACTTGCAAGTCTCTCCGACCTTCACAAAAAAAGTTATTCAAGAATATCTCTTTCTCCTATGTGCTTTCATCCCTAACCCTAACCCTAACCCTTCCGAAAGTCGGAGAAGCTCAAGGATGGTACCGATCGATGCGCGCTACCCCATTTAGTGGGGGTAGAGCCTACTTGCAAGTCTCTTCGACCTTCACAAAAAAAGTTATTCAAGAATATCTCTTTCTCCTATGTGCTTTCATCCCTAACCCTAACCCTAACCCTTCCGAAAGTCGGAGAAGCTCAAGGATGGTACCGATCGATGCGCGCTACCCCATTTAGTGGGGGTAGAGCCTACTTGCAAGTCTCTTCGACCTTCACAAAAAAAGTTATTCAAGAATATCTCTTTCTCCTATGTGCTTTCATCCCTAACCCTAACCCTAACCCTTCCGAAAGTCGGAGAAGCTCAAGGATGGTACTGATCGATGCGCGCTACCCCATTTAGTGGGGGTAGAGCCTACTTGCAAGTCTCTCCGACCTTCACAAAAAAAGTTATTCAAGAATATCTCTTTCTCCTATGTGCTTTCATCCCTAACCCTAACCCTAACCCTTCCGAAAGTCGGAGAAGCTCAAGGATGGTACCGATCGATGCGCGCTACCCCATTTAGTGGGGGTAGAGCCTACTTGCAAGTCTCTCCGACCTTCACAAAAAAAGTTATTCAAGAATATCTCTTTCTCCTATGTGCTTTCATCCCTAACCCTAACCCTAACCCTTCCGAAAGTCGGAGAAGCTCAAGGATGGTACCGATCGATGCGCGCAACCCCATTTAGTGGGGGTAGAGCCTACTTGCAAGTCTCTCCGACCTTCACAAAAAAAGTAATTCAAGAATATCTCCTCAGATTTGGGGGAATTTCGTCGGTCGACCTCTTTCGAAGGTCGTACAAGCTCGGGGATGGTACCAATCGATGCGCAGGACCAAAATTAGTCCAGATGCAACCACTTTCCAAGTCTCTCCGACCTTCACAAAAAACGTTATTCAAGAATATCTCTTTCTCCTATGTGCTTTCATCCCTAACCCTTCCGAAAGTCGGAGAAGCTCAAGGATGGTACCGATCGATGCGCGCTACCCCATTTAGTGGGGGTAGAGCCTACTTGCAAGTCTCTCCGACCTTCACAAAAAAAGTTATTCAAGAATATCTCTTTCTCCTATGTGCTTTCATCCCTAACCCTAACCCTAACCCTTCCGAAAGTCGGAGAAGCTCAAGGATGGTACCGATCGATGCGCGCAACCCCATTTAGTGGGGGTAGAGCCTACTTGCAAGTCTCTCCGACCTTCACAAAAAAAGTTATTCAAGAATATCTCCTCAGATTTGGGGGAATTTCGTCGGTCGACCTCTTCCGAAGGTCGTACAAGCTCAAGGATGGTACCAATCGATCTGCAGGACCCAAATTAGTCCAGATGCAACCACTTTCCAAGTCTCTCCGACCTTCACAAAAAAAGTTATTCAAGAATATCTCTTTCTCCTATGTGCTTTCATCCCTAACCCTAACCCTAACCCTTCCGAAAGTCGGAGAAGCTCAAGGATGGTACCGATCGATGCGCGTTACCCCATTTAGTGGGGGTAGAGCCTACTTGCAAGTCTCTCCGACCTTCAAAAAAAAAGTTATTCAAGAATATCTCTTTCTCCTATGTGCTTTCATCCCTAACCCTAACCCTAACCCTTCCGAAAGTCGGAGAAGCTCAAGGATGGTACCGATCGATGCGCGCAACCCCATTTAGTGGGGGTAGAGCCTACTTGCAAGTCTCTCCGACCTTCACAAAAAAAGTAATTCAAGAATATCTCCTCAGATTTGGGGGAATTTCGTCGGTCGACCTCTTTCGAAGGTCGTACAAGCTCGGGGATGGTACCAATCGATCCGCAGGACCAAAATTAGTCCAGATGCAACCACTTTCCAAGTCTCTCCGACCTTCACAAAAAAAGTTATTCAAGAATATCTCTTTCTCCTATGTGCTTTCATCCCTAACCCTAACCCTTCCGAAAGTCGGAGAAGCTCAAGGATGGTACCGATCGATGCGCGCTACCCCATTTAGTGGGGGTAGAGCCTACTTGCAAGTCTCTCCGACCTTCACAAAAAAAGTTATTCAAGAATATCTCTTTCTCCTATGTGCTTTCATCCCTAACCCTAACCCTAACCCTTCCGAAAGTCGGAGAAGCTCAAGGATGGTACCGATCGATGCGCGCAACCCCATTTAGTGGGGGTAGAGCCTACTTGCAAGTCTCTCCGACCTTCACAAAAAAAGTTATTCAAGAATATCTCCTCAGATTTGGGGGAATTTCGTCGGTCGACCTCTTCCGAAGGTCGTACAAGCTCAAGGATGGTACCAATCGATCTGCAGGACCCAAATTAGTCCAGATGCAACCACTTTCCAAGTCTCTCCGACCTTCACAAAAAAAGTTATTCAAGAATATCTCTTTCTCCTATGTGCTTTCATCCCTAACCCTAACCCTAACCCTTCCGAAAGTCGGAGAAGCTCAAGGATGGTACCGATCGATGCGCGTTACCCCATTTAGTGGGGGTAGAGCCTACTTGCAAGTCTCTCCGACCTTCAAAAAAAAAGTTATTCAAGAATATCTCTTTCTCCTATGTGCTTTCATCCCTAACCCTAACCCTAACCCTTCCGAAAGTCGGAGAAGCTCAAGGATGGTACAGATCGATGCGCGCAACCCCATTTAGTGGGGGTAGAGCCTACTTGCAAGTCTCTCCGACCTTCACAAAAAAAGTTATTCAAGAATATCTCCTCAGATTTGGGGGAATTTCGTCGGTCGACCTCTTCCGAAGGTCGTACAAGCTCGGGGATGGTACCAATCGATCCGCAGGACCCAAATTAGTCCAGATGCAACCACTTTCCAAGTCTCTCCGACCTTCACAAAAAAAGTTATTCAAGAATATCTCTTTCTCCTATGTGCTTTCATCCCTAACCCTAACCCTAACCCTTCCGAAAGTCGGAGAAGCTCAAGGATGGTACCGATCGATGTGCGCTACCCCATTTAGTGGGGGTAGAGCCTACTTGCAAGTCTCTCCGACCTTCACAAAAAAAGTTATTCAAGAATATCTCTTTCTCCTATGTGCTTTCATCCCTAACCCTAACCCTAACCCTTCCAAAAGTCGGAGAAGCTCAAGGATGGTACCGATCGATGTGCGCTACCCCATTTAGTGGGGGTAGAGCCTACTTGCAAGTCTCTCCGACCTTCACAAAAAAAGTTATTCAAGAATATCTCCTCAGATTTGGGGGAATTTCGTCGGTCGACCTCTTCCGAAGGTCGTACAAGCTCGGGGATGGTACCAATCGATCCGCAGGACCCAAATTAGTCCAGATGCAACCACTTTCCAAGTCTCTCCGACCTTCACAAAAAAAGTTATTCAAGAATATCTCTTTCTCCTATGTGCTTTCATCCCTAACCCTAACCCTAACCCTTCCGAAAGTCGGAGAAGCTCAAGGATGGTACCGATCGATGCGCGCTACCCCATTTAGTGGGAGTAAAGCCTACTTGCAAGTCTCTCCGACCTTCACAAAAAAAGTTATTCAAGAATATCTCCTCAGATTTGGGGGAATTTCGTCGGTCGACCTCTTCCGAAGGTCGTACAAGCTCGGAGATGGTACCAATCGATCCGCAGGACCCAAATTAGTCCAGATGCAACCACTTTCCAAGTCTCTCCGACCTTCACAAAAAAAGTTATTCAAGAATATCTCTTTCTCCTATGTGCTTTCATCCCTAACCCTAACCCTTCCGAAAGTCGGAGAAGCTCAAGGATGGTACCGATCGATGCGCGTTACCCCATTTAGTGGGGGTAGAGCCTACTTGCAAGTCTCTCCGACCTTCACAAAAAAAGTTATTCAAGAATATCTCTTTCTCCTATGTGCTTTCATCCCTAACCCTAACCCTAACCCTTCCGAAAGTCGGAGAAGCTCAAGGATGGTACCGATCGATGTGCGCTACCCCATTTAGTGGGGGTAGAGCCTACTTGCAAGTCTCTCCGACCTTCACAAAAAAAGTTATTCAAGAATATCTCCTCAGATTTGGGGGAATTTCGTCGGTCGACCTCTTCCGAAGGTCGTACAAGCTCGGGGATGGTACCAATCGATCCGCAGGACCCAAATTAGTCCAGATGCAACCACTTTCCAAGTCTCTCCGACCTTCACAAAAAAAGTTATTCAAGAATATCTCTTTCTCCTATGTGCTTTCATCCCTAACCCTAACCCTTCCGAAAGTCGGAGAAGCTCAAGGATGGTACCGATCGATGCGCGCTACCCCATTTAGTGGGGGTAGAGCCTACTTGCAAGTCTCTCCGACCTTCACAAAAAAAGTTATTCAAGAATATCTCTTTCTCCTATGTGCTTTCATCCCTAACCCTAACCCTAACCCTTCCGAAAGTCGGAGAAGCTCAAGGATGGTACCGATCGATGCGCGCTACCCCATTTAGTGGGGGTAAAGCCTACTTGCAAGTCTCTCCGACCTTCACAAAAAAAGTTATTCAAGAATATCTCCTCAGATTTGGGGGAATTTCGTCGGTCGACCTCTTCCGAAGGTCGTACAAGCTCGGGGATGGTACCAATCGATCCGCAGGACCCAAATTAGTCCAGATGCAACCACTTTCCAAGTCTCTCCGACCTTCACAAAAAAAGTTATTCAAGAATATCTCTTTCTCCTATGTGCTTTCATCCCTAACCCTAACCCTTCCGAAAGTCGGAGAAGCTCAAGGATGGTACCGATCGATGCGCGCTACCCCATTTAGTGGGGGTAGAGCCTACTTGCAAGTCTCTCCGACCTTCACAAAAAAAGTTATTCAAGAATATCTCTTTCTCCTATGTGCTTTCATCCCTAACCCTAACCCTAACCCTTCCGAAAGTCGGAGAAGCTCAAGGATGGTACCGATCGATGCGCGCTACCCCATTTAGTGGGGGTAAAGCCTACTTGCAAGTCTCTCCGACCTTCACAAAAAAAGTTATTCAAGAATATCTCCTCAGATTTGGGGGAATTTCGTCGGTCGACCTCTTCCGAAGGTCGTACAAGCTCGGAGATGGTACCAATCGATCCGCAGGACCCAAATTAGTCCAGATGCAACCACTTTCCAAGTCTCTCCGACCTTCACAAAAAAAGTTATTCAAGAATATCTCTTTCTCCTATGTGCTTTCATCCCTAACCCTAACCCTTCCGAAAGTCGGAGAAGCTCAAGGATGGTACCGATCGATGCGCGTTACCCCATTTAGTGGGGGTAGAGCCTACTTGCAAGTCTCTCCGACCTTCACAAAAAAAGTTATTCAAGAATATCTCTTTCTCCTATGTGCTTTCATCCCTAACCCTAACCCTAACCCTTCCGAAAGTCGGAGAAGCTCAAGGATGGTACAGATCGATGCGCGCAACCCCATTTAGTGGGGGTAGAGCCTACTTGCAAGTCCTTCCGACCTTCACAAAAAAAGTTATTCAAGAATATCTCCTCAGATTTGGGGGAATTTCGTCGGTCGACCTCTTCCGAAGGTCGTACAAGCTCGGGGATGGTACCAATCGATCCGCAGGACCCAAATTAGTCCAGATGCAACCACTTTCCAAGTCTCTCCGACCTTCACAAAAAAAGTTATTCAAGAATATCTCTTTCTCCTATGTGCTTTCATCCCTAACCCTAACCCTAACCCTTCCGAAAGTCGGAGAAGCTCAAGGATGGTACCGATCGATGCGCGCTACCCCATTTAGTGGGGGTAGAGCCTACTTGCAAGTCTCTCCGACCTTCACAAAAAAAGTTATTCAAGAATATCTCTTTCTCCTATGTGCTTTCATCCCTAACCCTAACCCTAACCCTTCCGAAAGTCGGAGAAGCTCAAGGATGGTACTGATCGATGTGCGCTACCCCATTTAGTGGGGGTAGAGCCTACTTGCAAGTCTCTCCGACCTTCACAAAAAAAGTTATTCAAGAATATCTCCTCAGATTTGGGGGAATTTCGTCGGTCGACCTCTTCCGAAGGTCGTACAAGCTCGGGGATGGTACCAATTGATCCGCAGGACCCAAATTAGTCCAGATGCAACCACTTTTCAAGTCTCTCCGACCTTCACAAAAAAAGTTATTCAAGAATATCTCTTTCTCCTATGTGCTTTCATCCCTAACCCTAACCCTTCCGAAAGTCGGAGAAGCTCAAGGATGGTACCGATCGATGCGCGCTACCCCATTTAGTGGGGGTAGAGCCTACTTGCAAGTCTCTCCGACCTTCACAAAAAAAGTTATTCAAGAATATCTCTTTCTCCTATGTGCTTTCATCCCTAACCCTAACCCTAACCCTTCCGAAAGTCGGAGAAGCTCAAGGATGGTACCGATCGATGCGCGCTACCCCATTTAGTGGGGGTAAAGCCTACTTGCAAGTCTCTCCGACCTTCACAAAAAAAGTTATTCAAGAATATCTCCTCAGATTTGGGGGAATTTCGTCGGTCGACCTCTTCCGAAGGTCGTACAAGCTCGGGGATGGTACCAATCGATCCGCAGGACCCAAATTAGTCCAGATGCAACCACTTTCCAAGTCTCTCCGACCTTCACAAAAAAAGTTATTCAAGAATATCTCTTTCTCCTATGTGCTTTCATCCCTAACCCTAACCCTTCCGAAAGTCGGAGAAGCTCAAGGATGGTACCGATCGATGCGCGCTACCCCATTTAGTGGGGGTAGAGCCTACTTGCAAGTCTCTCCGACCTTCACAAAAAAAGTTATTCAAGAATATCTCCTCAGATTTGGGGGAATTTCGTCGGTCGACCTCTTCCGAAGGTCGTACAAGCTCGGGGATGGTACCAATCGATCCGCAGGACCCAAATTAGTCCAGATGCAACCACTTTCCAAGTCTCTCCGACCTTCACAAAAAAAGTTATTCAAGAATATCTCTTTCTCCTATGTGCTTTCATCCCTAACCCTAACCCTAACCCTTCCGAAAGTCGGAGAAGCTCAAGGATGGTACCGATCGATGCGCGCTACCCCATTTAGTGGGGGTAGAGCCTACTTGCAAGTCTCTCCGACCTTCACAAAAAAAGTTATTCAAGAATATCTCTTTCTCCTATGTGCTTTCATCCCTAACCCTAACCCTAACCCTTCCGAAAGTCGGAGAAGCTCAAGGATGGTACCGATCGATGCGCGCTACCCCATTTAGTGGGGGTAGAGCCTACTTGCAAGTCTCTCCGACCTTCACAAAAAAAGTTATTCAAGAATATCTCCTCAGATTTGGGGGAATTTCGTCGGTCGACCTCTTCCGAAGGTCGTACAAGCTCTGGGATGGTACCAATCGATCCGCAGGACCCAAATTAGTCCAGATGCAACCACTTTCCAAGTCTCTCCGACCTTCACAAAAAAAGTTATTCAAGAATATCTCTTTCTCCTATGTGCTTTCATCCCTAACCCTAACCCTAACCCTTCCGAAAGTCGGAGAAGCTCAAGGATGGTACCGATCGATGCGCGCTACCCCATTTAGTGGGGGTAGAGCCTACTTACAAGTCTCTCCGACCTTCACAAAAAAAGTTATTCAAGAATATCTCTTTCTCCTATGTGCTTTCATCCCTAACCCTAACCCTAACCCTTCCGAAAGTCGGAGAAGCTCAAGGATGGTACCGATCGATGCGCGCTACCCCATTTAGTGGGGGTAGAGCCTACTTGCAAGTCTCTCCGACCTTCACAAAAAAAGTTATTCAAGAATATCTCTTTCTCCTATGTGCTTTCATCCCTAACCCTAACCCTAACCCTTCCGAAAGTCGGAGAAGCTCAAGGATGGTACCGATCGATGCGCGCTACCCCATTTAGTGGGGGTAGAGCCTACTTGCAAGTCTCTCCGACCTTCACAAAAAAAGTTATTCAAGAATATCTCTTTCTCCTATGTGCTTTCATCCCTAACCCTAACCCTAACCCTTCCGAAAGTCGGAGAAGCTCAAGGATGGTACAGATCGATGCGCGCTACCCCATTTAGTGGGGGTAGAGCCTACTTGCAAGTCTCTCCGACCTTCACAAAAAAAGTTATTCAAGAATATCTCCTCAGATTTGGGGGAATTTCGTCGGTCGACCTCTTCCGAAGATCGTACAAGCTCGGGGATGGTACCAATCGATTCGCAGGACCCAAATTAGTCCAGATGCAACCACTTTCCAAGTCTCTCCGACCTTCACAAAAAAAGTTATTCAAGAATATCTCTTTCTCCTATGTGCTTTCATCCCTAACCCTAACCCTAACCCTTCCGAAAGTCGGAGAAGCTCAAGGATGGTACCGATCGATGCGCGCTACCCCATTTAGTGGGGGTAGAGCCTACTTGCAAGTCTCTCCGACCTTCACAAAAAAAGTTATTCAAGAATATCTCTTTCTCCTATGTGCTTTCATCCCTAACCCTAACCCTAACCCTTCCGAAAGTCGGAGAAGCTCAAGGATGGTACCGATCGATGCGCGCTACCCCATTTAGTGGGGGTAGAGCCTACTTGCAAGTCTCTCCGAACCTTCACAAAAAAAGTTATTCAAGAATATCTCTTTCTCCTATGTGCTTTCATCCCTAACCCTAACCCTAACCCTTCCGAAAGTCGGAGAAGCTCAAGGATGGTACCGATCGATGCGCGCTACCCCATTTAGTGGGGGTAGAGCCTACTTGCAAGTCTCTCCGACCTTCACAAAAAAAGTTATTCAAGAATATCTCTTTCTCCTATGTGCTTTCATCCCTAACCCTAACCCTAACCCTTCCGAAAGTCGGAGAAGCTCAAGGATGGTACCGATCGATGCGCGCTACCCCATTTAGTGGGGGTAGAGCCTACTTGCAAGTCTCTCCGACCTTCACAAAAAAAGTTATTCAAGAATATCTCTTTCTCCTATGTGCTTTCATCCCTAACCCTAACCCTAACCCTTCCGAAAGTCGGAGAAGCTCAAGGATGGTACCGATCGATGCGCGCTACCCCATTTAGTGGGGGTAGAGCCTACTTGCAAGTCTCTCCGACCTTCACAAAAAAAGTTATTCAAGAATATCTCTTTCTCCTATGTGCTTTCATCCCTAACCCTAACCCTAACCCTTCCGAAAGTCGGAGAAGCTCAAGGATGGTACCGATCGATGCGCGTTACCCCATTTAGTGGGGGTAGAGCCTACTTGCAAGTCTCTCCGACCTTCACAAAAAAAGTTATTCAAGAATATCTCTTTCTCCTATGTGCTTTCATCCCTAACCCTAACCCTAACCCTTCCGAAAGTCGGAGAAGCTCAAGGATGGTACCGATCGATGCGCGCAACCCCATTTAGTGGGGGTAGAGCCTACTTGCAAGTCTCTCCGACCTTCACAAAAAAAGTAATTCAAGAATATCTCCTCAGATTTGGGGGAATTTCGTCGGTCGACCTCTTCCGAAGGTCGTACAAGCTCGGGGATGGTACCAATCGATTCGCAGGACCCAAATTAGTCCAGATGCAACCACTTTCCAAGTCTCTCCGACCTTCACAAAAAAAGTTATTCAAGAATATCTCTTTCTCCTATGTGCTTTCATCCCTAACCCTAACCCTAACCCTTCCGAAAGTCGGAGAAGCTCAAGGATGGTACCGATCGATGCGCGCTACCCCATTTAGTGGGGGTAGAGCCTACTTGCAAGTCTCTCCGACCTTCACAAAAAAAGTTATTCAAGAATATCTCTTTCTCCTATGTGCTTTCATCCCTAACCCTAACCCTAACCCTTCCGAAAGTCGGAGAAGCTCAAGGATGGTACCGATCGATGCGCGCTACCCCATTTAGTGGGGGTAGAGCCTACTTGCAAGTCTCTCCGACCTTCACAAAAAAAGTTATTCAAGAATATCTCTTTCTCCTATGTGCTTTCATCCCTAACCCTAACCCTAACCCTTCCGAAAGTCGGAGAAGCTCAAGGATGGTACCGATCGATGCGCGCTACCCCATTTAGTGGGGGTAGAGCCTACTTGCAAGTCTCTCCGACCTTCACAAAAAAAGTTATTCAAGAATATCTCCTCAGATTTGGGGGAATTTCGTCGGTCGACCTCTTCCGAAGGTCGTACAAGCTCGGGGATGGTACCAATCGATCTGCAGGACCCAAATTAGTCCAGATGCAACCACTTTCCAAGTCTCTCCGACCTTCACAAAAAAAGTTATTCAAGAATATCTCTTTCTCCTATGTGCTTTCATCCCTAACCCTAACCCTATCCCTTCCGAAAGTCGGAGAAGCTCAAGGATGGTACCGATCGATGCGCGCAACCCCATTTAGTGGGGGTAGAGCCTACTTGCAAGTCTCTCCGACCTTCACAAAAAAAGTTATTCAAGAATATCTCTTTCTCCTATGTGCTTTCATCCCTAACCCTAACCCTAACCCTTCCGAAAGTCGGAGAAGCTCAAGGATGGTACCGATCGATGCGCGCTACCCCATTTAGTGGGGGTAGAGCCTACTTGCAAGTCTCTCCGACCTTCACAAAAAAAGTTATTCAAGAATATCTCTTTCTCCTATGTGCTTTCATCCCTAACCCTAACCCTAACCCTTCCGAAAGTCGGAGAAGCTCAAGGATGGTACTGATCGATGTGCGCTACCCCATTTAGTGGGGGTAGAGCCTACTTGCAAGTCTCTCCGACCTTCACAAAAAAAGTTATTCAAGAATATCTCCTCAGATTTGGGGGAATTTCGTCGGTCGACCTCTTCCGAAGGTCGTACAAGCTCGGGGATGGTACCAATTGATCCGCAGGACCCAAATTAGTCCAGATGCAACCACTTTTCAAGTCTCTCCGACCTTCACAAAAAAAGTTATTCAAGAATATCTCTTTCTCCTATGTGCTTTCATCCCTAACCCTAACCCTTCCGAAAGTCGGAGAAGCTCAAGGATGGTACCGATCGATGCGCGCTACCCCATTTAGTGGGGGTAGAGCCTACTTGCAAGTCTCTCCGACCTTCACAAAAAAAGTTATTCAAGAATATCTCTTTCTCCTATGTGCTTTCATCCCTAACCCTAACCCTAACCCTTCCGAAAGTCGGAGAAGCTCAAGGATGGTACCGATCGATGCGCGCTACCCCATTTAGTGGGGGTAGAGCCTACTTGCAAGTCTCTCCGACCTTCACAAAAAAAGTTATTCAAGAATATCTCTTTCTCCTATGTGCTTTCATCCCTAACCCTAACCCTAACCCTTCCGAAAGTCGGAGAAGCTCAAGGATGGTACCGATCGATGCGCGCTACCCCATTTAGTGGGGGTAGAGCCTACTTGCAAGTCTCTCCGACCTTCACAAAAAAAGTTATTCAAGAATATCTCTTTCTCCTATGTGCTTTCATCCCTAACCCTAACCCTAACCCTTCCGAAAGTCGGAGAAGCTCAAGGATGGTACCGATCGATGCGCGCTACCCCATTTAGTGGGGGTAGAGCCTACTTGCAAGTCTCTCCGACCTTCACAAAAAAAGTTATTCAAGAATATCTCTTTCTCCTATGTGCTTTCATCCCTAACCCTAACCCTAACCCTTCCGAAAGTCGGAGAAGCTCAAGGATGGTACCGATCGATGCGCGTTACCCCATTTAGTGGGGGTAGAGCCTACTTGCAAGTCTCTCCGACCTTCACAAAAAAAGTTATTCAAGAATATCTCTTTCTCCTATGTGCTTTCATCCCTAACCCTAACCCTAACCCTTCCGAAAGTCGGAGAAGCTCAAGGATGGTACCGATCGATGCGCGCAACCCCATTTAGTGGGGGTAGAGCCTACTTGCAAGTCTCTCCGACCTTCACAAAAAAAGTAATTCAAGAATATCTCCTCAGATTTGGGGGAATTTCGTCGGTCGACCTCTTCCGAAGGTCGTACAAGCTCGGGGATGGTACCAATCGATTCGCAGGACCCAAATTAGTCCAGATGCAACCACTTTCCAAGTCTCTCCGACCTTCACAAAAAAAGTTATTCAAGAATATCTCTTTCTCCTATGTGCTTTCATCCCTAACCCTAACCCTAACCCTTCCGAAAGTCGGAGAAGCTCAAGGATGGTACCGATCGATGCGCGCTACCCCATTTAGTGGGGGTAGAGCCTACTTGCAAGTCTCTCCGACCTTCACAAAAAAAGTTATTCAAGAATATCTCTTTCTCCTATGTGCTTTCATCCCTAACCCTAACCCTAACCCTTCCGAAAGTCGGAGAAGCTCAAGGATGGTACCGATCGATGCGCGCTACCCCATTTAGTGGGGGTAGAGCCTACTTGCAAGTCTCTCCGACCTTCACAAAAAAAGTTATTCAAGAATATCTCTTTCTCCTATGTGCTTTCATCCCTAACCCTAACCCTAACCCTTCCGAAAGTCGGAGAAGCTCAAGGATGGTACCGATCGATGCGCGCTACCCCATTTAGTGGGGGTAGAGCCTACTTGCAAGTCTCTCCGACCTTCACAAAAAAAGTTATTCAAGAATATCTCCTCAGATTTGGGGGAATTTCGTCGGTCGACCTCTTCCGAAGGTCGTACAAGCTCGGGGATGGTACCAATCGATCTGCAGGACCCAAATTAGTCCAGATGCAACCACTTTCCAAGTCTCTCCGACCTTCACAAAAAAAGTTATTCAAGAATATCTCTTTCTCCTATGTGCTTTCATCCCTAACCCTAACCCTATCCCTTCCGAAAGTCGGAGAAGCTCAAGGATGGTACCGATCGATGCGCGCAACCCCATTTAGTGGGGGTAGAGCCTACTTGCAAGTCTCTCCGACCTTCACAAAAAAAGTTATTCAAGAATATCTCTTTCTCCTATGTGCTTTCATCCCTAACCCTAACCCTTCCGAAAGTCGGAGAAGCTCAAGGATGGTACCGATCGATGCGCGCTACCCCATTTAGTGGGGGTAGAGCCTACTTGCAAGTCTCTCCGACCTTCACAAAAAAAGTTATTCAAGAATATCTCCTCAGATTTGGGGGAATTTCGTCGGTCGACCTCTTCCGAAGGTCGTACAAGCTCGGGGATGGTACCAATCGATCCGCAGGACCCAAATTAGTCCAGATGCAACCACTTTCCAAGTCTCTCCGACCTTCACAAAAAAAGTTATTCAAGAATATCTCTTTCTCCTATGTGCTTTCATCCCTAACCCTAACCCTTCCGAAAGTCGGAGAAGCTCAAGGATGGTACCGATCGATGCGCGCTACCCCATTTAGTGGGGGTAGAGCCTACTTGCAAGTCTCTCCGACCTTCACAAAAAAAGTTATTCAAGAATATCTCTTTCTCCTATGTGCTTTCATCCCTAACCCTAACCCTAACCCTTCCGAAAGTCGGAGAAGCTCAAGGATGGTACCGATCGATGCGCGCTACCCCATTTAGTGGGGGTAGAGCCTACTTGCAAGTCTCTCCGACCTTCACAAAAAAAGTTATTCAAGAATATCTCCTCAGATTTGGGGGAATTTCGTCGGTCGACCTCTTCCGAAGGTCGTACAAGCTCGGGGATGGTACCAATCGATCCGCAGGACCCAAATTAGTCCAGATGCAACCACTTTCCAAGTCTCTCCGACCTTCACAAAAAAAGTTATTCAAGAATATCTCTTTCTCCTATGTGCTTTCATCCCTAACCCTAACCCTAACCCTTCCGAAAGTCGGAGAAGCTCAAGGATGGTACCGATCGATGTGCGCTACCCCATTTAGTGGGGGTAGAGCCTACTTGCAAGTCTCTCCGACCTTCACAAAAAAAGTTATTCAAGAATATCTCTTTCTCCTATGTGCTTTCATCCCTAACCCTAACCCTAACCCTTCCGAAAGTCGGAGAAGCTCAAGGATGGTACCGATCGATGCGCGCTACCCCATTTAGTGGGGGTAGAGCCTACTTGCAAGTCTCTCCGACCTTCACAAAAAAAGTTATTCAAGAATATCTCTTTCTCCTATGTGCTTTCATCCCTAACCCTAACCCTAACCCTTCCGAAAGTCGGAGAAGCTCAAGGATGGTACCGATCGATGCGCGTTACCCCATTTAGTGGGGGTAGAGCCTACTTGCAAGTCTCTCCGACCTTCAAAAAAAAAGTTATTCAAGAATATCTCTTTCTCCTATGTGCTTTCATCCCTAACCCTAACCCTAACCCTTCCGAAAGTCGGAGAAGCTCAAGGATGGTACAGATCGATGCGCGCAACCCCATTTAGTGGGGGTAGAGCCTACTTGCAAGTCTCTCCGACCTTCACAAAAAAAGTTATTCAAGAATATCTCCTCAGATTTGGGGGAATTTCGTCGGTCGACCTCTTCCGAAGGTCGTACAAGCTCGGGGATGGTACCAATCGATCCGCAGGACCCAAATTAGTCCAGATGCAACCACTTTCCAAGTCTCTCCGACCTTCACAAAAAAAGTTATTCAAGAATATCTCTTTCTCCTATGTGCTTTCATCCCTAACCCTAACCCTAACCCTTCCGAAAGTCGGAGAAGCTCAAGGATGGTACCGATCGATGTGCGCTACCCCATTTAGTGGGGGTAGAGCCTACTTGCAAGTCTCTCCGACCTTCACAAAAAAAGTTATTCAAGAATATCTCTTTCTCCTATGTGCTTTCATCCCTAACCCTAACCCTAACCCTTCCGAAAGTCGGAGAAGCTCAAGGATGGTACCGATCGATGTGCGCTACCCCATTTAGTGGGGGTAGAGCCTACTTGCAAGTCTCTCCGACCTTCACAAAAAAAGTTATTCAAGAATATCTCCTCAGATTTGGGGGAATTTCGTCGGTCGACCTCTTCCGAAGGTCGTACAAGCTCGGGGATGGTACCAATCGATCTGCAGGACCCAAATTAGTCCAGATGCAACCACTTTCCAAGTCTCTCCGACCTTCACAAAAAAAGTTATTCAAGAATATCTCTTTCTCCTATGTGCTTTCATCCCTAACCCTAACCCTAACCCTTCCGAAAGTCGGAGAAGCTCAAGGATGGTACCGATCGATGCGCGCTACCCCATTTAGTGGGAGTAAAGCCTACTTGCAAGTCTCTCCGACCTTCACAAAAAAAGTTATTCAAGAATATCTCCTCAGATTTGGGGGAATTTCGTCGGTCGACCTCTTCCGAAGGTCGTACAAGCTCGGAGATGGTACCAATCGATCCGCAGGACCCAAATTAGTCCAGATGCAACCACTTTCCAAGTCTCTCCGACCTTCACAAAAAAAGTTATTCAAGAATATCTCTTTCTCCTATGTGCTTTCATCCCTAACCCTAACCCTTCCGAAAGTCGGAGAAGCTCAAGGATGGTACCGATCGATGCGCGTTACCCCATTTAGTGGGGGTAGAGCCTACTTGCAAGTCTCTCCGACCTTCACAAAAAAAGTTATTCAAGAATATCTCTTTCTCCTATGTGCTTTCATCCCTAACCCTAACCCTAACCCTTCCGAAAGTCGGAGAAGCTCAAGGATGGTACCGATCGATGTGCGCTACCCCATTTAGTGGGGGTAGAGCCTACTTGCAAGTCTCTCCGACCTTCACAAAAAAAGTTATTCAAGAATATCTCCTCAGATTTGGGGGAATTTCGTCGGTCGACCTCTTCCGAAGGTCGTACAAGCTCGGGGATGGTACCAATCGATCCGCAGGACCCAAATTAGTCCAGATGCAACCACTTTCCAAGTCTCTCCGACCTTCACAAAAAAAGTTATTCAAGAATATCTCTTTCTCCTATGTGCTTTCATCCCTAACCCTAACCCTTCCGAAAGTCGGAGAAGCTCAAGGATGGTACCGATCGATGCGCGCTACCCCATTTAGTGGGGGTAGAGCCTACTTGCAAGTCTCTCCGACCTTCACAAAAAAAGTTATTCAAGAATATCTCTTTCTCCTATGTGCTTTCATCCCTAACCCTAACCCTAACCCTTCCGAAAGTCGGAGAAGCTCAAGGATGGTACCGATCGATGCGCGCTACCCCATTTAGTGGGGGTAAAGCCTACTTGCAAGTCTCTCCGACCTTCACAAAAAAAGTTATTCAAGAATATCTCCTCAGATTTGGGGGAATTTCGTCGGTCGACCTCTTCCGAAGGTCGTACAAGCTCGGGGATGGTACCAATCGATCCGCAGGACCCAAATTAGTCCAGATGCAACCACTTTCCAAGTCTCTCCGACCTTCACAAAAAAAGTTATTCAAGAATATCTCTTTCTCCTATGTGCTTTCATCCCTAACCCTAACCCTTCCGAAAGTCGGAGAAGCTCAAGGATGGTACCGATCGATGCGCGCTACCCCATTTAGTGGGGGTAGAGCCTACTTGCAAGTCTCTCCGACCTTCACAAAAAAAGTTATTCAAGAATATCTCTTTCTCCTATGTGCTTTCATCCCTAACCCTAACCCTAACCCTTCCGAAAGTCGGAGAAGCTCAAGGATGGTACCGATCGATGCGCGCTACCCCATTTAGTGGGGGTAAAGCCTACTTGCAAGTCTCTCCGACCTTCACAAAAAAAGTTATTCAAGAATATCTCCTCAGATTTGGGGGAATTTCGTCGGTCGACCTCTTCCGAAGGTCGTACAAGCTCGGAGATGGTACCAATCGATCCGCAGGACCCAAATTAGTCCAGATGCAACCACTTTCCAAGTCTCTCCGACCTTCACAAAAAAAGTTATTCAAGAATATCTCTTTCTCCTATGTGCTTTCATCCCTAACCCTAACCCTTCCGAAAGTCGGAGAAGCTCAAGGATGGTACCGATCGATGCGCGTTACCCCATTTAGTGGGGGTAGAGCCTACTTGCAAGTCTCTCCGACCTTCACAAAAAAAGTTATTCAAGAATATCTCTTTCTCCTATGTGCTTTCATCCCTAACCCTAACCCTAACCCTTCCGAAAGTCGGAGAAGCTCAAGGATGGTACAGATCGATGCGCGCAACCCCATTTAGTGGGGGTAGATCCTACTTGCAAGTCCTTCCGACCTTCACAAAAAAAGTTATTCAAGAATATCTCCTCAGATTTGGGGGAATTTCGTCGGTCGACCTCTTCCGAAGGTCGTACAAGCTCGGGGATGGTACCAATCGATCCGCAGGACCCAAATTAGTCCAGATGCAACCACTTTCCAAGTCTCTCCGACCTTCACAAAAAAAGTTATTCAAGAATATCTCTTTCTCCTATGTGCTTTCATCCCTAACCCTAACCCTAACCCTTCCGAAAGTCGGAGAAGCTCAAGGATGGTACCGATCGATGCGCGCTACCCCATTTAGTGGGGGTAGAGCCTACTTGCAAGTCTCTCCGACCTTCACAAAAAAAGTTATTCAAGAATATCTCTTTCTCCTATGTGCTTTCATCCCTAACCCTAACCCTAACCCTTCCGAAAGTCGGAGAAGCTCAAGGATGGTACTGATCGATGTGCGCTACCCCATTTAGTGGGGGTAGAGCCTACTTGCAAGTCTCTCCGACCTTCACAAAAAAAGTTATTCAAGAATATCTCCTCAGATTTGGGGGAATTTCGTCGGTCGACCTCTTCCGAAGGTCGTACAAGCTCGGGGATGGTACCAATCGATCCGCAGGACCCAAATTAGTCCAGATGCAACCACTTTTCAAGTCTCTCCGACCTTCACAAAAAAAGTTATTCAAGAATATCTCTTTCTCCTATGTGCTTTCATCCCTAACCCTAACCCTTCCGAAAGTCGGAGAAGCTCAAGGATGGTACCGATCGATGCGCGCTACCCCATTTAGTGGGGGTAGAGCCTACTTGCAAGTCTCTCCGACCTTCACAAAAAAAGTTATTCAAGAATATCTCTTTCTCCTATGTGCTTTCATCCCTAACCCTAACCCTAACCCTTCCGAAAGTCGGAGAAGCTCAAGGATGGTACCGATCGATGCGCGCTACCCCATTTAGTGGGGGTAAAGCCTACTTGCAAGTCTCTCCGACCTTCACAAAAAAAGTTATTCAAGAATATCTCCTCAGATTTGGGGGAATTTCGTCGGTCGACCTCTTCCGAAGGTCGTACAAGCTCGGGGATGGTACCAATCGATCCGCAGGACCCAAATTAGTCCAGATGCAACCACTTTCCAAGTCTCTCCGACCTTCACAAAAAAAGTTATTCAAGAATATCTCTTTCTCCTATGTGCTTTCATCCCTAACCCTAACCCTTCCGAAAGTCGGAGAAGCTCAAGGATGGTACCGATCGATGCGCGCTACCCCATTTAGTGGGGGTAGAGCCTACTTGCAAGTCTCTCCGACCTTCACAAAAAAAGTTATTCAAGAATATCTCCTCAGATTTGGGGGAATTTCGTCGGTCGACCTCTTCCGAAGGTCGTACAAGCTCGGGGATGGTACCAATCGATCCGCAGGACCCAAATTAGTCCAGATGCAACCACTTTCCAAGTCTCTCCGACCTTCACAAAAAAAGTTATTCAAGAATATCTCTTTCTCCTATGTGCTTTCATCCCTAACCCTAACCCTAACCCTTCCGAAAGTCGGAGAAGCTCAAGGATGGTACCGATCGATGCGCGCTACCCCATTTAGTGGGGGTAGAGCCTACTTGCAAGTCTCTCCGACCTTCACAAAAAAAGTTATTCAAGAATATCTCTTTCTCCTATGTGCTTTCATCCCTAACCCTAACCCTAACCCTTCCGAAAGTCGGAGAAGCTCAAGGATGGTACCGATCGATGCGCGCTACCCCATTTAGTGGGGGTAGAGCCTACTTGCAAGTCTCTCCGACCTTCACAAAAAAAGTTATTCAAGAATATCTCCTCAGATTTGGGGGAATTTCGTCGGTCGACCTCTTCCGAAGGTCGTACAAGCTCTGGGATGGTACCAATCGATCCGCAGGACCCAAATTAGTCCAGATGCAACCACTTTCCAAGTCTCTCCGACCTTCACAAAAAAAGTTATTCAAGAATATCTCTTTCTCCTATGTGCTTTCATCCCTAACCCTAACCCTAACCCTTCCGAAAGTCGGAGAAGCTCAAGGATGGTACCGATCGATGCGCGCTACCCCATTTAGTGGGGGTAGAGCCTACTTACAAGTCTCTCCGACCTTCACAAAAAAAGTTATTCAAGAATATCTCTTTCTCCTATGTGCTTTCATCCCTAACCCTAACCCTAACCCTTCCGAAAGTCGGAGAAGCTCAAGGATGGTACCGATCGATGCGCGCTACCCCATTTAGTGGGGGTAGAGCCTACTTGCAAGTCTCTCCGACCTTCACAAAAAAAGTTATTCAAGAATATCTCTTTCTCCTATGTGCTTTCATCCCTAACCCTAACCCTAACCCTTCCGAAAGTCGGAGAAGCTCAAGGATGGTACCGATCGATGCGCGCTACCCCATTTAGTGGGGGTAGAGCCTACTTGCAAGTCTCTCCGACCTTCACAAAAAAAGTTATTCAAGAATATCTCTTTCTCCTATGTGCTTTCATCCCTAACCCTAACCCTAACCCTTCCGAAAGTCGGAGAAGCTCAAGGATGGTACAGATCGATGCGCGCTACCCCATTTAGTGGGGGTAGAGCCTACTTGCAAGTCTCTCCGACCTTCACAAAAAAAGTTATTCAAGAATATCTCCTCAGATTTGGGGGAATTTCGTCGGTCGACCTCTTCCGAAGGTCGTACAAGCTCGGGGATGGTACCAATCGATTCGCAGGACCCAAATTAGTCCAGATGCAACCACTTTCCAAGTCTCTCCGACCTTCACAAAAAAAGTTATTCAAGAATATCTCTTTCTCCTATGTGCTTTCATCCCTAACCCTAACCCTAACCCTTCCGAAAGTCGGAGAAGCTCAAGGATGGTACCGATCGATGCGCGCTACCCCATTTAGTGGGGGTAGAGCCTACTTGCAAGTCTCTCCGACCTTCACAAAAAAAGTTATTCAAGAATATCTCTTTCTCCTATGTGCTTTCATCCCTAACCCTAACCCTAACCCTTCCGAAAGTCGGAGAAGCTCAAGGATGGTACCGATCGATGCGCGCTACCCCATTTAGTGGGGGTAGAGCCTACTTGCAAGTCTCTCCGACCTTCACAAAAAAAGTTATTCAAGAATATCTCTTTCTCCTATGTGCTTTCATCCCTAACCCTAACCCTAACCCTTCCGAAAGTCGGAGAAGCTCAAGGATGGTACCGATCGATGCGCGCTACCCCATTTAGTGGGGGTAGAGCCTACTTGCAAGTCTCTCCGACCTTCACAAAAAAAGTTATTCAAGAATATCTCTTTCTCCTATGTGCTTTCATCCCTAACCCTAACCCTAACCCTTCCGAAAGTCGGAGAAGCTCAAGGATGGTACCGATCGATGCGCGCTACCCCATTTAGTGGGGGTAGAGCCTACTTGCAAGTCTCTCCGACCTTCACAAAAAAAGTTATTCAAGAATATCTCTTTCTCCTATGTGCTTTCATCCCTAACCCTAACCCTAACCCTTCCGAAAGTCGGAGAAGCTCAAGGATGGTACCGATCGATGCGCGCTACCCCATTTAGTGGGGGTAGAGCCTACTTGCAAGTCTCTCCGACCTTCACAAAAAAAGTTATTCAAGAATATCTCTTTCTCCTATGTGCTTTCATCCCTAACCCTAACCCTAACCCTTCCGAAAGTCGGAGAAGCTCAAGGATGGTACCGATCGATGCGCGTTACCCCATTTAGTGGGGGTAGAGCCTACTTGCAAGTCTCTCCGACCTTCACAAAAAAAGTTATTCAAGAATATCTCTTTCTCCTATGTGCTTTCATCCCTAACCCTAACCCTAACCCTTCCGAAAGTCGGAGAAGCTCAAGGATGGTACCGATCGATGCGCGCAACCCCATTTAGTGGGGGTAGAGCCTACTTGCAAGTCTCTCCGACCTTCACAAAAAAAGTAATTCAAGAATATCTCCTCAGATTTGGGGGAATTTCGTCGGTCGACCTCTTCCGAAGGTCGTACAAGCTCGGGGATGGTACCAATCGATTCGCAGGACCCAAATTAGTCCAGATGCAACCACTTTCCAAGTCTCTCCGACCTTCACAAAAAAAGTTATTCAAGAATATCTCTTTCTCCTATGTGCTTTCATCCCTAACCCTAACCCTAACCCTTCCGAAAGTCGGAGAAGCTCAAGGATGGTACCGATCGATGCGCGCTACCCCATTTAGTGGGGGTAGAGCCTACTTGCAAGTCTCTCCGACCTTCACAAAAAAAGTTATTCAAGAATATCTCTTTCTCCTATGTGCTTTCATCCCTAACCCTAACCCTAACCCTTCCGAAAGTCGGAGAAGCTCAAGGATGGTACCGATCGATGCGCGCTACCCCATTTAGTGGGGGTAGAGCCTACTTGCAAGTCTCTCCGACCTTCACAAAAAAAGTTATTCAAGAATATCTCTTTCTCCTATGTGCTTTCATCCCTAACCCTAACCCTAACCCTTCCGAAAGTCGGAGAAGCTCAAGGATGGTACCGATCGATGCGCGCTACCCCATTTAGTGGGGGTAGAGCCTACTTGCAAGTCTCTCCGACCTTCACAAAAAAAGTTATTCAAGAATATCTCTTTCTCCTATGTGCTTTCATCCCTAACCCTAACCCTAACCCTTCCGAAAGTCGGAGAAGCTCAAGGATGGTACCGATCGATGCGCGCTACCCCATTTAGTGGGGGTAGAGCCTACTTGCAAGTCTCTCCGACCTTCACAAAAAAAGTTATTCAAGAATATCTCTTTCTCCTATGTGCTTTCATCCCTAACCCTAACCCTAACCCTTCCGAAAGTCGGAGAAGCTCAAGGATGGTACCGATCGATGCGCGCTACCCCATTTAGTGGGGGTAGAGCCTACTTGCAAGTCTCTCCGACCTTCACAAAAAAAGTTATTCAAGAATATCTCTTTCTCCTATGTGCTTTCATCCCTAACCCTAACCCTAACCCTTCCGAAAGTCGGAGAAGCTCAAGGATGGTACCGATCGATGCGCGTTACCCCATTTAGTGGGGGTAGAGCCTACTTGCAAGTCTCTCCGACCTTCACAAAAAAAGTTATTCAAGAATATCTCTTTCTCCTATGTGCTTTCATCCCTAACCCTAACCCTAACCCTTCCGAAAGTCGGAGAAGCTCAAGGATGGTACCGATCGATGCGCGCAACCCCATTTAGTGGGGGTAGAGCCTACTTGCAAGTCTCTCCGACCTTCACAAAAAAAGTAATTCAAGAATATCTCCTCAGATTTGGGGGAATTTCGTCGGTCGACCTCTTCCGAAGGTCGTACAAGCTCGGGGATGGTACCAATCGATTCGCAGGACCCAAATTAGTCCAGATGCAACCACTTTCCAAGTCTCTCCGACCTTCACAAAAAAAGTTATTCAAGAATATCTCTTTCTCCTATGTGCTTTCATCCCTAACCCTAACCCTAACCCTTCCGAAAGTCGGAGAAGCTCAAGGATGGTACCGATCGATGCGCGCTACCCCATTTAGTGGGGGTAGAGCCTACTTGCAAGTCTCTCCGACCTTCACAAAAAAAGTTATTCAAGAATATCTCTTTCTCCTATGTGCTTTCATCCCTAACCCTAACCCTAACCCTTCCGAAAGTCGGAGAAGCTCAAGGATGGTACCGATCGATGCGCGCTACCCCATTTAGTGGGGGTAGAGCCTACTTGCAAGTCTCTCCGACCTTCACAAAAAAAGTTATTCAAGAATATCTCTTTCTCCTATGTGCTTTCATCCCTAACCCTAACCCTAACCCTTCCGAAAGTCGGAGAAGCTCAAGGATGGTACCGATCGATGCGCGCTACCCCATTTAGTGGGGGTAGAGCCTACTTGCAAGTCTCTCCGACCTTCACAAAAAAAGTTATTCAAGAATATCTCCTCAGATTTGGGGGAATTTCGTTGGTCGACCTCTTCCGAAGGTCGTACAAGCTCGGGGATGGTACCAATCGATCTGCAGGACCCAAATTAGTCCAGATGCAACCACTTTCCAAGTCTCTCCGACCTTCACAAAAAAAGTTATTCAAGAATATCTCTTTCTCCTATGTGCTTTCATCCCTAACCCTAACCCTATCCCTTCCGAAAGTCGGAGAAGCTCAAGGATGGTACCGATCGATGCGCGCAACCCCATTTAGTGGGGGTAGAGCCTACTTGCAAGTCTCTCCGACCTTCACAAAAAAAGTTATTCAAGAATATCTCTTTCTCCTATGTGCTTTCATCCCTAACCCTAACCCTTCCGAAAGTCGGAGAAGCTCAAGGATGGTACCGATCGATGTGCGCTACCCCATTTAGTGGGGGTAGAGCCTACTTGCAAGTCTCTCCGACCTTCACAAAAAAAGTTATTCAAGAATATCTCCTCAGATTTGGGGGAATTTCGTCGGTCGACCTCTTCCGAAGGTCGTACAAGCTCGGGGATGGTACCAATCGATCCGCAGGACCCAAATTAGTCCAGATGCAACCACTTTCCAAGTCTCTCCGACCTTCACAAAAAAAGTTATTCAAGAATATCTCTTTCTCCTATGTGCTTTCATCCCTAACCCTAACCCTTCCGAAAGTCGGAGAAGCTCAAGGATGGTACCGATCGATGCGCGCTACCCCATTTAGTGGGGGTAGAGCCTACTTGCAAGTCTCTCCGACCTTCACAAAAAAAGTTATTCAAGAATATCTCTTTCTCCTATGTGCTTTCATCCCTAACCCTAACCCTAACCCTTCCGAAAGTCGGAGAAGCTCAAGGATGGTACCGATCGATGCGCGCTACCCCATTTAGTGGGGGTAGAGCCTACTTGCAAGTCTCTCCGACCTTCACAAAAAAAGTTATTCAAGAATATCTCCTCAGATTTGGGGGAATTTCGTCGGTCGACCTCTTCCGAAGGTCGTACAAGCTCGGGGATGGTACCAATCGATCCGCAGGACCCAAATTAGTCCAGATGCAACCACTTTCCAAGTCTCTCCGACCTTCACAAAAAAAGTTATTCAAGAATATCTCTTTCTCCTATGTGCTTTCATCCCTAACCCTAACCCTAACCCTTCCGAAAGTCGGAGAAGCTCAAGGATGGTACCGATCGATGCGCGCTACCCCATTTAGTGGGGGTAGAGCCTACTTGCAAGTCTCTCCGACCTTCACAAAAAAAGTTATTCAAGAATATCTCTTTCTCCTATGTGCTTTCATCCCTAACCCTAACCCTAACCCTTCCGAAAGTCGGAGAAGCTCAAGGATGGTACCGATCGATGCGCGCTACCCCATTTAGTGGGGGTAGAGCCTACTTGCAAGTCTCTCCGACCTTCACAAAAAAAGTTATTCAAGAATATCTCTTTCTCCTATGTGCTTTCATCCCTAACCCTAACCCTAACCCTTCCGAAAGTCGGAGAAGCTCAAGGATGGTACCGATCGATGCGCGCTACCCCATTTAGTGGGGGTAGAGCCTACTTGCAAGTCTCTCCGACCTTCACAAAAAAAGTTATTCAAGAATATCTCTTTCTCCTATGTGCTTTCATCCCTAACCCTAACCCTAACCCTTCCAAAAGTCGGAGAAGCTCAAGGATGGTACCGATCGATGCGCGCTACCCCATTTAGTGGGGGTAGAGCCTACTTGCAAGTCTCTCCGACCTTCACAAAAAAAGTTATTCAAGAATATCTCTTTCTCCTATGTGCTTTCATCCCTAACCCTAACCCTAACCCTTCCGAAAGTCGGAGAAGCTCAAAAATGGTACCGATCGATGCGCGCTACCCCATTTAGTGGGGGTAGAGCCTACTTGCAAGTCTCTCCGACCTTCACAAAAAAAGTTATTCAAGAATATCTCCTCAGATTTGGGGGAATTTCGTCGGTCGACCTCTTCCGAAGGTCGTACAAGCTCGGGGATGGTACCAATCGATCCGCAGGACCCAAATTAGTCCAGATGCAACCACTTTCCAAGTCTCTCCGACCTTCACAAAAAAAGTTATCCAAGAATATCTCTTTCTCCTATGTGCTTTCATCCCTAACCCTAACCCTATCCCTTCCGAAAGTCGGAGAAGCTCAAGGATGGTACCGATCGATGCGCGCAACCCCATTTAGTGGGGGTAGAGCCTACTTGCAAGTCTCTCCGACCTTCACAAAAAAAGTTATTCAAGAATATCTCCTCAGATTTGGGGGAATTTCGTTGGTCGGCCTCTTCCGAAGGTCGTACAAGCTCGGGGATGGTACCAATCGATCCGCAGGACCCAAATTAGTCCAGATGCAACCACTTTCCAAGTCTCTCCGACCTTCACAAAAAAAGTTATTCAAGAATATCTCTTTCTCCTATGTGCTTTCATCCCTAACCCTAACCCTAACCCTTCCGAAAGTCGGAGAAGCTCAAGGATGGTACCGATCGATGCGCGCTACCCCATTTAGTGGGGGTAGAGCCTACTTGCAAGTCTCTCCGACCTTCACAAAAAAAGTTATTCAAGAATATCTCTTTCTCCTATGTGCTTTCATCCCTAACCCTAACCCTTCCGAAAGTCGGAGAAGCTCAAAGATGGTACCGATCGATGCGCGCTACCCCATTTAGTGGGGGTAGAGCCTACTTGCAAGTCTCTCCGACCTTCACAAAAAAAGTTATTCAAGAATATCTCCTCAGATTTGGGGGAATTTCGTCGGTCGACCTCTTCCGAAGGTCGTACAAGCTCGGGGATGGTACCAATCGATCCGCAGGACCCAAATTAGTCCAGATGCAACCACTTTCCAAGTCTCTCCGACCTTCACAAAAAAAGTTATTCAAGAATATCTCTTTCTCCTATGTGCTTTCATCCCTAACCCTAACCCTAACCCTTCCGAAAGTCGGAGAAGCTCAAGGATGGTACCGATCGATGCGCGCTACCCCATTTAGTGGGGGTAGAGCCTTCTTGCAAGTCTCTCCGACCTTCACAAAAAAAGTTATTCAAGAATATCTCTTTCTCCTATGTGCTTTCATCCCTAACCCTAACCCTAACCCTTCCGAAAGTCGGAGAAGCTCAAGGATGGTACCGATCGATGCGCGCTACCCCATTTAGTGGGGGTAGAGCCTACTTGCAAGTCTCTCCGACCTTCACAAAAAAAGTTATTCAAGAATATCTCTTTCTCCTATGTGCTTTCATCCCTAACCCTAACCCTAACCCTTCCGAAAGTCGGAGAAGCTCAAGGATGGTACCGATCGATGCGCGCTACCCCATTTAGTGGGGGTAGAGCCTACTTGCAAGTCTCTCCGACCTTCACAAAAAAAGTTATTCAAGAATATCTCTTTCTCCTATGTGCTTTCATCCCTAACCCTAACCCTAACCCTTCCGAAAGTCGGAGAAGCTCAAGGATGGTACCGATCGATGCGCGCAACCCCATTTAGTGGGGGTAGAGCCTACTTGCAAGTCTCTCCGACCTTCACAAAAAAAGTAATTCAAGAATATCTCCTCAGATTTGGGGGAATTTCGTCGGTCGACCTCTTCCGAAGGTCGTACAAGCTCGGGGATGGTACCAATCGATTCGCAGGACCCAAATTAGTCCAGATGCAACCACTTTCCAAGTCTCTCCGACCTTCACAAAAAAAGTTATTCAAGAATATCTCTTTCTCCTATGTGCTTTCATCCCTAACCCTAACCCTAACCCTTCCGAAAGTCGGAGAAGCTCAAGGATGGTACCGATCGATGCGCGCTACCCCATTTAGTGGGGGTAGAGCCTACTTGCAAGTCTCTCCGACCTTCACAAAAAAAGTTATTCAAGAATATCTCTTTCTCCTATGTGCTTTCATCCCTAACCCTAACCCTAACCCTTCCGAAAGTCGGAGAAGCTCAAGGATGGTACCGATCGATGCGCGCTACCCCATTTAGTGGGGGTAGAGCCTACTTGCAAGTCTCTCCGACCTTCACAAAAAAAGTTATTCAAGAATATCTCTTTCTCCTATGTGCTTTCATCCCTAACCCTAACCCTAACCCTTCCGAAAGTCGGAGAAGCTCAAGGATGGTACCGATCGATGCGCGCTACCCCATTTAGTGGGGGTAGAGCCTACTTGCAAGTCTCTCCGACCTTCACAAAAAAAGTTATTCAAGAATATCTCTTTCTCCTATGTGCTTTCATCCCTAACCCTAACCCTAACCCTTCCGAAAGTCGGAGAAGCTCAAGGATGGTACCGATCGATGCGCGCTACCCCATTTAGTGGGGGTAGAGCCTACTTGCAAGTCTCTCCGACCTTCACAAAAAAAGTTATTCAAGAATATCTCCTCAGATTTGGGGGAATTTCGTCGGTCGACCTCTTCCGAAGGTCGTACAAGCTCGGGGATGGTACCAATCGATCCGCAGGACCCAAATTAGTCCAGATGCAACCACTTTCCAAGTCTCTCCGACCTTCACAAAAAAAGTTATTCAAGAATATCTCTTTCTCCTATGTGCTTTCATCCCTAACCCTAACCCTATCCCTTCCGAAAGTCGGAGAAGCTCAAGGATGGTACCGATCGATGCGCGCAACCCCATTTAGTGGGGGTAGAGCCTACTTGCAAGTCTCTCCGACCTTCACAAAAAAAGTTATTCAAGAATATCTCTTTCTCCTATGTGCTTTCATCCCTAACCCTAACCCTTCCGAAAGTCGGAGAAGCTCAAGGATGGTACCGATCGATGCGCGCTACCCCATTTAGTGGGGGTAGAGCCTACTTGCAAGTCTCTCCGACCTTCACAAAAAAAGTTATTCAAGAATATCTCCTCAGATTTGGGGGAATTTCGTCGGTCGACCTCTTCCGAAGGTCGTACAAGCTCGGGGATGGTACCAATCGATCCGCAGGACCCAAATTAGTCCAGATGCAACCACTTTCCAAGTCTCTCCGACCTTCACAAAAAAAGTTATTCAAGAATATCTCTTTCTCCTATGTGCTTTCATCCCTAACCCTAACCCTTCCGAAAGTCGGAGAAGCTCAAGGATGGTACCGATCGATGCGCGCTACCCCATTTAGTGGGGGTAGAGCCTACTTGCAAGTCTCTCCGACCTTCACAAAAAAAGTTATTCAAGAATATCTCTTTCTCCTATGTGCTTTCATCCCTAACCCTAACCCTAACCCTTCCGAAAGTCGGAGAAGCTCAAGGATGGTACCGATCGATGCGCGCTACCCCATTTAGTGGGGGTAGAGCCTACTTGCAAGTCTCTCCGACCTTCACAAAAAAAGTTATTCAAGAATATCTCCTCAGATTTGGGGGAATTTCGTCGGTCGACCTCTTCCGAAGGTCGTACAAGCTCGGGGATGGTACCAATCGATCCGCAGGACCCAAATTAGTCCAGATGCAACCACTTTCCAAGTCTCTCCGACCTTCACAAAAAAAGTTATTCAAGAATATCTCTTTCTCCTATGTGCTTTCATCCCTAACCCTAACCCTAACCCTTCCGAAAGTCGGAGAAGCTCAAGGATGGTACCGATCGATGCGCGCTACCCCATTTAGTGGGGGTAGAGCCTACTTGCAAGTCTCTCCGACCTTCACAAAAAAAGTTATTCAAGAATATCTCTTTCTCCTATGTGCTTTCATCCCTAACCCTAACCCTAACCCTTCCGAAAGTCGGAGAAGCTCAAGGATGGTACCGATCGATGCGCGCTACCCCATTTAGTGGGGGTAGAGCCTACTTGCAAGTCTCTCCGACCTTCACAAAAAAAGTTATTCAAGAATATCTCTTTCTCCTATGTGCTTTCATCCCTAACCCTAACCCTAACCCTTCCGAAAGTCGGAGAAGCTCAAGGATGGTACCGATCGATGCGCGCTACCCCATTTAGTGGGGGTAGAGCCTACTTGCAAGTCTCTCTGACCTTCACAAAAAAAGTTATTCAAGAATATCTCTTTCTCCTATGTGCTTTCATCCCTAACCCTAACCCTAACCCTTCCAAAAGTCGGAGAAGCTCAAGGATGGTACCGATCGATGCGCGCTACCCCATTTAGTGGGGGTAGAGCCTACTTGCAAGTCTCTCCGACCTTCACAAAAAAAGTTATTCAAGAATATCTCTTTCTCCTATGTGCTTTCATCCCTAACCCTAACCCTAACCCTTCCGAAAGTCGGAGAAGCTCAAAAATGGTACCGATCGATGCGCGCTACCCCATTTAGTGGGGGTAGAGCCTACTTGCAAGTCTCTCCGACCTTCACAAAAAAAGTTATTCAAGAATATCTCCTCAGATTTGGGGGAATTTCGTCGGTCGACCTCTTCCGAAGGTCGTACAAGCTCGGGGATGGTACCAATCGATCCGCAGGACCCAAATTAGTCCAGATGCAACCACTTTCCAAGTCTCTCCGACCTTCACAAAAAAAGTTATCCAAGAATATCTCTTACTCCTATGTGCTTTCATCCCTAACCCTAACCCTATCCCTTCCGAAAGTCGGAGAAGCTCAAGGATGGTACCGATCGATGCGTGCAACCCCATTTAGTGGGGGTAGAGCCTACTTGCAAGTCTCTCCGACCTTCACAAAAAAAGTTATTCAAGAATATCTCCTCAGATTTGGGGGAATTTCGTTGGTCGGCCTCTTCCGAAGGTCGTACAAGCTCGGGGATGGTACCAATCGATCCGCAGGACCCAAATTAGTCCAGATGCAACCACTTTCCAAGTCTCTCCGACCTTCACAAAAAAAGTTATTCAAGAATATCTCTTTCTCCTATGTGCTTTCATCCCTAACCCTAACCCTAACCCTTCCGAAAGTCGGAGAAGCTCAAGGATGGTACCGATCGATGCGCGCTACCCCATTTAGTGGGGGTAGAGCCTACTTGCAAGTCTCTCCGACCTTCACAAAAAAAGTTATTCAAGAATATCTCTTTCTCCTATGTGCTTTCATCCCTAACCCTAACCCTTCCGAAAGTCGGAGAAGCTCAAGGATGGTACCGATCGATGCGCGCTACCCCATTTAGTGGGGGTAGAGCCTACTTGCAAGTCTCTCCGACCTTCACAAAAAAAGTTATTCAAGAATATCTCCTCAGATTTGGGGGAATTTCGTCGGTCGACCTCTTCCGAAGGTCGTACAAGCTCGGGGATGGTACCAATCGATCTGCAGGACCCAAATTAGTCCAGATGCAACCACTTTTCAAGTCTCTCCGACCTTCACAAAAAAAGTTATTCAAGAATATCTCTTTCTCCTATGTGCTTTCATCCCTAACCCTAACCCTAACCCGTCCGAAAGTCGGAGAAGCTCAAGGATGGTACCGATCGATGCGCGCTACCCCATTTAGTGGGGGTAGAGCCTACTTGCAAGTCTCTCCGACCTTCACAAAAAAAGTTATTCAAGAATATCTCTTTCTCCTATGTGCTTTCATCCCTAACCCTAACCCTAACCCTTCCGAAAGTCGGAGAAGCTCAAGGATGGTACCGATCGATGCGCGCTACCCCATTTAGTGGGGGTAGAGCCTACTTGCAAGTCTCTCCGACCTTCACAAAAAAAGTTATTCAAGAATATCTCTTTCTCCTATGTGCTTTCATCCCTAACCCTAACCCTAACCCTTCCGAAAGTCGGAGAAGCTCAAGGATGGTACCGATCGATGCGCGCTACCCCATTTAGTGGGGGTAGAGCCTACTTGCAAGTCTCTCCGACCTTCACAAAAAAAGTTATTCAAGAATATCTCTTTCTCCTATGTGCTTTCATCCCTAACCCTAACCCTAACCCTTCCAAAAGTCGGAGAAGCTCAAGGATGGTACCGATCGATGCGCGCTACCCCATTTAGTGGGGGTAGAGCCTACTTGCAAGTCTCTCCGACCTTCACAAAAAACGTTATTCAAGAATATCTCTTTCTCCTATGTGCTTTCATCCCTAACCCTAACCCTAACCCTTCCGAAAGTCGGAGAAGCTCAAGGATGGTACCGATCGATGCGCGCTACCCCATTTAGTGGGGGTAGAGCCTACTTGCAAGTCTCTCCGACCTTCACAAAAAAAGTTATTCAAGAATATCTCCTCAGATTTGGGGGAATTTCGTCGGTCGACCTCTTCCGAAGGTCGTACAAGCTCGGGGATGGTACCAATCGATCCGCAGGACCCAAATTAGTCCAGATGCAACCACTTTCCAAGTCTCTCCGACCTTCACAAAAAAAGTTATTCAAGAATATCTCTTTCTCCTATGTGCTTTCATCCCTAACCCTAACCCTTCCGAAAGTCAGAGAAGCTCAAGGATGGTACCGATCGATGCGCGCTACCCCATTTAGTGGGGGTAGAGCCTACTTGCAAGTCTCTCCGACCTTCACAAAAAACGTTATTCAAGAATATCTCTTTCTCCTATGTGCTTTCATCCCTAACCCTAACCCTAACCCTTCCGAAAGTCGGAGAAGCTCAAGGATGGTACCGATCGATGCGCGTTACCCCATTTAGTGGGGGTAGAGCCTACTTGCAAGTCTCTCCGACCTTCACAAAAAAAGTTATTCAAGAATATCTCTTTCTCCTATGTGCTTTCATCCCTAACCCTAACCCTTCCGAAAGTCGGAGAAGCTCAAGGATGGTACCGATCGATGCGCGCTACCCCATTTAGTGGGGGTAGAGCCTACTTGCAAGTCTCTCCGACCTTCACAAAAAAAGTTATTCAAGAATATCTCCTCAGATTTGGGGGAATTTCGTCGGTCGACCTCTTCCGAAGGTCGTACAAGCTCGGGGATGGTACCAATCGATCCGCAGGACCCAAATTAGTCCAGATGCAACCACTTTCCAAGTCTCTCCGACCTTCACAAAAAAAGTTATTCAAGAATATCTCTTTCTCCTATGTGCTTTCATCCCTAACCCTAACCCTAACCCTTCCGAAAGTCGGAGAAGCTCAAGGATGGTACCGATCGATGCGCGCTACCCCATTTAGTGGGGGTAGAGCCTACTTGCAAGTCTTTCCGACCTTCACAAAAAAAGTTATTCAAGAATATCTCTTTCTCCTATGTGCTTTCATCCCTAACCCTAACCCTAACCCTTCCGAAAGTCGGAGAAGCTCAAGGATGGTACTGATCGATGCGCGCTACCCCATTTAGTGGGGGTAGAGCCTACTTGCAAGTCTCTCCGACCTTCACAAAAAAAGTTATTCAAGAATATCTCTTTCTCCTATGTGCTTTCATCCCTAACCCTAACCCTAACCCTTCCGAAAGTCGGAGAAGCTCAAGGATGGTACCGATCGATGCGCGCTACCCCATTTAGTGGGGGTAGAGCCTACTTGCAAGTCTCTCCGACCTTCACAAAAAAAGTTATTCAAGAATATCTCTTTCTCCTATGTGCTTTCATCCCTAACCCTAACCCTAACCCTTCCAAAAGTCGGAGAAGCTCAAGGATGGTACCGATCGATGCGCGCTACCCCATTTAGTGGGGGTAGAGCCTACTTGCAAGTCTCTCCGACCTTCACAAAAAAAGTTATTCAAGAATATCTCTTTCTCCTATGTGCTTTCATCCCTAACCCTAACCCTAACCCTTCCGAAAGTCGGAGAAGCTCAAGGATGGTACCGATCGATGCGCGCTACCCCATTTAGTGGGGGTAGAGCCTACTTGCAAGTCTCTCCGACCTTCACAAAAAAAGTTATTCAAGAATATCTCCTCAGATTTGGGGGAATTTCGTCGGTCGACCTCTTCCGAAGGTCGTACAAGCTCGGGGATGGTACCAATCGATCCGCAGGACCCAAATTAGTCCAGATGCAACCACTTTCCAAGTCTCTCCGACCTTCACAAAAAAAGTTATTCAAGAATATCTCTTTCTCCTATGTGCTTTCATCCCTAACCCTAACCCTTCCGAAAGTCGGAGAAGCTCAAGGATGGTACCGATCGATGCGCGCTACCCCATTTAGTGGGGGTAGAGCCTACTTGCAAGTCTCTCCGACCTTCACAAAAAACGTTATTCAAGAATATCTCTTTCTCCTATGTGCTTTCATCCCTAACCCTAACCCTAACCCTTCCGAAAGTCGGAGAAGCTCAAGGATGGTACCGATCGATGCGCGTTACCCCATTTAGTGGGGGTAGAGCCTACTTGCAAGTCTCTCCGACCTTCACAAAAAAAGTTATTCAAGAATATCTCTTTCTCCTATGTGCTTTCATCCCTAACCCTAACCCTTCCGAAAGTCGGAGAAGCTCAAGGATGGTACCGATCGATGCGCGCTACCCCAGTTAGTGGGGGTAGAGCCTACTTGCAAGTCTCTCTGACCTTCACAAAAAAAGTTATTCAAGAATATCTCCTCAGATTTGGGGGAATTTCGTCGGTCGACCTCTTCCGAAGGTCGTACAAGCTCGGGGATGGTACCAATCGATCCGCAGGACCCAAATTAGTCCAGATGCAACCACTTTCCAAGTCTCTCCGACCTTCACAAAAAAGGTTATTCAAGAATATCTCTTTCTCCTATGTGCTTTCATCCCTAACCCTAACCCTTCCGAAAGTCGGAGAAGCTCAAGGATGGTACCGATCGATGCGCGCTACCCCATTTAGTGGGGGTAGAGCCTACTTGCAAGTCTCTCCGACCTTCACGAAAAAAGTTATTCAAGAATATCTCTTTCTCCTATGTGCTTTCATCCCTAACCCTAACCCTAACCCTTCCGAAAGTCGGAGAAGCTCAAGGATGGTACCGATCGATGCGCGCTACCCCATTTAGTGGGGGTAGAGCCTACTTGCAAGTCTCTCCGACCTTCACAAAAAAAGTTATTCAAGAATATCTCCTCAGATTTGGGGGAATTTCGTCGGTCGACCTCTTCCGAAGGTCGTACAAGCTCGGGGATGGTACCAATCGATCCGCAGGACCCAAATTAGTCCAGATGCAACCACTTTCCAAGTCTCTCCGACCTTCACAAAAAAAGTTATTCAAGAATATCTCTTTCTCCTATGTGCTTTCATCCCTAACCCTAACCCTTCCGAAAGTCGGAGAAGCTCAAGGATGGTACCGATCGATGCGCGCTACCCCATTTAGTGGGGGTAGAGCCTACTTGCAAGTCTCTCCGACCTTCACAAAAAACGTTATTCAAGAATATCTCTTTCTCCTATGTGCTTTCATCCCTAACCCTAACCCTAACCCTTCCGAAAGTCGGAGAAGCTCAAGGATGGTACCGATCGATGCGCGTTACCCCATTTAGTGGGGGTAGAGCCTACTTGCAAGTCTCTCCGACCTTCACAAAAAAAGTTATTCAAGAATATCTCTTTCTCCTATGTGCTTTCATCCCTAACCCTAACCCTTCCGAAAGTCGGAGAAGCTCAAGGATGGTACCGATCGATGCGCGCTACCCCATTTAGTGGGGGTAGAGCCTACTTGCAAGTCTCTCCGACCTTCACAAAAAAAGTTATTCAAGAATATCTCCTCAGATTTGGGGGAATTTCGTCGGTCGACCTCTTCCAAAGGTCGTACAAGCTCGGGGATGGTACCAATCGATCCGCAGGACCCAAATTAGTCCAGATGCAACCACTTTCCAAGTCTCTCCGACCTTCACAAAAAAGGTTATTCAAGAATATCTCTTTCTCCTATGTGCTTTCATCCCTAACCCTAACCCTTCCGAAAGTCGGAGAAGCTCAAGGATGGTACCGATCGATGCGCGCTACCCCATTTAGTGGGGGTAGAGCCTACTTGCAAGTCTCTCCGACCTTCACGAAAAAAGTTATTCAAGAATATCTCTTTCTCCTATGTGCTTTCATCCCTAACCCTAACCCTAACCCTTCCGAAAGTCGGAGAAGCTCAAGGATGGTACCGATCGATGCGCGCTACCCCATTTAGTGGGGGTAGAGCCTACTTGCAAGTCTCTCCGACCTTTACAAAAAAAGTTATTCAAGAATATCTCTTTCTCCTATGTGCTTTCATCCCTAACCCTAACCCTAACCCTTCCGAAAGTCGGAGAAGCTCAAGGATGGTACCGATCGATGCGCGCAACCCCATTTAGTGGGGGTAGAGCCTACTTGCAAGTCTCTCCGACCTTCACAAAAAAAGTTATTCAAGAATATCTCCTCAGATTTGGGGGAATTTCGTCGGTCGACCTCTTCCGAAGGTCGTACAAGCTCGGGGATGGTACCAATCGATCTGCAGGACCCAAATTAGTCCAGATGCAACCACTTTCCAAGTCTCTCCGACCTTCACAAAAAAAGTTATTCAAGAATATCTCTTTCTCCTATGTGCTTTCATCCCTAACCCTAACCCTAACCCTTCCGAAAGTCGGAGAAGCTCAAGGATGGTACCGATCGATGCGCGCTACCCCATTTAGTGGGGGTAGAGCCTACTTGCAAGTCTCTCCGACCTTCACAAAAAAAGTTATTCAAGAATATCTCTTTCTCCTATGTGCTTTCATCCCTAACCCTAACCCTAACCCTTCCGAAAGTCGGAGAAGCTCAAGGATGGTACCGATCGATGCGCGCTACCCCATTTAGTGGGGGTAGAGCCTACTTGCAAGTCTCTCCGACCTTCACAAAAAAAGTTATTCAAGAATATCTCTTTCTCCTATGTGCTTTCATCCCTAACCCTAACCCTAACCCTTCCGAAAGTCGGAGAAGCTCAAGGATGGTACCGATCGATGCGCGCTACCCCATTTAGTGGGGGTAGAGCCTACTTGCAAGTCTCTCCGACCTTCACAAAAAAAGTTATTCAAGAATATCTCTTTCTCCTATGTGCTTTCATCCCTAACCCTAACCCTAACCCTTCCGAAAGTCGGAGAAGCTCAAGGATGGTACAGATCGATGCGCGCTACCCCATTTAGTGGGGGTAGAGCCTACTTGCAAGTCTCTCCGACCTTCACAAAAAAAGTTATTCAAGAATATCTCCTCAGATTTGGGGGAATTTCGTCGGTCGACCTCTTCCGAAGGTCGTACAAGCTCGGGGATGGTACCAATCGATTCGCAGGACCCAAATTAGTCCAGATGCAACCACTTTCCAAGTCTCTCCGACCTTCACAAAAAAAGTTATTCAAGAATATCTCTTTCTCCTATGTGCTTTCATCCCTAACCCTAACCCTTCCGAAAGTCGGAGAAGCTCAAGGATGGTACCGATCGATGCGCGCTACCCCATTTAGTGGGGGTAGAGCCTACTTGCAAGTCTCTCCGACCTTCACAAAAAAAGTTATTCAAGAATATCTCTTTCTCCTATGTGCTTTCATCCCTAACCCTAACCCTAACCCTTCCGAAAGTCGGAGAAGCTCAAGGATGGTACCGATCGATGCGCGCTACCCCATTTAGTGGGGGTAGAGCCTACTTGCAAGTCTCTCCGACCTTCACAAAAAAAGTTATTCAAGAATATCTCTTTCTCCTATGTGCTTTCATCCCTAACCCTAACCCTTCCGAAAGTCGGAGAAGCTCAAGGATGGTACCGATCGATGCGCGCTACCCCATTTAGTGGGGGTAGAGCCTACTTGCAAGTCTCTCCGACCTTCACAAAAAAAGTTATTCAAGAATATCTCTTTCTCCTATGTGCTTTCATCCCTAACCCTAACCCTAACCCTTCCGAAAGTCGGAGAAGCTCAAGGATGGTACCGATCGATGCGCGCAACCCCATTTAGTGGGGGTAGAGCCTACTTGCAAGTCTCTCCGACCTTCACAAAAAAAGTAATTCAAGAATATCTCCTCAGATTTGGGGGAATTTCGTCGGTCGACCTCTTCCGAAGGTCGTACAAGCTCGGGGATGGTACCAATCGATTCGCAGGACCCAAATTAGTCCAGATGCAACCACTTTCCAAGTCTCTCCGACCTTCACAAAAAAAGTTATTCAAGAATATCTCTTTCTCCTATGTGCTTTCATCCCTAACCCTAACCCTAACCCTTCCGAAAGTCGGAGAAGCTCAAGGATGGTACCGATCGATGCGCGCTACCCCATTTAGTGGGGGTAGAGCCTACTTGCAAGTCTCTCCGACCTTCACAAAAAAAGTTATTCAAGAATATCTCTTTCTCCTATGTGCTTTCATCCCTAACCCTAACCCTAACCCTTCCGAAAGTCGGAGAAGCTCAAGGATGGTACCGATCGATGCGCGCTACCCCATTTAGTGGGGGTAGAGCCTACTTGCAAGTCTCTCCGACCTTCACAAAAAAAGTTATTCAAGAATATCTCTTTCTCCTATGTGCTTTCATCCCTAACCCTAACCCTAACCCTTCCGAAAGTCGGAGAAGCTCAAGGATGGTACTGATCGATGCGCGCTACCCCATTTAGTGGGGGTAGAGCCTACTTGCAAGTCTCTCCGACCTTCACAAAAAAAGTTATTCAAGAATATCTCTTTCTCCTATGTGCTTTCATCCCTAACCCTAACCCTTCCGAAAGTCGGAGAAGCTCAAGGATGGTACCGATCGATGCGCGCTACCCCATTTAGTGGGGGTAGAGCCTACTTGCAAGTCTCTCCGACCTTCACAAAAAAAGTTATTCAAGAATATCTCCTCAGATTTGGGGGAATTTCGTCGGTCGACCTCTTCCGAAGGTCGTACAAGCTCGGGGATGGTACCAATCGATCCGCAGGACCCAAATTAGTCCAGATGCAACCACTTTTCAAGTCTCTCCGACCTTCACAAAAAAAGTTATTCAAGAATATCTCTTTCTCCTATGTGCTTTCATCCCTAACCCTAACCCTAACCCTTCCGAAAGTCGGAGAAGCTCAAGGATGGTACCGATCGATGCGCGCTACCCCATTTAGTGGGGGTAGAGCCTACTTGCAAGTCTCTCCGACCTTCACAAAAAAAGTTATTCAAGAATATCTCTTTCTCCTATGTGCTTTCATCCCTAACCCTAACCCTAACCCTTCCGAAAGTCGGAGAAGCTCAAGGATGGTACCAATCGATGCGCGCTACCCCATTTAGTGGGGGTAGAGCCTACTTGCAAGTCTCTCCGACCTTCACAAAAAAAGTTATTCAAGAATATCTCCTCAGATTTGGGGGAATTTCGTCGGTCGACCTCTTCCGAAGGTCGTACAAGCTCGGGGATGGTACCAATCGATCCGCAGGACCCAAATTAGTCCAGATGCAACCACTTTCCAAGTCTCTCCGACCTTCACAAAAAAAGTTATTCAAGAATATCTCTTTCTCCTATGTGCTTTCATCCCTAACCCTAACCCTAACCCTTCCGAAAGTCGGAGAAGCTCAAGGATGGTACCGATCGATGCTTGCTACCCCATTTAGTGGGGGTAGAGCCTACTTGCAAGTCTCTCCGACCTTCACAAAAAAAGTTATTCAAGAATATCTCTTTCTCCTATGTGCTTTCATCCCTAACCCTAACCCTTCCGAAAGTCGGAGAAGCTCAAGGATGGTACCGATCGATGCGCGCTACCCCATTTAGTGGGGGTAGAGCCTACTTGCAAGTCTCTCCGACCTTCACAAAAAAAGTTATTCAAGAATATCTCTTTCTCCTATGTGCTTTCATCCCTAACCCTAACCCTAACCCTTCCGAAAGTCGGAGAAGCTCAAGGATGGTACCGATCGATGCGCGCTACCCCATTTAGTGGGGGTAGAGCCTACTTGCAAGTCTCTCCGACCTTCACAAAAAAAGTTATTCAAGAATATCTCTTTCTCCTATGTGCTTTCATCCCTAACCCTAACCCTAACCCTTCCAAAAGTCGGAGAAGCTCAAGGATGGTACCGATCGATGCGCGCTACCCCATTTAGTGGGGGTAGAGCCTACTTGCAAGTCTCTCCGACCTTCACAAAAAAAGTTATTCAAGAATATCTCTTTCTCCTATGTGCTTTCATCCCTAACCCTAACCCTAACCCTTCCGAAAGTTGGAGAAGCTCAAAAATGGTACCGATCGATGCGCGCTACCCCATTTAGTGGGGGTAGAGCCTACTTGCAAGTCTCTCCGACCTTCACAAAAAAAGTTATTCAAGAATATCTCCTCAGATTTGGGGGAATTTCGTCGGTCGACCTCTTCCGAAGGTCGTACAAGCTCGGGGATGGTACCAATCGATCCGCAGGACCCAAATTAGTCCAGATGCAACCACTTTCCAAGTCTCTCCGACCTTCACAAAAAAAGTTATCCAAGAATATCTCTTTCTCCTATGTGCTTTCATCCCTAACCCTAACCCTATCCCTTCCGAAAGTCGGAGAAGCTCAAGGATGGTACCGATCGATGCGCGCAACCCCATTTAGTGGGGGTAGAGCCTACTTGCAAGTCTCTCCGACCTTCACAAAAAAAGTTATTCAAGAATATCTCCTCAGATTTGGGGGAATTTCGTTGGTCGACCTCTTCCGAAGGTCGTACAAGCTCGGGGATGGTACCAATCGATCCGCAGGACCCAAATTAGTCCAGATGCAACCACTTTCCAAGTCTCTCCGACCTTCACAAAAAAAGTTATTCAAGAATATCTCTTTCTCCTATGTGCTTTCATCCCTAACCCTAACCCTAACCCTTCCGAAAGTCGGAGAAGCTCAAGGATGGTACCGATCGATGCGCGCTACCCCATTTAGTGGGGGTAGAGCCTACTTGCAAGTCTCTCCGACCTTCACAAAAAAAGTTATTCAAGAATATCTCTTTCTCCTATGTGCTTTCATCCCTAACCCTAACCCTTCCGAAAGTCGGAGAAGCTCAAGGATGGTACCGATCGATGCGCGCTACCCCATTTAGTGGGGGTAGAGCCTACTTGCAAGTCTCTCCGACCTTCACAAAAAAAGTTATTCAAGAATATCTCCTCAGATTTGGGGGAATTTCGTCGGTCGACCTCTTCCGAAGGTCGTACAAGCTCGGGGATGGTACCAATCGATCCGCAGGACCCAAATTAGTCCAGATGCAACCACTTTCCAAGTCTCTCCGACCTTCACAAAAAAAGTTATTCAAGAATATCTCTTTCTCCTATGTGCTTTCATCCCTAACCCTAACCCTAACCCTTCCGAAAGTCGGAGAAGCTCAAGGATGGTACCGATCGATGCGCGCTACCCCATTTAGTGGGGGTAGAGCCTACTTGCAAGTCTCTCCGACCTTCACAAAAAAAGTTATTCAAGAATATCTCTTTCTCCTATGTGCTTTCATCCCTAACCCTAACCCTAACCCTTCCGAAAGTCGGAGAAGCTCAAGGATGGTACCGATCGATGCGCGCTACCCCATTTAGTGGGGGTAGAGCCTACTTGCAAGTCTCTCCGACCTTCACAAAAAAAGTTATTCAAGAATATCTCTTTCTCCTATGTGCTTTCATCCCTAACCCTAACCCTAACCCTTCCGAAAGTCGGAGAAGCTCAAGGATGGTACCGATCGATGCGCGCTACCCCATTTAGTGGGGGTAGAGCCTACTTGCAAGTCTCTCCGACCTTCACAAAAAAAGTTATTCAAGAATATCTCTTTCTCCTATGTGCTTTCATCCCTAACCCTAACCCTAACCCTTCCAAAAGTCGGAGAAGCTCAAGGATGGTACCGATCGATGCGCGCTACCCCATTTAGTGGGGGTAGAGCCTACTTGCAAGTCTCTCCGACCTTCACAAAAAAAGTTATTCAAGAATATCTCTTTCTCCTATGTGCTTTCATCCCTAACCCTAACCCTAACCCTTCCGAAAGTCGGAGAAGCTCAAGGATGGTACCGATCGATGCGCGCTACCCCATTTAGTGGGGGTAGAGCCTACTTGCAAGTCTCTCCGACCTTCACAAAAAAAGTTATTCAAGAATATCTCCTCAGATTTGGGGGAATTTCGTCGGTCGACCTCTTCCGAAGGTCGTACAAGCTCGGGGATGGTACCAATCGATCCGCAGGACCCAAATTAGTCCAGATGCAACCACTTTCCAAGTCTCTCCGACCTTCACAAAAAAAGTTATTCAAGAATATCTCTTTCTCCTATGTGCTTTCATCCCTAACCCTAACCCTTCCGAAAGTCGGAGAAGCTCAAGGATGGTACCGATCGATGCGCGCTACCCCATTTAGTGGGGGTAGAGCCTACTTGCAAGTCTCTCCGACCTTCACAAAAAACGTTATTCAAGAATATCTCTTTCTCCTATGTGCTTTCATCCCTAACCCTAACCCTAACCCTTCCGAAAGTCGGAGAAGCTCAAGGATGGTACCGATTGATGCGCGTTACCCCATTTAGTGGGGGTAGAGCCTACTTGCAAGTCTCTCCGACCTTCACAAAAAAAGTTATTCAAGAATATCTCTTTCTCCTATGTGCTTTCATCCCTAACCCTAACCCTTCCGAAAGTCGGAGAAGCTCAAGGATGGTACCGATCGATGCGCGCTACCCCATTTAGTGGGGGTAGAGCCTACTTGCAAGTCTCTCCGACCTTCACAAAAAAAGTTATTCAAGAATATCTCCTCAGATTTGGGGGAATTTCGTCGGTCGACCTCTTCCGAAGGTCGTACAAGCTCGGGGATGGTACCAATCGATCCGCAGGACCCAAATTAGTCCAGATGCAACCACTTTCCAAGTCTCTCCGACCTTCACAAAAAAGGTTATTCAAGAATATCTCTTTCTCCTATGTGCTTTCATCCCTAACCCTAACCCTTCCGAAAGTCGGAGAAGCTCAAGGATGGTACCGATCGATGCGCGCTACCCCATTTAGTGGGGGTAGAGCCTACTTGCAAGTCTCTCCGACCTTCACCAAAAAAGTTATTCAAGAATATCTCTTTCTCCTATGTGCTTTCATCCCTAACCCTAACCCTAACCCTTCCGAAAGTCGGAGAAGCTCAAGGATGGTACCGATCGATGCGCGCTACCCCATTTAGTGGGGGTAGAGCCTACTTGCAAGTCTCTCCGACCTTCACAAAAAAAGTTATTCAAGAATATCTCTTTCTCCTATGTGCTTTCATCCCTAACCCTAACCCTAACCCTTCCGAAAGTCGGAGAAGCTCAAGGATGGTACCGATCGATGCGCGCAACCCCATTTAGTGGGGGTAGAGCCTACTTGCAAGTCTCTCCGACCTTCACAAAAAAAGTTATTCAAGAATATCTCCTCAGATTTGGGGGAATTTCGTCGGTCGACCTCTTCCGAAGGTCGTACAAGCTCGGGGATGGTACCAATCGATCCGCAGGACCCAAATTAGTCCAGATGCAACCACTTTCCAAGTCTCTCCGACCTTCACAAAAAAAGTTATTCAAGAATATCTCTTTCTCCTATGTGCTTTCATCCCTAACCCTAACCCTAACCCTTCCGAAAGTCGGAGAAGCTCAAGGATGGTACCGATCGATGCGCGCTACCCCATTTAGTGGGGGTAGAGCCTACTTGCAAGTCTCTCCGACCTTCACAAAAAAAGTTATTCAAGAATATCTCTTTCTCCTATGTGCTTTCATCCCTAACCCTAACCCTTCCGAAAGTCGGAGAAGCTCAAGGATGGTACCGATCGATGCGCGCTACCCCATTTAGTGGGGGTAGAGCCTACTTGCAAGTCTCTCCGACCTTCACAAAAAAAGTTATTCAAGAATATCTCCTCAGATTTGGGGGAATTTCGTCGGTCGACCTCTTCCGAAGGTCGTACAAGCTCGGGGATGGTACCAATCGATCCGCAGGACCCAAATTAGTCCAGATGCAACCACTTTCCAAGTCTCTCCGACCTTCACAAAAAAAGTTATTCAAGAATATCTCTTTCTCCTATGTGCTTTCATCCCTAACCCTAACCCTAACCCTTCCGAAAGTCGGAGAAGCTCAAGGATGGTACCGATCGATGCGCGCTACCCCATTTAGTGGGGGTAGAGCCTACTTGCAAGTCTCTCCGACCTTCACAAAAAAAGTTATTCAAGAATATCTCCTCAGATTTGGGGGAATTTCGTCGGTCGACCTCTTCCGAAGGTCGTACAAGCTCGGGGATGGTACCAATCGATCCGCAGGACCCAAATTAGTCCAGATGCAACCACTTTCCAAGTCTCTCCGACCTTCACAAAAAAGGTTATTCAAGAATATCTCTTTCTCCTATGTGCTTTCATCCCTAACCCTAACCCTTCCGAAAGTCGGAGAAGCTCAAGGATGGTACCGATCGATGCGCGCTACCCCATTTAGTGGGGGTAGAGCCTACTTGCAAGTCTCTCCGACCTTCACCAAAAAAGTTATTCAAGAATATCTCTTTCTCCTATGTGCTTTCATCCCTAACCCTAACCCTAACCCTTCCGAAAGTCGGAGAAGCTCAAGGATGGTACCGATCGATGCGCGCTACCCCATTTAGTGGGGGTAGAGCCTACTTGCAAGTCTCTCCGACCTTCACAAAAAAAGTTATTCAAGAATATCTCTTTCTCCTATGTGCTTTCATCCCTAACCCTAACCCTAACCCTTCCGAAAGTCGGAGAAGCTCAAGGATGGTACCGATCGATGCGCGCAACCCCATTTAGTGGGGGTAGAGCCTACTTGCAAGTCTCTCCGACCTTCACAAAAAAAGTTATTCAAGAATATCTCCTCAGATTTGGGGGAATTTCGTCGGTCGACCTCTTCCGAAGGTCGTACAAGCTCGGGGATGGTACCAATCGATCCGCAGGACCCAAATTAGTCCAGATGCAACCACTTTCCAAGTCTCTCCGACCTTCACAAAAAAAGTTATTCAAGAATATCTCTTTCTCCTATGTGCTTTCATCCCTAACCCTAACCCTAACCCTTCCGAAAGTCGGAGAAGCTCAAGGATGGTACCGATCGATGCGCGCTACCCCATTTAGTGGGGGTAGAGCCTACTTGCAAGTCTCTCCGACCTTCACAAAAAAAGTTATTCAAGAATATCTCTTTCTCCTATGTGCTTTCATCCCTAACCCTAACCCTAACCCTTCCGAAAGTCGGAGAAGCTCAAGGATGGTACCGATCGATGCGCGCTACCCCATTTAGTGGGGGTAGAGCCTACTTGCAAGTCTCTCCGACCTTCACAAAAAAAGTTATTCAAGAATATCTCCTCAGATTTGGGGGAATTTCGTCGGTCGACCTCTTCCGAAGGTCGTACAAGCTCGGGGATGGTACCAATCGATCCGCAGGACCCAAATTAGTCCAGATGCAACCACTTTCCAAGTCTCTCCGACCTTCACAAAAAAAGTTATTCAAGAATATCTCTTTCTCCTATGTGCTTTCATCCCTAACCCTAACCCTAACCCTTCCGAAAGTCGGAGAAGCTCAAGGATGGTACCGATCGATGCGCGCTACCCCATTTAGTGGGGGTAGAGCCTACTTGCAAGTCTCTCCGACCTTCACAAAAAAAGTTATTCAAGAATATCTCTTTCTCCTATGTGCTTTCATCCCTAACCCTAACCCTTCCGAAAGTCGGAGAAGCTCAAGGATGGTACCGATCGATGCGCGCTACCCCATTTAGTGGGGGTAGAGCCTACTTGCAAGTCTCTCCGACCTTCACAAAAAACGTTATTCAAGAATATCTCTTTCTCCTATGTGCTTTCATCCCTAACCCTAACCCTAACCCTTCCGAAAGTCGGAGAAGCTCAAGGATGGTACCGATCGATGCGCGTTACCCCATTTAGTGGGGGTACAGCCTACTTGCAAGTCTCTCCGACCTTCACAAAAAAAGTTATTCAAGAATATCTCTTTCTCCTATGTGCTTTCATCCCTAACCCTAACCCTAACCCTTCCGAAAGTCGGAGAAGCTCAAGGATGGTACCGATCGATGCGCGCTACCCCATTTAGTGGGGGTAGAGCCTACTTGCAAGTCTCTCCGACCTTCACAAAAAAAGTTATTCAAGAATATCTCCTCAGATTTGGGGGAATTTCGTCGGTCGACCTCTTCCGAAGGTCGTACAAGCTCGGGGATGGTACCAATCGATCCGCAGGACCCAAATTAGTCCAGATGCAACCACTTTCCAAGTCTCTCCGACCTTCACAAAAAAAGTTATTCAAGAATATCTCTTTCTCCTATGTGCTTTCATCCCTAACCCTAACCCTATCCCTTCCGAAAGTCGGAGAAGCTCAAGGATGGTACCGATCGATGCGCGCAACCCCATTTAGTGGGGGTAGAGCCTACTTGCAAGTCTCTCCGACCTTCACAAAAAAAGTTATTCAAGAATATCTCTTTCTCCTATGTGCTTTCATCCCTAACCCTAACCCTTCCGAAAGTCGGAGAAGCTCAAGGATGGTACCGATCGATGCGCGCTACCCCATTTAGTGGGGGTAGAGCCTACTTGCAAGTCTCTCCGACCTTCACAAAAAAAGTTATTCAAGAATATCTCCTCAGATTTGGGGGAATTTCGTCGGTCGACCTCTTCCGAAGGTCGTACAAGCTCGGGGATGGTACCAATCGATCCGCAGGACCCAAATTAGTCCAGATGCAACCACTTTTCAAGTCTCTCCGACCTTCACAAAAAAAGTTATTCAAGAATATCTCTTTCTCCTATGTGCTTTCATCCCTAACCCTAACCCTAACCCTTCCGAAAGTCGGAGAAGCTCAAGGATGGTACCGATCGATGCGCGCTACCCCATTTAGTGGGGGTAGAGCCTACTTGCAAGTCTCTCCGACCTTCACAAAAAAAGTTATTCAAGAATATCTCTTTCTCCTATGTGCTTTCATCCCTAACCCTAACCCTAACCCTTCCGAAAGTCGGAGAAGCTCAAGGATGGTACCGATCGATGCGCGCTACCCCATTTAGTGGGGGTAGAGCCTACTTGCAAGTCTCTCCGACCTTCACAAAAAAAGTTATTCAAGAATATCTCCTCAGATTTGGGGGAATTTCGTCGGTCGACCTCTTCCGAAGGTCGTACAAGCTCGGGGATGGTACCAATCGATCAGCAGGACCCAAATTAGTCCAGATGCAACCACTTTCCAAGTCTCTCCGACCTTCACAAAAAAAGTTATTCAAGAATATCTCTTTCTCCTATGTGCTTTCATCCCTAACCCTAACCCTAACCCTTCCGAAAGTCGGAGAAGCTCAAGGATGGTACCGATCGATGCTTGCTACCCCATTTAGTGGGGGTAGAGCCTACTTGCAAGTCTCTCCGACCTTCACAAAAAAAGTTATTCAAGAATATCTCTTTCTCCTATGTGCTTTCATCCCTAACCCTAACCCTAACCCTTCCAAAAGTCGGAGAAGCTCAAGGATGGTACCGATCGATGCGCGCTACCCCATTTAGTGGGGGTAGAGCCTACTTGCAAGTCTCTCCGACCTTCACAAAAAAAGTTATTCAAGAATATCTCTTTCTCCTATGTGCTTTCATCCCTAACCCTAACCCTAACCCTTCCGAAAGTCGGAGAAGCTCAAGGATGGTACTGATCGATGCGCGCTACCCCATTTAGTGGGGGTAGAGCCTACTTGCAAGTCTCTCCGACCTTCACAAAAAAAGTTATTCAAGAATATCTCTTTCTCCTATGTGCTTTCATCCCTAACCCTAACCCTAACCCTTCCAAAAGTCGGAGAAGCTCAAGGATGGTACCGATCTATGCGCGCTACCCCATTTAGTGGGGGTAGAGCCTACTTGCAAGTCTCTCCGACCTTCACAAAAAAAGTTATTCAAGAATATCTCTTTCTCCTATGTGCTTTCATCCCTAACCCTAACCCTAACCCTTCCGAAAGTTGGAGAAGCTCAAAAATGGTACCGATCGATGCGCGCTACCCCATTTAGTGGGGGTAGAGCCTACTTGCAAGTCTCTCCGACCTTCACAAAAAAAGTTATTCAAGAATATCTCCTCAGATTTGGGGGAATTTCGTCGGTCGACCTCTTCCGAAGGTCGTACAAGCTCGGGGATGGTACCAATCGATCCGCAGGACCCAAATTAGTCCAGATGCAACCACTTTCCAAGTCTCTCCGACCTTCACAAAAAAAGTTATCCAAGAATATCTCTTTCTCCTATGTGCTTTCATCCCTAACCCTAACCCTATCCCTTCCGAAAGTCGGAGAAGCTCAAGGATGGTACCGATCGATGCGCGCAACCCCATTTAGTGGGGGTAGAGCCTACTTGCAAGTCTCTCCGACCTTCACAAAAAAAGTTATTCAAGAATATCTCCTCAGATTTGGGGGAATTTCGTTGGTCGACCTCTTCCGAAGGTCGTACAAGCTCGGGGATGGTACCAATCGATCCGCAGGACCCAAATTAGTCCAGATGCAACCACTTTCCAAGTCTCTCCGACCTTCACAAAAAAAGTTATTCAAGAATATCTCTTTCTCCTATGTGCTTTCATCCCTAACCCTAACCCTAACCCTTCCGAAAGTCGGAGAAGCTCAAGGATGGTACCGATCGATGCGCGCTACCCCATTTAGTGGGGGTAGAGCCTACTTGCAAGTCTCTCCGACCTTCACAAAAAAAGTTATTCAAGAATATCTCTTTCTCCTATGTGCTTTCATCCCTAACCCTAACCCTAACCCTTCCGAAAGTTGGAGAAGCTCAAAAATGGTACCGATCGATGCGCGCTACCCCATTTAGTGGGGGTAGAGCCTACTTGCAAGTCTCTCCGACCTTCACAAAAAAAGTTATTCAAGAATATCTCCTCAGATTTGGGGGAATTTCGTCGGTCGACCTCTTCCGAAGGTCGTACAAGCTCGGGGATGGTACCAATCGATCCGCAGGACCCAAATTAGTCCAGATGCAACCACTTTCCAAGTCTCTCCAACCTTCACAAAAAAAGTTATCCAAGAATATCTCTTTCTCCTATGTGCTTTCATCCCTAACCCTAACCCTATCCCTTCCGAAAGTCGGAGAAGCTCAAGGATGGTACCGATCGATGCGCGCAACCCCATTTAGTGGGGGTAGAGCCTACTTGCAAGTCTCTCCGACCTTCACAAAAAAAGTTATTCAAGAATATCTCCTCAGATTTGGGGGAATTTCGTTGGTCGACCTCTTCCGAAGGTCGTACAAGCTCGGGGATGGTACCAATCGATCCGCAGGACCCAAATTAGTCCAGATGCAACCACTTTCCAAGTCTCTCCGACCTTCACAAAAAAAGTTATTCAAGAATATCTCTTTCTCCTATGTGCTTTCATCCCTAACCCTAACCCTAACCCTTCCGAAAGTCGGAGAAGCTCAAGGATGGTACCGATCGATGCGCGCTACCCCATTTAGTGGGGGTAGAGCCTACTTGCAAGTCTCTCCGACCTTCACAAAAAAAGTTATTCAAGAATATCTCTTTCTCCTATGTGCTTTCATCCCTAACCCTAACCCTTCCGAAAGTCGGAGAAGCTCAAGGATGGTACCGATCGATGCGCGCTACCCCATTTAGTGGGGGTAGAGCCTACTTGCAAGTCTCTCCGACCTTCACAAAAAAAGTTATTCAAGAATATCTCCTCAGATTTGGGGGAATTTCGTCGGTCGACCTCTTCCGAAGGTCGTACAAGCTCGGGGATGGTACCAATCGATCCGCAGGACCCAAATTAGTCCAGATGCAACCACTTTCCAAGTCTCTCCGACCTTCACAAAAAAAGTTATTCAAGAATATCTCTTTCTCCTATGTGCTTTCATCCCTAACCCTAACCCTAACCCTTCCGAAAGTCGGAGAAGCTCAAGGATGGTACCGATCGATGCGCGCTACCCCATTTAGTGGGGGTAGAGCCTACTTGCAAGTCTCTCCGACCTTCACAAAAAAAGTTATTCAAGAATATCTCTTTCTCCTATGTGCTTTCATCCCTAACCCTAACCCTAACCCTTCCGAAAGTCGGAGAAGCTCAAGGATGGTACCGATCGATGCGCGCTACCCCATTTAGTGGGGGTAGAGCCTACTTGCAAGTCTCTCCGACCTTCACAAAAAAAGTTATTCAAGAATATCTCTTTCTCCTATGTGCTTTCATCCCTAACCCTAACCCTAACCCTTCCGAAAGTCGGAGAAGCTCAAGGATGGTACCGATCGATGCGCGCTACCCCATTTAGTGGGGGTAGAGCCTACTTGCAAGTCTCTCCGACCTTCACAAAAAAAGTTATTCAAGAATATCTCTTTCTCCTATGTGCTTTCATCCCTAACCCTAACCCTAACCCTTCCAAAAGTCGGAGAAGCTCAAGGATGGTACCGATCGATGCGCGCTACCCCATTTAGTGGGGGTAGAGCCTACTTGCAAGTCTCTCCGACCTTCACAAAAAAAGTTATTCAAGAATATCTCTTTCTCCTATGTGCTTTCATCCCTAACCCTAACCCTAACCCTTCCGAAAGTCGGAGAAGCTCAAGGCTGGTACCGATCGATGCGCGCTACCCCATTTAGTGGGGGTAGAGCCTACTTGCAAGTCTCTCCGACCTTCACAAAAAAAGTTATTCAAGAATATCTCCTCAGATTTGGGGGAATTTCGTCGGTCGACCTCTTCCAAAGGTCGTACAAGCTCGGGGATGGTACCAATCGATCCGCAGGACCCAAATTAGTCCAGATGCAACCACTTTCCAAGTCTCTCCGACCTTCACAAAAAAAGTTATTCAAGAATATCTCTTTCTCCTATGTGCTTTCATCCCTAACCCTAACCCTTCCGAAAGTCGGAGAAGCTCAAGGATGGTACCGATCGATGCGCGCTACCCCATTTAGTGGGGGTAGAGCCTACTTGCAAGTCTCTCCGACCTTCACAAAAAACGTTATTCAAGAATATCTCTTTCTCCTATGTGCTTTCATCCCTAACCCTAACCCTAACCCTTCCGAAAGTCGGAGAAGCTCAAGGATGGTACCGATCGATGCGCGTTACCCCATTTAGTGGGGGTAGAGCCTACTTGCAAGTCTCTCCGACCTTCACAAAAAAAGTTATTCAAGAATATCTCTTTCTCCTATGTGCTTTCATCCCTAACCCTAACCCTTCCGAAAGTCGGAGAAGCTCAAGGATGGTACCGATCGATGCGCGCTACCCCATTTAGTGGGGGTAGAGCCTACTTGCAAGTCTCTCCGACCTTCACAAAAAAAGTTATTCAAGAATATCTCCTCAGATTTGGGGGAATTTCGTCGGTCGACCTCTTCCGAAGGTCGTACAAGCTCGGGGATGGTACCAATCGATCCGCAGGACCCAAATTAGTCCAGATGCAACCACTTTCCAAGTCTCTCCGACCTTCACAAAAAAGGTTATTCAAGAATATCTCTTTCTCCTATGTGCTTTCATCCCTAACCCTAACCCTTCCGAAAGTCGGAGAAGCTCAAGGATGGTACCGATCGATGCGCGCTACCCCATTTAGTGGGGGTAGAGCCTACTTGCAAGTCTCTCCGACCTTCACCAAAAAAGTTATTCAAGAATATCTCTTTCTCCTATGTGCTTTCATCCCTAACCCTAACCCTAACCCTTCCGAAAGTCGGAGAAGCTCAAGGATGGTACCGATCGATGCGCGCTACCCCATTTAGTGGGGGTAGAGCCTACTTGCAAGTCTCTCCGACCTTCACAAAAAAAGTTATTCAAGAATATCTCTTTCTCCTATGTGCTTTCATCCCTAACCCTAACCCTAACCCTTCCGAAAGTCGGAGAAGCTCAAGGATGGTACCGATCGATGCGCGCAACCCCATTTAGTGGGGGTAGAGCCTACTTGCAAGTCTCTCCGACCTTCACAAAAAAAGTTATTCAAGAATATCTCCTCAGATTTGGGGGAATTTCGTCGGTCGACCTCTTCCGAAGGTCGTACAAGCTCGGGGATGGTACCAATCGATCCGCAGGACCCAAATTAGTCCAGATGCAACCACTTTCCAAGTCTCTCCGACCTTCACAAAAAAAGTTATTCAAGAATATCTCTTTCTCCTATGTGCTTTCATCCCTAACCCTAACCCTAACCCTTCCGAAAGTCGGAGAAGCTCAAAGATGGTACTGATCGATGCGCGCTACCCCATTTAGTGGGGGTAGAGCCTACTTGCAAGTCTCTCCGACCTTCACAAAAAAAGTTATTCAAGAATATCTCTTTCTCCTATGTGCTTTCATCCCTAACCCTAACCCTAACCCTTCCGAAAGTCGGAGAAGCTCAAGGATAGTACCGATCGATGCGCGCTACCCCATTTAGTGGGGGTAGAGCCTACTTGCAAGTCTCTCCGACCTTCACAAAAAAAGTTATTCAAGAATATCTCCTCAGATTTGGGGGAATTTCGTCGGTCGACCTCTTCCGAAGGTCGTACAAGCTCGGGGATGGTACCAATCGATCCGCAGGACCCAAATTAGTCCAGATGCAACCACTTTCCAAGTCTCTCCGACCTTCACAAAAAAAGTTATTCAAGAATATCTCTTTCTCCTATGTGCTTTCATCCCTAACCCTAACCCTAACCCTTCCGAAAGTCGGAGAAGCTCAAGGATGGTACCGATCGATGCGCGCTACCCCATTTAGTGGGGGTAGAGCCTACTTGCAAGTCTCTCCGACCTTCACAAAAAAAGTTATTCAAGAATATCTCTTTCTCCTATGTGCTTTCATCCCTAACCCTAACCCTTCCGAAAGTCGGAGAAGCTCAAGGATGGTACCGATCGATGCGCGCTACCCCATTTAGTGGGGGTAGAGCCTACTTGCAAGTCTCTCCGACCTTCACAAAAAACGTTATTCAAGAATATCTCTTTCTCCTATGTGCTTTCATCCCTAACCCTAACCCTAACCCTTCCGAAAGTCGGAGAAGCTCAAGGATGGGACCGATCGATGCGCGTTACCCCATTTAGTGGGGGTAGAGCCTACTTGCAAGTCTCTCCGACCTTCACAAAAAAAGTTATTCAAGAATATCTCTTTCTCCTATGTGCTTTCATCCCTAACCCTAACCCTTCCGAAAGTCGGAGAAGCTCAAGGATGGTACCGATCGATGCGCGCTACCCCATTTAGTGGGGGTAGAGCCTACTTGCAAGTCTCTCCGACCTTCACAAAAAAAGTTATTCAAGAATATCTCCTCAGATTTGGGGGAATTTCGTCGGTCGACCTCTTCCGAAGGTCGTACAAGCTCGGGGATGGTACCAATCGATCCGCAGGACCCAAATTAGTCCAGATGCAACCACTTTCCAAGTCTCTCCGACCTTCACAAAAAAGGTTATTCAAGAATATCTCTTTCTCCTATGTGCTTTCATCCCTAACCCTAACCCTTCCGAAAGTCGGAGAAGCTCAAGGATGGTACCGATCGATGCGCGCTACCCCATTTAGTGGGGGTAGAGCCTACTTGCAAGTCTCTCCGACCTTCACCAAAAAAGTTATTCAAGAATATCTCTTTCTCCTATGTGCTTTCATCCCTAACCCTAACCCTAACCCTTCCGAAAGTCGGAGAAGCTCAAGGATGGTACCGATCGATGCGCGCTACCCCATTTAGTGGGGGTAGAGCCTACTTGCAAGTCTCTCCGACCTTCACAAAAAAAGTTATTCAAGAATATCTCTTTCTCCTATGTGCTTTCATCCCTAACCCTAACCCTAACCCTTCCGAAAGTCGGAGAAGCTCAAGGATGGTACCGATCGATGCGCGCAACCCCATTTAGTGGGGGTAGAGCCTACTTGCAAGTCTCTCCGACCTTCACAAAAAAAGTTATTCAAGAATATCTCCTCAGATTTGGGGGAATTTCGTCGGTCGACCTCTTCCGAAGGTCGTACAAGCTCGGGGATGGTACCAATCGATCCGCAGGACCCAAATTAGTCCAGATGCAACCACTTTCCAAGTCTCTCCGACCTTCACAAAAAAAGTTATTCAAGAATATCTCTTTCTCCTATGTGCTTTCATCCCTAACCCTAACCCTAACCCTTCCGAAAGTCGGAGAAGCTCAAGGATGGTACCGATCGATGCGCGCTACCCCATTTAGTGGGGGTAGAGCCTACTTGCAAGTCTCTCCGACCTTCACAAAAAAAGTTATTCAAGAATATCTCTTTCTCCTATGTGCTTTCATCCCTAACCCTAACCCTAACCCTTCCGAAAGTCGGAGAAGCTCAAGGATGGTACCGATCGATGCGCGCTACCCCATTTAGTGGGGGTAGAGCCTACTTGCAAGTCTCTCCAACCTTCACAAAAAAAGTTATTCAAGAATATCTCCTCAGATTTGGGGGAATTTCGTCGGTCGACCTCTTCCGAAGGTCGTACAAGCTCGGGGATGGTACCAATCGATCCGCAGGACCCAAATTAGTCCAGATGCAACCACTTTCCAAGTCTCTCCGACCTTCACAAAAAAAGTTATTCAAGAATATCTCTTTCTCCTATGTGCTTTCATCCCTAACCCTAACCCTAACCCTTCCGAAAGTCGGAGAAGCTCAAGGATGGTACCGATCGATGCGCGCTACCCCATTTAGTGGGGGTAGAGCCTACTTGCAAGTCTCTCCGACCTTCACAAAAAAAGTTATTCAAGAATATCTCTTTCTCCTATGTGCTTTCATCCCTAACCCTAACCCTAACCCTTCCGAAAGTCGGAGAAGCTCAAGGATGGTACCGATCGATGCGCGCTACCCCATTTAGTGGGGGTAGAGCCTACTTGCAAGTCTCTCCGACCTTCACAAAAAAAGTTATTCAAGAATATCTCCTCAGATTTGGGGGAATTTCGTCGGTCGACCTCTTCCGAAGGTCGTACAAGCTCGGGGATGGTACCAATCGATCCGCAGGACCCAAATTAGTCCAGATGCAACCACTTTCCAAGTCTCTCCGACCTTCACAAAAAAAGTTATTCAAGAATATCTCTTTCTCCTATGTGCTTTCATCCCTAACCCTAACCCTAACCCTTCCGAAAGTCGGAGAAGCTCAAAGATGGTACCGATCGATGCGCGCTACCCCATTTAGTGGGGGTAGAGCCTACTTGCAAGTCTCTCCGACCTTCACAAAAAAAGTTATTCAAGAATATCTCTTTCTCCTATGTGCTTTCATCCCTAACCCTAACCCTAACCCTTCCGAAAGTCGGAGAAGCTCAAGGATGGTACTGATCGATGCGCGCTACCCCATTTAGTGGGGGTAGAGCCTACTTGCAAGTCTCTCCGACCTTCACAAAAAAAGTTATTCAAGAATATCTCTTTCTCCTATGTGCTTTCATCCCTAACCCTAACCCTAACCCTTCCGAAAGTCGGAGAAGCTCAAGGATGGTACCGATCGATGCGCGCTACCCCATTTAGTGGGGGTAGAGCCTACTTGCAAGTCTCTCCGACCTTCACAAAAAAAGTTATTCAAGAATATCTCTTTCTCCTATGTGCTTTCATCCCTAACCCTAACCCTAACCCTTCCAAAAGTCGGAGAAGCTCAAGGATGGTACCGATCGATGCGCGCTACCCCATTTAGTGGGGGTAGAGCCTACTTGCAAGTCTCTCCGACCTTCACAAAAAAAGTTATTCAAGAATATCTCTTTCTCCTATGTGCTTTCATCCCTAACCCTAACCCTAACCCTTCCGAAAGTCGGAGAAGCTCAAGGATGGTACCGATCGATGCGCGCTACCCCATTTAGTGGGGGTAGAGCCTACTTGCAAGTCTCTCCGACCTTCACAAAAAAAGTTATTCAAGAATATCTCCTCAGATTTGGGGGAATTTCGTCGGTCGACCTCTTCCGAAGGTCGTACAAGCTCGGGGATGGTACCAATCGATCCGCAGGACCCAAATTAGTCCAGATGCAACCACTTTCCAAGTCTCTCCGACCTTCACAAAAAAAGTTATTCAAGAATATCTCTTTCTCCTATGTGCTTTCATCCCTAACCCTAACCCTTCCGAAAGTCGGAGAAGCTCAAGGATGGTACCGATCGATGCGCGCTACCCCATTTAGTGGGGGTAGAGCCTACTTGCAAGTCTCTCCGACCTTCACAAAAAACGTTATTCAAGAATATCTCTTTCTCCTATGTGCTTTCATCCCTAACCCTAACCCTAACCCTTCCGAAAGTCGGAGAAGCTCAAGGATGGTACCGATCGATGCGCGTTACCCCATTTAGTGGGGGTAGAGCCTACTTGCAAGTCTCTCCGACCTTCACAAAAAAAGTTATTCAAGAATATCTCTTTCTCCTATGTGCTTTCATCCCTAACCCTAACCCTTCCGAAAGTCGGAGAAGCTCAAGGATGGTACCGATCGATGCGCGCTACCCCATTTAGTGGGGGTAGAGCCTACTTGCAAGTCTCTCCGACCTTCACAAAAAAAGTTATTCAAGAATATCTCCTCAGATTTGGGGGAATTTCGTCGGTCGACCTCTTCCGAAGGTCGTACAAGCTCGGGGATGGTACCAATCGATCCGCAGGACCCAAATTAGTCCAGATGCAACCACTTTCCAAGTCTCTCCGACCTTCACAAAAAAGGTTATTCAAGAATATCTCTTTCTCCTATGTGCTTTCATCCCTAACCCTAACCCTTCCGAAAGTCGGAGAAGCTCAAGGATGGTACCGATCGATGCGCGCTACCCCATTTAGTGGGGGTAGAGCCTACTTGCAAGTCTCTCCGACCTTCACCAAAAAAGTTATTCAAGAATATCTCTTTCTCCTATGTGCTTTCATCCCTAACCCTAACCCTAACCCTTCCGAAAGTCGGAGAAGCTCAAGGATGGTACCGATCGATGCGCGCTACCCCATTTAGTGGGGGTAGAGCCTACTTGCAAGTCTCTCCGACCTTCACCAAAAAAGTTATTCAAGAATATCTCTTTCTCCTATGTGCTTTCATCCCTAACCCTAACCCTAACCCTTCCGAAAGTCGGAGAAGCTCAAGGATGGTACTGATCGATGCGCGCTACCCCATTTAGTGGGGGTAGAGCCTACTTGCAAGTCTCTCCGACCTTCACAAAAAAAGTTATTCAAGAATATCTCTTTCTCCTATGTGCTTTCATCCCTAACCCTAACCCTAACCCTTCCGAAAGTCGGAGAAGCTCAAGGATGGTACCGATCGATGCGCGCTACCCCATTTAGTGGGGGTAGAGCCTACTTGCAAGTCTCTCCGACCTTCACAAAAAAAGTTATTCAAGAATATCTCTTTCTCCTATGTGCTTTCATCCCTAACCCTAACCCTAACCCTTCCAAAAGTCGGAGAAGCTCAAGGATGGTACCGATCGATGCGCGCTACCCCATTTAGTGGGGGTAGAGCCTACTTGCAAGTCTCTCCGACCTTCACAAAAAAAGTTATTCAAGAATATCTCTTTCTCCTATGTGCTTTCATCCCTAACCCTAACCCTAACCCTTCCGAAAGTCGGAGAAGCTCAAGGATGGTACCGATCGATGCGCGCTACCCCATTTAGTGGGGGTAGAGCCTACTTGCAAGTCTCTCCGACCTTCACAAAAAAAGTTATTCAAGAATATCTCCTCAGATTTGGGGGAATTTCGTCGGTCGACCTCTTCCGAAGGTCGTACAAGCTCGGGGATGGTACCAATCGATCCGCAGGACCCAAATTAGTCCAGATGCAACCACTTTCCAAGTCTCTCCGACCTTCACAAAAAAAGTTATTCAAGAATATCTCTTTCTCCTATGTGCTTTCATCCCTAACCCTAACCCTTCCGAAAGTCGGAGAAGCTCAAGGATGGTACCGATCGATGCGCGCTACCCCATTTAGTGGGGGTAGAGCCTACTTGCAAGTCTCTCCGACCTTCACAAAAAACGTTATTCAAGAATATCTCTTTCTCCTATGTGCTTTCATCCCTAACCCTAACCCTAACCCTTCCGAAAGTCGGAGAAGCTCAAGGATGGTACCGATCGATGCGCGTTACCCCATTTAGTGGGGGTAGAGCCTACTTGCAAGTCTCTCCGACCTTCACAAAAAAAGTTATTCAAGAATATCTCTTTCTCCTATGTGCTTTCATCCCTAACCCTAACCCTTCCGAAAGTCGGAGAAGCTCAAGGATGGTACCGATCGATGCGCGCTACCCCATTTAGTGGGGGTAGAGCCTACTTGCAAGTCTCTCCGACCTTCACAAAAAAAGTTATTCAAGAATATCTCCTCAGATTTGGGGGAATTTCGTCGGTCGACCTCTTCCGAAGGTCGTACAAGCTCGGGGATGGTACCAATCGATCCGCAGGACCCAAATTAGTCCAGATGCAACCACTTTCCAAGTCTCTCCGACCTTCACAAAAAAGGTTATTCAAGAATATCTCTTTCTCCTATGTGCTTTCATCCCTAACCCTAACCCTTCCGAAAGTCGGAGAAGCTCAAGGATGGTACCGATCGATGCGCGCTACCCCATTTAGTGGGGGTAGAGCCTACTTGCAAGTCTCTCCGACCTTCACCAAAAAAGTTATTCAAGAATATCTCTTTCTCCTATGTGCTTTCATCCCTAACCCTAACCCTAACCCTTCCGAAAGTCGGAGAAGCTCAAGGATGGTACCGATCGATGCGCGCTACCCCATTTAGTGGGGGTAGAGCCTACTTGCAAGTCTCTCCGACCTTCACAAAAAAAGTTATTCAAGAATATCTCTTTCTCCTATGTGCTTTCATCCCTAACCCTAACCCTAACCCTTCCGAAAGTCGGAGAAGCTCAAGGATGGTACCGATCGATGCGCGCTACCCCATTTAGTGGGGGTAGAGCCTACTTGCAAGTCTCTCCGACCTTCACAAAAAAAGTTATTCAAGAATATCTCCTCAGATTTGGGGGAATTTCGTCGGTCGACCTCTTCCGAAGGTCGTACAAGCTCGGGGATGGTACCAATCGATCCGCAGGACCCAAATTAGTCCAGATGCAACCACTTTCCAAGTCTCTCCGACCTTCACAAAAAAAGTTATTCAAGAATATCTCTTTCTCCTATGTGCTTTCATCCCTAACCCTAACCCTTCCGAAAGTCGGAGAAGCTCAAGGATGGTACCGATCGATGCGCGCTACCCCATTTAGTGGGGGTAGAGCCTACTTGCAAGTCTCTCCGACCTTCACAAAAAACGTTATTCAAGAATATCTCTTTCTCCTATGTGCTTTCATCCCTAACCCTAACCCTAACCCTTCCGAAAGTCGGAGAAGCTCAAGGATGGTACCGATCGATGCGCGTTACCCCATTTAGTGGGGGTAGAGCCTACTTGCAAGTCTCTCCGACCTTCACAAAAAAAGTTATTCAAGAATATCTCTTTCTCCTATGTGCTTTCATCCCTAACCCTAACCCTTCCGAAAGTCGGAGAAGCTCAAGGATGGTACCGATCGATGCGCGCTACCCCATTTAGTGGGGGTAGAGCCTACTTGCAAGTCTCTCCGACCTTCACAAAAAAAGTTATTCAAGAATATCTCCTCAGATTTGGGGGAATTTCGTCGGTCGACCTCTTCCGAAGGTCGTACAAGCTCGGGGATGGTACCAATCGATCCGCAGGACCCAAATTAGTCCAGATGCAACCACTTTCCAAGTCTCTCCGACCTTCACAAAAAAGGTTATTCAAGAATATCTCTTTCTCCTATGTGCTTTCATCCCTAACCCTAACCCTTCCGAAAGTCGGAGAAGCTCAAGGATGGTACCGATCGATGCGCGCTACCCCATTTAGTGGGGGTAGAGCCTACTTGCAAGTCTCTCCGACCTTCACCAAAAAAGTTATTCAAGAATATCTCTTTCTCCTATGTGCTTTCATCCCTAACCCTAACCCTAACCCTTCCGAAAGTCGGAGAAGCTCAAGGATGGTACCGATCGATGCGCGCTACCCCATTTAGTGGGGGTAGAGCCTACTTGCAAGTCTCTCCGACCTTCACAAAAAAAGTTATTCAAGAATATCTCTTTCTCCTATGTGCTTTCATCCCTAACCCTAACCCTAACCCTTCCGAAAGTCGGAGAAGCTCAAGGATGGTACCGATCGATGCGCGCAACCCCATTTAGTGGGGGTAGAGCCTACTTGCAAGTCTCTCCGACCTTCACAAAAAAAGTTATTCAAGAATATCTCCTCAGATTTGGGGGAATTTCGTCGGTCGACCTCTTCCGAAGGTCGTACAAGCTCGGGGATGGTACCAATCGATCCGCAGCACCCAAATTAGTCCAGATGCAACCACTTTCCAAGTCTCTCCGACCTTCACAAAAAAAGTTATTCAAGAATATCTCTTTCTCCTATGTGCTTTCATCCCTAACCCTAACCCTAACCCTTCCGAAAGTCGGAGAAGCTCAAGGATGGTACCGATCGATGCGCGCTACCCCATTTAGTGGGGGTAGAGCCTACTTGCAAGTCTCTCCGACCTTCACAAAAAAAGTTATTCAAGAATATCTCTTTCTCCTATGTGCTTTCATCCCTAACCCTAACCCTAACCCTTCCGAAAGTCGGAGAAGCTCAAGGATGGTACCGATCGATGCGCGCTACCCCATTTAGTGGGGGTAGAGCCTACTTGCAAGTCTCTCCGACCTTCACAAAAAAAGTTATTCAAGAATATCTCCTCAGATTTGGGGGAATTTCGTCGGTCGACCTCTTCCGAAGGTCGTACAAGCTCGGGGATGGTACCAATCGATCCGCAGGACCCAAATTAGTCCAGATGCAACCACTTTCCAAGTCTCTCCGACCTTCACAAAAAAAGTTATTCAAGAATATCTCTTTCTCCTATGTGCTTTCATCCCTAACCCTAACCCTTCCGAAAGTCGGAGAAGCTCAAGGATGGTACCGATCGATGCGCGCTACCCCATTTAGTGGGGGTAGAGCCTACTTGCAAGTCTCTCCGACCTTCACAAAAAAAGTTATTCAAGAATATCTCTTTCTCCTATGTGCTTTCATCCCTAACCCTAACCCTAACCCTTCCGAAAGTCGGAGAAGCTCAAGGATGGTACCGATCGATGCGCGCTACCCCATTTAGTGGGGGTAGAGCCTACTTGCAAGTCTCTCCGACCTTCACAAAAAAAGTTATTCAAGAATATCTCCTCAGATTTGGGGGAATTTCGTCGGTCGACCCTTTCCGAAGGTCGTACAAGCTCGGGGATGGTACCAATCGATCCGCAGGACCCAAATTAGTCCAGATGCAACCACTTTCCAAGTCTCTCCGACCTTCACAAAAAAAGTGATTCAAGAATATCTCTTTCTCCTATGTGCTTTCATCCCTAACCCTAACCCTAACCCTTCCGAAAGTCGGAGAAGCTCAAGGATGGTACCGATCGATGCGCGCTACCCCATTTAGTGGGGGTAGAGCCTACTTGCAAGTCTCTCCGACCTTCACAAAAAAAGTTATTCAAGAATATCTCTTTCTCCTATGTGCTTTCATCCCTAACCCTAACCCTAACCCTTCCGAAAGTCGGAGAAGCTCAAGGATGGTACCGATCGATGCGCGCTACTCCATTTAGTGGGGGTAGAGCCTACTTGCAAGTCTCTCCGACCTTCACAAAAAAAGTTATTCAAGAATATCTCTTTCTCCTATGTGCTTTCATCCCTAACCCTAACCCTAACCCTTCCGAAAGTCGGAGAAGCTCAAAGATGGTACCGATCGATGCGCGCTACCCCATTTAGTGGGAATAGAGCCTACTTGCAAGTCTCTCCGACCTTCACAAAAAAAGTTATTCAAGAATATCTCTTTCTCCTATGTGCTTTCATCCCTAACCCTAACCCTAACCCTTCCGAAAGTCGGAGAAGCTCAAGGATGGTACCGATCGATGCGCGCTACCCCATTTAGTGGGGGTAGAGCCTACTTGCAAGTCTCTCCAACCTTCACAAAAAAAGTTATTCAAGAATATCTCCTCAGATTTGGGGGAATTTCGTCGGTCGACCTCTTTCAAAGGTCGTACAAGCTCGGGGATGGTACCAATCGATCCGCAGGACCCAAATTAGTCCAGATGCAACCACTTTCCAAGTCTCTCCGACCTTCACAAAAAAAGTTATTCAAGAATATCTCTTTCTCCTATGTGCTTTCATCCCTAACCCTAACCCTAACCCTTCCGAAAGTCGGAGAAGCTCAAGGATGGTACCGATCGATGCGCGCTACCCCATTTAGTGGGGGTAGAGCCTACTTGCAAGTCTCTCCGACCTTCACAAAAAAAGTTATTCAAGAATATCTCTTTCTCCTATTTGCTTTCATCCCTAACCCTAACCCTAACCCTTCCGAAAGTCGGAGAAGCTCAAGGATGGTACCGATCGATGCGCGCTACCCCATTTAGTGGGGGTAGAGCCTACTTGCAAGTCTCTCCGACCTTCACAAAAAAAGTTATTCAAGAATATCTCTTTCTCCTATGTGCTTTCATCCCTAACCCTAACCCTAACCCTTCCGAAAGTCGGAGAAGCTCAAGGATGGTACCGATCGATGCGCGCTACCCCATTTAGTGGGGGTAGAGCCTACTTGCAAGTCTCTCCGACCTTCACAAAAAAAGTTATTCAAGAATATCTCTTTCTCCTATGTGCTTTCATCCCTAACCCTAACCCTAACCCTTCCGAAAGTCGGAGAAGCTCAAGGATGGTACCGATCGATGCGCGCAACCCCATTTAGTGGGGGTAGAGCCTACTTGCAAGTCTCTCCGACCTTCACAAAAAAAGTAATTCAAGAATATCTCCTCAGATTTGGGGGAATTTCGTCGGTCGACCTCTTCCGAAGGTCGTACAAGCTCGGGGATGGTACCAATCGATCCGCAGGACCCAAATTAGTCCAGATGCAACCACTTTCCAAGTCTCTCCGACCTTCACAAAAAAAGTTATTCAAGAATATCTCTTTCTCCTATGTGCTTTCATCCCTAACCCTTCCGAAAGTCGGAGAAGCTCAAGGATGGTACCGATCGATGCGCGCTACCCCATTTAGTGGGGGTAGAGCCTACTTGCAAGTCCCTCCGACCTTCACAAAAAAAGTTATTCAAGAATATCTCTTTCTCCTATGTGCTTTCATCCCTAACCCTAACCCTAACCCTTCCGAAAGTCGGAGAAGCTCAAGGATGGTACCGATCGATGCGCGCTACCCCATTTAGTGGGGGTAGAGCCTACTTGCAAGTCTCTCCGACCTTCACAAAAAAAGTTATTCAAGAATATCTCTTTCTCCTATGTGCTTTCATCCCTAACCCTAACCCTAACCCTTCCAAAAGTCGGAGAAGCTCAAGGATGGTACCGATCGATGCGCGCTACCCCATTTAGTGGGGGTAGAGCCTACTTGCAAGTCTCTCCGACCTTCACAAAAAAAGTTATTCAAGAATATCTCTTTCTCCTATGTGCTTTCATCCCTAACCCTAACCCTAACCCTTCCGAAAGTCGGAGAAGCTCAAGGATGGTACCGATCGATGCGCGCTACCCCATTTAGTGGGGGTAGAGCCTACTTGCAAGTCTCTCCGACCTTCACAAAAAAAGTTATTCAAGAATATCTCCTCAGATTTGGGGGAATTTCGTCGGTCGACCTCTTCCGAAGGTCGTACAAGCTCGGGGATGGTACCAATCGATCTGCAGGACCCAAATTAGTCCAGATGCAACCACTTTCCAAGTCTCTCCGACCTTCACAAAAAAAGTTATTCAAGAATATCTCTTTCTCCTATGTGCTTTCATCCCTAACCCTAACCCTTCCGAAAGTCGGAGAAGCTCAAGGATGGTACCGATCGATGCGCGCTACCCCATTTAGTGGGGGTAGAGCCTACTTGCAAGTCTCTCCGACCTTCACAAAAAACGTTATTCAAGAATATCTCTTTCTCCTATGTGCTTTCATCCCTAACCCTAACCCTAACCCTTCCGAAAGTCGGAGAAGCTCAAGGATGGTACCGATCGATGCGCGTTACCCCATTTAGTGGGGGTAGAGCCTACTTGCAAGTCTCTCCGACCTTCACAAAAAAAGTTATTCAAGAATATCTCTTTCTCCTATGTGCTTTCATCCCTAACCCTAACCCTTCCGAAAGTCGGAGAAGCTCAAGGATGGTACCGATCGATGCGCGCTACCCCATTTAGTGGGGGTAGAGCCTACTTGCAAGTCTCTCCGACCTTCACAAAAAAAGTTATTCAAGAATATCTCCTCAGATTTGGGGGAATTTCGTCGGTCGACCTCTTCCGAAGGTCGTACAAGCTCGGGGATGGTACCAATCGATCCGCAGGACCCAAATTAGTCCAGATGCAACCACTTTCCAAGTCTCTCCGACCTTCACAAAAAAGGTTATTCAAGAATATCTCTTTCTCCTATGTGCTTTCATCCCTAACCCTAACCCTTCCGAAAGTCGGAGAAGCTCAAGGATGGTACCGATCGATGCGCGCTACCCCATTTAGTGGGGGTAGAGCCTACTTGCAAGTCTCTCCGACCTTCACCAAAAAAGTTATTCAAGAATATCTCTTTCTCCTATGTGCTTTCATCCCTAACCCTAACCCTAACCCTTCCGAAAGTCGGAGAAGCTCAAGGATGGTACCGATCGATGCGCGCTACCCCATTTAGTGGGGGTAGAGCCTACTTGCAAGTCTCTCCGACCTTCACAAAAAAAGTTATTCAAGAATATCTCTTTCTCCTATGTGCTTTCATCCCTAACCCTAACCCTAACCCTTCCGAAAGTCGGAGAAGCTCAAGGATGGTACCGATCGATGCGCGCAACCCCATTTAGTGGGGGTAGAGCCTACTTGCAAGTCTCTCCGACCTTCACAAAAAAAGTTATTCAAGAATATCTCCTCAGATTTGGGGGAATTTCGTCGGTCGACCTCTTTCGAAGGTCGTACAAGCTCGGGGATGGTACCAATCGATCCGCAGCACCCAAATTAGTCCAGATGCAACCACTTTCCAAGTCTCTCCGACCTTCACAAAAAAAGTTATTCAAGAATATCTCTTTCTCCTATGTGCTTTCATCCCTAACCCTAACCCTAACCCTTCCGAAAGTCGGAGAAGCTCAAGGATGGTACCGATCGATGCGCGCTACCCCATTTAGTGGGGGTAGAGCCTACTTGCAAGTCTCTCCGACCTTCACAAAAAAAGTTATTCAAGAATATCTCTTTCTCCTATGTGCTTTCATCCCTAACCCTAACCCTAACCCTTCCGAAAGTCGGAGAAGCTCAAGGATGGTACCGATCGATGCGCGCTACCCCATTTAGTGGGGGTAGAGCCTACTTGCAAGTCTCTCCGACCTTCACAAAAAAAGTTATTCAAGAATATCTCCTCAGATTTGGGGGAATTTCGTCGGTCGACCTCTTCCGAAGGTCGTACAAGCTCGGGGATGGTACCAATCGATCCGCAGGACCCAAATTAGTCCAGATGCAACCACTTTCCAAGTCTCTCCGACCTTCACAAAAAAAGTTATTCAAGAATATCTCTTTCTCCTATGTGCTTTCATCCCTAACCCTAACCCTAACCCTTCCGAAAGTCGGAGAAGCTCAAGGATGGTACCGATCGATGCGCGCTACCCCATTTAGTGGGGGTAGAGCCTACTTGCAAGTCTCTCCGACCTTCACAAAAAAAGTTATTCAAGAATATCTCTTTCTCCTATGTGCTTTCATCCCTAACCCTTACCCTAACCCTTCCGAAAGTCGGAGAAGCTCAAGGATGGTACCGATCGATGCGCGCTACCCCATTTAGTGGGGGTAGAGCCTACTTGCAAGTCTCTCCGACCTTCACAAAAAAAGTTATTCAAGAATATCTCTTTCTCCTATGTGCTTTCATCCCTAACCCTAACCCTAACCCTTCCGAAAGTCGGAGAAGCTCAAGGATGGTACCGATCGATGCGCGCTACCCCATTTAGTGGGGGTAGAGCCTACTTGCAAGTCTCTCCGACCTTCACAAAAAAAGTTATTCAAGAATATCTCTTTCTCCTATGTGCTTTCATCCCTAACCCTAACCCTAACCCTTCCAAAAGTCGGAGAAGCTCAATGATGGTACCGATCGATGCGCGCTACCCCATTTAGTGGGGGTAGAGCCTACTTGCAAGTCTCTCCGACCTTCACAAAAAAAGTTATTCAAGAATATCTCTTTCTCCTATGTGCTTTCATCCCTAACCCTAACCCTAACCCTTCCGAAAGTCGGAGAAGCTCAAGGATGGTACCGATCGATGCGCGCTACCCCATTTAGTGGGGGTAGAGCCTACTTGCAAGTCTCTCCGACCTTCACAAAAAAAGTTATTCAAGAATATCTCCTCAGATTTGGGGGAATTTCGTCGGTCGACCTCTTCCGAAGGTCGTACAAGCTCGGGGATGGTACCAATCGATCTGCAGGACCCAAATTAGTCCAGATGCAACCACTTTCCAAGTCTCTCCGACCTTCACAAAAAAAGTTATTCAAGAATATCTCTTTCTCCTATGTGCTTTCATCCCTAACCCTAACCCTAACCCTTCCGAAAGTCGGAGAAGCTCAAGGATGGTACCGATCGATGCGCGCTACCCCATTTAGTGGGGGTAGAGCCTACTTGCAAGTCTCTCCGACCTTCACAAAAAAAGTTATTCAAGAATATCTCTTTCTCCTATGTGCTTTCATCCCTAACCCTAACCCTAACCCTTCCGAAAGTCGGAGAAGCTCAAGGATGGTACCGATCGATGCGCGCTACTCCATTTAGTGGGGGTAGAGCCTACTTGCAAGTCTCTCCGACCTTCACAAAAAAAGTTATTCAAGAATATCTCTTTCTCCTATGTGCTTTCATCCCTAACCCTAACCCTAACCCTTCCGAAAGTCGGAGAAGCTCAAAGATGGTACCGATCGATGCGCGCTACCCCATTTAGTGGGGGTAGAGCCTACTTGCAAGTCTCTCCGACCTTCACAAAAAAAGTTATTCAAGAATATCTCTTTCTCCTATGTGCTTTCATCCCTAACCCTAACCCTAACCCTTCCAAAAGTCGGAGAAGCTCAAGGATGGTACCGATCGATGCGCGCTACCCCATTTAGTGGGGGTAGAGCCTACTTGCAAGTCTCTCCGACCTTCACAAAAAAAGTTATTCAAGAATATCTCCTCAGATTTGGGGGAATTTCGTCGGTCGACCTCTTCCGAAGGTCGTACAAGCTCGGGGATGGTACCAATCGATCCGCAGCACCCAAATTAGTCCAGATGCAACCACTTTCCAAGTCTCTCCGACCTTCACAAAAAAAGTTATTCAAGAATATCTCTTTCTCCTATGTGCTTTCATCCCTAACCCTAACCCTAACCCTTCCGAAAGTCGGAGAAGCTCAAGGATGGTACCGATCGATGCGCGCTACCCCATTTAGTGGGGGTAGAGCCTACTTGCAAGTCTCTCCGACCTTCACAAAAAAAGTTATTCAAGAATATCTCTTTCTCCTATGTGCTTTCATCCCTAACCCTAACCCTAACCCTTCCGAAAGTCGGAGAAGCTCAAGGATGGTACCGATCGATGCGCGCTACCCCATTTAGTGGGGGTAGAGCCTACTTGCAAGTCTCTCCGACCTTCACAAAAAAAGTTATTCAAGAATATCTCCTCAGATTTGGGGGAATTTCGTCGGTCGACCTCTTCCGAAGGTCGTACAAGCTCGGGGATGGTACCAATCGATCCGCAGGACCCAAATTAGTCCAGATGCAACCACTTTCCAAGTCTCTCCGACCTTCACAAAAAAAGTTATTCAAGAATATCTCTTTCTCCTATGTGCTTTCATCCCTAACCCTAACCCTAACCCTTCCGAAAGTCGGAGAAGCTCAAGGATGGTACCGATCGATGCGCGCTACCCCATTTAGTGGGGGTAGAGCCTACTTGCAAGTCTCTCCGACCTTCACAAAAAAAGTTATTCAAGAATATCTCTTTCTCCTATGTGCTTTCATCCCTAACCCTAACCCTAACCCTTCCGAAAGTCGGAGAAGCTCAAGGATGGTACCGATCGATGAGCGCTACCCCATTTAGTGGGGGTAGAGCCTACTTGCAAGTCTCTCCGACCTTCACAAAAAAAGTTATTCAAGAATATCTCTTTCTCCTATGTGCTTTCATCCCTAACCCTAACCCTAACCCTTCCGAAAGTCGGAGAAGCTCAAGGATGGTACCGATCGATGCGCGCTACCCCATTTAGTGGGGGTAGAGCCTACTTGCAAGTCTCTCCGACCTTCACAAAAAAAGTTATTCAAGAATATCTCTTTCTCCTATGTGCTTTCATCCCTAACCCTAACCCTAACCCTTCCGAAAGTCGGAGAAGCTCAAGGATGGTACCGATCGATGAGCGCTACCCCATTTAGTGGGGGTAGAGCCTACTTGCAAGTCTCTCCGACCTTCACAAAAAAAGTTATTCAAGAATATCTCTTTCTCCTATGTGCTTTCATCCCTAACCCTAACCCTAACCCTTCCGAAAGTCGGAGAAGCTCAAGGATGGTACCGATCGATGCGCGCTACCCCATTTAGTGGGGGTAGAGCCTACTTGCAAGTCTCTCCGACCTTCACAAAAAAAGTTATTCAAGAATATCTCCTCAGATTTGGGGGAATTTCGTCGGTCGACCTCTTCCGAAGGTCGTACAAGCTCGGGGATGGTACCAATCGATCTGCAGGACCCAAATTAGTCCAGATGCAACCACTTTCCAAGTCTCTCCGACCTTCACAAAAAAAGTTATTCAAGAATATCTCTTTCTCCTATGTGCTTTCATCCCTAACCCTAACCCTAACCCTTCCGAAAGTCGGAGAAGCTCAAGGATGGTACCGATCGATGCGCGCTACCCCATTTAGTGGGGGTAGAGCCTACTTGCAAGTCTCTCCGACCTTCACAAAAAAAGTTATTCAAGAATATCTCTTTCTCCTATGTGCTTTCATCCCTAACCCTAACCCTAACCCTTCCGAAAGTCGGAGAAGCTCAAGGATGGTACCGATCGATGCGCGCTACTCCATTTAGTGGGGGTAGAGCCTACTTGCAAGTCTCTCCGACCTTCACAAAAAAAGTTATTCAAGAATATCTCTTTCTCCTATGTGCTTTCATCCCTAACCCTAACCCTAACCCTTCCGAAAGTCGGAGAAGCTCAAAGATGGTACCGATCGATGCGCGCTACCCCATTTAGTGGGGGTAGAGCCTACTTGCAAGTCTCTCCGACCTTCACAAAAAAAGTTATTCAAGAATATCTCTTTCTCCTATGTGCTTTCATCCCTAACCCTAACCCTAACCCTTCCAAAAGTCGGAGAAGCTCAAGGATGGTACCGATCGATGCGCGCTACCCCATTTAGTGTGGGTAGAGCCTACTTGCAAGTCTCTCCGACCTTCACAAAAAAAGTTATTCAAGAATAACTCTTTCTCCTATGTGCTTTCATCCCTAACCCTAACCCTAACCCTTCCGAAAGTCGGAGAAGCTCAAGGATGGTACCGATCGATGCGCGCTACCTCATTTAGTGGGGGTAGAGCCTACTTGCAAGTCTCTCCAACCTTCACAAAAAAAGTTATTCAAGAATATCTCCTCAGATTTGGGGGAATTTCGTCGGTCGACCTCTTTCGAAGGTCGTACAAGCTCGGGGATGGTACCAATCGATCCGCAGGACCCAAATTAGTCCAGATGCAACCACTTTCCAAGTCTCTCCGACCTTCACAAAAAAAGTTATTCAAGAATATCTCTTTCTCCTATGTGCTTTCATCCCTAACCCTAACCCTAACCCTTCCGAAAGTCGGAGAAGCTCAAGGATGGTACCGATCGATGCGCGCTACCCCATTTAGTGGGGGTAGAGCCTACTTGCAAGTCTCTCCGACCTTCACAAAAAAAGTTATTCAAGAATATCTCTTTCTCCTATGTGCTTTCATCCCTAACCCTAACCCTAACCCTTCCGAAAGTCGGAGAAGCTCAAGGATGGTACCGATCGATGCGCGCTACTCCATTTAGTGGGGGTAGAGCCTACTTGCAAGTCTCTCCGACCTTCACAAAAAAAGTTATTCAAGAATATCTCTTTCTCCTATGTGCTTTCATCCCTAACCCTAACCCTAACCCTTCCGAAAGTCGGAGAAGCTCAAGGATGGTACCGATCGATGCGCGCTACCCCATTTAGTGGGGGTAGAGCCTACTTGCAAGTCTCTCCGACCTTCACAAAAAAAGTTATTCAAGAATATCTCCTCAGATTTGGGGGAATTTCGTCGGTCGACCTCTTCCGAAGGTCGTACAAGCTCGGGGATGGTACCAATCGATTTGCAGGACCCAAATTAGTCCAGATGCAACCACTTTCCAAGTCTCTCCGACCTTCACAAAAAAAGTTATTCAAGAATATCTCTTTCTCCTATGTGCTTTCATCCCTAACCCTAACCCTAACCCTTCCGAAAGTCGGAGAAGCTCAAGGATGGTACCGATCGATGCGCGCTACCCCATTTAGTGGGGGTAGAGCCTACTTGCAAGTCTCTCCGACCTTCACAAAAAAAGTTATTCAAGAATATCTCTTTCTCCTATGTGCTTTCATCCCTAACCCTAACCCTAACCCTTCCGAAAGTCGGAGAAGCTCAAGGATGGTACCGATCGATGCGCGCTACCCCATTTAGTGGGGGTAGAGCCTACTTGCAAGTCTCTCCGACCTTCACAAAAAAAGTTATTCAAGAATATCTCTTTCTCCTATGTGCTTTCATCCCTAACCCTAACCCTAACCCTTCCGAAAGTCGGAGAAGCTCAAGGATGGTACCGATCGATGCGCGCTACCCCATTTAGTGGGGGTAGAGCCTACTTGCAAGTCTCTCCGACCTTCACAAAAAAAGTTATTCAAGAATATCTCTTTCTCCTATGTGCTTTCATCCCTAACCCTAACCCTAACCCTTCCGAAAGTCGGAGAAGCTCAAGGATGGTACCGATCGATGTGCGCAACCCCATTTAGTGGGGGTAGAGCCTACTTGCAAGTCTCTCCGACCTTCACAAAAAAAGTAATTCAAGAATATCTCCTCAGATTTGGGGGAATTTCGTCGGTCGACCTCTTCCGAAGGTCGTACAAGCTCGGGGATGGTACCAATCGATCCGCAGGACCAAAATTAGTCCAGATGCAACCACTTTCCAAGTCTCTCCGACCTTCACAAAAAAAGTTATTCAAGAATATCTCTTTCTCCTATGTGCTTTCATCCCTAACCCTTCCGAAAGTCGGAGAAGCTCAAGGATGGTACCGATCGATGCGCGCTACCCCATTTAGTGGGGGTAGAGCCTACTTGCAAGTCTCTCCGACCTTCACGAAAAAAGTTATTCAAGAATATCTCTTTCTCCTATGTGCTTTCATCCCTAACCCTAACCCTAACCCTTCCGAAAGTCGGAGAAGCTCAAGGATGGTACCGATCGATGCGCGCTACCCCATTTAGTGGGGGTAGAGCCTACTTGCAAGTCTCTCCGACCTTCACAAAAAAAGTTATTCAAGAATATCTCTTTCTCCTATGTGCTTTCATCCCTAACCCTAACCCTAACCCTTCCGAAAGTCGGAGAAGCTCAAGGATGGTACCGATCGATGCGCGCTACCCCATTTAGTGGGGGTAGAGCCTACTTGCAAGTCTCTCCGACCTTCACAAAAAAAGTTATTCAAGAATATCTCTTTCTCCTATGTGCTTTCATCCCTAACCCTAACCCTAACCCTTCCAAAAGTCGGAGAAGCTCAAGGATGGTACCGATCGATGCGCGCTACCCCATTTAGTGGGGGTAGAGCCTACTTGCAAGTCTCTCCGACCTTCACAAAAAAAGTTATTCAAGAATATCTCTTTCTCCTATGTGCTTTCATCCCTAACCCTTCCGAAAGTCGGAGAAGCTCAAGGATGGTACCGATCGATGCGCGCTACCCCATTTAGTGGGGGTAGAGCCTACTTGCAAGTCTCTCCGACCTTCACAAAAAAAGTTATTCAAGAATATCTCTTTCTCCTATGTGCTTTCATCCCTAACCCTAACCCTAACCCTTCCGAAAGTCGGAGAAGCTCAAGGATGGTACCGATCGATGTGTGCAACCCCATTTAGTGGGGGTAGAGCCTACTTGCAAGTCTCTCCGACCTTCACAAAAAAAGTAATTCAAGAATATCTCCTCAGATTTGGGGGAATTTCGTCGGTCGACCTCTTCCGAAGGTCGTACAAGCTCGGGGATGGTACCAATCGATCCGCAGGACCCAAATTAGTCCAGATGCAACCACTTTCCAAGTCTCTCCGACCTTCACAAAAAAAGTTATTCAAGAATATCTCTTTCTCCTATGTGCTTTCATCCCTAACCCTTCCGAAAGTCGGAGAAGCTCAAGGATGGTACCGATCGATGCGCGCTACCCCATTTAGTGGGGGTAGAGCCTACTTGCAAGTCTCTCCGACCTTCACAAAAAAAGTTATTCAAGAATATCTCTTTCTCCTATGTGCTTTCATCCCTAACCCTAACCCTAACCCTTCCGAAAGTCGGAGAAGCTCAAGGATGGTACCGATCGATGCGCGCTACCCCATTTAGTGGGGGTAGAGCCTACTTGCAAGTCTCTCCGACCTTCACAAAAAAAGTTATTCAAGAATATCTCTTTCTCCTATGTGCTTTCATCCCTAACCCTAACCCTAACCCTTCCGAAAGTCGGAGAAGCTCAAGGATGGTACCGATCGATGCGCGCTACCCCATTTAGTGGGGGTAGAGCCTACTTGCAAGTCTCTCCGACCTTCACAAAAAAAGTTATTCAAGAATATCTCTTTCTCCTATGTGCTTTCATCCCTAACCCTAACCCTAACCCTTCCAAAAGTCGGAGAAGCTCAAGGATGGTACCGATCGATGCGCGCTACCCCATTTAGTGGGGGTAGAGCCTACTTGCAAGTCTCTCCGACCTTCACAAAAAAAGTTATTCAAGAATATCTCTTTCTCCTATGTGCTTTCATCCCTAACCCTTCCGAAAGTCGGAGAAGCTCAAGGATGGTACCGATCGATGCGCGCTACCCCATTTAGTGGGGGTAGAGCCTACTTGCAAGTCTCTCCGACCTTCACAAAAAAAGTTATTCAAGAATATCTCTTTCTCCTATGTGCTTTCATCCCTAACCCTAACCCTAACCCTTCCGAAAGTCGGAGAAGCTCAAGGATGGTACCGATCGATGCGCGCTACCCCATTTAGTGGGGGTAGAGCCTACTTGCAAGTCTCTCCGACCTTCACAAAAAAAGTTATTCAAGAATATCTCTTTCTCCTATGTGCTTTCATCCCTAACCCTAACCCTAACCCTTCCGAAAGTCGGAGAAGCTCAAGGATGGTACCGATCGATGCGCGTTACCCCATTTAGTGGGGGTAGAGCCTACTTGCAAGTCTCTCCAACCTTCACAAAAAAAGTTATTCAAGAATATCTCCTCAGATTTGGGGGAATTTCGTCGGTCGACCTCTTCCGAAGGTCGTACAAGCTCGGGGATGGTACCAATCGATCCGCAGGACCCAAATTAGTCCAGATGCAACCACTTTCCAAGTCTCTCCGACCTTCACAAAAAAAGTTATTCAAGAATATCTCTTTCTCCTATGTGCTTTCATCCCTAACCCTAACCCTAACCCTTCCGAAAGTCGGAGAAGCTCAAGGATGGTACCGATCGATGCGCGCTACCCCATTTAGTGGGGGTAGAGCCTACTTGCAAGTCTCTCCGACCTTCACAAAAAAAGTTATTCAAGAATATCTCTTTCTCCTATGTGCTTTCATCCCTAACCCTAACCCTAACCCTTCCGAAAGTCGGAGAAGCTCAAGGATGGTACCGATCGATGCGTGCTACCCCATTTAGTGGGGGTAGAGCCTACTTGCAAGTCTCTTCGACCTTCACAAAAAAAGTTATTCAAGAATATCTCTTTCTCCTATGTGCTTTCATCCCTAACCCTAACCCTAACCCTTCCGAAAGTCGGAGAAGCTCAAGGATGGTACCGATCGATGCGCGCTACCCCATTTAGTGGGGGTAGAGCCTACTTGCAAGTCTCTCCAACCTTCACAAAAAAAGTTATTCAAGAATATCTCTTTCTCCTATGTGCTTTCATCCCTAACCCTAACCCTAACCCTTCCGAAAGTCGGAGAAGCTCAAGGATGGTACCGATCGATGCGCGCTACCCCATTTAGTGGGGGTAGAGCCTACTTGCAAGTCTCTCCGACCTTCACAAAAAAAGTTATTCAAGAATATCTCTTTCTCCTATGTGCTTTCATCCCTAACCCTAACCCTAACCCTTCCGAAAGTCGGAGAAGCTCAAGGATGGTACCGATCGATGCGCGCAACCCCATTTAGTGGGGGTAGAGCCTACTTGCAAGTCTCTCCGACCTTCACAAAAAAAGTTATTCAAGAATATCTCTTTCTCCTATGTGCTTTCATCCCTAACCCTAACCCTTCCGAAAGTCGGAGAAGCTCAAGGATGGTACCGATCGATGCGCGCTACCCCATTTAGTGGGGGTAGAGCCTACTTGCAAGTCTCTCCGACCTTCACAAAAAAAGTTATTCAAGAATATCTCCTCAGATTTGGGGGAATTTCGTCGGTCGACCTCTTCCGAAGGTCGTACAAGCTCGGGGATGGTACCAATCGATCCGCAGGACCCAAATTAGTCCAGATGCAACCACTTTCCAAGTCTCTCCGACCTTCACAAAAAAAGTTATTCAAGAATATCTCTTTCTCCTATGTGCTTTCATCCCTAACCCTTCCGAAAGTCGGAGAAGCTCAAGGATGGTACCGATCGATGTGCGCTACCCCATTTAGTGGGGGTAGAGCCTACTTGCAAGTCTCTCCGACCTTCACAAAAAAAGTTATTCAAGAATATCTCTTTCTCCTATGTGCTTTCATCCCTAACCCTAACCCTAACCCTTCCGAAAGTCGGAGAAGCTCAAAGATGGTACCGATCGATGCGCGCTACCCCATTTAGTGGGGGTAGAGCCTACTTGCAAGTCTCTCCGACCTTCACAAAAAAAGTTATTCAAGAATATCTCTTTCTCCTATGTGCTTTCATCCCTAACCCTAACCCTAACCCTTCCGAAAGTCGGAGAAGCTCAAGGATGGTACCGATCGATGCGCGCTACCCCATTTAGTGGGGGTAGAGCCTACTTGCAAGTCTCTCCGACCTTCACAAAAAAAGTTATTCAAGAATATCTCTTTCTCCTATGTGCTTTCATCCCTAACCCTAACCCTAACCCTTCCAAAAGTCGGAGAAGCTCAAGGATGGTACCGATCGATGCGCGCTACCCCATTTAGTGGGGGTAGAGCCTACTTGCAAGTCTCTCCGACCTTCACAAAAAAAGTTATTCAAGAATATCTCTTTCTCCTATGTGCTTTCATCCCTAACCCTTCCGAAAGTCGGAGAAGCTCAAGGATGGTACCGATCGATGCGCGCTACCCCATTTAGTGGGGGTAGAGCCTACTTGCAAGTCTCTCCGACCTTCACAAAAAAAGTTATTCAAGAATATCTCTTTCTCCTATGTGCTTTCATCCCTAACCCTAACCCTAACCCTTCCGAAAGTCGGAGAAGCTCAAGGATGGTACCGATCGATGCGCGCTACCCCATTTAGTGGGGGTAGAGCCTACTTGCAAGTCTCTCCGACCTTCACAAAAAAAGTTATTCAAGAATATCTCTTTCTCCTATGTGCTTTCATCCCTAACCCTAACCCTAACCCTTCCGAAAGTCGGAGAAGCTCAAGGATGGTACCGATCGATGCGCGCTACCCCATTTAGTGGGGGTAGAGCCTACTTGCAAGTCTCTCCGACCTTCACAAAAAAAGTTATTCAAGAATATCTCTTTCTCCTATGTGCTTTCATCCCTAACCCTAACCCTAACCCTTCCAAAAGTCGGAGAAGCTCAAGGATGGTACCGATCGATGCGCGCTACCCCATTTAGTGGGGGTAGAGCCTACTTGCAAGTCTCTCCGACCTTCACAAAAAAAGTTATTCAAGAATATCTCTTTCTCCTATGTGCTTTCATCCCTAACCCTAACCCTAACCCTTCCGAAAGTCGGAGAAGCTCAAGGATGGTACCGATCGATGCGCGCTACCCCATTTAGTGGGGGTAGAGCCTACTTGCAAGTCTCTCCGACCTTCACAAAAAAAGTTATTCAAGAATATCTCCTCAGATTTGGGGGAATTTCGTCGGTCGACCTCTTCCGAAGGTCGTACAAGCTCGGGGATGGTACCAATCGATCCGCAGGACCCAAATTAGTCCAGATGCAACCACTTTCCAAGTCTCTCCGACCTTCACAAAAAAAGTTATTCAAGAATATCTCTTTCTCCTATGTGCTTTCATCCCTAACCCTAACCCTTCCAAAAGTCGGAGAAGCTCAAGGATGGTACCGATCGATGCGCGCTACCCCATTTAGTGGGGGTAGAGCCTACTTGCAAGTCTCTCCGACCTTCACAAAAAAAGTTATTCAAGAATATCTCTTTCTCCTATGTGCTTTCATCCCTAACCCTAACCCTAACCCTTCCGAAAGTCGGAGAAGCTCAAGGATGGTACCGATCGATGCGCGCTACCCCATTTAGTGGGGGTACAGCCTACTTGCAAGTCTCTCCGACCTTCACAAAAAAAGTTATTCAAGAATATCTCTTTCTCCTATGTGCTTTCATCCCTAACCCTAACCCTAACCCTTCCGAAAGTCGGAGAAGCTCAAGGATGGTACCGATCGATGCGCGCTACCCCATTTAGTGGGGGTAGAGCCTACTTGCAAGTCTCTCCGACCTTCACAAAAAAAGTTATTCAAGAATATCTCCTCAGATTTGGGGGAATTTCGTCGGTCGACCTCTTCCGAAGGTCGTACAAGCTCGGGGATGGTACCAATCGATTCGCAGGACCCAAATTAGTCCAGATGCAACCACTTTCCAAGTCTCTCCGACCTTCACAAAAAAAGTTATTCAAGAATATCTCTTTCTCCTATGTGCTTTCATCCCTAACCCTAACCCTAACCCTTCCGAAAGTCGGAGAAGCTCAAGGATGGTACCGATCGATGCGCGCTACCCCATTTAGTGGGGGTAGAGCCTACTTGCAAGTCTCTCCGACCTTCACAAAAAAAGTTATTCAAGAATATCTCTTTCTCCTATGTGCTTTCATCCCTAACCCTAACCCTAACCCTTCCGAAAGTCGGAGAAGCTCAAGGATGGTACCGATCGATGCGCGCTACCCCATTTAGTGGGGGTAGAGCCTACTTGCAAGTCTCTCCGACCTTCACAAAAAAAGTTATTCAAGAATATCTCTTTCTCCTATGTGCTTTCATCCCTAACCCTAACCCTAACCCTTCCGAAAGTCGGAGAAGCTCAAGGATGGTACCGATCGATGCGCGCTACCCCATTTAGTGGGGGTAAAGCCTACTTGCAAGTCTCTCCGACCTTCACAAAAAAAGTTATTCAAGAATATCTCTTTCTCCTATGTGCTTTCATCCCTAACCCTAACCCTAACCCTTCCGAAAGTCGGAGAAGCTCAAGGATGGTACCGATCGATGCGCGCAACCCCATTTAGTGGGGGTAGAGCCTACTTGCAAGTCTCTCCGACCTTCACAAAAAAAGTAATTCAAGAATATCTCCTCAGATTTGGGGGAATTTCGTCGGTCGACCTCTTCCGAAGGTCGTACAAGCTCGGGGATGGTACCAATCGATCCGCAGGACCCAAATTAGTCCAGATGCAACCACTTTCCAAGTCTCTCCGACCTTCACAAAAAAAGTTATTCAAGAATATCTCTTTCTCCTATGTGCTTTCATCCCTAACCCTAACCCTAACTCTTCCGAAAGTCGGAGAAGCTCAAGGATGGTACCGATCGATGCGCGCTACCCCATTTAGTGGGGGTAGAGCCTACTTGCAAGTCTCTCCGACCTTCACAAAAAAAGTTATTCAAGAATATCTCTTTCTCCTATGTGCTTTCATCCCTAACCCTAACCCTAACCCTTCCGAAAGTCGGAGAAGCTCAAGGATGGTACCGATCGATGCGCGCAACCCCATTTAGTGGGGGTAGAGCCTACTTGCAAGTCTCTCCGACCTTCACAAAAAAAGTTATTCAAGAATATCTCCTCAGATTTGGGGGAATTTCGTCGGTCGACCTCTTCCGAAGGTCGTACAAGCTCGGGGATGGTACCAATCGATCCGCAGGACCCAAATTAGTCCAGATGCAACCACTTTCCAAGTCTCTCCGACCTTCACAAAAAAAGTTATTCAAGAATATCTCTTTCTCCTATGTGCTTTCATCCCTAACCCTAACCCTAACCCTTCCGAAAGTCGGAGAAGCTCAAGGATGGTACCGATCGATGCGCGTTACCCCATTTAGTGGGGGTAGAGCCTACTTGCAAGTCTCTCCGACCTTCACAAAAAAAGTTATTCAAGAATATCTCTTTCTCCTATGTGCTTTCATCCCTAACCCTAACCCTAACCCTTCCGAAAGTCGGAGAAGCTCAAGGATGGTACCGATCGATGCGCGCTACCCCATTTAGTGGGGGTAGAGCCTACTTGCAAGTCTCTCCGACCTTCACAAAAAAAGTTATTCAAGAATATCTCCTCAGATTTGGGGGAATTTCGTCGGTCGACCTCTTCCAAAGGTCGTACAAGCTCGGGGATGGTACCAATCGATCCGCAGGACCCAAATTAGTCCAGATGCAACCACTTTCCAAGTCTCTCCGACCTTCACAAAAAAAGTTATTCAAGAATATCTCTTTCTCCTATGTGCTTTCATCCCTAACCCTAACCCTAACCCTTCCAAAAGTCGGAGAAGCTCAAGGATGGTACCGATCGATGCGCGCTACCCCATTTAGTGGGGGTAGAGCCTACTTGCAAGTCTCTCCGACCTTCACAAAAAAAGTTATTCAAGAATATCTCTTTCTCCTATGTGCTTTCATCCCTAACCCTAACCCTAACCCTTCCGAAAGTCGGAGAAGCTCAAGGATGGTACCGATCGATGCGCGCTACTCCATTTAGTGGGGGTAGAGCCTACTTGCAAGTCTCTCCGACCTTCACAAAAAAAGTTATTCAAGAATATCTCTTTCTCCTATGTGCTTTCATCCCTAACCCTAACCCTAACCCTTCCGAAAGTCGGAGAAGCTCAAGGATGGTACCGATCGATGCGCGCTACCCCATTTAGTGGGGGTAGAGCCTACTTGCAAGTCTCTCCGACCTTCACAAAAAAAGTTATTCAAGAATATCTCCTCAGATTTGGGGGAATTTCGTCGGTCGACCTCTTCCGAAGGTCGTACAAGCTCGGGGATGGTACCAATCGATTCGCAGGACCCAAATTAGTCCAGATGCAACCACTTTCCAAGTCTCTCCGACCTTCACAAAAAAAGTTATTCAAGAATATCTCTTTCTCCTATGTGCTTTCATCCCTAACCCTAACCCTAACCCTTCCGAAAGTCGGAGAAGCTCAAGGATGGTACCGATCGATGCGCGCTACCCCATTTAGTGGGGGTAGAGCCTACTTGCAAGTCTCTCCGACCTTCACAAAAAAAGTTATTCAAGAATATCTCTTTCTCCTATGTGCTTTCATCCCTAACCCTAACCCTAACCTTTCCGAAAGTCGGAGAAGCTCAAGGATGGTACCGATCGATGCGCGCTACCCCATTTAGTGGGGGTAGAGCCTACTTGCAAGTCTCTCCGACCTTCACAAAAAAAGTTATTCAAGAATATCTCTTTCTCCTATGTGCTTTCATCCCTAACCCTAACCCTTCCGAAAGTCGGAGAAGCTCAAGGATGGTACCGATCGATGCGCGCTACCCCATTTAGTGGGGGTAGAGCCTACTTGCAAGTCTCTCCGACCTTCACAAAAAAAGTTATTCAAGAATATCTCTTTCTCCTATGTGCTTTCATCCCTAACCCTAACCCTAACCCTTCCGAAAGTCGGAGAAGCTCAAGGATGGTACCGATCGATGTGCGCAACCCCATTTAGTGGGGGTAGAGCCTACTTGCAAGTCTCTCCGACCTTCACAAAAAAAGTAATTCAAGAATATCTCCTCAGATTTGGGGGAATTTCGTCGGTCGACCTCTTCCGAAGGTCGTACAAGCTCGGGGATGGTACCAATCGATCCGCAGGACCCAAATTAGTCCAGATGCAACCACTTTCCAAGTCTCTCCGACCTTCACAAAAAAAGTTATTCAAGAATATCTCTTTCTCCTATGTGCTTTCATCCCTAACCCTTCCGAAAGTCGGAGAAGCTCAAGGATGGTACCGATCGATGCGCGCTACCCCATTTAGTGGGGGTAGAGCCTACTTGCAAGTCTCTCCGACCTTCACGAAAAAAGTTATTCAAGAATATCTCTTTCTCCTATGTGCTTTCATCCCTAACCCTAACCCTAACCCTTCCGAAAGTCGGAGAAGCTCAAGGATGGTACCGATCGATGCGCGCTACCCCATTTAGTGGGGGTAGAGCCTACTTGCAAGTCTCTCCGACCTTCACAAAAAAAGTTATTCAAGAATATCTCTTTCTCCTATGTGCTTTCATCCCTAACCCTAACCCTTCCGAAAGTCGGAGAAGCTCAAGGATGGTACCGATCGATGCGCGCTACCCCATTTAGTGGGGGTAGAGCCTACTTGCAAGTCTCTCCGACCTTCACAAAAAAAGTTATTCAAGAATATCTCTTTCTCCTATGTGCTTTCATCCCTAACCCTAACCCTAACCCTTCCAAAAGTCGGAGAAGCTCAAGGATGGTACCGATCGATGCGCGCTACCCCATTTAGTGGGGGTAGAGCCTACTTGCAAGTCTCTCCGACCTTCACAAAAAAAGTTATTCAAGAATATCTCTTTCTCCTATGTGCTTTCATCCCTAACCCTTCCGAAAGTCGGAGAAGCTCAAGGATGGTACCGATCGATGCGCGCTACCCCATTTAGTGGGGGTAGAGCCTACTTGCAAGTCTCTCCGACCTTCACAAAAAAAGTTATTCAAGAATATCTCTTTCTCCTATGTGCTTTCATCCCTAACCCTAACCCTAACCCTTCCGAAAGTCGGAGAAGCTCAAGGATGGTACCGATCGATGTGCGCAACCCCATTTAGTGGGGGTAGAGCCTACTTGCAAGTCTCTCCGACCTTCACAAAAAAAGTAATTCAAGAATATCTCCTCAGATTTGGGGGAATTTCGTCGGTCGACCTCTTCCGAAGGTCGTACAAGCTCGGGGATGGTACCAATCGATCCGCAGGACCCAAATTAGTCCAGATGCAACCACTTTCCAAGTCTCTCCGACCTTCACAAAAAAAGTTATTCAAGAATATCTCTTTCTCCTATGTGCTTTCATCCCTAACCCTTCCGAAAGTCGGAGAAGCTCAAGGATGGTACCGATCGATGCGCGCTACCCCATTTAGTGGGGGTAGAGCCTACTTGCAAGTCTCTCCGACCTTCACAAAAAAAGTTATTCAAGAATATCTCTTTCTCCTATGTGCTTTCATCCCTAACCCTAACCCTAACCCTTCCGAAAGTCGGAGAAGCTCAAGGATGGTACCGATCGATGCGCGCTACCCCATTTAGTGGGGGTAGAGCCTACTTGCAAGTCTCTCCGACCTTCACAAAAAAAGTTATTCAAGAATATCTCTTTCTCCTATGTGCTTTCATCCCTAACCCTAACCCTAACCCTTCCGAAAGTCGGAGAAGCTCAAGGATGGTACCGATCGATGCGCGCTACCCCATTTAGTGGGGGTAGAGCCTACTTGCAAGTCTCTCCGACCTTCACAAAAAAAGTTATTCAAGAATATGTCTTTCTCCTATGTGCTTTCATCCCTAACCCTAACCCTAACCCTTCCAAAAGTCGGAGAAGCTCAAGGATGGTACCGATCGATGCGCGCTACCCCATTTAGTGGGGGTAGAGCCTACTTGCAAGTCTCTCCGACCTTCACAAAAAAAGTTATTCAAGAATATCTCTTTCTCCTATGTGCTTTCATCCCTAACCCTTCCGAAAGTCGGAGAAGCTCAAGGATGGTACCGATCGATGCGCGCTACCCCATTTAGTGGGGGTAGAGCCTACTTGCAAGTCTCTCCGACCTTCACAAAAAAAGTTATTCAAGAATATCTCTTTCCCCTATGTGCTTTCATCCCTAACCCTAACCCTAACCCTTCCGAAAGTCGGAGAAGCTCAAGGATGGTACCGATCGATGCGCGCTACCCTATTTAGTGGGGGTAGAGCCTACTTGCAAGTCTCTCCGACCTTCACAAAAAAAGTTATTCAAGAATATCTCTTTCTCCTATGTGCTTTCATCCCTAACCCTAACCCTAACCCTTCCGAAAGTCGGAGAAGCTCAAGGATGGTACCGATCGATGCGCGCTACCCCATTTAGTGGGGGTAGAGCCTACTTGCAAGTCTCTCCGACCTTCACAAAAAAAGTTATTCAAGAATATCTCTTTCTCCTATGTGCTTTCATCCCTAACCCTAACCCTAACCCTTCCAAAAGTCGGAGAAGCTCAAGGATGGTAATGATCGATGCGCGCTACCCCATTTAGTGGGGGTAGAGCCTACTTGCAAGTCTCTCCGACCTTCACAAAAAAAGTTATTCAAGAATATCTCTTTCTCCTATGTGCTTTCATCCCTAACCCTTCCGAAAGTCGGAGAAGCTCAAGGATGGTACCGATCGATGCGCGCTACCCCATTTAGTGGGGGTAGAGCCTACTTGCAAGTCTCTCCGACCTTCACAAAAAAAGTTATTCAAGAATATCTCTTTCTCCTATGTGCTTTCATCCCTAACCCTAACCCTTCCGAAAGTCGGAGAAGCTCAAGGATGGTACCGATCGATGCGCGCTACCCCATTTAGTGGGGGTAGAGCCTACTTGCAAGTCTCTCCGACCTTCACAAAAAAAGTTATTCAAGAATATCTCTTTCTCCTATGTGCTTTCATCCCTAACCCTAACCCTTCCGAAAGTCGGAGAAGCTCAAAGATGGTAGAGCCTACTTGCAAGTCTCTCCGACCTTCACAAAAAAAGTTATTCAAGAATATCTCCTCAGATTTGGGGGAATTTCGTCGGTCGACCTCTTCCGAAGGTCGTACAAGCTCGGGGATGGTACCAATCGATTCGCAGGACCCAAATTAGTCCAGATGCAACCACTTTCCAAGTCTCTCCGACCTTCACAAAAAAAGTTATTCAAGAATATCTCTTTCTCCTATGTGCTTTCATCCCTAACCCTAACCCTAACCCTTCCGAAAGTCGGAGAAGCTCAAGGATGGTACCGATCGATGCGCGCTACCCCATTTAGTGGGGGTAGAGCCTACTTGCAAGTCTCTCCGACCTTCACAAAAAAAGTTATTCAAGAATATCTCTTTCTCCTATGTGCTTTCATCCCTAACCCTAACCCTTCCGAAAGTCGGAGAAGCTCAAGGATGGTACCGATCGATGCGCGCTACCCCATTTAGTGGGGGTAGAGCCTACTTGCAAGTCTCTCCGACCTTCACAAAAAAAGTTATTCAAGAATATCTCTTTCTCCTATGTGCTTTCATCCCTAACCCTAACCCTAACCCTTCCGAAAGTCGGAGAAGCTCAAGGATGGTACCGATCGATGCGCGCTACCCCATTTAGTGGGGGTAAAGCCTACTTGCAAGTCTCTCCGACCTTCACAAAAAAAGTTATTCAAGAATATCTCTTTCTCCTATGTGCTTTCATCCCTAACCCTAACCCTAACCCTTCCGAAAGTCGGAGAAGCTCAAGGATGGTACCGATCGATGCGCGCAACCCCATTTAGTGGGGGTAGAGCCTACTTGCAAGTCTCTCCGACCTTCACAAAAAAAGTAATTCAAGAATATCTCCTCAGATTTGGGGGAATTTCGTCGGTCGACCTCTTCCGAAGGTCGTACAAGCTCGGGGATGGTACCAATCGATCCGCAGGACCCAAATTAGTCCAGATGCAACCACTTTCCAAGTCTCTCCGACCTTCACAAAAAAAGTTATTCAAGAATATCTCTTTCTCCTATGTGCTTTCATCCCTAACCCTAACCCTAACCCTTCCGAAAGTCGGAGAAGCTCAAGGATGGTACCGATCGATGCGCGCTACCCCATTTAGTGGGGGTAGAGCCTACTTGCAAGTCTCTCCGACCTTCACAAAAAAAGTTATTCAAGAATATCTCTTTCTCCTATGTGCTTTCATCCCTAACCCTAACCCTAACCCTTCCGAAAGTCGGAGAAGCTCAAGGATGGTACCGATCGATGCGCGCTACCCCATTTAGTGGGGGTAAAGCCTACTTGCAAGTCTCTCCGACCTTCACAAAAAAAGTTATTCAAGAATATCTCTTTCTCCTATGTGCTTTCATCCCTAACCCTAACCCTAACCCTTCCGAAAGTCGGAGAAGCTCAAGGATGGTACCGATCGATGCGCGCAACCCCATTTAGTGGGGGTAGAGCCTACTTGCAAGTCTCTCCGACCTTCACAAAAAAAGTAATTCAAGAATATCTCCTCAGATTTGGGGGAATTTCGTCGGTCGACCTCTTCCGAAGGTCGTACAAGCTCGGGGATGGTACCAATCGATCCGCAGGACCCAAATTAGTCCAGATGCAACCACTTTCCAAGTCTCTCCGACCTTCACAAAAAAAGTTATTCAAGAATATCTCTTTCTCCTATGTGCTTTCATCCCTAACCCTAACCCTAACTCTTCCGAAAGTCGGAGAAGCTCAAGGATGGTACCGATCGATGCGCGCTACCCCATTTAGTGGGGGTAGAGCCTACTTGCAAGTCTCTCCGACCTTCACAAAAAAAGTTATTCAAGAATATCTCTTTCTCCTATGTGCTTTCATCCCTAACCCTAACCCTAACCCTTCCGAAAGTCGGAGAAGCTCAAGGATGGTACCGATCGATGCGCGCAACCCCATTTAGTGGGGGTAGAGCCTACTTGCAAGTCTCTCCGACCTTCACAAAAAAAGTTATTCAAGAATATCTCCTCAGATTTGGGGGAATTTCGTCGGTCGACCTCTTTCGAAGGTCGTACAAGCTCGGGGATGGTACCAATCGATCCGCAGGACCCAAATTAGTCCAGATGCAACCACTTTCCAAGTCTCTCCGACCTTCACAAAAAAAGTTATTCAAGAATATCTCTTTCTCCTATGTGCTTTCATCCCTAACCCTAACCCTAACCCTTCCGAAAGTCGGAGAAGCTCAAGGATGGTACCGATCGATGCGCGCTACCCCATTAGAGCCTACTTGCAAGTCTCTCCGACCTTCACAAAAAAAGTTATTCAAGAATATCTCTTTCTCCTATGTGCTTTCATCCCTAACCCTAACCCTAACCCTTCCGAAAGTCGGAGAAGCTCAAGGATGGTACCGATCGATGCGTGCAACCCCATTTAGTGGGGGTAGAGCCTACTTGCAAGTCTCTCCGACCTTCACAAAAAAAGTTATTCAAGAATATCTCTTTCTCCTATGTGCTTTCATCCCTAACCCTAACCCTTCCGAAAGTCGGAGAAGCTCAAGGATGGTACCGATCGATGCGCGCTATCCCATTTAGTGGGGGTAGAGCCTACTTGCAAGTCTCTCCGACCTTCACAAAAAAAGTTATTCAAGAATATCTCTTTCTCCTATGTGCTTTCATCCCTAACCCTAACCCTTCCGAAAGTCGGAGAAGCTCAAGGATGGTACCGATCGATGCGCGCTACCCCATTTAGTGGGGGTAGAGCCTACTTGCAAGTCTCTCCGACCTTCACAAAAAACGTTATTCAAGAATATCTCTTTCTCCTATGTGCTTTCATCCCTAACCCTAACCCTAACCCTTCCGAAAGTCGGAGAAGCTCAAGGATGGTACCGATCGATGCGCGTTACCCCATTTAGTGGGGGTACAGCCTACTTGCAAGTCTCTCCGACCTTCACAAAAAAAGTTATTCAAGAATATCTCTTTCTCCTATGTGCTTTCATCCCTAACCCTAACCCTAACCCTTCCGAAAGTCGGAGAAGCTCAAGGATGGTACCGATCGATGCGCGCTACCCCATTTAGTGGGGGTAGAGCCTACTTGCAAGTCTCTCCGACCTTCACAAAAAAAGTTATTCAAGAATATCTCCTCAGATTTGGGGGAATTTCGTCGGTCGACCTCTTCCGAAGGTCGTACAAGCTCGGGGATGGTACCAATCGATCCGCAGGACCCAAATTAGTCCAGATGCAACCACTTTCCAAGTCTCTCCGACCTTCACAAAAAAAGTTATTCAAGAATATCTCTTTCTCCTATGTGCTTTCATCCCTAACCCTAACCCTATCCCTTCCGAAAGTCGGAGAAGCTCAAGGATGGTACCGATCGATGCGCGCAACCCCATTTAGTGGGGGTAGAGCCTACTTGCAAGTCTCTCCGACCTTCACAAAAAAAGTTATTCAAGAATATCTCTTTCTCCTATGTGCTTTCATCCCTAACCCTAACCCTTCCGAAAGTCGGAGAAGCTCAAGGATGGTACCGATCGATGCGCGCTACCCCATTTAGTGGGGGTAGAGCCTACTTGCAAGTCTCTCCGACCTTCACAAAAAAAGTTATTCAAGAATATCTCCTCAGATTTGGGGGAATTTCGTCGGTCGACCTCTTCCGAAGGTCGTACAAGCTCGGGGATGGTACCAATCGATCCGCAGGACCCAAATTAGTCCAGATGCAACCACTTTTCAAGTCTCTCCGACCTTCACAAAAAAAGTTATTCAAGAATATCTCTTTCTCCTATGTGCTTTCATCCCTAACCCTAACCCTAACCCTTCCGAAAGTCGGAGAAGCTCAAGGATGGTACCGATCGATGCGCGCTACCCCATTTAGTGGGGGTAGAGCCTACTTGCAAGTCTCTCCGACCTTCACAAAAAAAGTTATTCAAGAATATCTCTTTCTCCTATGTGCTTTCATCCCTAACCCTAACCCTAACCCTTCCGAAAGTCGGAGAAGCTCAAGGATGGTACCGATCGATGCGCGCTACCCCATTTAGTGGGGGTAGAGCCTACTTGCAAGTCTCTCCGACCTTCACAAAAAAAGTTATTCAAGAATATCTCCTCAGATTTGGGGGAATTTCGTCGGTCGACCTCTTCCGAAGGTCGTACAAGCTCGGGGATGGTACCAATCGATCAGCAGGACCCAAATTAGTCCAGATGCAACCACTTTCCAAGTCTCTCCGACCTTCACAAAAAAAGTTATTCAAGAATATCTCTTTCTCCTATGTGCTTTCATCCCTAACCCTAACCCTAACCCTTCCGAAAGTCGGAGAAGCTCAAGGATGGTACCGATCGATGCTTGCTACCCCATTTAGTGGGGGTAGAGCCTACTTGCAAGTCTCTCCGACCTTCACAAAAAAAGTTATTCAAGAATATCTCTTTCTCCTATGTGCTTTCATCCCTAACCCTAACCCTAACCCTTCCAAAAGTCGGAGAAGCTCAAGGATGGTACCGATCGATGCGCGCTACCCCATTTAGTGGGGGTAGAGCCTACTTGCAAGTCTCTCCGACCTTCACAAAAAAAGTTATTCAAGAATATCTCTTTCTCCTATGTGCTTTCATCCCTAACCCTAACCCTAACCCTTCCGAAAGTCGGAGAAGCTCAAGGATGGTACTGATCGATGCGCGCTACCCCATTTAGTGGGGGTAGAGCCTACTTGCAAGTCTCTCCGACCTTCACAAAAAAAGTTATTCAAGAATATCTCTTTCTCCTATGTGCTTTCATCCCTAACCCTAACCCTAACCCTTCCAAAAGTCGGAGAAGCTCAAGGATGGTACCGATCTATGCGCGCTACCCCATTTAGTGGGGGTAGAGCCTACTTGCAAGTCTCTCCGACCTTCACAAAAAAAGTTATTCAAGAATATCTCTTTCTCCTATGTGCTTTCATCCCTAACCCTAACCCTAACCCTTCCGAAAGTTGGAGAAGCTCAAAAATGGTACCGATCGATGCGCGCTACCCCATTTAGTGGGGGTAGAGCCTACTTGCAAGTCTCTCCGACCTTCACAAAAAAAGTTATTCAAGAATATCTCCTCAGATTTGGGGGAATTTCGTCGGTCGACCTCTTCCGAAGGTCGTACAAGCTCGGGGATGGTACCAATCGATCCGCAGGACCCAAATTAGTCCAGATGCAACCACTTTCCAAGTCTCTCCGACCTTCACAAAAAAAGTTATCCAAGAATATCTCTTTCTCCTATGTGCTTTCATCCCTAACCCTAACCCTATCCCTTCCGAAAGTCGGAGAAGCTCAAGGATGGTACCGATCGATGCGCGCAACCCCATTTAGTGGGGGTAGAGCCTACTTGCAAGTCTCTCCGACCTTCACAAAAAAAGTTATTCAAGAATATCTCCTCAGATTTGGGGGAATTTCGTTGGTCGACCTCTTCCGAAGGTCGTACAAGCTCGGGGATGGTACCAATCGATCCGCAGGACCCAAATTAGTCCAGATGCAACCACTTTCCAAGTCTCTCCGACCTTCACAAAAAAAGTTATTCAAGAATATCTCTTTCTCCTATGTGCTTTCATCCCTAACCCTAACCCTAACCCTTCCGAAAGTCGGAGAAGCTCAAGGATGGTACCGATCGATGCGCGCTACCCCATTTAGTGGGGGTAGAGCCTACTTGCAAGTCTCTCCGACCTTCACAAAAAAAGTTATTCAAGAATATCTCTTTCTCCTATGTGCTTTCATCCCTAACCCTAACCCTAACCCTTCCGAAAGTTGGAGAAGCTCAAAAATGGTACCGATCGATGCGCGCTACCCCATTTAGTGGGGGTAGAGCCTACTTGCAAGTCTCTCCGACCTTCACAAAAAAAGTTATTCAAGAATATCTCCTCAGATTTGGGGGAATTTCGTCGGTCGACCTCTTCCGAAGGTCGTACAAGCTCGGGGATGGTACCAATCGATCCGCAGGACCCAAATTAGTCCAGATGCAACCACTTTCCAAGTCTCTCCAACCTTCACAAAAAAAGTTATCCAAGAATATCTCTTTCTCCTATGTGCTTTCATCCCTAACCCTAACCCTATCCCTTCCGAAAGTCGGAGAAGCTCAAGGATGGTACCGATCGATGCGCGCAACCCCATTTAGTGGGGGTAGAGCCTACTTGCAAGTCTCTCCGACCTTCACAAAAAAAGTTATTCAAGAATATCTCCTCAGATTTGGGGGAATTTCGTTGGTCGACCTCTTCCGAAGGTCGTACAAGCTCGGGGATGGTACCAATCGATCCGCAGGACCCAAATTAGTCCAGATGCAACCACTTTCCAAGTCTCTCCGACCTTCACAAAAAAAGTTATTCAAGAATATCTCTTTCTCCTATGTGCTTTCATCCCTAACCCTAACCCTAACCCTTCCGAAAGTCGGAGAAGCTCAAGGATGGTACCGATCGATGCGCGCTACCCCATTTAGTGGGGGTAGAGCCTACTTGCAAGTCTCTCCGACCTTCACAAAAAAAGTTATTCAAGAATATCTCTTTCTCCTATGTGCTTTCATCCCTAACCCTAACCCTTCCGAAAGTCGGAGAAGCTCAAGGATGGTACCGATCGATGCGCGCTACCCCATTTAGTGGGGGTAGAGCCTACTTGCAAGTCTCTCCGACCTTCACAAAAAAAGTTATTCAAGAATATCTCCTCAGATTTGGGGGAATTTCGTCGGTCGACCTCTTCCGAAGGTCGTACAAGCTCGGGGATGGTACCAATCGATCCGCAGGACCCAAATTAGTCCAGATGCAACCACTTTCCAAGTCTCTCCGACCTTCACAAAAAAAGTTATTCAAGAATATCTCTTTCTCCTATGTGCTTTCATCCCTAACCCTAACCCTAACCCTTCCGAAAGTCGGAGAAGCTCAAGGATGGTACCGATCGATGCGCGCTACCCCATTTAGTGGGGGTAGAGCCTACTTGCAAGTCTCTCCGACCTTCACAAAAAAAGTTATTCAAGAATATCTCTTTCTCCTATGTGCTTTCATCCCTAACCCTAACCCTAACCCTTCCGAAAGTCGGAGAAGCTCAAGGATGGTACCGATCGATGCGCGCTACCCCATTTAGTGGGGGTAGAGCCTACTTGCAAGTCTCTCCGACCTTCACAAAAAAAGTTATTCAAGAATATCTCTTTCTCCTATGTGCTTTCATCCCTAACCCTAACCCTAACCCTTCCGAAAGTCGGAGAAGCTCAAGGATGGTACCGATCGATGCGCGCTACCCCATTTAGTGGGGGTAGAGCCTACTTGCAAGTCTCTCCGACCTTCACAAAAAAAGTTATTCAAGAATATCTCTTTCTCCTATGTGCTTTCATCCCTAACCCTAACCCTAACCCTTCCAAAAGTCGGAGAAGCTCAAGGATGGTACCGATCGATGCGCGCTACCCCATTTAGTGGGGGTAGAGCCTACTTGCAAGTCTCTCCGACCTTCACAAAAAAAGTTATTCAAGAATATCTCTTTCTCCTATGTGCTTTCATCCCTAACCCTAACCCTAACCCTTCCGAAAGTCGGAGAAGCTCAAGGCTGGTACCGATCGATGCGCGCTACCCCATTTAGTGGGGGTAGAGCCTACTTGCAAGTCTCTCCGACCTTCACAAAAAAAGTTATTCAAGAATATCTCCTCAGATTTGGGGGAATTTCGTCGGTCGACCTCTTCCAAAGGTCGTACAAGCTCGGGGATGGTACCAATCGATCCGCAGGACCCAAATTAGTCCAGATGCAACCACTTTCCAAGTCTCTCCGACCTTCACAAAAAAAGTTATTCAAGAATATCTCTTTCTCCTATGTGCTTTCATCCCTAACCCTAACCCTTCCGAAAGTCGGAGAAGCTCAAGGATGGTACCGATCGATGCGCGCTACCCCATTTAGTGGGGGTAGAGCCTACTTGCAAGTCTCTCCGACCTTCACAAAAAACGTTATTCAAGAATATCTCTTTCTCCTATGTGCTTTCATCCCTAACCCTAACCCTAACCCTTCCGAAAGTCGGAGAAGCTCAAGGATGGTACCGATCGATGCGCGTTACCCCATTTAGTGGGGGTAGAGCCTACTTGCAAGTCTCTCCGACCTTCACAAAAAAAGTTATTCAAGAATATCTCTTTCTCCTATGTGCTTTCATCCCTAACCCTAACCCTTCCGAAAGTCGGAGAAGCTCAAGGATGGTACCGATCGATGCGCGCTACCCCATTTAGTGGGGGTAGAGCCTACTTGCAAGTCTCTCCGACCTTCACAAAAAAAGTTATTCAAGAATATCTCCTCAGATTTGGGGGAATTTCGTCGGTCGACCTCTTCCGAAGGTCGTACAAGCTCGGGGATGGTACCAATCGATCCGCAGGACCCAAATTAGTCCAGATGCAACCACTTTCCAAGTCTCTCCGACCTTCACAAAAAAGGTTATTCAAGAATATCTCTTTCTCCTATGTGCTTTCATCCCTAACCCTAACCCTTCCGAAAGTCGGAGAAGCTCAAGGATGGTACCGATCGATGCGCGCTACCCCATTTAGTGGGGGTAGAGCCTACTTGCAAGTCTCTCCGACCTTCACCAAAAAAGTTATTCAAGAATATCTCTTTCTCCTATGTGCTTTCATCCCTAACCCTAACCCTAACCCTTCCGAAAGTCGGAGAAGCTCAAGGATGGTACCGATCGATGCGCGCTACCCCATTTAGTGGGGGTAGAGCCTACTTGCAAGTCTCTCCGACCTTCACAAAAAAAGTTATTCAAGAATATCTCTTTCTCCTATGTGCTTTCATCCCTAACCCTAACCCTAACCCTTCCGAAAGTCGGAGAAGCTCAAGGATGGTACCGATCGATGCGCGCAACCCCATTTAGTGGGGGTAGAGCCTACTTGCAAGTCTCTCCGACCTTCACAAAAAAAGTTATTCAAGAATATCTCCTCAGATTTGGGGGAATTTCGTCGGTCGACCTCTTCCGAAGGTCGTACAAGCTCGGGGATGGTACCAATCGATCCGCAGGACCCAAATTAGTCCAGATGCAACCACTTTCCAAGTCTCTCCGACCTTCACAAAAAAAGTTATTCAAGAATATCTCTTTCTCCTATGTGCTTTCATCCCTAACCCTAACCCTAACCCTTCCGAAAGTCGGAGAAGCTCAAAGATGGTACTGATCGATGCGCGCTACCCCATTTAGTGGGGGTAGAGCCTACTTGCAAGTCTCTCCGACCTTCACAAAAAAAGTTATTCAAGAATATCTCTTTCTCCTATGTGCTTTCATCCCTAACCCTAACCCTAACCCTTCCGAAAGTCGGAGAAGCTCAAGGATAGTACCGATCGATGCGCGCTACCCCATTTAGTGGGGGTAGAGCCTACTTGCAAGTCTCTCCGACCTTCACAAAAAAAGTTATTCAAGAATATCTCCTCAGATTTGGGGGAATTTCGTCGGTCGACCTCTTCCGAAGGTCGTACAAGCTCGGGGATGGTACCAATCGATCCGCAGGACCCAAATTAGTCCAGATGCAACCACTTTCCAAGTCTCTCCGACCTTCACAAAAAAAGTTATTCAAGAATATCTCTTTCTCCTATGTGCTTTCATCCCTAACCCTAACCCTAACCCTTCCGAAAGTCGGAGAAGCTCAAGGATGGTACCGATCGATGCGCGCTACCCCATTTAGTGGGGGTAGAGCCTACTTGCAAGTCTCTCCGACCTTCACAAAAAAAGTTATTCAAGAATATCTCTTTCTCCTATGTGCTTTCATCCCTAACCCTAACCCTTCCGAAAGTCGGAGAAGCTCAAGGATGGTACCGATCGATGCGCGCTACCCCATTTAGTGGGGGTAGAGCCTACTTGCAAGTCTCTCCGACCTTCACAAAAAACGTTATTCAAGAATATCTCTTTCTCCTATGTGCTTTCATCCCTAACCCTAACCCTAACCCTTCCGAAAGTCGGAGAAGCTCAAGGATGGGACCGATCGATGCGCGTTACCCCATTTAGTGGGGGTAGAGCCTACTTGCAAGTCTCTCCGACCTTCACAAAAAAAGTTATTCAAGAATATCTCTTTCTCCTATGTGCTTTCATCCCTAACCCTAACCCTTCCGAAAGTCGGAGAAGCTCAAGGATGGTACCGATCGATGCGCGCTACCCCATTTAGTGGGGGTAGAGCCTACTTGCAAGTCTCTCCGACCTTCACAAAAAAAGTTATTCAAGAATATCTCCTCAGATTTGGGGGAATTTCGTCGGTCGACCTCTTCCGAAGGTCGTACAAGCTCGGGGATGGTACCAATCGATCCGCAGGACCCAAATTAGTCCAGATGCAACCACTTTCCAAGTCTCTCCGACCTTCACAAAAAAGGTTATTCAAGAATATCTCTTTCTCCTATGTGCTTTCATCCCTAACCCTAACCCTTCCGAAAGTCGGAGAAGCTCAAGGATGGTACCGATCGATGCGCGCTACCCCATTTAGTGGGGGTAGAGCCTACTTGCAAGTCTCTCCGACCTTCACCAAAAAAGTTATTCAAGAATATCTCTTTCTCCTATGTGCTTTCATCCCTAACCCTAACCCTAACCCTTCCGAAAGTCGGAGAAGCTCAAGGATGGTACCGATCGATGCGCGCTACCCCATTTAGTGGGGGTAGAGCCTACTTGCAAGTCTCTCCGACCTTCACAAAAAAAGTTATTCAAGAATATCTCTTTCTCCTATGTGCTTTCATCCCTAACCCTAACCCTAACCCTTCCGAAAGTCGGAGAAGCTCAAGGATGGTACCGATCGATGCGCGCAACCCCATTTAGTGGGGGTAGAGCCTACTTGCAAGTCTCTCCGACCTTCACAAAAAAAGTTATTCAAGAATATCTCCTCAGATTTGGGGGAATTTCGTCGGTCGACCTCTTCCGAAGGTCGTACAAGCTCGGGGATGGTACCAATCGATCCGCAGGACCCAAATTAGTCCAGATGCAACCACTTTCCAAGTCTCTCCGACCTTCACAAAAAAAGTTATTCAAGAATATCTCTTTCTCCTATGTGCTTTCATCCCTAACCCTAACCCTAACCCTTCCGAAAGTCGGAGAAGCTCAAGGATGGTACCGATCGATGCGCGCTACCCCATTTAGTGGGGGTAGAGCCTACTTGCAAGTCTCTCCGACCTTCACAAAAAAAGTTATTCAAGAATATCTCTTTCTCCTATGTGCTTTCATCCCTAACCCTAACCCTAACCCTTCCGAAAGTCGGAGAAGCTCAAGGATGGTACCGATCGATGCGCGCTACCCCATTTAGTGGGGGTAGAGCCTACTTGCAAGTCTCTCCAACCTTCACAAAAAAAGTTATTCAAGAATATCTCCTCAGATTTGGGGGAATTTCGTCGGTCGACCTCTTCCGAAGGTCGTACAAGCTCGGGGATGGTACCAATCGATCCGCAGGACCCAAATTAGTCCAGATGCAACCACTTTCCAAGTCTCTCCGACCTTCACAAAAAAAGTTATTCAAGAATATCTCTTTCTCCTATGTGCTTTCATCCCTAACCCTAACCCTAACCCTTCCGAAAGTCGGAGAAGCTCAAGGATGGTACCGATCGATGCGCGCTACCCCATTTAGTGGGGGTAGAGCCTACTTGCAAGTCTCTCCGACCTTCACAAAAAAAGTTATTCAAGAATATCTCTTTCTCCTATGTGCTTTCATCCCTAACCCTAACCCTAACCCTTCCGAAAGTCGGAGAAGCTCAAGGATGGTACCGATCGATGCGCGCTACCCCATTTAGTGGGGGTAGAGCCTACTTGCAAGTCTCTCCGACCTTCACAAAAAAAGTTATTCAAGAATATCTCCTCAGATTTGGGGGAATTTCGTCGGTCGACCTCTTCCGAAGGTCGTACAAGCTCGGGGATGGTACCAATCGATCCGCAGGACCCAAATTAGTCCAGATGCAACCACTTTCCAAGTCTCTCCGACCTTCACAAAAAAAGTTATTCAAGAATATCTCTTTCTCCTATGTGCTTTCATCCCTAACCCTAACCCTAACCCTTCCGAAAGTCGGAGAAGCTCAAAGATGGTACCGATCGATGCGCGCTACCCCATTTAGTGGGGGTAGAGCCTACTTGCAAGTCTCTCCGACCTTCACAAAAAAAGTTATTCAAGAATATCTCTTTCTCCTATGTGCTTTCATCCCTAACCCTAACCCTAACCCTTCCGAAAGTCGGAGAAGCTCAAGGATGGTACTGATCGATGCGCGCTACCCCATTTAGTGGGGGTAGAGCCTACTTGCAAGTCTCTCCGACCTTCACAAAAAAAGTTATTCAAGAATATCTCTTTCTCCTATGTGCTTTCATCCCTAACCCTAACCCTAACCCTTCCGAAAGTCGGAGAAGCTCAAGGATGGTACCGATCGATGCGCGCTACCCCATTTAGTGGGGGTAGAGCCTACTTGCAAGTCTCTCCGACCTTCACAAAAAAAGTTATTCAAGAATATCTCTTTCTCCTATGTGCTTTCATCCCTAACCCTAACCCTAACCCTTCCAAAAGTCGGAGAAGCTCAAGGATGGTACCGATCGATGCGCGCTACCCCATTTAGTGGGGGTAGAGCCTACTTGCAAGTCTCTCCGACCTTCACAAAAAAAGTTATTCAAGAATATCTCTTTCTCCTATGTGCTTTCATCCCTAACCCTAACCCTAACCCTTCCGAAAGTCGGAGAAGCTCAAGGATGGTACCGATCGATGCGCGCTACCCCATTTAGTGGGGGTAGAGCCTACTTGCAAGTCTCTCCGACCTTCACAAAAAAAGTTATTCAAGAATATCTCCTCAGATTTGGGGGAATTTCGTCGGTCGACCTCTTCCGAAGGTCGTACAAGCTCGGGGATGGTACCAATCGATCCGCAGGACCCAAATTAGTCCAGATGCAACCACTTTCCAAGTCTCTCCGACCTTCACAAAAAAAGTTATTCAAGAATATCTCTTTCTCCTATGTGCTTTCATCCCTAACCCTAACCCTTCCGAAAGTCGGAGAAGCTCAAGGATGGTACCGATCGATGCGCGCTACCCCATTTAGTGGGGGTAGAGCCTACTTGCAAGTCTCTCCGACCTTCACAAAAAACGTTATTCAAGAATATCTCTTTCTCCTATGTGCTTTCATCCCTAACCCTAACCCTAACCCTTCCGAAAGTCGGAGAAGCTCAAGGATGGTACCGATCGATGCGCGTTACCCCATTTAGTGGGGGTAGAGCCTACTTGCAAGTCTCTCCGACCTTCACAAAAAAAGTTATTCAAGAATATCTCTTTCTCCTATGTGCTTTCATCCCTAACCCTAACCCTTCCGAAAGTCGGAGAAGCTCAAGGATGGTACCGATCGATGCGCGCTACCCCATTTAGTGGGGGTAGAGCCTACTTGCAAGTCTCTCCGACCTTCACAAAAAAAGTTATTCAAGAATATCTCCTCAGATTTGGGGGAATTTCGTCGGTCGACCTCTTCCGAAGGTCGTACAAGCTCGGGGATGGTACCAATCGATCCGCAGGACCCAAATTAGTCCAGATGCAACCACTTTCCAAGTCTCTCCGACCTTCACAAAAAAGGTTATTCAAGAATATCTCTTTCTCCTATGTGCTTTCATCCCTAACCCTAACCCTTCCGAAAGTCGGAGAAGCTCAAGGATGGTACCGATCGATGCGCGCTACCCCATTTAGTGGGGGTAGAGCCTACTTGCAAGTCTCTCCGACCTTCACCAAAAAAGTTATTCAAGAATATCTCTTTCTCCTATGTGCTTTCATCCCTAACCCTAACCCTAACCCTTCCGAAAGTCGGAGAAGCTCAAGGATGGTACCGATCGATGCGCGCTACCCCATTTAGTGGGGGTAGAGCCTACTTGCAAGTCTCTCCGACCTTCACCAAAAAAGTTATTCAAGAATATCTCTTTCTCCTATGTGCTTTCATCCCTAACCCTAACCCTAACCCTTCCGAAAGTCGGAGAAGCTCAAGGATGGTACTGATCGATGCGCGCTACCCCATTTAGTGGGGGTAGAGCCTACTTGCAAGTCTCTCCGACCTTCACAAAAAAAGTTATTCAAGAATATCTCTTTCTCCTATGTGCTTTCATCCCTAACCCTAACCCTAACCCTTCCGAAAGTCGGAGAAGCTCAAGGATGGTACCGATCGATGCGCGCTACCCCATTTAGTGGGGGTAGAGCCTACTTGCAAGTCTCTCCGACCTTCACAAAAAAAGTTATTCAAGAATATCTCTTTCTCCTATGTGCTTTCATCCCTAACCCTAACCCTAACCCTTCCAAAAGTCGGAGAAGCTCAAGGATGGTACCGATCGATGCGCGCTACCCCATTTAGTGGGGGTAGAGCCTACTTGCAAGTCTCTCCGACCTTCACAAAAAAAGTTATTCAAGAATATCTCTTTCTCCTATGTGCTTTCATCCCTAACCCTAACCCTAACCCTTCCGAAAGTCGGAGAAGCTCAAGGATGGTACCGATCGATGCGCGCTACCCCATTTAGTGGGGGTAGAGCCTACTTGCAAGTCTCTCCGACCTTCACAAAAAAAGTTATTCAAGAATATCTCCTCAGATTTGGGGGAATTTCGTCGGTCGACCTCTTCCGAAGGTCGTACAAGCTCGGGGATGGTACCAATCGATCCGCAGGACCCAAATTAGTCCAGATGCAACCACTTTCCAAGTCTCTCCGACCTTCACAAAAAAAGTTATTCAAGAATATCTCTTTCTCCTATGTGCTTTCATCCCTAACCCTAACCCTTCCGAAAGTCGGAGAAGCTCAAGGATGGTACCGATCGATGCGCGCTACCCCATTTAGTGGGGGTAGAGCCTACTTGCAAGTCTCTCCGACCTTCACAAAAAACGTTATTCAAGAATATCTCTTTCTCCTATGTGCTTTCATCCCTAACCCTAACCCTAACCCTTCCGAAAGTCGGAGAAGCTCAAGGATGGTACCGATCGATGCGCGTTACCCCATTTAGTGGGGGTAGAGCCTACTTGCAAGTCTCTCCGACCTTCACAAAAAAAGTTATTCAAGAATATCTCTTTCTCCTATGTGCTTTCATCCCTAACCCTAACCCTTCCGAAAGTCGGAGAAGCTCAAGGATGGTACCGATCGATGCGCGCTACCCCATTTAGTGGGGGTAGAGCCTACTTGCAAGTCTCTCCGACCTTCACAAAAAAAGTTATTCAAGAATATCTCCTCAGATTTGGGGGAATTTCGTCGGTCGACCTCTTCCGAAGGTCGTACAAGCTCGGGGATGGTACCAATCGATCCGCAGGACCCAAATTAGTCCAGATGCAACCACTTTCCAAGTCTCTCCGACCTTCACAAAAAAGGTTATTCAAGAATATCTCTTTCTCCTATGTGCTTTCATCCCTAACCCTAACCCTTCCGAAAGTCGGAGAAGCTCAAGGATGGTACCGATCGATGCGCGCTACCCCATTTAGTGGGGGTAGAGCCTACTTGCAAGTCTCTCCGACCTTCACCAAAAAAGTTATTCAAGAATATCTCTTTCTCCTATGTGCTTTCATCCCTAACCCTAACCCTAACCCTTCCGAAAGTCGGAGAAGCTCAAGGATGGTACCGATCGATGCGCGCTACCCCATTTAGTGGGGGTAGAGCCTACTTGCAAGTCTCTCCGACCTTCACAAAAAAAGTTATTCAAGAATATCTCTTTCTCCTATGTGCTTTCATCCCTAACCCTAACCCTAACCCTTCCGAAAGTCGGAGAAGCTCAAGGATGGTACCGATCGATGCGCGCTACCCCATTTAGTGGGGGTAGAGCCTACTTGCAAGTCTCTCCGACCTTCACAAAAAAAGTTATTCAAGAATATCTCCTCAGATTTGGGGGAATTTCGTCGGTCGACCTCTTCCGAAGGTCGTACAAGCTCGGGGATGGTACCAATCGATCCGCAGGACCCAAATTAGTCCAGATGCAACCACTTTCCAAGTCTCTCCGACCTTCACAAAAAAAGTTATTCAAGAATATCTCTTTCTCCTATGTGCTTTCATCCCTAACCCTAACCCTTCCGAAAGTCGGAGAAGCTCAAGGATGGTACCGATCGATGCGCGCTACCCCATTTAGTGGGGGTAGAGCCTACTTGCAAGTCTCTCCGACCTTCACAAAAAACGTTATTCAAGAATATCTCTTTCTCCTATGTGCTTTCATCCCTAACCCTAACCCTAACCCTTCCGAAAGTCGGAGAAGCTCAAGGATGGTACCGATCGATGCGCGTTACCCCATTTAGTGGGGGTAGAGCCTACTTGCAAGTCTCTCCGACCTTCACAAAAAAAGTTATTCAAGAATATCTCTTTCTCCTATGTGCTTTCATCCCTAACCCTAACCCTTCCGAAAGTCGGAGAAGCTCAAGGATGGTACCGATCGATGCGCGCTACCCCATTTAGTGGGGGTAGAGCCTACTTGCAAGTCTCTCCGACCTTCACAAAAAAAGTTATTCAAGAATATCTCCTCAGATTTGGGGGAATTTCGTCGGTCGACCTCTTCCGAAGGTCGTACAAGCTCGGGGATGGTACCAATCGATCCGCAGGACCCAAATTAGTCCAGATGCAACCACTTTCCAAGTCTCTCCGACCTTCACAAAAAAGGTTATTCAAGAATATCTCTTTCTCCTATGTGCTTTCATCCCTAACCCTAACCCTTCCGAAAGTCGGAGAAGCTCAAGGATGGTACCGATCGATGCGCGCTACCCCATTTAGTGGGGGTAGAGCCTACTTGCAAGTCTCTCCGACCTTCACCAAAAAAGTTATTCAAGAATATCTCTTTCTCCTATGTGCTTTCATCCCTAACCCTAACCCTAACCCTTCCGAAAGTCGGAGAAGCTCAAGGATGGTACCGATCGATGCGCGCTACCCCATTTAGTGGGGGTAGAGCCTACTTGCAAGTCTCTCCGACCTTCACAAAAAAAGTTATTCAAGAATATCTCTTTCTCCTATGTGCTTTCATCCCTAACCCTAACCCTAACCCTTCCGAAAGTCGGAGAAGCTCAAGGATGGTACCGATCGATGCGCGCAACCCCATTTAGTGGGGGTAGAGCCTACTTGCAAGTCTCTCCGACCTTCACAAAAAAAGTTATTCAAGAATATCTCCTCAGATTTGGGGGAATTTCGTCGGTCGACCTCTTCCGAAGGTCGTACAAGCTCGGGGATGGTACCAATCGATCCGCAGCACCCAAATTAGTCCAGATGCAACCACTTTCCAAGTCTCTCCGACCTTCACAAAAAAAGTTATTCAAGAATATCTCTTTCTCCTATGTGCTTTCATCCCTAACCCTAACCCTAACCCTTCCGAAAGTCGGAGAAGCTCAAGGATGGTACCGATCGATGCGCGCTACCCCATTTAGTGGGGGTAGAGCCTACTTGCAAGTCTCTCCGACCTTCACAAAAAAAGTTATTCAAGAATATCTCTTTCTCCTATGTGCTTTCATCCCTAACCCTAACCCTAACCCTTCCGAAAGTCGGAGAAGCTCAAGGATGGTACCGATCGATGCGCGCTACCCCATTTAGTGGGGGTAGAGCCTACTTGCAAGTCTCTCCGACCTTCACAAAAAAAGTTATTCAAGAATATCTCCTCAGATTTGGGGGAATTTCGTCGGTCGACCTCTTCCGAAGGTCGTACAAGCTCGGGGATGGTACCAATCGATCCGCAGGACCCAAATTAGTCCAGATGCAACCACTTTCCAAGTCTCTCCGACCTTCACAAAAAAAGTTATTCAAGAATATCTCTTTCTCCTATGTGCTTTCATCCCTAACCCTAACCCTTCCGAAAGTCGGAGAAGCTCAAGGATGGTACCGATCGATGCGCGCTACCCCATTTAGTGGGGGTAGAGCCTACTTGCAAGTCTCTCCGACCTTCACAAAAAAAGTTATTCAAGAATATCTCTTTCTCCTATGTGCTTTCATCCCTAACCCTAACCCTAACCCTTCCGAAAGTCGGAGAAGCTCAAGGATGGTACCGATCGATGCGCGCTACCCCATTTAGTGGGGGTAGAGCCTACTTGCAAGTCTCTCCGACCTTCACAAAAAAAGTTATTCAAGAATATCTCCTCAGATTTGGGGGAATTTCGTCGGTCGACCCTTTCCGAAGGTCGTACAAGCTCGGGGATGGTACCAATCGATCCGCAGGACCCAAATTAGTCCAGATGCAACCACTTTCCAAGTCTCTCCGACCTTCACAAAAAAAGTGATTCAAGAATATCTCTTTCTCCTATGTGCTTTCATCCCTAACCCTAACCCTAACCCTTCCGAAAGTCGGAGAAGCTCAAGGATGGTACCGATCGATGCGCGCTACCCCATTTAGTGGGGGTAGAGCCTACTTGCAAGTCTCTCCGACCTTCACAAAAAAAGTTATTCAAGAATATCTCTTTCTCCTATGTGCTTTCATCCCTAACCCTAACCCTAACCCTTCCGAAAGTCGGAGAAGCTCAAGGATGGTACCGATCGATGCGCGCTACTCCATTTAGTGGGGGTAGAGCCTACTTGCAAGTCTCTCCGACCTTCACAAAAAAAGTTATTCAAGAATATCTCTTTCTCCTATGTGCTTTCATCCCTAACCCTAACCCTAACCCTTCCGAAAGTCGGAGAAGCTCAAAGATGGTACCGATCGATGCGCGCTACCCCATTTAGTGGGAATAGAGCCTACTTGCAAGTCTCTCCGACCTTCACAAAAAAAGTTATTCAAGAATATCTCTTTCTCCTATGTGCTTTCATCCCTAACCCTAACCCTAACCCTTCCGAAAGTCGGAGAAGCTCAAGGATGGTACCGATCGATGCGCGCTACCCCATTTAGTGGGGGTAGAGCCTACTTGCAAGTCTCTCCAACCTTCACAAAAAAAGTTATTCAAGAATATCTCCTCAGATTTGGGGGAATTTCGTCGGTCGACCTCTTTCAAAGGTCGTACAAGCTCGGGGATGGTACCAATCGATCCGCAGGACCCAAATTAGTCCAGATGCAACCACTTTCCAAGTCTCTCCGACCTTCACAAAAAAAGTTATTCAAGAATATCTCTTTCTCCTATGTGCTTTCATCCCTAACCCTAACCCTAACCCTTCCGAAAGTCGGAGAAGCTCAAGGATGGTACCGATCGATGCGCGCTACCCCATTTAGTGGGGGTAGAGCCTACTTGCAAGTCTCTCCGACCTTCACAAAAAAAGTTATTCAAGAATATCTCTTTCTCCTATGTGCTTTCATCCCTAACCCTAACCCTAACCCTTCCGAAAGTCGGAGAAGCTCAAGGATGGTACCGATCGATGCGCGCTACCCCATTTAGTGGGGGTAGAGCCTACTTGCAAGTCTCTCCGACCTTCACAAAAAAAGTTATTCAAGAATATCTCTTTCTCCTATGTGCTTTCATCCCTAACCCTAACCCTAACCCTTCCGAAAGTCGGAGAAGCTCAAGGATGGTACCGATCGATGCGCGCTACCCCATTTAGTGGGGGTAGAGCCTACTTGCAAGTCTCTCCGACCTTCACAAAAAAAGTTATTCAAGAATATCTCTTTCTCCTATGTGCTTTCATCCCTAACCCTAACCCTAACCCTTCCGAAAGTCGGAGAAGCTCAAGGATGGTACCGATCGATGCGCGCAACCCCATTTAGTGGGGGTAGAGCCTACTTGCAAGTCTCTCCGACCTTCACAAAAAAAGTAATTCAAGAATATCTCCTCAGATTTGGGGGAATTTCGTCGGTCGACCTCTTCCGAAGGTCGTACAAGCTCGGGGATGGTACCAATCGATCCGCAGGACCCAAATTAGTCCAGATGCAACCACTTTCCAAGTCTCTCCGACCTTCACAAAAAAAGTTATTCAAGAATATCTCTTTCTCCTATGTGCTTTCATCCCTAACCCTTCCGAAAGTCGGAGAAGCTCAAGGATGGTACCGATCGATGCGCGCTACCCCATTTAGTGGGGGTAGAGCCTACTTGCAAGTCTCTCCGACCTTCACAAAAAAAGTTATTCAAGAATATCTCTTTCTCCTATGTGCTTTCATCCCTAACCCTAACCCTAACCCTTCCGAAAGTCGGAGAAGCTCAAGGATGGTACCGATCGATGCGCGCTACCCCATTTAGTGGGGGTAGAGCCTACTTGCAAGTCTCTCCGACCTTCACAAAAAAAGTTATTCAAGAATATCTCTTTCTCCTATGTGCTTTCATCCCTAACCCTAACCCTAACCCTTCCAAAAGTCGGAGAAGCTCAAGGATGGTACCGATCGATGCGCGCTACCCCATTTAGTGGGGGTAGAGCCTACTTGCAAGTCTCTCCGACCTTCACAAAAAAAGTTATTCAAGAATATCTCTTTCTCCTATGTGCTTTCATCCCTAACCCTAACCCTAACCCTTCCGAAAGTCGGAGAAGCTCAAGGATGGTACCGATCGATGCGCGCTACCCCATTTAGTGGGGGTAGAGCCTACTTGCAAGTCTCTCCGACCTTCACAAAAAAAGTTATTCAAGAATATCTCCTCAGATTTGGGGGAATTTCGTCGGTCGACCTCTTCCGAAGGTCGTACAAGCTCGGGGATGGTACCAATCGATCTGCAGGACCCAAATTAGTCCAGATGCAACCACTTTCCAAGTCTCTCCGACCTTCACAAAAAAAGTTATTCAAGAATATCTCTTTCTCCTATGTGCTTTCATCCCTAACCCTAACCCTTCCGAAAGTCGGAGAAGCTCAAGGATGGTACCGATCGATGCGCGCTACCCCATTTAGTGGGGGTAGAGCCTACTTGCAAGTCTCTCCGACCTTCACAAAAAACGTTATTCAAGAATATCTCTTTCTCCTATGTGCTTTCATCCCTAACCCTAACCCTAACCCTTCCGAAAGTCGGAGAAGCTCAAGGATGGTACCGATCGATGCGCGTTACCCCATTTAGTGGGGGTAGAGCCTACTTGCAAGTCTCTCCGACCTTCACAAAAAAAGTTATTCAAGAATATCTCTTTCTCCTATGTGCTTTCATCCCTAACCCTAACCCTTCCGAAAGTCGGAGAAGCTCAAGGATGGTACCGATCGATGCGCGCTACCCCATTTAGTGGGGGTAGAGCCTACTTGCAAGTCTCTCCGACCTTCACAAAAAAAGTTATTCAAGAATATCTCCTCAGATTTGGGGGAATTTCGTCGGTCGACCTCTTCCGAAGGTCGTACAAGCTCGGGGATGGTACCAATCGATCCGCAGGACCCAAATTAGTCCAGATGCAACCACTTTCCAAGTCTCTCCGACCTTCACAAAAAAGGTTATTCAAGAATATCTCTTTCTCCTATGTGCTTTCATCCCTAACCCTAACCCTTCCGAAAGTCGGAGAAGCTCAAGGATGGTACCGATCGATGCGCGCTACCCCATTTAGTGGGGGTAGAGCCTACTTGCAAGTCTCTCCGACCTTCACCAAAAAAGTTATTCAAGAATATCTCTTTCTCCTATGTGCTTTCATCCCTAACCCTAACCCTAACCCTTCCGAAAGTCGGAGAAGCTCAAGGATGGTACCGATCGATGCGCGCTACCCCATTTAGTGGGGGTAGAGCCTACTTGCAAGTCTCTCCGACCTTCACAAAAAAAGTTATTCAAGAATATCTCTTTCTCCTATGTGCTTTCATCCCTAACCCTAACCCTAACCCTTCCGAAAGTCGGAGAAGCTCAAGGATGGTACCGATCGATGCGCGCAACCCCATTTAGTGGGGGTAGAGCCTACTTGCAAGTCTCTCCGACCTTCACAAAAAAAGTTATTCAAGAATATCTCCTCAGATTTGGGGGAATTTCGTCGGTCGACCTCTTCCGAAGGTCGTACAAGCTCGGGGATGGTACCAATCGATCCGCAGCACCCAAATTAGTCCAGATGCAACCACTTTCCAAGTCTCTCCGACCTTCACAAAAAAAGTTATTCAAGAATATCTCTTTCTCCTATGTGCTTTCATCCCTAACCCTAACCCTAACCCTTCCGAAAGTCGGAGAAGCTCAAGGATGGTACCGATCGATGCGCGCTACCCCATTTAGTGGGGGTAGAGCCTACTTGCAAGTCTCTCCGACCTTCACAAAAAAAGTTATTCAAGAATATCTCTTTCTCCTATGTGCTTTCATCCCTAACCCTAACCCTAACCCTTCCGAAAGTCGGAGAAGCTCAAGGATGGTACCGATCGATGCGCGCTACCCCATTTAGTGGGGGTAGAGCCTACTTGCAAGTCTCTCCGACCTTCACAAAAAAAGTTATTCAAGAATATCTCCTCAGATTTGGGGGAATTTCGTCGGTCGACCTCTTCCGAAGGTCGTACAAGCTCGGGGATGGTACCAATCGATCCGCAGGACCCAAATTAGTCCAGATGCAACCACTTTCCAAGTCTCTCCGACCTTCACAAAAAAAGTTATTCAAGAATATCTCTTTCTCCTATGTGCTTTCATCCCTAACCCTAACCCTAACCCTTCCGAAAGTCGGAGAAGCTCAAGGATGGTACCGATCGATGCGCGCTACCCCATTTAGTGGGGGTAGAGCCTACTTGCAAGTCTCTCCGACCTTCACAAAAAAAGTTATTCAAGAATATCTCTTTCTCCTATGTGCTTTCATCCCTAACCCTTACCCTAACCCTTCCGAAAGTCGGAGAAGCTCAAGGATGGTACCGATCGATGCGCGCTACCCCATTTAGTGGGGGTAGAGCCTACTTGCAAGTCTCTCCGACCTTCACAAAAAAAGTTATTCAAGAATATCTCTTTCTCCTATGTGCTTTCATCCCTAACCCTAACCCTAACCCTTCCGAAAGTCGGAGAAGCTCAAGGATGGTACCGATCGATGCGCGCTACCCCATTTAGTGGGGGTAGAGCCTACTTGCAAGTCTCTCCGACCTTCACAAAAAAAGTTATTCAAGAATATCTCTTTCTCCTATGTGCTTTCATCCCTAACCCTAACCCTAACCCTTCCAAAAGTCGGAGAAGCTCAATGATGGTACCGATCGATGCGCGCTACCCCATTTAGTGGGGGTAGAGCCTACTTGCAAGTCTCTCCGACCTTCACAAAAAAAGTTATTCAAGAATATCTCTTTCTCCTATGTGCTTTCATCCCTAACCCTAACCCTAACCCTTCCGAAAGTCGGAGAAGCTCAAGGATGGTACCGATCGATGCGCGCTACCCCATTTAGTGGGGGTAGAGCCTACTTGCAAGTCTCTCCGACCTTCACAAAAAAAGTTATTCAAGAATATCTCCTCAGATTTGGGGGAATTTCGTCGGTCGACCTCTTCCGAAGGTCGTACAAGCTCGGGGATGGTACCAATCGATCTGCAGGACCCAAATTAGTCCAGATGCAACCACTTTCCAAGTCTCTCCGACCTTCACAAAAAAAGTTATTCAAGAATATCTCTTTCTCCTATGTGCTTTCATCCCTAACCCTAACCCTAACCCTTCCGAAAGTCGGAGAAGCTCAAGGATGGTACCGATCGATGCGCGCTACCCCATTTAGTGGGGGTAGAGCCTACTTGCAAGTCTCTCCGACCTTCACAAAAAAAGTTATTCAAGAATATCTCTTTCTCCTATGTGCTTTCATCCCTAACCCTAACCCTAACCCTTCCGAAAGTCGGAGAAGCTCAAGGATGGTACCGATCGATGCGCGCTACTCCATTTAGTGGGGGTAGAGCCTACTTGCAAGTCTCTCCGACCTTCACAAAAAAAGTTATTCAAGAATATCTCTTTCTCCTATGTGCTTTCATCCCTAACCCTAACCCTAACCCTTCCGAAAGTCGGAGAAGCTCAAAGATGGTACCGATCGATGCGCGCTACCCCATTTAGTGGGGGTAGAGCCTACTTGCAAGTCTCTCCGACCTTCACAAAAAAAGTTATTCAAGAATATCTCTTTCTCCTATGTGCTTTCATCCCTAACCCTAACCCTAACCCTTCCAAAAGTCGGAGAAGCTCAAGGATGGTACCGATCGATGCGCGCTACCCCATTTAGTGGGGGTAGAGCCTACTTGCAAGTCTCTCCGACCTTCACAAAAAAAGTTATTCAAGAATATCTCCTCAGATTTGGGGGAATTTCGTCGGTCGACCTCTTCCGAAGGTCGTACAAGCTCGGGGATGGTACCAATCGATCCGCAGCACCCAAATTAGTCCAGATGCAACCACTTTCCAAGTCTCTCCGACCTTCACAAAAAAAGTTATTCAAGAATATCTCTTTCTCCTATGTGCTTTCATCCCTAACCCTAACCCTAACCCTTCCGAAAGTCGGAGAAGCTCAAGGATGGTACCGATCGATGCGCGCTACCCCATTTAGTGGGGGTAGAGCCTACTTGCAAGTCTCTCCGACCTTCACAAAAAAAGTTATTCAAGAATATCTCTTTCTCCTATGTGCTTTCATCCCTAACCCTAACCCTAACCCTTCCGAAAGTCGGAGAAGCTCAAGGATGGTACCGATCGATGCGCGTTACCCCATTTAGTGGGGGTAGAGCCTACTTGCAAGTCTCTCCGACCTTCACAAAAAAAGTTATTCAAGAATATCTCCTCAGATTTGGGGGAATTTCGTCGGTCGACCTCTTCCGAAGGTCGTACAAGCTCGGGGATGGTACCAATCGATCCGCAGGACCCAAATTAGTCCAGATGCAACCACTTTCCAAGTCTCTCCGACCTTCACAAAAAAAGTTATTCAAGAATATCTCTTTCTCCTATGTGCTTTCATCCCTAACCCTAACCCTAACCCTTCCGAAAGTCGGAGAAGCTCAAGGATGGTACCGATCGATGCGCGCTACCCCATTTAGTGGGGGTAGAGCCTACTTGCAAGTCTCTCCGACCTTCACAAAAAAAGTTATTCAAGAATATCTCTTTCTCCTATGTGCTTTCATCCCTAACCCTAACCCTAACCCTTCCGAAAGTCGGAGAAGCTCAAGGATGGTACCGATCGATGAGCGCTACCCCATTTAGTGGGGGTAGAGCCTACTTGCAAGTCTCTCCGACCTTCACAAAAAAAGTTATTCAAGAATATCTCTTTCTCCTATGTGCTTTCATCCCTAACCCTAACCCTAACCCTTCCGAAAGTCGGAGAAGCTCAAGGATGGTACCGATCGATGCGCGCTACCCCATTTAGTGGGGGTAGAGCCTACTTGCAAGTCTCTCCGACCTTCACAAAAAAAGTTATTCAAGAATATCTCTTTCTCCTATGTGCTTTCATCCCTAACCCTAACCCTAACCCTTCCAAAAGTCGGAGAAGCTCAAGGATGGTACCGATCGATGCGCGCTACCCCATTTAGTGGGGGTAGAGCCTACTTGCAAGTCTCTCCGACCTTCACAAAAAAAGTTATTCAAGAATATCTCTTTCTCCTATGTGCTTTCATCCCTAACCCTAACCCTAACCCTTCCGAAAGTCGGAGAAGCTCAAGGATGGTACCGATCGATGCGCGCTACCCCATTTAGTGGGGGTAGAGCCTACTTGCAAGTCTCTCCGACCTTCACAAAAAAAGTTATTCAAGAATATCTCCTCAGATTTGGGGGAATTTCGTCGGTCGACCTCTTCCGAAGGTCGTACAAGCTCGGGGATGGTACCAATCGATCTGCAGGACCCAAATTAGTCCAGATGCAACCACTTTCCAAGTCTCTCCGACCTTCACAAAAAAAGTTATTCAAGAATATCTCTTTCTCCTATGTGCTTTCATCCCTAACCCTAACCCTTCCGAAAGTCGGAGAAGCTCAAGGATGGTACCGATCGATGCGCGCTACCCCATTTAGTGGGGGTAGAGCCTACTTGCAAGTCTCTCCGACCTTCACAAAAAAAGTTATTCAAGAATATCTCTTTCTCCTATGTGCTTTCATCCCTAACCCTAACCCTAACCCTTCCGAAAGTCGGAGAAGCTCAAGGATGGTACCGATCGATGCGCGCTACTCCATTTAGTGGGGGTAGAGCCTACTTGCAAGTCTCTCCGACCTTCACAAAAAAAGTTATTCAAGAATATCTCTTTCTCCTATGTGCTTTCATCCCTAACCCTAACCCTAACCCTTCCGAAAGTCGGAGAAGCTCAAAGATGGTACCGATCGATGCGCGCTACCCCATTTAGTGGGGGTAGAGCCTACTTGCAAGTCTCTCCGACCTTCACAAAAAAAGTTATTCAAGAATATCTCTTTCTCCTATGTGCTTTCATCCCTAACCCTAACCCTAACCCTTCCAAAAGTCGGAGAAGCTCAAGGATGGTACCGATCGATGCGCGCTACCCCATTTAGTGTGGGTAGAGCCTACTTGCAAGTCTCTCCGACCTTCACAAAAAAAGTTATTCAAGAATAACTCTTTCTCCTATGTGCTTTCATCCCTAACCCTAACCCTAACCCTTCCGAAAGTCGGAGAAGCTCAAGGATGGTACCGATCGATGCGCGCTACCTCATTTAGTGGGGGTAGAGCCTACTTGCAAGTCTCTCCAACCTTCACAAAAAAAGTTATTCAAGAATATCTCCTCAGATTTGGGGGAATTTCGTCGGTCGACCTCTTTCGAAGGTCGTACAAGCTCGGGGATGGTACCAATCGATCCGCAGGACCCAAATTAGTCCAGATGCAACCACTTTCCAAGTCTCTCCGACCTTCACAAAAAAAGTTATTCAAGAATATCTCTTTCTCCTATGTGCTTTCATCCCTAACCCTAACCCTAACCCTTCCGAAAGTCGGAGAAGCTCAAGGATGGTACCGATCGATGCGCGCTACCCCATTTAGTGGGGGTAGAGCCTACTTGCAAGTCTCTCCGACCTTCACAAAAAAAGTTATTCAAGAATATCTCTTTCTCCTATGTGCTTTCATCCCTAACCCTAACCCTAACCCTTCCGAAAGTCGGAGAAGCTCAAGGATGGTACCGATCGATGCGCGCTACTCCATTTAGTGGGGGTAGAGCCTACTTGCAAGTCTCTCCGACCTTCACAAAAAAAGTTATTCAAGAATATCTCTTTCTCCTATGTGCTTTCATCCCTAACCCTAACCCTAACCCTTCCGAAAGTCGGAGAAGCTCAAGGATGGTACCGATCGATGCGCGCTACCCCATTTAGTGGGGGTAGAGCCTACTTGCAAGTCTCTCCGACCTTCACAAAAAAAGTTATTCAAGAATATCTCCTCAGATTTGGGGGAATTTCGTCGGTCGACCTCTTCCGAAGGTCGTACAAGCTCGGGGATGGTACCAATCGATTTGCAGGACCCAAATTAGTCCAGATGCAACCACTTTCCAAGTCTCTCCGACCTTCACAAAAAAAGTTATTCAAGAATATCTCTTTCTCCTATGTGCTTTCATCCCTAACCCTAACCCTAACCCTTCCGAAAGTCGGAGAAGCTCAAGGATGGTACCGATCGATGCGCGCTACCCCATTTAGTGGGGGTAGAGCCTACTTGCAAGTCTCTCCGACCTTCACAAAAAAAGTTATTCAAGAATATCTCTTTCTCCTATGTGCTTTCATCCCTAACCCTAACCCTAACCCTTCCGAAAGTCGGAGAAGCTCAAGGATGGTACCGATCGATGCGCGCTACCCCATTTAGTGGGGGTAGAGCCTACTTGCAAGTCTCTCCGACCTTCACAAAAAAAGTTATTCAAGAATATCTCTTTCTCCTATGTGCTTTCATCCCTAACCCTAACCCTAACCCTTCCGAAAGTCGGAGAAGCTCAAGGATGGTACCGATCGATGCGCGCTACCCCATTTAGTGGGGGTAGAGCCTACTTGCAAGTCTCTCCGACCTTCACAAAAAAAGTTATTCAAGAATATCTCTTTCTCCTATGTGCTTTCATCCCTAACCCTAACCCTAACCCTTCCGAAAGTCGGAGAAGCTCAAGGATGGTACCGATCGATGTGCGCAACCCCATTTAGTGGGGGTAGAGCCTACTTGCAAGTCTCTCCGACCTTCACAAAAAAAGTAATTCAAGAATATCTCCTCAGATTTGGGGGAATTTCGTCGGTCGACCTCTTCCGAAGGTCGTACAAGCTCGGGGATGGTACCAATCGATCCGCAGGACCAAAATTAGTCCAGATGCAACCACTTTCCAAGTCTCTCCGACCTTCACAAAAAAAGTTATTCAAGAATATCTCTTTCTCCTATGTGCTTTCATCCCTAACCCTTCCGAAAGTCGGAGAAGCTCAAGGATGGTACCGATCGATGCGCGCTACCCCATTTAGTGGGGGTAGAGCCTACTTGCAAGTCTCTCCGACCTTCACGAAAAAAGTTATTCAAGAATATCTCTTTCTCCTATGTGCTTTCATCCCTAACCCTAACCCTAACCCTTCCGAAAGTCGGAGAAGCTCAAGGATGGTACCGATCGATGCGCGCTACCCCATTTAGTGGGGGTAGAGCCTACTTGCAAGTCTCTCCGACCTTCACAAAAAAAGTTATTCAAGAATATCTCTTTCTCCTATGTGCTTTCATCCCTAACCCTAACCCTAACCCTTCCGAAAGTCGGAGAAGCTCAAGGATGGTACCGATCGATGCGCGCTACCCCATTTAGTGGGGGTAGAGCCTACTTGCAAGTCTCTCCGACCTTCACAAAAAAAGTTATTCAAGAATATCTCTTTCTCCTATGTGCTTTCATCCCTAACCCTAACCCTAACCCTTCCAAAAGTCGGAGAAGCTCAAGGATGGTACCGATCGATGCGCGCTACCCCATTTAGTGGGGGTAGAGCCTACTTGCAAGTCTCTCCGACCTTCACAAAAAAAGTTATTCAAGAATATCTCTTTCTCCTATGTGCTTTCATCCCTAACCCTTCCGAAAGTCGGAGAAGCTCAAGGATGGTACCGATCGATGCGCGCTACCCCATTTAGTGGGGGTAGAGCCTACTTGCAAGTCTCTCCGACCTTCACAAAAAAAGTTATTCAAGAATATCTCTTTCTCCTATGTGCTTTCATCCCTAACCCTAACCCTAACCCTTCCGAAAGTCGGAGAAGCTCAAGGATGGTACCGATCGATGTGTGCAACCCAATTTAGTGGGGGTAGAGCCTACTTGCAAGTCTCTCCGACCTTCACAAAAAAAGTAATTCAAGAATATCTCCTCAGATTTGGGGGAATTTCGTCGGTCGACCTCTTCCGAAGGTCGTACAAGCTCGGGGATGGTACCAATCGATCCGCAGGACCCAAATTAGTCCAGATGCAACCACTTTCCAAGTCTCTCCGACCTTCACAAAAAAAGTTATTCAAGAATATCTCTTTCTCCTATGTGCTTTCATCCCTAACCCTTCCGAAAGTCGGAGAAGCTCAAGGATGGTACCGATCGATGCGCGCTACCCCATTTAGTGGGGGTAGAGCCTACTTGCAAGTCTCTTCGACCTTCACAAAAAAAGTTATTCAAGAATATCTCTTTCTCCTATGTGCTTTCATCCCTAACCCTAACCCTAACCCTTCCGAAAGTCGGAGAAGCTCAAGGATGGTACCGATCGATGCGCGCTACCCCATTTAGTGGGGGTAGAGCCTACTTGCAAGTCTCTCCGACCTTCACAAAAAAAGTTATTCAAGAATATCTCTTTCTCCTATGTGCTTTCATCCCTAACCCTAACCCTAACCCTTCCGAAAGTCGGAGAAGCTCAAGGATGGTACCGATCGATGCGCGCTACCCCATTTAGTGGGGGTAGAGCCTACTTGCAAGTCTCTCCGACCTTCACAAAAAAAGTTATTCAAGAATATCTCTTTCTCCTATGTGCTTTCATCCCTAACCCTAACCCTAACCCTTCCAAAAGTCGGAGAAGCTCAAGGATGGTACCGATCGATGCGCGCTACCCCATTTAGTGGGGGTAGAGCCTACTTGCAAGTCTCTCCGACCTTCACAAAAAAAGTTATTCAAGAATATCTCTTTCTCCTATGTGCTTTCATCCCTAACCCTTCCGAAAGTCGGAGAAGCTCAAGGATGGTACCGATCGATGCGCGCTACCCCATTTAGTGGGGGTAGAGCCTACTTGCAAGTCTCTCCGACCTTCACAAAAAAAGTTATTCAAGAATATCTCTTTCTCCTATGTGCTTTCATCCCTAACCCTAACCCTAACCCTTCCGAAAGTCGGAGAAGCTCAAGGATGGTACCGATCGATGCGCGCTACCCCATTTAGTGGGGGTAGAGCCTACTTGCAAGTCTCTCCGACCTTCACAAAAAAAGTTATTCAAGAATATCTCTTTCTCCTATGTGCTTTCATCCCTAACCCTAACCCTAACCCTTCCGAAAGTCGGAGAAGCTCAAGGATGGTACCGATCGATGCGCGTTACCCCATTTAGTGGGGGTAGAGCCTACTTGCAAGTCTCTCCAACCTTCACAAAAAAAGTTATTCAAGAATATCTCCTCAGATTTGGGGGAATTTCGTCGGTCGACCTCTTCCGAAGGTCGTACAAGCTCGGGGATGGTACCAATCGATCCGCAGGACCCAAATTAGTCCAGATGCAACCACTTTCCAAGTCTCTCCGACCTTCACAAAAAAAGTTATTCAAGAATATCTCTTTCTCCTATGTGCTTTCATCCCTAACCCTAACCCTAACCCTTCCGAAAGTCGGAGAAGCTCAAGGATGGTACCGATCGATGCGCGCTACCCCATTTAGTGGGGGTAGAGCCTACTTGCAAGTCTCTCCGACCTTCACAAAAAAAGTTATTCAAGAATATCTCTTTCTCCTATGTGCTTTCATCCCTAACCCTAACCCTAACCCTTCCGAAAGTCGGAGAAGCTCAAGGATGGTACCGATCGATGCGTGCTACCCCATTTAGTGGGGGTAGAGCCTACTTGCAAGTCTCTTCGACCTTCACAAAAAAAGTTATTCAAGAATATCTCTTTCTCCTATGTGCTTTCATCCCTAACCCTAACCCTAACCCTTCCGAAAGTCGGAGAAGCTCAAGGATGGTACCGATCGATGCGCGCTACCCCATTTAGTGGGGGTAGAGCCTACTTGCAAGTCTCTCCAACCTTCACAAAAAAAGTTATTCAAGAATATCTCTTTCTCCTATGTGCTTTCATCCCTAACCCTAACCCTAACCCTTCCGAAAGTCGGAGAAGCTCAAGGATGGTACCGATCGATGCGCGCTACCCCATTTAGTGGGGGTAGAGCCTACTTGCAAGTCTCTCCGACCTTCACAAAAAAAGTTATTCAAGAATATCTCTTTCTCCTATGTGCTTTCATCCCTAACCCTAACCCTAACCCTTCCGAAAGTCGGAGAAGCTCAAGGATGGTACCGATCGATGCGCGCAACCCCATTTAGTGGGGGTAGAGCCTACTTGCAAGTCTCTCCGACCTTCACAAAAAAAGTTATTCAAGAATATCTCTTTCTCCTATGTGCTTTCATCCCTAACCCTAACCCTTCCGAAAGTCGGAGAAGCTCAAGGATGGTACCGATCGATGCGCGCTACCCCATTTAGTGGGGGTAGAGCCTACTTGCAAGTCTCTCCGACCTTTACAAAAAAAGTTATTCAAGAATATCTCCTCAGATTTGGGGGAATTTCGTCGGTCGACCTCTTCCGAAGGTCGTACAAGCTCGGGGATGGTACCAATCGATCCGCAGGACCCAAATTAGTCCAGATGCAACCACTTTCCAAGTCTCTCCGACCTTCACAAAAAAAGTTATTCAAGAATATCTCTTTCTCCTATGTGCTTTCATCCCTAACCCTTCCGAAAGTCGGAGAAGCTCAAGGATGGTACCGATCGATGTGCGCTACCCCATTTAGTGGGGGTAGAGCCTACTTGCAAGTCTCTCCGACCTTCACAAAAAAAGTTATTCAAGAATATCTCTTTCTCCTATGTGCTTTCATCCCTAACCCTAACCCTAACCCTTCCGAAAGTCGGAGAAGCTCAAAGATGGTACCGATCGATGCGCGCTACCCCATTTAGTGGGGGTAGAGCCTACTTGCAAGTCTCTCCGACCTTCACAAAAAAAGTTATTCAAGAATATCTCTTTCTCCTATGTGCTTTCATCCCTAACCCTAACCCTAACCCTTCCGAAAGTCGGAGAAGCTCAAGGATGGTACCGATCGATGCGCGCTACCCCATTTAGTGGGGGTAGAGCCTACTTGCAAGTCTCTCCGACCTTCACAAAAAAAGTTATTCAAGAATATCTCTTTCTCCTATGTGCTTTCATCCCTAACCCTAACCCTAACCCTTCCAAAAGTCGGAGAAGCTCAAGGATGGTACCGATCGATGCGCGCTACCCCATTTAGTGGGGGTAGAGCCTACTTGCAAGTCTCTCCGACCTTCACAAAAAAAGTTATTCAAGAATATCTCTTTCTCCTATGTGCTTTCATCCCTAACCCTTCCGAAAGTCGGAGAAGCTCAAGGATGGTACCGATCGATGCGCGCTACCCCATTTAGTGGGGGTAGAGCCTACTTGCAAGTCTCTCCGACCTTCACAAAAAAAGTTATTCAAGAATATCTCTTTCTCCTATGTGCTTTCATCCCTAACCCTAACCCTAACCCTTCCGAAAGTCGGAGAAGCTCAAGGATGGTACCGATCGATGCGCGCTACCCCATTTAGTGGGGGTAGAGCCTACTTGCAAGTCTCTCCGACCTTCACAAAAAAAGTTATTCAAGAATATCTCTTTCTCCTATGTGCTTTCATCCCTAACCCTAACCCTAACCCTTCCGAAAGTCGGAGAAGCTCAAGGATGGTACCGATCGATGCGCGCTACCCCATTTAGTGGGGGTAGAGCCTACTTGCAAGTCTCTCCGACCTTCACAAAAAAAGTTATTCAAGAATATCTCTTTCTCCTATGTGCTTTCATCCCTAACCCTAACCCTAACCCTTCCAAAAGTCGGAGAAGCTCAAGGATGGTACCGATCGATGCGCGCTACCCCATTTAGTGGGGGTAGAGCCTACTTGCAAGTCTCTCCGACCTTCACAAAAAAAGTTATTCAAGAATATCTCTTTCTCCTATGTGCTTTCATCCCTAACCCTAACCCTAACCCTTCCGAAAGTCGGAGAAGCTCAAGGATGGTACCGATCGATGCGCGCTACCCCATTTAGTGGGGGTAGAGCCTACTTGCAAGTCTCTCCGACCTTCACAAAAAAAGTTATTCAAGAATATCTCCTCAGATTTGGGGGAATTTCGTCGGTCGACCTCTTCCGAAGGTCGTACAAGCTCGGGGATGGTACCAATCGATCCGCAGGACCCAAATTAGTCCAGATGCAACCACTTTCCAAGTCTCTCCGACCTTCACAAAAAAAGTTATTCAAGAATATCTCTTTCTCCTATGTGCTTTCATCCCTAACCCTAACCCTTCCAAAAGTCGGAGAAGCTCAAGGATGGTACCGATCGATGCGCGCTACCCCATTTAGTGGGGGTAGAGCCTACTTGCAAGTCTCTCCGACCTTCACAAAAAAAGTTATTCAAGAATATCTCTTTCTCCTATGTGCTTTCATCCCTAACCCTAACCCTAACCCTTCCGAAAGTCGGAGAAGCTCAAGGATGGTACCGATCGATGCGCGCTACCCCATTTAGTGGGGGTACAGCCTACTTGCAAGTCTCTCCGACCTTCACAAAAAAAGTTATTCAAGAATATCTCTTTCTCCTATGTGCTTTCATCCCTAACCCTAACCCTAACCCTTCCGAAAGTCGGAGAAGCTCAAGGATGGTACCGATCGATGCGCGCTACCCCATTTAGTGGGGGTAGAGCCTACTTGCAAGTCTCTCCGACCTTCACAAAAAAAGTTATTCAAGAATATCTCCTCAGATTTGGGGGAATTTCGTCGGTCGACCTCTTCCGAAGGTCGTACAAGCTCGGGGATGGTACCAATCGATTCGCAGGACCCAAATTAGTCCAGATGCAACCACTTTCCAAGTCTCTCCGACCTTCACAAAAAAAGTTATTCAAGAATATCTCTTTCTCCTATGTGCTTTCATCCCTAACCCTAACCCTAACCCTTCCGAAAGTCGGAGAAGCTCAAGGATGGTACCGATCGATGCGCGCTACCCCATTTAGTGGGGGTAGAGCCTACTTGCAAGTCTCTCCGACCTTCACAAAAAAAGTTATTCAAGAATATCTCTTTCTCCTATGTGCTTTCATCCCTAACCCTAACCCTAACCCTTCCGAAAGTCGGAGAAGCTCAAGGATGGTACCGATCGATGCGCGCTACCCCATTTAGTGGGGGTAGAGCCTACTTGCAAGTCTCTCCGACCTTCACAAAAAAAGTTATTCAAGAATATCTCTTTCTCCTATGTGCTTTCATCCCTAACCCTAACCCTAACCCTTCCGAAAGTCGGAGAAGCTCAAGGATGGTACCGATCGATGCGCGCTACCCCATTTAGTGGGGGTAAAGCCTACTTGCAAGTCTCTCCGACCTTCACAAAAAAAGTTATTCAAGAATATCTCTTTCTCCTATGTGCTTTCATCCCTAACCCTAACCCTAACCCTTCCGAAAGTCGGAGAAGCTCAAGGATGGTACCGATCGATGCGCGCAACCCCATTTAGTGGGGGTAGAGCCTACTTGCAAGTCTCTCCGACCTTCACAAAAAAAGTAATTCAAGAATATCTCCTCAGATTTGGGGGAATTTCGTCGGTCGACCTCTTCCGAAGGTCGTACAAGCTCGGGGATGGTACCAATCGATCCGCAGGACCCAAATTAGTCCAGATGCAACCACTTTCCAAGTCTCTCCGACCTTCACAAAAAAAGTTATTCAAGAATATCTCTTTCTCCTATGTGCTTTCATCCCTAACCCTAACCCTAACTCTTCCGAAAGTCGGAGAAGCTCAAGGATGGTACCGATCGATGCGCGCTACCCCATTTAGTGGGGGTAGAGCCTACTTGCAAGTCTCTCCGACCTTCACAAAAAAAGTTATTCAAGAATATCTCTTTCTCCTATGTGCTTTCATCCCTAACCCTAACCCTAACCCTTCCGAAAGTCGGAGAAGCTCAAGGATGGTACCGATCGATGCGCGCAACCCCATTTAGTGGGGGTAGAGCCTACTTGCAAGTCTCTCCGACCTTCACAAAAAAAGTTATTCAAGAATATCTCCTCAGATTTGGGGGAATTTCGTCGGTCGACCTCTTCCGAAGGTCGTACAAGCTCGGGGATGGTACCAATCGATCCGCAGGACCCAAATTAGTCCAGATGCAACCACTTTCCAAGTCTCTCCGACCTTCACAAAAAAAGTTATTCAAGAATATCTCTTTCTCCTATGTGCTTTCATCCCTAACCCTAACCCTAACCCTTCCGAAAGTCGGAGAAGCTCAAGGATGGTACCGATCGATGCGCGTTACCCCATTTAGTGGGGGTAGAGCCTACTTGCAAGTCTCTCCGACCTTCACAAAAAAAGTTATTCAAGAATATCTCTTTCTCCTATGTGCTTTCATCCCTAACCCTAACCCTAACCCTTCCGAAAGTCGGAGAAGCTCAAGGATGGTACCGATCGATGCGCGCTACCCCATTTAGTGGGGGTAGAGCCTACTTGCAAGTCTCTCCGACCTTCACAAAAAAAGTTATTCAAGAATATCTCCTCAGATTTGGGGGAATTTCGTCGGTCGACCTCTTCCAAAGGTCGTACAAGCTCGGGGATGGTACCAATCGATCCGCAGGACCCAAATTAGTCCAGATGCAACCACTTTCCAAGTCTCTCCGACCTTCACAAAAAAAGTTATTCAAGAATATCTCTTTCTCCTATGTGCTTTCATCCCTAACCCTAACCCTAACCCTTCCAAAAGTCGGAGAAGCTCAAGGATGGTACCGATCGATGCGCGCTACCCCATTTAGTGGGGGTAGAGCCTACTTGCAAGTCTCTCCGACCTTCACAAAAAAAGTTATTCAAGAATATCTCTTTCTCCTATGTGCTTTCATCCCTAACCCTAACCCTAACCCTTCCGAAAGTCGGAGAAGCTCAAGGATGGTACCGATCGATGCGCGCTACTCCATTTAGTGGGGGTAGAGCCTACTTGCAAGTCTCTCCGACCTTCACAAAAAAAGTTATTCAAGAATATCTCTTTCTCCTATGTGCTTTCATCCCTAACCCTAACCCTAACCCTTCCGAAAGTCGGAGAAGCTCAAGGATGGTACCGATCGATGCGCGCTACCCCATTTAGTGGGGGTAGAGCCTACTTGCAAGTCTCTCCGACCTTCACAAAAAAAGTTATTCAAGAATATCTCCTCAGATTTGGGGGAATTTCGTCGGTCGACCTCTTCCGAAGGTCGTACAAGCTCGGGGATGGTACCAATCGATTCGCAGGACCCAAATTAGTCCAGATGCAACCACTTTCCAAGTCTCTCCGACCTTCACAAAAAAAGTTATTCAAGAATATCTCTTTCTCCTATGTGCTTTCATCCCTAACCCTAACCCTAACCCTTCCGAAAGTCGGAGAAGCTCAAGGATGGTACCGATCGATGCGCGCTACCCCATTTAGTGGGGGTAGAGCCTACTTGCAAGTCTCTCCGACCTTCACAAAAAAAGTTATTCAAGAATATCTCTTTCTCCTATGTGCTTTCATCCCTAACCCTAACCCTAACCTTTCCGAAAGTCGGAGAAGCTCAAGGATGGTACCGATCGATGCGCGCTACCCCATTTAGTGGGGGTAGAGCCTACTTGCAAGTCTCTCCGACCTTCACAAAAAAAGTTATTCAAGAATATCTCTTTCTCCTATGTGCTTTCATCCCTAACCCTAACCCTTCCGAAAGTCGGAGAAGCTCAAGGATGGTACCGATCGATGCGCGCTACCCCATTTAGTGGGGGTAGAGCCTACTTGCAAGTCTCTCCGACCTTCACAAAAAAAGTTATTCAAGAATATCTCTTTCTCCTATGTGCTTTCATCCCTAACCCTAACCCTAACCCTTCCGAAAGTCGGAGAAGCTCAAGGATGGTACCGATCGATGTGCGCAACCCCATTTAGTGGGGGTAGAGCCTACTTGCAAGTCTCTCCGACCTTCACAAAAAAAGTAATTCAAGAATATCTCCTCAGATTTGGGGGAATTTCGTCGGTCGACCTCTTCCGAAGGTCGTACAAGCTCGGGGATGGTACCAATCGATCCGCAGGACCCAAATTAGTCCAGATGCAACCACTTTCCAAGTCTCTCCGACCTTCACAAAAAAAGTTATTCAAGAATATCTCTTTCTCCTATGTGCTTTCATCCCTAACCCTTCCGAAAGTCGGAGAAGCTCAAGGATGGTACCGATCGATGCGCGCTACCCCATTTAGTGGGGGTAGAGCCTACTTGCAAGTCTCTCCGACCTTCACGAAAAAAGTTATTCAAGAATATCTCTTTCTCCTATGTGCTTTCATCCCTAACCCTAACCCTAACCCTTCCGAAAGTCGGAGAAGCTCAAGGATGGTACCGATCGATGCGCGCTACCCCATTTAGTGGGGGTAGAGCCTACTTGCAAGTCTCTCCGACCTTCACAAAAAAAGTTATTCAAGAATATCTCTTTCTCCTATGTGCTTTCATCCCTAACCCTAACCCTTCCGAAAGTCGGAGAAGCTCAAGGATGGTACCGATCGATGCGCGCTACCCCATTTAGTGGGGGTAGAGCCTACTTGCAAGTCTCTCCGACCTTCACAAAAAAAGTTATTCAAGAATATCTCTTTCTCCTATGTGCTTTCATCCCTAACCCTAACCCTAACCCTTCCAAAAGTCGGAGAAGCTCAAGGATGGTACCGATCGATGCGCGCTACCCCATTTAGTGGGGGTAGAGCCTACTTGCAAGTCTCTCCGACCTTCACAAAAAAAGTTATTCAAGAATATCTCTTTCTCCTATGTGCTTTCATCCCTAACCCTTCCGAAAGTCGGAGAAGCTCAAGGATGGTACCGATCGATGCGCGCTACCCCATTTAGTGGGGGTAGAGCCTACTTGCAAGTCTCTCCGACCTTCACAAAAAAAGTTATTCAAGAATATCTCTTTCTCCTATGTGCTTTCATCCCTAACCCTAACCCTAACCCTTCCGAAAGTCGGAGAAGCTCAAGGATGGTACCGATCGATGTGCGCAACCCCATTTAGTGGGGGTAGAGCCTACTTGCAAGTCTCTCCGACCTTCACAAAAAAAGTAATTCAAGAATATCTCCTCAGATTTGGGGGAATTTCGTCGGTCGACCTCTTCCGAAGGTCGTACAAGCTCGGGGATGGTACCAATCGATCCGCAGGACCCAAATTAGTCCAGATGCAACCACTTTCCAAGTCTCTCCGACCTTCACAAAAAAAGTTATTCAAGAATATCTCTTTCTCCTATGTGCTTTCATCCCTAACCCTTCCGAAAGTCGGAGAAGCTCAAGGATGGTACCGATCGATGCGCGCTACCCCATTTAGTGGGGGTAGAGCCTACTTGCAAGTCTCTCCGACCTTCACAAAAAAAGTTATTCAAGAATATCTCTTTCTCCTATGTGCTTTCATCCCTAACCCTAACCCTAACCCTTCCGAAAGTCGGAGAAGCTCAAGGATGGTACCGATCGATGCGCGCTACCCCATTTAGTGGGGGTAGAGCCTACTTGCAAGTCTCTCCGACCTTCACAAAAAAAGTTATTCAAGAATATCTCTTTCTCCTATGTGCTTTCATCCCTAACCCTAACCCTAACCCTTCCGAAAGTCGGAGAAGCTCAAGGATGGTACCGATCGATGCGCGCTACCCCATTTAGTGGGGGTAGAGCCTACTTGCAAGTCTCTCCGACCTTCACAAAAAAAGTTATTCAAGAATATCTCTTTCTCCTATGTGCTTTCATCCCTAACCCTAACCCTAACCCTTCCAAAAGTCGGAGAAGCTCAAGGATGGTACCGATCGATGCGCGCTACCCCATTTAGTGGGGGTAGAGCCTACTTGCAAGTCTCTCCGACCTTCACAAAAAAAGTTATTCAAGAATATCTCTTTCTCCTATGTGCTTTCATCCCTAACCCTTCCGAAAGTCGGAGAAGCTCAAGGATGGTACCGATCGATGCGCGCTACCCCATTTAGTGGGGGTAGAGCCTACTTGCAAGTCTCTCCGACCTTCACAAAAAAAGTTATTCAAGAATATCTCTTTCCCCTATGTGCTTTCATCCCTAACCCTAACCCTAACCCTTCCGAAAGTCGGAGAAGCTCAAGGATGGTACCGATCGATGCGCGTTACCCTATTTAGTGGGGGTAGAGCCTACTTGCAAGTCTCTCCGACCTTCACAAAAAAAGTTATTCAAGAATATCTCTTTCTCCTATGTGCTTTCATCCCTAACCCTAACCCTAACCCTTCCGAAAGTCGGAGAAGCTCAAGGATGGTACCGATCGATGCGCGCTACCCCATTTAGTGGGGGTAGAGCCTACTTGCAAGTCTCTCCGACCTTCACAAAAAAAGTTATTCAAGAATATCTCTTTCTCCTATGTGCTTTCATCCCTAACCCTAACCCTAACCCTTCCAAAAGTCGGAGAAGCTCAAGGATGGTAATGATCGATGCGCGCTACCCCATTTAGTGGGGGTAGAGCCTACTTGCAAGTCTCTCCGACCTTCACAAAAAAAGTTATTCAAGAATATCTCTTTCTCCTATGTGCTTTCATCCCTAACCCTTCCGAAAGTCGGAGAAGCTCAAGGATGGTACCGATCGATGCGCGCTACCCCATTTAGTGGGGGTAGAGCCTACTTGCAAGTCTCTCCGACCTTCACAAAAAAAGTTATTCAAGAATATCTCTTTCTCCTATGTGCTTTCATCCCTAACCCTAACCCTAACCCTTCCGAAAGTCGGAGAAGCTCAAGGATGGTACCGATCGATGCGCGCTACCCCATTTAGTGGGGGTAGAGCCTACTTGCAAGTCTCTCCGACCTTCACAAAAAAAGTTATTCAAGAATATCTCTTTCTCCTATGTGCTTTCATCCCTAACCCTAACCCTAACCCTTCCGAAAGTCGGAGAAGCTCAAAGATGGTAGAGCCTACTTGCAAGTCTCTCCGACCTTCACAAAAAAAGTTATTCAAGAATATCTCCTCAGATTTGGGGGAATTTCGTCGGTCGACCTCTTCCGAAGGTCGTACAAGCTCGGGGATGGTACCAATCGATTCGCAGGACCCAAATTAGTCCAGATGCAACCACTTTCCAAGTCTCTCCGACCTTCACAAAAAAAGTTATTCAAGAATATCTCTTTCTCCTATGTGCTTTCATCCCTAACCCTAACCCTAACCCTTCCGAAAGTCGGAGAAGCTCAAGGATGGTACCGATCGATGCGCGCTACCCCATTTAGTGGGGGTAGAGCCTACTTGCAAGTCTCTCCGACCTTCACAAAAAAAGTTATTCAAGAATATCTCTTTCTCCTATGTGCTTTCATCCCTAACCCTAACCCTTCCGAAAGTCGGAGAAGCTCAAGGATGGTACCGATCGATGCGCGCTACCCCATTTAGTGGGGGTAGAGCCTACTTGCAAGTCTCTCCGACCTTCACAAAAAAAGTTATTCAAGAATATCTCTTTCTCCTATGTGCTTTCATCCCTAACCCTAACCCTAACCCTTCCGAAAGTCGGAGAAGCTCAAGGATGGTACCGATCGATGCGCGCTACCCCATTTAGTGGGGGTAAAGCCTACTTGCAAGTCTCTCCGACCTTCACAAAAAAAGTTATTCAAGAATATCTCTTTCTCCTATGTGCTTTCATCCCTAACCCTAACCCTAACCCTTCCGAAAGTCGGAGAAGCTCAAGGATGGTACCGATCGATGCGCGCAACCCCATTTAGTGGGGGTAGAGCCTACTTGCAAGTCTCTCCGACCTTCACAAAAAAAGTAATTCAAGAATATCTCCTCAGATTTGGGGGAATTTCGTCGGTCGACCTCTTCCGAAGGTCGTACAAGCTCGGGGATGGTACCAATCGATCCGCAGGACCCAAATTAGTCCAGATGCAACCACTTTCCAAGTCTCTCCGACCTTCACAAAAAAAGTTATTCAAGAATATCTCTTTCTCCTATGTGCTTTCATCCCTAACCCTAACCCTAACCCTTCCGAAAGTCGGAGAAGCTCAAGGATGGTACCGATCGATGCGCGCTACCCCATTTAGTGGGGGTAGAGCCTACTTGCAAGTCTCTCCGACCTTCACAAAAAAAGTTATTCAAGAATATCTCTTTCTCCTATGTGCTTTCATCCCTAACCCTAACCCTAACCCTTCCGAAAGTCGGAGAAGCTCAAGGATGGTACCGATCGATGCGCGCTACCCCATTTAGTGGGGGTAAAGCCTACTTGCAAGTCTCTCCGACCTTCACAAAAAAAGTTATTCAAGAATATCTCTTTCTCCTATGTGCTTTCATCCCTAACCCTAACCCTAACCCTTCCGAAAGTCGGAGAAGCTCAAGGATGGTACCGATCGATGCGCGCAACCCCATTTAGTGGGGGTAGAGCCTACTTGCAAGTCTCTCCGACCTTCACAAAAAAAGTAATTCAAGAATATCTCCTCAGATTTGGGGGAATTTCGTCGGTCGACCTCTTCCGAAGGTCGTACAAGCTCGGGGATGGTACCAATCGATCCGCAGGACCCAAATTAGTCCAGATGCAACCACTTTCCAAGTCTCTCCGACCTTCACAAAAAAAGTTATTCAAGAATATCTCTTTCTCCTATGTGCTTTCATCCCTAACCCTAACCCTAACTCTTCCGAAAGTCGGAGAAGCTCAAGGATGGTACCGATCGATGCGCGCTACCCCATTTAGTGGGGGTAGAGCCTACTTGCAAGTCTCTCCGACCTTCACAAAAAAAGTTATTCAAGAATATCTCTTTCTCCTATGTGCTTTCATCCCTAACCCTAACCCTAACCCTTCCGAAAGTCGGAGAAGCTCAAGGATGGTACCGATCGATGCGCGCAACCCCATTTAGTGGGGGTAGAGCCTACTTGCAAGTCTCTCCGACCTTCACAAAAAAAGTTATTCAAGAATATCTCCTCAGATTTGGGGGAATTTCGTCGGTCGACCTCTTTCGAAGGTCGTACAAGCTCGGGGATGGTACCAATCGATCCGCAGGACCCAAATTAGTCCAGATGCAACCACTTTCCAAGTCTCTCCGACCTTCACAAAAAAAGTTATTCAAGAATATCTCTTTCTCCTATGTGCTTTCATCCCTAACCCTAACCCTAACCCTTCCGAAAGTCGGAGAAGCTCAAGGATGGTACCGATCGATGCGCGCTACCCCATTAGAGCCTACTTGCAAGTCTCTCCGACCTTCACAAAAAAAGTTATTCAAGAATATCTCTTTCTCCTATGTGCTTTCATCCCTAACCCTAACCCTAACCCTTCCGAAAGTCGGAGAAGCTCAAGGATGGTACCGATCGATGCGTGCAACCCCATTTAGTGGGGGTAGAGCCTACTTGCAAGTCTCTCCGACCTTCACAAAAAAAGTTATTCAAGAATATCTCTTTCTCCTATGTGCTTTCATCCCTAACCCTAACCCTTCCGAAAGTCGGAGAAGCTCAAGGATGGTACCGATCGATGCGCGCTATCCCATTTAGTGGGGGTAGAGCCTACTTGCAAGTCTCTCCGACCTTCACAAAAAAAGTTATTCAAGAATATCTCTTTCTCCTATGTGCTTTCATCCCTAACCCTAACCCTAACCCTTCCGAAAGTCGGAGAAGCTCAAGGATGGTACCGATCGATGCGCGCTACCCCATTTAGTGGGGGTAGAGCCTACTTGCAAGTCTCTCCGACCTTCACAAAAAAAGTTATTCAAGAATATCTCCTCAGATTTGGGGGAATTTCGTCGGTCGACCTCTTTCGAAGGTCGTACAAGCTCGGGGATGGTACCAATCGATCCGCAGGACCCAAATTAGTCCAGATGCAACCACTTTCCAAGTCTCTCCGACCTTCACAAAAAAAGTTATTCAAGAATATCTCTTTCTCCTATGTGCTTTCATCCCTAACCCTAACCCTAACCCTTCCGAAAGTCGGAGAAGCTCAAGGATGGTACCGATCGATGCGCGCTATCCCATTTAGTGGGGGTAGAGCCTACTTGCAAGTCTCTCCGACCTTCACAAAAAAAGTTATTCAAGAATATCTCTTTCTCCTATGTGCTTTCATCCCTAACCCTAACCCTAACCCTTCCGAAAGTCGGAGAAGCTCAAGGATGGTACCGATCGATGCGCGCTACCCCATTTAGTGGGGGTAGAGCCTACTTGCAAGTCTCTCCGACCTTCACAAAAAAAGTTATTCAAGAATATCTCCTCAGATTTGGGGGAATTTCGTCGGTCGACCTCTTTCGAAGGTCGTACAAGCTCGGGGATGGTACCAATCGATCCGCAGGACCCAAATTAGTCCAGATGCAACCACTTTCCAAGTCTCTCCGACCTTCACAAAAAAAGTTATTCAAGAATATCTCTTTCTCCTATGTGCTTTCATCCCTAACCCTAACCCTAACCCTTCCGAAAGTCGGAGAAGCTCAAGGATGGTACCGATCGATGCGCGCTACCCCATTTAGTGGGGGTAGAGCCTACTTGCAAGTCTCTCCGACCTTCACAAAAAAAGTTATTCAAGAATATCTCTTTCTCCTATGTGCTTTCATCCCTAACCCTAACCCTAACCCTTCCGAAAGTCGGAGAAGCTCAAGGATGGTACCGATCGATGCGCGCTACCCCATTTAGTGGGGGTAGAGCCTACTTGCAAGTCTCTCCGACCTTCACAAAAAAAGTTATTCAAGAATATCTCTTTCTCCTATGTGCTTTCATCCCTAACCCTAACCCTAACCCTTCCGAAAGTCGGAGAAGCTCAAGGATGGTACCGATCGATGCGCGCTACCCCATTTAGTGGGGGTAGAGCCTACTTGCAAGTCTCTCCGACCTTCACAAAAAAAGTTATTCAAGAATATCTCTTTCTCCTATGTGCTTTCATCCCTAACCCTAACCCTAACCCTTCCGAAAGTCGGAGAAGCTCAAGGATGGTACCGATCGATGCGCGCTACCCCATTTAGTGGGGGTAGAGCCTACTTGCAAGTCTCTCCGACCTTCACAAAAAAAGTTATTCAAGAATATCTCTTTCTCCTATGTGCTTTCATCCCTAACCCTAACCCTAACCCTTCCGAAAGTCGGAGAAGCTCAAGGATGGTACCGATCGATGCGCGCTACCCTATTTAGTGGGGGTAGAGCCTACTTGCAAGTCTTTCCGACCTTCACAAAAAAAGTTATTCAAGAATATCTCTTTCTCCTATGTGCTTTCATCCCTAACCCTAACCCTAACCCTTCCGAAAGTCGGAGAAGCTCAAGGATGGTACCGATCGATGCGCGCTACCCCATTTAGTGGGGGTAGAGCCTACTTGCAAGTCTCTCCGACCTTCACAAAAAAAGTTATTCAAGAATATCTCTTTCTCCTATGTGCTTTCATCCCTAACCCTAACCCTAACCCTTCCGAAACTCGGAGAAGCTCAAGGATGGTACCGATCGATGTGCGCTACCCCATTTAGTGGGGGTAGAGCCTACTTGCAAGTCTCTCCGACCTTCACAAAAAAAGTTATTCAAGAATATCTCCTCAGATTTGGGGGAATTTCGTCGGTCGACCTCTTCCGAAGGTCGTACAAGCTCGGGGATGGTACCAATCGATCCGCAGGACCCAAATTAGTCCAGATGCAACCACTTTCCAAGTCTCTCCGACCTTCACAAAAAAAGTTATTCAAGAATATCTCTTTCTCCTATGTGCTTTCATCCCTAACCCTAACCCTAACCCTTCCGAAAGTCGGAGAAGCTCAAGGATGGTACCGATCGATGCGCGCTACCCTATTTAGTGGGGGTAGAGCCTACTTGCAAGTCTCTCCGACCTTCACAAAAAAAGTTATTCAAGAATATCTCTTTCTCCTATGTGCTTTCATCCCTAACCCTAACCCTAACCCTTCCGAAAGTCGGAGAAGCTCAAGGATGGTACCGATCGATGCGCGCTACCCCATTTAGTGGGGGTAGAGCCTACTTGCAAGTCTCTCCGACCTTCACAAAAAAAGTTATTCAAGAATATCTCCTCAGATTTGGGGGAATTTCGTCGGTCGACCTCTTCCGAAGGTCGTACAAGCTCGGGGATGGTACCAATCGATCCGCAGGACCCAAATTAGTCCAGATGCAACCACTTTCCAAGTCTCTCCGACCTTCACAAAAAAAGTTATTCAAGAATATCTCTTTCTCCTATGTGCTTTCATCCCTAACCCTAACCCTAACCCTTCCGAAAGTCGGAGAAGCTCAAGGATGGTACCGATCGATGCGCGCTACCCCATTTAGTGGGGGTAGAGCCTACTTGCAAGTCTCTCCGACCTTCACAAAAAAAGTTATTCAAGAATATCTCTTTCTCCTATGTGCTTTCATCCCTAACCCTAACCCTAACCCTTCCGAAACTCGGAGAAGCTCAAGGATGGTACCGATCGATGTGCGCTACCCCATTTAGTGGGGGTAGAGCCTACTTGCAAGTCTCTCCGACCTTCACAAAAAAAGTTATTCAAGAATATCTCCTCAGATTTGGGGGAATTTCGTCGGTCGACCTCTTCCGAAGGTCGTACAAGCTCGGGGATGGTACCAATCGATCCGCAGGACCCAAATTAGTCCAGATGCAACCACTTTCCAAGTCTCTCCGACCTTCACAAAAAAAGTTATTCAAGAATATCTCTTTCTCCTATGTGCTTTCATCCCTAACCCTAACCCTAACCCTTCCGAAAGTCGGAGAAGCTCAAGGATGGTACCGATCGATGCGCGCTACCCTATTTAGTGGGGGTAGAGCCTACTTGCAAGTCTCTCCGACCTTCACAAAAAAAGTTATTCAAGAATATCTCTTTCTCCTATGTGCTTTCATCCCTAACCCTAACCCTAACCCTTCCGAAAGTCGGAGAAGCTCAAGGATGGTACCGATCGATGCGCGCTACCCCATTTAGTGGGGGTAGAGCCTACTTGCAAGTCTCTCCGACCTTCACAAAAAAAGTTATTCAAGAATATCTCCTCAGATTTGGGGGAATTTCGTCGGTCGACCTCTTCCGAAGGTCGTACAAGCTCGGGGATGGTACCAATCGATCCGCAGGACCCAAATTAGTCCAGATGCAACCACTTTCCAAGTCTCTCCGACCTTCACAAAAAAAGTTATTCAAGAATATCTCTTTCTCCTATGTGCTTTCATCCCTAACCCTAACCCTTCCGAAAGTCGGAGAAGCTCAAGGATGGTACCGATCGATGCGCGCTACCCCATTTAGTGGGGGTAGAGCCTACTTGCAAGTCTCTCCGACCTTCACAAAAAAAGTTATTCAAGAATATCTCTTTCTCCTATGTGCTTTCATCCCTAACCCTAACCCTAACCCTTCCGAAAGTCGGAGAAGCTCAAGGATGGTACCGATCGATGCGCGCTACCCCATTTAGTGGGGGTAGAGCCTACTTGCAAGTCTCTCCGACCTTCACAAAAAAAGTTATTCAAGAATATCTCTTTCTCCTATGTGCTTTCATCCCTAACCCTAACCCTAACCCTTCCGAAAGTCGGAGAAGCTCAAGGATGGTACCGATCGATGCGCGCTACCCCATTTAGTGGGGGTAGAGCCTACTTGCAAGTCTCTCCGACCTTCACAAAAAAAGTTATTCAAGAATATCTCTTTCTCCTATGTGCTTTCATCCCTAACCCTAACCCTAACCCTTCCGAAAGTCGGAGAAGCTCAAGGATGGTACCGATCGATGCGCGCTACCCCATTTAGTGGGGGTAGAGCCTACTTGCAAGTCTTTCCGACCTTCACAAAAAAAGTTATTCAAGAATATCTCTTTCTCCTATGTGCTTTCATCCCTAACCCTAACCCTAACCCTTCCGAAAGTCGGAGAAGCTCAAGGATGGTACCGATCGATGCGCGCTACCCTATTTAGTGGGGGTAGAGCCTACTTGCAAGTCTTTCCGACCTTCACAAAAAAAGTTATTCAAGAATATCTCTTTCTCCTATGTGCTTTCATCCCTAACCCTAACCCTAACCCTTCCGAAAGTCGGAGAAGCTCAAGGATGGTACCGATCGATGCGCGCTACCCCATTTAGTGGGGGTAGAGCCTACTTGCAAGTCTCTCCGACCTTCACAAAAAAAGTTATTCAAGAATATCTCCTCAGATTTGGGGGAATTTCGTCGGTCGACCTCTTCCGAAGGTCGTACAAGCTCGGGGATGGTACCAATCGATTCGCAGGACCCAAATTAGTCCAGATGCAACCACTTTCCAAGTCTCTCCGACCTTCACAAAAAAAGTTATTCAAGAATATCTCTTTCTCCTATGTGCTTTCATCCCTAACCCTAACCCTAACCCTTCCGAAAGTCGGAGAAGCTCAAAGATGGTACCGATCGATGCGCGCTATCCCATTTAGTGGGGGTAGAGCCTACTTGCAAGTCTCTCCGACCTTCACAAAAAAAGTTATTCAAGAATATCTCTTTCTCCTATGTGCTTTCATCCCTAACCCTAACCCTTCCGAAAGTCGGAGAAGCTCAAGGATGGTACCGATCGATGTGCGCTACCCCATTTAGTGGGGGTAGAGCCTACTTGCAAGTCTCTCCGACCTTCACAAAAAAAGTTATTCAAGAATATCTCTTTCTCCTATGTGCTTTCATCCCTAACCCTAACCCTAACCCTTCCGAAAGTCGGAGAAGCTCAAGGATGGTACCGATCGATGCGCGCTACCCCATTTAGTGGGGGTAGAGCCTACTTGCAAGTCTCTCCGACCTTCACAAAAAAAGTTATTCAAGAATATCTCTTTCTCCTATGTGCTTTCATCCCTAACCCTAACCCTAACCCTTCCGAAAGTCGGAGAAGCTCAAGGATGGTACCGATCGATGCGCGCAACCCCATTTAGTGGGGGTAGAGCCTACTTGCAAGTCTCTCCGACCTTCACAAAAAAAGTAATTCAAGAATATCTCCTCAGATTTGGGGGAATTTCGTCGGTCGACCTCTTCCGAAGGTCGTACAAGCTCGGGGATGGTACCAATCGATCCGCAGGACCCAAATTAGTCCAGATGCAACCACTTTCCAAGTCTCTCCGACCTTCACAAAAAAAGTTATTCAAGAATATCTCTTTCTCCTATGTGCTTTCATCCCTAACCCTTCCGAAAGTCGGAGAAGCTCAAGGATGGTTCCGATCGATGCGCGCTACCCCATTTAGTGGGGGTAGAGCCTACTTGCAAGTCTCTCCGACCTTCACAAAAAAAGTTATTCAAGAATATCTCTTTCTCCTATGTGCTTTCATCCCTAACCCTAACCCTAACCCTTCCGAAAGTCGGAGAAGCTCAAGGATGGTACCGATCGATGCGCGCTACCCCATTTAGTGGGGGTAGAGCCTACTTGCAAGTCTCTCCGACCTTCACAAAAAAAGTTATTCAAGAATATCTCTTTCTCCTATGTGCTTTCATCCCTAACCCTAACCCTAACCCTTCCGAAAGTCGGAGAAGCTCAAGGATGGTACCGATCGATGCGTGCTACCCCATTTAGTGGGGGTAGAGCCTACTTGCAAGTCTCTCCGACCTTCACAAAAAAAGTTATTCAAGAATATCTCTTTCTCCTATGTGCTTTCATCCCTAACCCTAACCCTAACCCTTCCGAAAGTCGGAGAAGCTCAAGGATGGTACCGATCGATGCGCGCTACCCCATTTAGTGGGGGTAGAGCCTACTTGCAAGTCTCTCCGACCTTCACAAAAAAAGTTATTCAAGAATATCTCTTTCTCCTATGTGCTTTCATCCCTAACCCTAACCCTAACCCTTCCGAAAGTCGGAGAAGCTCAAGGATGGTACCGATCGATGCGCGCTACCCCATTTAGTGGGGGTAGAGCCTACTTGCAAGTCTCTCCGACCTTCACAAAAAAAGTTATTCAAGAATATCTCCTCAGATTTGGGGGAATTTCGTCGGTCGACCTCTTCCGAAGGTCGTACAAGCTCGGGGATGGTACCAATCGATTCGCAGGACCCAAATTAGTCCAGATGCAACCACTTTCCAAGTCTCTCCGACCTTCACAAAAAAAGTTATTCAAGAATATCTCTTTCTCCTATGTGCTTTCATCCCTAACCCTAACCCTAACCCTTCCGAAAGTCGGAGAAGCTCGAAGATGGTACCGATCGATGCGCGCTATCCCATTTAGTGGGGGTAGAGCCTACTTGCAAGTCTCTCCGACCTTCACAAAAAAAGTTATTCAAGAATATCTCTTTCTCCTATGTGCTTTCATCCCTAACCCTAACCCTAACCCTTCCGAAAGTCGGAGAAGCTCAAGGATGGTACCGATCGATGTGCGCTACCCCATTTAGTGGGGGTAGAGCCTACTTGCAAGTCTCTCCGACCTTCACAAAAAAAGTTATTCAAGAATATCTCTTTCTCCTATGTGCTTTCATCCCTAACCCTAACCCTAACCCTTCCGAAAGTCGGAGAAGCTCAAGGATGGTACCGATCGATGCGCGCTACCCCATTTAGTGGGGGTAGAGCCTACTTGCAAGTCTCTCCGACCTTCACAAAAAAAGTTATTCAAGAATATCTCTTTCTCCTATGTGCTTTCATCCCTAACCCTAACCCTAACCCTTCCGAAAGTCGGAGAAGCTCAAGTATGGTACCGATCGATGCGCGCAACCCCATTTAGTGGGGGTAGAGCCTACTTGCAAGTCTCTCCGACCTTCACAAAAAAAGTAATTCAAGAATATCTCCTCAGATTTGGGGGAATTTCGTCGGTCGACCTCTTCCGAAGGTCGTACAAGCTCGGGGATGGTACCAATCGATCCGCAGGACCCAAATTAGTCCAGATGCAACCACTTTCCAAGTCTCTCCGACCTTCACAAAAAAAGTTATTCAAGAATATCTCTTTCTCCTATGTGCTTTCATCCCTAACCCTTCCGAAAGTCGGAGAAGCTCAAGGATGGTTCCGATCGATGCGCGCTACCCCATTTAGTGGGGGTAGAGCCTACTTGCAAGTCTCTCCGACCTTCACAAAAAAAGTTATTCAAGAATATCTCTTTCTCCTATGTGCTTTCATCCCTAACCCTAACCCTAACCCTTCCGAAAGTCGGAGAAGCTCAAGGATGGTACCGATCGATGCGCGCTACCCCATTTAGTGGGGGTAGAGCCTACTTGCAAGTCTCTCCGACCTTCACAAAAAAAGTTATTCAAGAATATCTCTTTCTCCTATGTGCTTTCATCCCTAACCCTAACCCTTCCGAAAGTCGGAGAAGCTCAAGGATGGTACCGATCGATGCGCGCTACCCCATTTAGTGGGGGTAGAGCCTACTTGCAAGTCTCTCCGACCTTCACAAAAAAAGTTATTCAAGAATATCTCTTTCTCCTATGTGCTTTCATCCCTAACCCTAACCCTAACCCTTCCGAAAGTCGGAGAAGCTCAAGGATGGTACCGATCGATGCGCGCTACCCCATTTAGTGGGGGTAGAGCCTACTTGCAAGTCTCTCCGACCTTCACAAAAAAAGTTATTCAAGAATATCTCTTTCTCCTATGTGCTTTCATCCCTAACCCTAACCCTAACCCTTCCGAAAGTCGGAGAAGCTCAAGGATGGTACCGATCGATGTGCGCAACCCCATTTAGTGGGGGTAGAGCCTACTTGCAAGTCTCTCCGACCTTCACAAAAAAAGTAATTCAAGAATATCTCCTCAGATTTGGGGGAATTTCGTCGGTCGACCTCTTCCGAAGGTCGTACAAGCTCGGGGATGGTACCAATCGATCCGCAGGACCCAAATTAGTCCAGATGCAACCACTTTCCAAGTCTCTCCGACCTTCACAAAAAAAGTTATTCAAGAATATCTCTTTCTCCTATGTGCTTTCATCCCTAACCCTTCCGAAAGTCGGAGAAGCTCAAGGATGGTACCGATCGATGCGCGCTACCCCATTTAGTGGGAGTAGAGCCTACTTGCAAGTCTCTCCGACCTTCACAAAAAAAGTTATTCAAGAATATCTCTTTCTCCTATGTGCTTTCATCCCTAACCCTAACCCTAACCCTTCCGAAAGTCGGAGAAGCTCAAGGATGGTACCGATCGATGCGCGCTACCCCATTTAGTGGGGGTAGAGCCTACTTGCAAGTCTCTCCGACCTTCACAAAAAAAGTTATTCAAGAATATCTCTTTCTCCTATGTGCTTTCATCCCTAACCCTAACCCTAACCCTTCCGAAAGTCGGAGAAGCTCAAGGATGGTACCGATCGATGCGCGCTACCCCATTTAGTGGGGGTAGAGCCTACTTGCAAGTCTCTCCGACCTTCACAAAAAAAGTTATTCAAGAATATTTCTTTCTCCTATGTGCTTTCATCCCTAACCCTAACCCTTCCAAAAGTCGGAGAAGCTCAAGGATGGTACCGATCGATGCGCGCTACCCCATTTAGTGGGGGTAGAGCCTACTTGCAAGTCTCTCCGACCTTCACAAAAAAAGTTATTCAAGAATATCTCTTTCTCCTATGTGCTTTCATCCCTAACCCTAACCCTAACCCTTCCGAAAGTCGGAGAAGCTCAAGGATGGTACCGATCGATGCGCGCTACCCCATTTAGTGGGGGTAGAGCCTACTTGCAAGTCTTTCCGACCTTCACAAAAAAAGTTATTCAAGAATATCTCCTCAGATTTGGGGGAATTTCGTCGGTCGACCTCTTCCGAAGGTCGTACAAGCTCGGGGATGGTACCAATCGATCCGCAGGACCCAAATTAGTCCAGATGCAACCACTTTCCAAGTCTCTCCGACCTTCACAAAAAAAGTTATTCAAGAATATCTCTTTCTCCTATGTGCTTTCATCCCTAACCCTAACCCTTCCAAAAGTCGGAGAAGCTCAAGGATGGTACCGATCGATGCGCGCTACCCCATTTAGTGGGGGTAGAGCCTACTTGCAAGTCTCTCCGACCTTCACAAAAAAAGTTATTCAAGAATATCTCTTTCTCCTATGTGCTTTCATCCCTAACCCTAACCCTAACCCTTCCGAAAGTCGGAGAAGCTCAAGGATGGTACCGATCGATGCGCGCTACCCCATTTAGTGGGGGTACAGCCTACTTGCAAGTCTCTCCGACCTTCACAAAAAAAGTTATTCAAGAATATCTCTTTCTCCTATGTGCTTTCATCCCTAACCCTAACCCTAACCCTTCCGAAAGTCGGAGAAGCTCAAGAATGGTACCGATCGATGCGCGCTACCCCATTTAGTGGGGGTAGAGCCTACTTGCAAGTCTCTCCGACCTTCACAAAAAAAGTAATTCAAGAATATCTCCTCAGATTTGGGGGAATTTCGTCGGTCGACCTCTTCCGAAGGTCGTACAAGCTCGGGGATGGTACCAATCGATCCGCAGGACCCAAATTAGTCCAGATGCAACCACTTTCCAAGTCTCTCCGACCTTCACAAAAAAAGTTATTCAAGAATATCTCTTTCTCCTATGTGCTTTCATCCCTAACCCTTCCGAAAGTCGGAGAAGCTCAAGGATGGTACCGATCGATGCGCGCTACCCCATTTAGTGGGAGTAGAGCCTACTTGCAAGTCTCTCCGACCTTCACAAAAAAAGTTATTCAAGAATATCTCTTTCTCCTATGTGCTTTCATCCCTAACCCTAACCCTAACCCTTCCGAAAGTCGGAGAAGCTCAAGGATGGTACCGATCGATGCGCGCTACCCCATTTAGTGGGGGTAGAGCCTACTTGCAAGTCTCTCCGACCTTCACAAAAAAAGTTATTCAAGAATATCTCTTTCTCCTATGTGCTTTCATCCCTAACCCTAACCCTAACCCTTCCGAAAGTCGGAGAAGCTCAAGGATGGTACCGATCGATGCGCGCTACCCCATTTAGTGGGGGTAGAGCCTACTTGCAAGTCTCTCCGACCTTCACAAAAAAAGTTATTCAAGAATATTTCTTTCTCCTATGTGCTTTCATCCCTAACCCTAACCCTAACCCTTCCAAAAGTCGGAGAAGCTCAAGGATGGTACCGATCGATGCGCGCTACCCCATTTAGTGGGGGTAGAGCCTACTTGCAAGTCTCTCCGACCTTCACAAAAAAAGTTATTCAAGAATATCTCTTTCTCCTATGTGCTTTCATCCCTAACCCTAACCCTAACCCTTCCGAAAGTCGGAGAAGCTCAAGGATGGTACCGATCGATGTGCGCAACCCCATTTAGTGGGGGTAGAGCCTACTTGCAAGTCTCTCCGACCTTCACAAAAAAAGTAATTCAAGAATATCTCCTCAGATTTGGGGGAATTTCGTCGGTCGACCTCTTCCGAAGGTCGTACAAGCTCGGGGATGGTACCAATCGATCCGCAGGACCCAAATTAGTCCAGATGCAACCACTTTCCAAGTCTCTCCGACCTTCACAAAAAAAGTTATTCAAGAATATCTCTTTCTCCTATGTGCTTTCATCCCTAACCCTTCCGAAAGTCGGAGAAGCTCAAGGATGGTACCGATCGATGCGCGCTACCCCATTTAGTGGGAGTAGAGCCTACTTGCAAGTCTCTCCGACCTTCACAAAAAAAGTTATTCAAGAATATCTCTTTCTCCTATGTGCTTTCATCCCTAACCCTAACCCTAACCCTTCCGAAAGTCGGAGAAGCTCAAGGATGGTACCGATCGATGCGCGCTACCCCATTTAGTGGGGGTAGAGCCTACTTGCAAGTCTCTCCGACCTTCACAAAAAAAGTTATTCAAGAATATCTCTTTCTCCTATGTGCTTTCATCCCTAACCCTAACCCTAACCCTTCCGAAAGTCGGAGAAGCTCAAGGATGGTACCGATCGATGCGCGCTACCCCATTTAGTGGGGGTAGAGCCTACTTGCAAGTCTCTCCGACCTTCACAAAAAAAGTTATTCAAGAATATTTCTTTCTCCTATGTGCTTTCATCCCTAACCCTAACCCTAACCCTTCCAAAAGTCGGAGAAGCTCAAGGATGGTACCGATCGATGCGCGCTACCCCATTTAGTGGGGGTAGAGCCTACTTGCAAGTCTCTCCGACCTTCACAAAAAAAGTTATTCAAGAATATCTCTTTCTCCTATGTGCTTTCATCCCTAACCCTAACCCTAACCCTTCCGAAAGTCGGAGAAGCTCAAGGATGGTACCGATCGATGCGCGCTACCCCATTTAGTGGGGGTAGAGCCTACTTGCAAGTCTTTCCGACCTTCACAAAAAAAGTTATTCAAGAATATCTCCTCAGATTTGGGGGAATTTCGTCGGTCGACCTCTTCCGAAGGTCGTACAAGCTCGGGGATGGTACCAATCGATCCGCAGGACCCAAATTAGTCCAGATGCAACCACTTTCCAAGTCTCTCCGACCTTCACAAAAAAAGTTATTCAAGAATATCTCTTTCTCCTATGTGCTTTCATCCCTAACCCTAACCCTTCCAAAAGTCGGAGAAGCTCAAGGATGGTACCGATCGATGCGCGCTACCCCATTTAGTGGGGGTAGAGCCTACTTGCAAGTCTCTCCGACCTTCACAAAAAAAGTTATTCAAGAATATCTCTTTCTCCTATGTGCTTTCATCCCTAACCCTAACCCTAACCCTTCCGAAAGTCGGAGAAGCTCAAGGATGGTACCGATCGATGCGCGCTACCCCATTTAGTGGGGGTACAGCCTACTTGCAAGTCTCTCCGACCTTCACAAAAAAAGTTATTCAAGAATATCTCTTTCTCCTATGTGCTTTCATCCCTAACCCTAACCCTAACCCTTCCGAAAGTCGGAGAAGCTCAAGAATGGTACCGATCGATGCGCGCTACCCCATTTAGTGGGGGTAGAGCCTACTTGCAAGTCTCTCCGACCTTCACAAAAAAAGTTATTCAAGAATATCTCCTCAGATTTGGGGGAATTTCGTCGGTCGACCTCTTCCGAAGGTCGTACAAGCTCGGGGATGGTACCAATCGATTCGCAGGACCCAAATTAGTCCAGATGCAACCACTTTCCAAGTCTCTCCGACCTTCACAAAAAAAGTTATTCAAGAATATCTCTTTCTCCTATGTGCTTTCATCCCTAACCCTAACCCTAACCCTTCCGAAAGTCGGAGAAGCTCAAGGATGGTACCGATCGATGCGCGCTACCCCATTTAGTGGGGGTAGAGCCTACTTGCAAGTCTCTCCGACCTTCACAAAAAAAGTTATTCAAGAATATCTCTTTCTCCTATGTGCTTTCATCCCTAACCCTAACCCTAACCCTTCCGAAAGTCGGAGAAGCTCAAGGATGGTACCGATCGATGCGCGCTACCCCATTTAGTGGGGGTAGAGCCTACTTGCAAGTCTCTCCGACCTTCACAAAAAAAGTTATTCAAGAATATCTCTTTCTCCTATGTGCTTTCATCCCTAACCCTAACCCTAACCCTTCCGAAAGTCGGAGAAGCTCAAGGATGGTACCGATCGATGCGCGCTACCCCATTTAGTGGGGGTAGAGCCTACTTGCAAGTCTCTGCGACCTTCACAAAAAAAGTTATTCAAGAATATCTCTTTCTCCTATGTGCTTTCATCCCTAACCCTAACCCTAACCCTTCCGAAAGTCGTAGAAGCTCAAGGATGGTACCGATCGATGCGCGCAACCCCATTTAGTGGGGGTAGAGCCTACTTGCAAGTCTCTCCGACCTTCACAAAAAAAGTAATTCAAGAATATCTCCTCAGATTTGGGGGAATTTCGTCGGTCGACCTCTTCCGAAGGTCGTACAAGCTCGGGGATGGTACCAATCGATCCGCAGGACCCAAATTAGTCCAGATGCAACCACTTTCCAAGTCTCTCCGACCTTCACAAAAAAAGTTATTCAAGAATATCTCTTTCTCCTATGTGCTTTCATCCCTAACCCTAACCCTAACTCTTCCGAAAGTCGGAGAAGCTCAAGGATGGTACCGATCGATGCGCGCTACCCCATTTAGTGGGGGTAGAGCCTACTTGCAAGTCTCTCCGACCTTCACAAAAAAAGTTATTCAAGAATATCTCTTTCTCCTATGTGCTTTCATCCCTAACCCTAACCCTAACCCTTCCGAAAGTCGGAGAAGCTCAAGGATGGTACCGATCGATGCGCGCTACCCCATTTAGTGGGGGTAGAGCCTACTTGCAAGTCTCTCCGACCTTCACAAAAAAAGTTATTCAAGAATATCTCTTTCTCCTATGTGCTTTCATCCCTAACCCTAACCCTAACCCTTCCGAAAGTCGGAGAAGCTCAAGGATGGTACCGATCGATGCGCGCTATCCCATTTAGTGGGGGTAGAGCCTACTTGCAAGTCTCTCCGACCTTCACAAAAAAAGTTATTCAAGAATATCTCTTTCTCCTATGTGCTTTCATCCCTAACCCTAACCCTAACCCTTCCGAAAGTCGGAGAAGCTCAAGGATGGTACCGATCGATGCGCGCTACCCCATTTAGTGGGGGTAGAGCCTACTTGCAAGTCTCTCCGACCTTCACAAAAAAAGTTATTCAAGAATATCTCCTCAGATTTGGGGGAATTTCGTCGGTCGACCTCTTTCGAAGGTCGTACAAGCTCGGGGATGGTACCAATCGATCCGCAGGACCCAAATTAGTCCAGATGCAACCACTTTCCAAGTCTCTCCGACCTTCACAAAAAAAGTTATTCAAGAATATCTCTTTCTCCTATGTGCTTTCATCCCTAACCCTAACCCTAACCCTTCCGAAAGTCGGAGAAGCTCAAGGATGGTACCGATCGATGCGCGCTACCCCATTTAGTGGGGGTAGAGCCTACTTGCAAGTCTCTCCGACCTTCACAAAAAAAGTTATTCAAGAATATCTCTTTCTCCTATGTGCTTTCATCCCTAACCCTAACCCTAACCCTTCCGAAAGTCGGAGAAGCTCAAGGATGGTACCGATCGATGCGCGCTACCCCATTTAGTGGGGGTAGAGCCTACTTGCAAGTCTCTCCGACCTTCACAAAAAAAGTTATTCAAGAATATCTCTTTCTCCTATGTGCTTTCATCCCTAACCCTAACCCTAACCCTTCCGAAAGTCGGAGAAGCTCAAGGATGGTACCGATCGATGCGCGCTACCCCATTTAGTGGGGGTAGAGCCTACTTGCAAGTCTCTCCGACCTTCACAAAAAAAGTTATTCAAGAATATCTCTTTCTCCTATGTGCTTTCATCCCTAACCCTAACCCTAACCCTTCCGAAAGTCGGAGAAGCTCAAGGATGGTACCGATCGATGCGCGCTACCCCATTTAGTGGGGGTAGAGCCTACTTGCAAGTCTCTCCGACCTTCACAAAAAAAGTTATTCAAGAATATCTCTTTCTCCTATGTGCTTTCATCCCTAACCCTAACCCTAACCCTTCCGAAAGTCGGAGAAGCTCAAGGATGGTACCGATCGATGCGCGCTACCCTATTTAGTGGGGGTAGAGCCTACTTGCAAGTCTTTCCGACCTTCACAAAAAAAGTTATTCAAGAATATCTCTTTCTCCTATGTGCTTTCATCCCTAACCCTAACCCTTCCGAAAGTCGGAGAAGCTCAAGGATGGTACCGATCGATGCGCGCTACCCCATTTAGTGGGGGTAGAGCCTACTTGCAAGTCTCTCCGACCTTCACAAAAAAAGTTATTCAAGAATATCTCTTTCTCCTATGTGCTTTCATCCCTAACCCTAACCCTAACCCTTCCGAAACTCGGAGAAGCTCAAGGATGGTACCGATCGATGTGCGCTACCCCATTTAGTGGGGGTAGAGCCTACTTGCAAGTCTCTCCGACCTTCACAAAAAAAGTTATTCAAGAATATCTCCTCAGATTTGGGGGAATTTCGTCGGTCGACCTCTTCCGAAGGTCGTACAAGCTCGGGGATGGTACCAATCGATCCGCAGGACCCAAATTAGTCCAGATGCAACCACTTTCCAAGTCTCTCCGACCTTCACAAAAAAAGTTATTCAAGAATATCTCTTTCTCCTATGTGCTTTCATCCCTAACCCTAACCCTAACCCTTCCGAAAGTCGGAGAAGCTCAAGGATGGTACCGATCGATGCGCGCTACCCTATTTAGTGGGGGTAGAGCCTACTTGCAAGTCTCTCCGACCTTCACAAAAAAAGTTATTCAAGAATATCTCTTTCTCCTATGTGCTTTCATCCCTAACCCTAACCCTAACCCTTCCGAAAGTCGGAGAAGCTCAAGGATGGTACCGATCGATGCGCGCTACCCCATTTAGTGGGGGTAGAGCCTACTTGCAAGTCTCTCCGACCTTCACAAAAAAAGTTATTCAAGAATATCTCCTCAGATTTGGGGGAATTTCGTCGGTCGACCTCTTCCGAAGGTCGTACAAGCTCGGGGATGGTACCAATCGATCCGCAGGACCCAAATTAGTCCAGATGCAACCACTTTCCAAGTCTCTCCGACCTTCACAAAAAAAGTTATTCAAGAATATCTCTTTCTCCTATGTGCTTTCATCCCTAACCCTAACCCTAACCCTTCCGAAAGTCGGAGAAGCTCAAGGATGGTACCGATCGATGCGCGCTACCCCATTTAGTGGGGGTAGAGCCTACTTGCAAGTCTCTCCGACCTTCACAAAAAAAGTTATTCAAGAATATCTCTTTCTCCTATGTGCTTTCATCCCTAACCCTAACCCTAACCCTTCCGAAAGTCGGAGAAGCTCAAGGATGGTACCGATCGATGCGCGCTACCCCATTTAGTGGGGGTAGAGCCTACTTGCAAGTCTCTCCGACCTTCACAAAAAAAGTTATTCAAGAATATCTCTTTCTCCTATGTGCTTTCATCCCTAACCCTAACCCTAACCCTTCCGAAAGTCGGAGAAGCTCAAGGATGGTACCGATCGATGCGCGCTACCCCATTTAGTGGGGGTAGAGCCTACTTGCAAGTCTCTCCGACCTTCACAAAAAAAGTTATTCAAGAATATCTCTTTCTCCTATGTGCTTTCATCCCTAACCCTAACCCTTCCGAAAGTCGGAGAAGCTCAAGGATGGTACCGATCGATGCGCGCTACCCCATTTAGTGGGGGTAGAGCCTACTTGCAAGTCTTTCCGACCTTCACAAAAAAAGTTATTCAAGAATATCTCTTTCTCCTATGTGCTTTCATCCCTAACCCTAACCCTAACCCTTCCGAAAGTCGGAGAAGCTCAAGGATGGTACCGATCGATGCGCGCTACCCTATTTAGTGGGGGTAGAGCCTACTTGCAAGTCTTTCCGACCTTCACAAAAAAAGTTATTCAAGAATATCTCTTTCTCCTATGTGCTTTCATCCCTAACCCTAACCCTAACCCTTCCGAAAGTCGGAGAAGCTCAAGGATGGTACCGATCGATGCGCGCTACCCCATTTAGTGGGGGTAGAGCCTACTTGCAAGTCTCTCCGACCTTCACAAAAAAAGTTATTCAAGAATATCTCCTCAGATTTGGGGGAATTTCGTCGGTCGACCTCTTCCGAAGGTCGTACAAGCTCGGGGATGGTACCAATCGATTCGCAGGACCCAAATTAGTCCAGATGCAACCACTTTCCAAGTCTCTCCGACCTTCACAAAAAAAGTTATTCAAGAATATCTCTTTCTCCTATGTGCTTTCATCCCTAACCCTAACCCTAACCCTTCCGAAAGTCGGAGAAGCTCAAAGATGGTACCGATCGATGCGCGCTATCCCATTTAGTGGGGGTAGAGCCTACTTGCAAGTCTCTCCGACCTTCACAAAAAAAGTTATTCAAGAATATCTCTTTCTCCTATGTGCTTTCATCCCTAACCCTAACCCTAACCCTTCCGAAAGTCGGAGAAGCTCAAGGATGGTACCGATCGATGTGCGCTACCCCATTTAGTGGGGGTAGAGCCTACTTGCAAGTCTCTCCGACCTTCACAAAAAAAGTTATTCAAGAATATCTCTTTCTCCTATGTGCTTTCATCCCTAACCCTAACCCTAACCCTTCCGAAAGTCGGAGAAGCTCAAGGATGGTACCGATCGATGCGCGCTACCCCATTTAGTGGGGGTAGAGCCTACTTGCAAGTCTCTCCGACCTTCACAAAAAAAGTTATTCAAGAATATCTCTTTCTCCTATGTGCTTTCATCCCTAACCCTAACCCTAACCCTTCCGAAAGTCGGAGAAGCTCAAGGATGGTACCGATCGATGCGCGCAACCCCATTTAGTGGGGGTAGAGCCTACTTGCAAGTCTCTCCGACCTTCACAAAAAAAGTAATTCAAGAATATCTCCTCAGATTTGGGGGAATTTCGTCGGTCGACCTCTTCCGAAGGTCGTACAAGCTCGGGGATGGTACCAATCGATCCGCAGGACCCAAATTAGTCCAGATGCAACCACTTTCCAAGTCTCTCCGACCTTCACAAAAAAAGTTATTCAAGAATATCTCTTTCTCCTATGTGCTTTCATCCCTAACCCTTCCGAAAGTCGGAGAAGCTCAAGGATGGTTCCGATCGATGCGCGCTACCCCATTTAGTGGGGGTAGAGCCTACTTGCAAGTCTCTCCGACCTTCACAAAAAAAGTTATTCAAGAATATCTCTTTCTCCTATGTGCTTTCATCCCTAACCCTAACCCTAACCCTTCCGAAAGTCGGAGAAGCTCAAGGATGGTACCGATCGATGCGCGCTACCCCATTTAGTGGGGGTAGAGCCTACTTGCAAGTCTCTCCGACCTTCACAAAAAAAGTTATTCAAGAATATCTCTTTCTCCTATGTGCTTTCATCCCTAACCCTAACCCTAACCCTTCCGAAAGTCGGAGAAGCTCAAGGATGGTACCGATCGATGCGCGCTACCCCATTTAGTGGGGGTAGAGCCTACTTGCAAGTCTCTCCGACCTTCACAAAAAAAGTTATTCAAGAATATCTCTTTCTCCTATGTGCTTTCATCCCTAACCCTAACCCTAACCCTTCCGAAAGTCGGAGAAGCTCAAGGATGGTACCGATCGATGTGCGCAACCCCATTTAGTGGGGGTAGAGCCTACTTGCAAGTCTCTCCGACCTTCACAAAAAAAGTAATTCAAGAATATCTCCTCAGATTTGGGGGAATTTCGTCGGTCGACCTCTTCCGAAGGTTGTACAAGCTCGGGGATGGTACCAATCGATCCGCAGGACCCAAATTAGTCCAGATGCAACCACTTTCCAAGTCTCTCCGACCTTCACAAAAAAAGTTATTCAAGAATAACTCTTTCTCCTATGTGCTTTCATCCCTAACCCTTCCGAAAGTCGGAGAAGCTCAAGGATGGTACCGATCGATGCGCGCTACCCCATTTAGTGGGAGTAGAGCCTACTTGCAAGTCTCTCCGACCTTCACAAAAAAAGTTATTCAAGAATATCTCTTTCTCCTATGTGCTTTCATCCCTAACCCTAACCCTAACCCTTCCGAAAGTCGGAGAAGCTCAAGGATGGTACCGATCGATGCGCGCTACCCCATTTAGTGGGGGTAGAGCCTACTTGCAAGTCTCTCCGACCTTCACAAAAAAAGTTATTCAAGAATATCTCTTTCTCCTATGTGCTTTCATCCCTAACCCTAACCCTAACCCTTCCGAAAGTCGGAGAAGCTCAAGGATGGTACCGATCGATGCGCGCTACCCCATTTAGTGGGGGTAGAGCCTACTTGCAAGTCTCTCCGACCTTCACAAAAAAAGTTATTCAAGAATATTTCTTTCTCCTATGTGCTTTCATCCCTAACCCTAACCCTAACCCTTCCAAAAGTCGGAGAAGCTCAAGGATAGTACCGATCGATGCGCGCTACCCCATTTAGTGGGGGTAGAGCCTACTTGCAAGTCTCTCCGACCTTCACAAAAAAAGTTATTCAAGAATATCTCTTTCTCCTATGTGCTTTCATCCCTAACCCTAACCCTAACCCTTCCGAAAGTCGGAGAAGCTCAAGGATGGTACCGATCGATGCGCGCTACCCCATTTAGTGGGGGTAGAGCCTACTTGCAAGTCTTTCCGACCTTCACAAAAAAAGTTATTCAAGAATATCTCCTCAGATTTGGGGGAATTTCGTCGGTCGACCTCTTCCGAAGGTCGTACAAGCTCGGGGATGGTACCAATCGATCCGCAGGACCCAAATTAGTCCAGATGCAACCACTTTCCAAGTCTCTCCGACCTTCACAAAAAAAGTTATTCAAGAATATCTCTTTCTCCTATGTGCTTTCATCCCTAACCCTAACCCTTCCAAAAGTCGGAGAAGCTCAAGGATGGTACCGATCGATGCGCGCTACCCCATTTAGTGGGGGTAGAGCCTACTTGCAAGTCTCTCCGACCTTCACAAAAAAAGTTATTCAAGAATATCTCTTTCTCCTATGTGCTTTCATCCCTAACCCTAACCCTAACCCTTCCGAAAGTCGGAGAAGCTCAAGGATGGTACCGATCGATGCGCGCTACCCCATTTAGTGGGGGTACAGCCTACTTGCAAGTCTCTCCGACCTTCACAAAAAAAGTTATTCAAGAATATCTCTTTCTCCTATGTGCTTTCATCCCTAACCCTAACCCTAACCCTTCCGAAAGTCGGAGAAGCTCAAGAATGGTACCGATCGATGCGCGCTACCCCATTTAGTGGGGGTAGAGCCTACTTGCAAGTCTCTCCGACCTTCACAAAAAAAGTTATTCAAGAATATCTCCTCAGATTTGGGGGAATTTCGTCGGTCGACCTCTTCCGAAGGTCGTACAAGCTCGGGGATGGTACCAATCGATTCGCAGGACCCAAATTAGTCCAGATGCAACCACTTTCCAAGTCTCTCCGACCTTCACAAAAAAAGTTATTCAAGAATATCTCTTTCTCCTATGTGCTTTCATCCCTAACCCTAACCCTAACCCTTCCGAAAGTCGGAGAAGCTCAAGGATGGTACCGATCGATGCGCGCTACCCCATTTAGTGGGGGTAGAGCCTACTTGCAAGTCTCTCCGACCTTCACAAAAAAAGTTATTCAAGAATATCTCTTTCTCCTATGTGCTTTCATCCCTAACCCTAACCCTAACCCTTCCGAAAGTCGGAGAAGCTCAAGGATGGTACCGATCGATGCGCGCTACCCCATTTAGTGGGGGTAGAGCCTACTTGCAAGTCTCTCCGACCTTCACAAAAAAAGTTATTCAAGAATATCTCTTTCTCCTATGTGCTTTCATCCCTAACCCTAACCCTAACCCTTCCGAAAGTCGGAGAAGCTCAAGGATGGTACCGATCGATGCGCGCAACCCCATTTAGTGGGGGTAGAGCCTACTTGCAAGTCTCTCCGACCTTCACAAAAAAAGTAATTCAAGAATATCTCCTCAGATTTGGGGGAATTTCGTCGGTCGACCTCTTCCGAAGGTCGTACAAGCTCGGGGATGGTACCAATCGATCCGCAGGACCCAAATTAGTCCAGATGCAACCACTTTCCAAGTCTCTCCGACCTTCACAAAAAAAGTTATTCAAGAATATCTCTTTCTCCTATGTGCTTTCATCCCTAACCCTAACCCTAACTCTTCCGAAAGTCGGAGAAGCTCAAGGATGGTACCGATCGATGCGCGCTACCCCATTTAGTGGGGGTAGAGCCTACTTGCAAGTCTCTCCGACCTTCACAAAAAAAGTTATTCAAGAATATCTCTTTCTCCTATGTGCTTTCATCCCTAACCCTAACCCTTCCGAAAGTCGGAGAAGCTCAAGGATGGTACCGATCGATGCGCGCTACCCCATTTAGTGGGGGTAGAGCCTACTTGCAAGTCTCTCCGACCTTCACAAAAAAAGTTATTCAAGAATATCTCCTCAGATTTGGGGGAATTTCGTCGGTCGACCTCTTCCGAAGGTCGTACAAGCTCGGGGATGGTACCAATCGATCTGCAGGACCCAAATTAGTCCAGATGCAACCACTTTCCAAGTCTCTCCGACCTTCACAAAAAAAGTTATTCAAGAATATCTCTTTCTCCTATGTGCTTTCATCCCTAACCCTAACCCTTCCGAAAGTCGGAGAAGCTCAAGGATGGTACCGATCGATGCGCGCTACCCCATTTAGTGGGGGTAGAGCCTACTTGCAAGTCTCTCCGACCTTCACAAAAAAAGTTATTCAAGAATATCTCTTTCTCCTATGTGCTTTCATCCCTAACCCTAACCCTAACCCTTCCAAAAGTCGGAGAAGCTCAAGGATGGTACCGATCGATGTGCGCTACCCCATTTAGTGGGGGTAGAGCCTACTTGCAAGTCTCTCCGACCTTCACAAAAAAAGTTATTCAAGAATATCTCTTTCTCCTATGTGCTTTCATCCCTAACCCTAACCCTAACCCTTCCGAAAGTCGGAGAAGCTCAAGGATGGTACCGATCGATGTGCGCTACCCCATTTAGTGGGGGTAGAGCCTACTTGCAAGTCTCTCCGACCTTCACAAAAAAAGTTATTCAAGAATATCTCCTCAGATTTGGGGGAATTTCGTCGGTCGACCTCTTCCGAAGGTCGTACAAGCTCGGGGATGGTACCAATCGATCCGCAGGACCCAAATTAGTCCAGATGCAACCACTTTCCAAGTCTCTCCGACCTTCACAAAAAAAGTTATTCAAGAATATCTCTTTCTCCTATGTGCTTTCATCCCTAACCCTAACCCTAACCCTTCCAAAAGTCGGAGAAGCTCAAGGATGGTACCGATCGATGCGCGCTACCCCATTTAGTGGGGGTAGAGCCTACTTGCAAGTCTCTCCGACCTTCACAAAAAAAGTTATTCAAGAATATCTCTTTCTCCTATGTGCTTTCATCCCTAACCCTAACCCTAACCCTTCCGAAAGTCGGAGAAGCTCAAGGATGGTACCGATCGATGCGCGCTACCCCATTTAGTGGGGGTAGAGCCTACTTGCAAGTCTCTCCGACCTTCACAAAAAAAGTTATTCAAGAATATCTCTTTCTCCTATGTGCTTTCATCCCTAACCCTAACCCTAACCCTTCCGAAAGTCGGAGAAGCTCAAGGATGGTACCGATCGATGCGCGCTACCCCATTTAGTGGGGGTAGAGCCTACTTGCAAGTCTCTCCGACCTTCACAAAAAAAGTTATTCAAGAATATCTCCTCAGATTTGGGGGAATTTCGTCGGTCGACCTCTTCCGAAGGTCGTACAAGCTCGGGGATGGTACCAATCGATTCGCAGGACCCAAATTAGTCCAGATGCAACCACTTTCCACGTCTCTCCGACCTTCACAAAAAAAGTTATTCAAGAATATCTCTTTCTCCTATGTGCTTTCATCCCTAACCCTAACCCTAACCCTTCCGAAAGTCGGAAAAGCTCAAGGATGGTACCGATCGATGCGCGCTACCCCATTTAGTGGGGGTAGAGCCTACTTGCAAGTCTCTCCGACCTTCACAAAAAAAGTTATTCAAGAATATCTCTTTCTCCTATGTGCTTTCATCCCTAACCCTAACCCTAACCCTTCCGAAAGTCGGAGAAGCTCAAGGATGGTACCGATCGATGCGCGCTACCCCATTTAGTGGGGGTAGAGCCTACTTGCAAGTCTCTCCGACCTTCACAAAAAAAGTTATTCAAGAATATCTCTTTCTCCTATGTGCTTTCATCCCTAACCCTAACCCTAACCCTTCCGAAAGTCGGAGAAGCTCAAGGATGGTACCGATCGATGCGCGCTACCCCATTTAGTGGGGGTAGAGCCTACTTGCAAGTCTCTCCGACCTTCACAAAAAAAGTTATTCAAGAATATCTCTTTCTCCTATGTGCTTTCATCCCTAACCCTAACCCTAACCCTTCCGAAAGTCGGAGAAGCTCAAGGATGGTACCGATCGATGCGCGCAACCCCATTTAGTGGGGGTAGAGCCTACTTGCAAGTCTCTCCGACCTTCACAAAAAAAGTAATTCAAGAATATCTCCTCAGATTTGGGGGAATTTCGTCGGTCGACCTCTTCCGAAGGTCGTACAAGCTCGGGGATGGTACCAATCGATCCGCAGGACCCAAATTAGTCCAGATGCAACCACTTTCCAAGTCTCTCCGACCTTCACAAAAAAAGTTTTTCAAGAATATCTCTTTCTCCTATGTGCTTTCATCCCTAACCCTAACCCTTCCAAAAGTCGGAGAAGCTCAAGGATGGTACCGATCGATGCGCGCTACCCCATTTAGTGGGGGTAGAGCCTACTTGCAAGTCTCTCCGACCTTCACAAAAAAAGTTATTCAAGAATATCTCTTTCTCCTATGTGCTTTCATCCCTAACCCTAACCCTAACCCTTCCGAAAGTCGGAGAAGCTCAAAGATGGTACCGATCGATGCGCGCTACCCCATTTAGTGGGGGTACAGCCTACTTGCAAGTCTCTCCGACCTTCACAAAAAAAGTTATTCAAGAATATCTCTTTCTCCTATGTGCTTTCATCCCTAACCCTAACCCTAACCCTTCCGAAAGTCGGAGAAGCTCAAGAATGGTACCGATCGATGCGCGCTACCCCATTTAGTGGGGGTAGAGCCTACTTGCAAGTCTCTCCGACCTTCACAAAAAAAGTTATTCAAGAATATCTCCTCAGATTTGGGGGAATTTCGTCGGTCGACCTCTTCCGAAGGTCGTACAAGCTCGGGGATGGTACCAATCGATTCGCAGGACCCAAATTAGTCCAGATGCAACCACTTTCCAAGTCTCTCCGACCTTCACAAAAAAAGTTATTCAAGAATATCTCTTTCTCCTATGTGCTTTCATCCCTAACCCTAACCCTAACCCTTCCGAAAGTCGGAGAAGCTCAAGGATGGTACCGATCGATGCGCGCTACCCCATTTAGTGGGGGTAGAGCCTACTTGCAAGTCTCTCCGACCTTCACAAAAAAAGTTATTCAAGAATATCTCTTTCTCCTATGTGCTTTCATCCCTAACCCTAACCCTAACCCTTCCGAAAGTCGGAGAAGCTCAAGGATGGTACCGATCGATGCGCGCTACCCCATTTAGTGGGGGTAGAGCCTACTTGCAAGTCTCTCCGACCTTCACAAAAAAAGTTATTCAAGAATATCTCTTTCTCCTATGTGCTTTCATCCCTAACCCTAACCCTAACCCTTCCGAATGTCGGAGAAGCTCAAGGATGGTACCGATCGATGCGCGCTACCCCATTTAGTGGGGGTAGAGCCTACTTGCAAGTCTCTCCGACCTTCACAAAAAAAGTTATTCAAGAATATCTCTTTCTCCTATGTGCTTTCATCCCTAACCCTAACCCTAACCCTTCCGAAAGTCGGAGAAGCTCAAGGATGGTACCGATCGATGCGCGCAACCCCATTTAGTGGGGGTAGAGCCTACTTGCAAGTCTCTCCGACCTTCACAAAAAAAGTAATTCAAGAATATCTCCTCAGATTTGGGGGAATTTCGTCGGTCGACCTCTTCCGAAGGTCGTACAAGCTCGGGGATGGTACCAATCGATCCGCAGGACCCAAATTAGTCCAGATGCAACCACTTTCCAAGTCTCTCCGACCTTCACAAAAAAAGTTATTCAAGAATATCTCTTTCTCCTATGTGCTTTCATCCCTAACCCTAACCCTAACTCTTCCGAAAGTCGGAGAAGCTCAAGGATGGTACCGATCGATGCGCGCTACCCCATTTAGTGGGGGTAGAGCCTACTTGCAAGTCTCTCCGACCTTCACAAAAAAAGTTATTCAAGAATATCTCTTTCTCCTATGTGCTTTCATCCCTAACCCTAACCCTAACCCTTCCGAAAGTCGGAGAAGCTCAAGGATGGTACCGATCGATGCGCGCTACCCCATTTAGTGGGGGTAGAGCCTACTTGCAAGTCTCTCCGACCTTCACAAAAAAAGTTATTCAAGAATATCTCCTCAGATTTGGGGGAATTTCGTCGGTCGACCTCTTCCGAAGGTCGTACAAGCTCGGGGATGGTACCAATCGATCCGCAGGACCCAAATTAGTCCAGATGCAACCACTTTCCAAGTCTCTCCGACCTTCACAAAAAAAGTTATTCAAGAATATCTCTTTCTCCTATGTGCTTTCATCCCTAACCCTAACCCTAACCCTTCCGAATGTCGGAGAAGCTCAAGGATGGTACCGATCGATGCGCGCTACCCCATTTAGTGGGGGTAGAGCCTACTTGCAAGTCTCTCCGACCTTCACAAAAAAAGTTATTCAAGAATATCTCTTTCTCCTATGTGCTTTCATCCCTAACCCTAACCCTAACCCTTCCGAAAGTCGGAGAAGCTCAAGGATGGTACCGATCGATGCGCGCAACCCCATTTAGTGGGGGTAGAGCCTACTTGCAAGTCTCTCCGACCTTCACAAAAAAAGTAATTCAAGAATATCTCCTCAGATTTGGGGGAATTTCGTCGGTCGACCTCTTCCGAAGGTCGTACAAGCTCGGGGATGGTACCAATCGATCCGCAGGACCCAAATTAGTCCAGATGCAACCACTTTCCAAGTCTCTCCGACCTTCACAAAAAAAGTTATTCAAGAATATCTCTTTCTCCTATGTGCTTTCATCCCTAACCCTAACCCTAACTCTTCCGAAAGTCGGAGAAGCTCAAGGATGGTACCGATCGATGCGCGCTACCCCATTTAGTGGGGGTAGAGCCTACTTGCAAGTCTCTCCGACCTTCACAAAAAAAGTTATTCAAGAATATCTCTTTCTCCTATGTGCTTTCATCCCTAACCCTAACCCTAACCCTTCCGAAAGTCGGAGAAGCTCAAGGATGGTACCGATCGATGCGCGCTACCCCATTTAGTGGGGGTAGAGCCTACTTGCAAGTCTCTCCGACCTTCACAAAAAAAGTTATTCAAGAATATCTCTTTCTCCTATGTGCTTTCATCCCTAACCCTAACCCTTCCGAAAGTCGGAGAAGCTCAAGGATGGTACCGATCGATGCGCGCTACCCCATTTAGTGGGGGTAGAGCCTACTTGCAAGTCTTTCCGACCTTCACAAAAAAAGTTATTCAAGAATATCTCTTTCTCCTATGTGCTTTCATCCCTAACCCTAACCCTAACCCTTCCGAAAGTCGGAGAAGCTCAAGGATGGTACCGATCGATGCGCGCTACCCTATTTAGTGGGGGTAGAGCCTACTTGCAAGTCTTTCCGACCTTCACAAAAAAAGTTATTCAAGAATATCTCTTTCTCCTATGTGCTTTCATCCCTAACCCTAACCCTAACCCTTCCGAAAGTCGGAGAAGCTCAAGGATGGTACCGATCGATGCGCGCTACCCCATTTAGTGGGGGTAGAGCCTACTTGCAAGTCTCTCCGACCTTCACAAAAAAAGTTATTCAAGAATATCTCCTCAGATTTGGGGGAATTTCGTCGGTCGACCTCTTCCGAAGGTCGTACAAGCTCGGGGATGGTACCAATCGATTCGCAGGACCCAAATTAGTCCAGATGCAACCACTTTCCAAGTCTCTCCGACCTTCACAAAAAAAGTTATTCAAGAATATCTCTTTCTCCTATGTGCTTTCATCCCTAACCCTAACCCTAACCCTTCCGAAAGTCGGAGAAGCTCAAAGATGGTACCGATCGATGCGCGCTATCCCATTTAGTGGGGGTAGAGCCTACTTGCAAGTCTCTCCGACCTTCACAAAAAAAGTTATTCAAGAATATCTCTTTCTCCTATGTGCTTTCATCCCTAACCCTAACCCTAACCCTTCCGAAAGTCGGAGAAGCTCAAGGATGGTACCGATCGATGTGCGCTACCCCATTTAGTGGGGGTAGAGCCTACTTGCAAGTCTCTCCGACCTTCACAAAAAAAGTTATTCAAGAATATCTCTTTCTCCTATGTGCTTTCATCCCTAACCCTAACCCTAACCCTTCCGAAAGTCGGAGAAGCTCAAGGATGGTACCGATCGATGCGCGCTACCCCATTTAGTGGGGGTAGAGCCTACTTGCAAGTCTCTCCGACCTTCACAAAAAAAGTTATTCAAGAATATCTCTTTCTCCTATGTGCTTTCATCCCTAACCCTAACCCTAACCCTTCCGAAAGTCGGAGAAGCTCAAGGATGGTACCGATCGATGCGCGCAACCCCATTTAGTGGGGGTAGAGCCTACTTGCAAGTCTCTCCGACCTTCACAAAAAAAGTAATTCAAGAATATCTCCTCAGATTTGGGGGAATTTCGTCGGTCGACCTCTTCCGAAGGTCGTACAAGCTCGGGGATGGTACCAATCGATCCGCAGGACCCAAATTAGTCCAGATGCAACCACTTTCCAAGTCTCTCCGACCTTCACAAAAAAAGTTATTCAAGAATATCTCTTTCTCCTATGTGCTTTCATCCCTAACCCTTCCGAAAGTCGGAGAAGCTCAAGGATGGTTCCGATCGATGCGCGCTACCCCATTTAGTGGGGGTAGAGCCTACTTGCAAGTCTCTCCGACCTTCACAAAAAAAGTTATTCAAGAATATCTCTTTCTCCTATGTGCTTTCATCCCTAACCCTAACCCTAACCCTTCCGAAAGTCGGAGAAGCTCAAGGATGGTACCGATCGATGCGCGCTACCCCATTTAGTGGGGGTAGAGCCTACTTGCAAGTCTCTCCGACCTTCACAAAAAAAGTTATTCAAGAATATCTCTTTCTCCTATGTGCTTTCATCCCTAACCCTAACCCTAACCCTTCCGAAAGTCGGAGAAGCTCAAGGATGGTACCGATCGATGCGCGCTACCCCATTTAGTGGGGGTAGAGCCTACTTGCAAGTCTCTCCGACCTTCACAAAAAAAGTTATTCAAGAATATCTCTTTCTCCTATGTGCTTTCATCCCTAACCCTAACCCTAACCCTTCCGAAAGTCGGAGAAGCTCAAGGATGGTACCGATCGATGTGCGCAACCCCATTTAGTGGGGGTAGAGCCTACTTGCAAGTCTCTCCGACCTTCACAAAAAAAGTAATTCAAGAATATCTCCTCAGATTTGGGGGAATTTCGTCGGTCGACCTCTTCCGAAGGTTGTACAAGCTCGGGGATGGTACCAATCGATCCGCAGGACCCAAATTAGTCCAGATGCAACCACTTTCCAAGTCTCTCCGACCTTCACAAAAAAAGTTATTCAAGAATAACTCTTTCTCCTATGTGCTTTCATCCCTAACCCTTCCGAAAGTCGGAGAAGCTCAAGGATGGTACCGATCGATGCGCGCTACCCCATTTAGTGGGAGTAGAGCCTACTTGCAAGTCTCTCCGACCTTCACAAAAAAAGTTATTCAAGAATATCTCTTTCTCCTATGTGCTTTCATCCCTAACCCTAACCCTAACCCTTCCGAAAGTCGGAGAAGCTCAAGGATGGTACCGATCGATGCGCGCTACCCCATTTAGTGGGGGTAGAGCCTACTTGCAAGTCTCTCCGACCTTCACAAAAAAAGTTATTCAAGAATATCTCTTTCTCCTATGTGCTTTCATCCCTAACCCTAACCCTAACCCTTCCGAAAGTCGGAGAAGCTCAAGGATGGTACCGATCGATGCGCGCTACCCCATTTAGTGGGGGTAGAGCCTACTTGCAAGTCTCTCCGACCTTCACAAAAAAAGTTATTCAAGAATATTTCTTTCTCCTATGTGCTTTCATCCCTAACCCTAACCCTAACCCTTCCAAAAGTCGGAGAAGCTCAAGGATAGTACCGATCGATGCGCGCTACCCCATTTAGTGGGGGTAGAGCCTACTTGCAAGTCTCTCCGACCTTCACAAAAAAAGTTATTCAAGAATATCTCTTTCTCCTATGTGCTTTCATCCCTAACCCTAACCCTAACCCTTCCGAAAGTCGGAGAAGCTCAAGGATGGTACCGATCGATGCGCGCTACCCCATTTAGTGGGGGTAGAGCCTACTTGCAAGTCTTTCCGACCTTCACAAAAAAAGTTATTCAAGAATATCTCCTCAGATTTGGGGGAATTTCGTCGGTCGACCTCTTCCGAAGGTCGTACAAGCTCGGGGATGGTACCAATCGATCCGCAGGACCCAAATTAGTCCAGATGCAACCACTTTCCAAGTCTCTCCGACCTTCACAAAAAAAGTTATTCAAGAATATCTCTTTCTCCTATGTGCTTTCATCCCTAACCCTAACCCTTCCAAAAGTCGGAGAAGCTCAAGGATGGTACCGATCGATGCGCGCTACCCCATTTAGTGGGGGTAGAGCCTACTTGCAAGTCTCTCCGACCTTCACAAAAAAAGTTATTCAAGAATATCTCTTTCTCCTATGTGCTTTCATCCCTAACCCTAACCCTAACCCTTCCGAAAGTCGGAGAAGCTCAAGGATGGTACCGATCGATGCGCGCTACCCCATTTAGTGGGGGTACAGCCTACTTGCAAGTCTCTCCGACCTTCACAAAAAAAGTTATTCAAGAATATCTCTTTCTCCTATGTGCTTTCATCCCTAACCCTAACCCTAACCCTTCCGAAAGTCGGAGAAGCTCAAGAATGGTACCGATCGATGCGCGCTACCCCATTTAGTGGGGGTAGAGCCTACTTGCAAGTCTCTCCGACCTTCACAAAAAAAGTTATTCAAGAATATCTCCTCAGATTTGGGGGAATTTCGTCGGTCGACCTCTTCCGAAGGTCGTACAAGCTCGGGGATGGTACCAATCGATTCGCAGGACCCAAATTAGTCCAGATGCAACCACTTTCCAAGTCTCTCCGACCTTCACAAAAAAAGTTATTCAAGAATATCTCTTTCTCCTATGTGCTTTCATCCCTAACCCTAACCCTAACCCTTCCGAAAGTCGGAGAAGCTCAAGGATGGTACCGATCGATGCGCGCTACCCCATTTAGTGGGGGTAGAGCCTACTTGCAAGTCTCTCCGACCTTCACAAAAAAAGTTATTCAAGAATATCTCTTTCTCCTATGTGCTTTCATCCCTAACCCTAACCCTAACCCTTCCGAAAGTCGGAGAAGCTCAAGGATGGTACCGATCGATGCGCGCTACCCCATTTAGTGGGGGTAGAGCCTACTTGCAAGTCTCTCCGACCTTCACAAAAAAAGTTATTCAAGAATATCTCTTTCTCCTATGTGCTTTCATCCCTAACCCTAACCCTAACCCTTCCGAAAGTCGGAGAAGCTCAAGGATGGTACCGATCGATGCGCGCAACCCCATTTAGTGGGGGTAGAGCCTACTTGCAAGTCTCTCCGACCTTCACAAAAAAAGTAATTCAAGAATATCTCCTCAGATTTGGGGGAATTTCGTCGGTCGACCTCTTCCGAAGGTCGTACAAGCTCGGGGATGGTACCAATCGATCCGCAGGACCCAAATTAGTCCAGATGCAACCACTTTCCAAGTCTCTCCGACCTTCACAAAAAAAGTTATTCAAGAATATCTCTTTCTCCTATGTGCTTTCATCCCTAACCCTAACCCTAACTCTTCCGAAAGTCGGAGAAGCTCAAGGATGGTACCGATCGATGCGCGCTACCCCATTTAGTGGGGGTAGAGCCTACTTGCAAGTCTCTCCGACCTTCACAAAAAAAGTTATTCAAGAATATCTCTTTCTCCTATGTGCTTTCATCCCTAACCCTAACCCTTCCGAAAGTCGGAGAAGCTCAAGGATGGTACCGATCGATGCGCGCTACCCCATTTAGTGGGGGTAGAGCCTACTTGCAAGTCTCTCCGACCTTCACAAAAAAAGTTATTCAAGAATATCTCCTCAGATTTGGGGGAATTTCGTCGGTCGACCTCTTCCGAAGGTCGTACAAGCTCGGGGATGGTACCAATCGATCTGCAGGACCCAAATTAGTCCAGATGCAACCACTTTCCAAGTCTCTCCGACCTTCACAAAAAAAGTTATTCAAGAATATCTCTTTCTCCTATGTGCTTTCATCCCTAACCCTAACCCTTCCGAAAGTCGGAGAAGCTCAAGGATGGTACCGATCGATGCGCGCTACCCCATTTAGTGGGGGTAGAGCCTACTTGCAAGTCTCTCCGACCTTCACAAAAAAAGTTATTCAAGAATATCTCTTTCTCCTATGTGCTTTCATCCCTAACCCTAACCCTAACCCTTCCAAAAGTCGGAGAAGCTCAAGGATGGTACCGATCGATGTGCGCTACCCCATTTAGTGGGGGTAGAGCCTACTTGCAAGTCTCTCCGACCTTCACAAAAAAAGTTATTCAAGAATATCTCTTTCTCCTATGTGCTTTCATCCCTAACCCTAACCCTAACCCTTCCGAAAGTCGGAGAAGCTCAAGGATGGTACCGATCGATGTGCGCTACCCCATTTAGTGGGGGTAGAGCCTACTTGCAAGTCTCTCCGACCTTCACAAAAAAAGTTATTCAAGAATATCTCCTCAGATTTGGGGGAATTTCGTCGGTCGACCTCTTCCGAAGGTCGTACAAGCTCGGGGATGGTACCAATCGATCCGCAGGACCCAAATTAGTCCAGATGCAACCACTTTCCAAGTCTCTCCGACCTTCACAAAAAAAGTTATTCAAGAATATCTCTTTCTCCTATGTGCTTTCATCCCTAACCCTAACCCTAACCCTTCCAAAAGTCGGAGAAGCTCAAGGATGGTACCGATCGATGCGCGCTACCCCATTTAGTGGGGGTAGAGCCTACTTGCAAGTCTCTCCGACCTTCACAAAAAAAGTTATTCAAGAATATCTCTTTCTCCTATGTGCTTTCATCCCTAACCCTAACCCTAACCCTTCCGAAAGTCGGAGAAGCTCAAGGATGGTACCGATCGATGCGCGCTACCCCATTTAGTGGGGGTAGAGCCTACTTGCAAGTCTCTCCGACCTTCACAAAAAAAGTTATTCAAGAATATCTCTTTCTCCTATGTGCTTTCATCCCTAACCCTAACCCTAACCCTTCCGAAAGTCGGAGAAGCTCAAGGATGGTACCGATCGATGCGCGCTACCCCATTTAGTGGGGGTAGAGCCTACTTGCAAGTCTCTCCGACCTTCACAAAAAAAGTTATTCAAGAATATCTCCTCAGATTTGGGGGAATTTCGTCGGTCGACCTCTTCCGAAGGTCGTACAAGCTCGGGGATGGTACCAATCGATTCGCAGGACCCAAATTAGTCCAGATGCAACCACTTTCCACGTCTCTCCGACCTTCACAAAAAAAGTTATTCAAGAATATCTCTTTCTCCTATGTGCTTTCATCCCTAACCCTAACCCTAACCCTTCCGAAAGTCGGAAAAGCTCAAGGATGGTACCGATCGATGCGCGCTACCCCATTTAGTGGGGGTAGAGCCTACTTGCAAGTCTCTCCGACCTTCACAAAAAAAGTTATTCAAGAATATCTCTTTCTCCTATGTGCTTTCATCCCTAACCCTAACCCTAACCCTTCCGAAAGTCGGAGAAGCTCAAGGATGGTACCGATCGATGCGCGCTACCCCATTTAGTGGGGGTAGAGCCTACTTGCAAGTCTCTCCGACCTTCACAAAAAAAGTTATTCAAGAATATCTCTTTCTCCTATGTGCTTTCATCCCTAACCCTAACCCTAACCCTTCCGAAAGTCGGAGAAGCTCAAGGATGGTACCGATCGATGCGCGCTACCCCATTTAGTGGGGGTAGAGCCTACTTGCAAGTCTCTCCGACCTTCACAAAAAAAGTTATTCAAGAATATCTCTTTCTCCTATGTGCTTTCATCCCTAACCCTAACCCTAACCCTTCCGAAAGTCGGAGAAGCTCAAGGATGGTACCGATCGATGCGCGCAACCCCATTTAGTGGGGGTAGAGCCTACTTGCAAGTCTCTCCGACCTTCACAAAAAAAGTAATTCAAGAATATCTCCTCAGATTTGGGGGAATTTCGTCGGTCGACCTCTTCCGAAGGTCGTACAAGCTCGGGGATGGTACCAATCGATCCGCAGGACCCAAATTAGTCCAGATGCAACCACTTTCCAAGTCTCTCCGACCTTCACAAAAAAAGTTATTCAAGAATATCTCTTTCTCCTATGTGCTTTCATCCCTAACCCTAACCCTTCCAAAAGTCGGAGAAGCTCAAGGATGGTACCGATCGATGCGCGCTACCCCATTTAGTGGGGGTAGAGCCTACTTGCAAGTCTCTCCGACCTTCACAAAAAAAGTTATTCAAGAATATCTCTTTCTCCTATGTGCTTTCATCCCTAACCCTAACCCTAACCCTTCCGAAAGTCGGAGAAGCTCAAAGATGGTACCGATCGATGCGCGCTACCCCATTTAGTGGGGGTACAGCCTACTTGCAAGTCTCTCCGACCTTCACAAAAAAAGTTATTCAAGAATATCTCTTTCTCCTATGTGCTTTCATCCCTAACCCTAACCCTAACCCTTCCGAAAGTCGGAGAAGCTCAAGAATGGTACCGATCGATGCGCGCTACCCCATTTAGTGGGGGTAGAGCCTACTTGCAAGTCTCTCCGACCTTCACAAAAAAAGTTATTCAAGAATATCTCCTCAGATTTGGGGGAATTTCGTCGGTCGACCTCTTCCGAAGGTCGTACAAGCTCGGGGATGGTACCAATCGATTCGCAGGACCCAAATTAGTCCAGATGCAACCACTTTCCAAGTCTCTCCGACCTTCACAAAAAAAGTTATTCAAGAATATCTCTTTCTCCTATGTGCTTTCATCCCTAACCCTAACCCTAACCCTTCCGAAAGTCGGAGAAGCTCAAGGATGGTACCGATCGATGCGCGCTACCCCATTTAGTGGGGGTAGAGCCTACTTGCAAGTCTCTCCGACCTTCACAAAAAAAGTTATTCAAGAATATCTCTTTCTCCTATGTGCTTTCATCCCTAACCCTAACCCTAACCCTTCCGAAAGTCGGAGAAGCTCAAGGATGGTACCGATCGATGCGCGCTACCCCATTTAGTGGGGGTAGAGCCTACTTGCAAGTCTCTCCGACCTTCACAAAAAAAGTTATTCAAGAATATCTCTTTCTCCTATGTGCTTTCATCCCTAACCCTAACCCTAACCCTTCCGAATGTCGGAGAAGCTCAAGGATGGTACCGATCGATGCGCGCTACCCCATTTAGTGGGGGTAGAGCCTACTTGCAAGTCTCTCCGACCTTCACAAAAAAAGTTATTCAAGAATATCTCTTTCTCCTATGTGCTTTCATCCCTAACCCTAACCCTAACCCTTCCGAAAGTCGGAGAAGCTCAAGGATGGTACCGATCGATGCGCGCAACCCCATTTAGTGGGGGTAGAGCCTACTTGCAAGTCTCTCCGACCTTCACAAAAAAAGTAATTCAAGAATATCTCCTCAGATTTGGGGGAATTTCGTCGGTCGACCTCTTCCGAAGGTCGTACAAGCTCGGGGATGGTACCAATCGATCCGCAGGACCCAAATTAGTCCAGATGCAACCACTTTCCAAGTCTCTCCGACCTTCACAAAAAAAGTTATTCAAGAATATCTCTTTCTCCTATGTGCTTTCATCCCTAACCCTAACCCTAACTCTTCCGAAAGTCGGAGAAGCTCAAGGATGGTACCGATCGATGCGCGCTACCCCATTTAGTGGGGGTAGAGCCTACTTGCAAGTCTCTCCGACCTTCACAAAAAAAGTTATTCAAGAATATCTCTTTCTCCTATGTGCTTTCATCCCTAACCCTAACCCTAACCCTTCCGAAAGTCGGAGAAGCTCAAGGATGGTACCGATCGATGCGCGCTACCCCATTTAGTGGGGGTAGAGCCTACTTGCAAGTCTCTCCGACCTTCACAAAAAAAGTTATTCAAGAATATCTCCTCAGATTTGGGGGAATTTCGTCGGTCGACCTCTTCCGAAGGTCGTACAAGCTCGGGGATGGTACCAATCGATCCGCAGGACCCAAATTAGTCCAGATGCAACCACTTTCCAAGTCTCTCCGACCTTCACAAAAAAAGTTATTCAAGAATATCTCTTTCTCCTATGTGCTTTCATCCCTAACCCTAACCCTTCCGAAAGTCGGAGAAGCTCAAGGATGGTACCGATCGATGCGCGCTACCCCATTTAGTGGGGGTAGAGCCTACTTGCAAGTCTCTCCGACCTTCACAAAAAAAGTTATTCAAGAATATCTCTTTCTCCTATGTGCTTTCATCCCTAACCCTAACCCTAACCCTTCCAAAAGTCGGAGAAGCTCAAGGATGGTACCGATCGATGTGCGCTACCCCATTTAGTGGGGGTAGAGCCTACTTGCAAGTCTCTCCGACCTTCACAAAAAAAGTTATTCAAGAATATCTCTTTCTCCTATGTGCTTTCATCCCTAACCCTAACCCTAACCCTTCCGAAAGTCGGAGAAGCTCAAGGATGGTACCGATCGATGTGCGCTACCCCATTTAGTGGGGGTAGAGCCTACTTGCAAGTCTCTCCGACCTTCACAAAAAAAGTTATTCAAGAATATCTCCTCAGATTTGGGGGAATTTTGTCGGTCGACCTCTTCCGAAGGTCGTACAAGCTCGGGGATGGTACCAATCGATCCGCAGGACCCAAATTAGTCCAGATGCAACCACTTTCCAAGTCTCTCCGACCTTCACAAAAAAAGTTATTCAAGAATATCTCTTTCTCCTATGTGCTTTCATCCCTAACCCTAACCCTAACCCTTCCAAAAGTCGGAGAAGCTCAAGGATGGTACCGATCGATGCGCGCTACCCCATTTAGTGGGGGTAGAGCCTACTTGCAAGTCTCTCCGACCTTCACAAAAAAAGTTATTCAAGAATATCTCTTTCTCCTATGTGCTTTCATCCCTAACCCTAACCCTAACCCTTCCGAAAGTCGGAGAAGCTCAAGGATGGTACCGATCGATGCGCGCTACCCCATTTAGTGGGGGTAGAGCCTACTTGCAAGTCTCTCCGACCTTCACAAAAAAAGTTATTCAAGAATATCTCTTTCTCCTATGTGCTTTCATCCCTAACCCTAACCCTAACCCTTCCGAAAGTCGGAGAAGCTCAAGGATGGTACCGATCGATGCGCGCTACCCCATTTAGTGGGGGTAGAGCCTACTTGCAAGTCTCTCCGACCTTCACAAAAAAAGTTATTCAAGAATATCTCCTCAGATTTGGGGGAATTTCGTCGGTCGACCTCTTCCGAAGGTCGTACAAGCTCGGGGATGGTACCAATCGATTCGCAGGACCCAAATTAGTCCAGATGCAACCACTTTCCACGTCTCTCCGACCTTCACAAAAAAAGTTATTCAAGAATATCTCTTTCTCCTATGTGCTTTCATCCCTAACCCTAACCCTAACCCTTCCGAAAGTCGGAAAAGCTCAAGGATGGTACCGATCGATGCGCGCTACCCCATTTAGTGGGGGTAGAGCCTACTTGCAAGTCTCTCCGACCTTCACAAAAAAAGTTATTCAAGAATATCTCTTTCTCCTATGTGCTTTCATCCCTAACCCTAACCCTAACCCTTCCGAAAGTCGGAGAAGCTCAAGGATGGTACCGATCGATGCGCGCTACCCCATTTAGTGGGGGTAGAGCCTACTTGCAAGTCTCTCCGACCTTCACAAAAAAAGTTATTCAAGAATATCTCTTTCTCCTATGTGCTTTCATCCCTAACCCTAACCCTTCCGAAAGTCGGAGAAGCTCAAGGATGGTACCGATCGATGCGCGCTACCCCATTTAGTGGGGGTAGAGCCTACTTGCAAGTCTCTCCGACCTTCACAAAAAAAGTTATTCAAGAATATCTCTTTCTCCTATGTGCTTTCATCCCTAACCCTAACCCTAACCCTTCCGAAAGTCGGAGAAGCTCAAGGATGGTACCGATCGATGCGCGCAACCCCATTTAGTGGGGGTAGAGCCTACTTGCAAGTCTCTCCGACCTTCACAAAAAAAGTTATTCAAGAATATCTCCTCAGATTTGGGGGAATTTCGTCGGTCGACCTCTTCCGAAGGTCGTACAAGCTCGGGGATGGTACCAATCGATCCGCAGGACCCAAATTAGTCCAGATGCAACCACTTTCCAAGTCTCTCCGACCTTCACAAAAAAAGTTATTCAAGAATATCTCTTTCTCCTATGTGCTTTCATCCCTAACCCTAACCCTAACCCTTCCGAAAGTCGGAGAAGCTCAAGGATGGTACCGATCGATGCGCGCTACCCCATTTAGTGGGGGTAGAGCCTACTTGCAAGTCTCTCCGACCTTCACAAAAAAAGTTATTCAAGAATATCTCTTTCTCCTATGTGCTTTCATCCCTAACCCTAACCCTAACCCTTCCGAAAGTCGGAGAAGCTCAAGGATGGTACCGATCGATGCGCGCTACCCCATTTAGTGGGGGTAGAGCCTACTTGCAAGTCTCTCCGACCTTCTCAAAAAAAGTTATTCAAGAATATCTCTTTCTCCTATGTGCTTTCATCCCTAACCCTAACCCTAACCCTTCCGAAAGTCGGAGAAGCTCAAGGATGGTACCGATCGATGCGCGCTACCCCATTTAGTGGGGGTAGAGCCTACTTGCAAGTCTCTCCGACCTTCACAAAAAAAGTTATTCAAGAATATCTCTTTCTCCTATGTGCTTTCATCCCTAACCCTAACCCTAACCCTTCCGAAAGTCGGAGAAGCTCAAGGATGGTACCGATCGATGCGCGCTACCCCATTTAGTGGGGGTAGAGCCTACTTGCAAGTCTTTCCGACCTTCACAAAAAAAGTTATTCAAGAATATCTCTTTCTCCTATGTGCTTTCATCCCTAACCCTAACCCTAACCCTTCCGAAAGTCGGAGAAGCTCAAGGATGGTACCGATCGATGCGCGCTACCCTATTTAGTGGGGGTAGAGCCTACTTGCAAGTCTTTCCGACCTTCACAAAAAAAGTTATTCAAGAATATCTCTTTCTCCTATGTGCTTTCATCCCTAACCCTAACCCTAACCCTTCCGAAAGTCGGAGAAGCTCAAGGATGGTACCGATCGATGCGCGCTACCCCATTTAGTGGGGGTAGAGCCTACTTGCAAGTCTCTCCGACCTTCACAAAAAAAGTTATTCAAGAATATCTCTTTCTCCTATGTGCTTTCATCCCTAACCCTAACCCTAACCCTTCCGAAAGTCGGAGAAGCTCAAGGATGGTACCGATCGATGTGCGCTACCCCATTTAGTGGGGGTAGAGCCTACTTGCAAGTCTCTCCGACCTTCACAAAAAAAGTTATTCAAGAATATCTCCTCAGATTTGGGGGAATTTCGTCGGTCGACCTCTTCCGAAGGTCGTACAAGCTCGGGGATGGTACCAATCGATCCGCAGGACCCAAATTAGTCCAGATGCAACCACTTTTCAAGTCTCTCCGACCTTCACAAAAAAAGTTATTCAAGAATATCTCTTTCTCCTATGTGCTTTCATCCCTAACCCTAACCCTTCCGAAAGTCGGAGAAGCTCAAGGATGGTACCGATCGATGCGCGCTACCCTATTTAGTGGGGGTAGAGCCTACTTGCAAGTCTCTCCGACCTTCACAAAAAAAGTTATTCAAGAATATCTCTTTCTCCTATGTGCTTTCAGCCCTAACCCTAACCCTAACCCTTCCGAAAGTCGGAGAAGCTCAAGGATGGTACCGATCGATGCGCGCTACCCCATTTAGTGGGGGTAGAGCCTACTTGCAAGTCTCTCCGACCTTCACAAAAAAGTTATTCAAGAATATCTCCTCAGATTTGGGGGAATTTCGTCGGTCGACCTCTTCCGAAGGTCGTACAAGCTCGGGGATGGTACCAATCGATTCGCAGGACCCAAATTAGTCCAGATGCAACCACTTTCCAAGTCTCTCCGACCTTCACAAAAAAAGTTATTCAAGAATATCTCTTTCTCCTATGTGCTTTCATCCCTAACCCTAACCCTAACCCTTCCGAAAGTCGGAGAAGCTCAAGGATGGTACCGATCGATGCGCGCTACCCCATTTAGTGGGGGTAGAGCCTACTTGCAAGTCTCTCCGACCTTCACAAAAAAAGTTATTCAAGAATATCTCTTTCTCCTATGTGCTTTCATCCCTAACCCTAACCCTTCCGAAAGTCGGAGAAGCTCAAGGATGGTACCGATCGATGCGCGCTACCCCATTTAGTGGGGGTAGAGCCTACTTGCAAGTCTCTCCGACCTTCACAAAAAAAGTTATTCAAGAATATCTCTTTCTCCTATGTGCTTTCATCCCTAACCCTAACCCTAACCCTTCCGAAAGTCGGAGAAGCTCAAGGATGGTACCGATCGATGCGCGCTACCCCATTTAGTGGGGGTAGAGCCTACTTGCAAGTCTCTCCGACCTTCACAAAAAAAGTTATTCAAGAATATCTCTTTCTCCTATGTGCTTTCATCCCTAACCCTAACCCTAACCCTTCCGAAAGTCGGAGAAGCTCAAGGATGGTACCGATCGATGCGCGCAACCCCATTTAGTGGGGGTAGAGCCTACTTGCAAGTCTCTCCGACCTTCACAAAAAAAGTAATTCAAGAATATCTCCTCAGATTTGGGGGAATTTCGTCGGTCGACCTCTTCCGAAGGTCGTACAAGCTCGGGGATGGTACCAATCGATCCGCAGGACCCAAATTAGTCCAGATGCAACCACTTTCCAAGTCTCTCCGACCTTCACAAAAAAAGTTATTCAAGAATATCTCTTTCTCCTATGTGCTTTCATCCCTAACCCTAACCCTAACTCTTCCGAAAGTCGGAGAAGCTCAAGGATGGTACCGATCGATGCGCGCTACCCCATTTAGTGGGGGTAGAGCCTACTTGCAAGTCTCTCCGACCTTCACAAAAAAAGTTATTCAAGAATATCTCTTTCTCCTATGTGCTTTCATCCCTAACCCTAACCCTAACCCTTCCGAAAGTCGGAGAAGCTCAAGGATGGTACCGATCGATGCGCGCAACCCCATTTAGTGGGGGTAGAGCCTACTTGCAAGTCTCTCCGACCTTCACAAAAAAAGTTATTCAAGAATATCTCCTCAGATTTGGGGGAATTTCGTCGGTCGACCTCTTCCGAAGGTCGTACAAGCTCGGGGATGGTACCAATCGATCCGCAGGACCCAAATTAGTCCAGATGCAACCACTTTCCAAGTCTCTCCGACCTTCACAAAAAAAGTTATTCAAGAATATCTCTTTCTCCTATGTGCTTTCATCCCTAACCCTAACCCTAACCCTTCCGAAAGTCGGAGAAGCTCAAGGATGGTACCGATCGATGCGCGCTACCCCATTTAGTGGGGGTAGAGCCTACTTGCAAGTCTCTCCGACCTTCACAAAAAAAGTTATTCAAGAATATCTCTTTCTCCTATGTGCTTTCATCCCTAACCCTAACCCTAACCCTTCCGAAAGTCGGAGAAGCTCAAGGATGGTACCGATCGATGCGCGCAACCCCATTTAGTGGGGGTAGAGCCTACTTGCAAGTCTCTCCGACCTTCACAAAAAAAGTTATTCAAGAATATCTCCTCAGATTTGGGGGAATTTCGTCGGTCGACCTCTTCCGAAGGTCGTACAAGCTCGGGGATGGTACCAATCGATCTGCAGGACCCAAATTAGTCCAGATGCAACCACTTTCCAAGTCTCTCCGACCTTCACAAAAAAAGTTATTCAAGAATATCTCTTTCTCCTATGTGCTTTCATCCCTAACCCTAACCCTAACCCTTCCGAAAGTCGGAGAAGCTCAAGGATGGTACCGATCGATGCGCGCAACCCCATTTAGTGGGGGTAGAGCCTACTTGCAAGTCTCTCCGACCTTCACAAAAAAAGTAATTCAAGAATATCTCCTCAGATTTGGGGGAATTTCGTCGGTCGACCTCTTCCGAAGGTCGTACAAGCTCGGGGATGGTACCAATCGATCCGCAGGACCCAAATTAGTCCAGATGCAACCACTTTCCAAGTCTCTCCGACCTTCACAAAAAAAGTTATTCAAGAATATCTCTTTCTCCTATGTGCTTTCATCCCTAACCCTAACCCTAACCCTTCCGAAAGTCGGAGAAGCTCAAGGATGGTACCGATCGATGCGCGCAACCCCATTTAGTGGGGGTAGAGCCTACTTGCAAGTCTCTCCGACCTTCACAAAAAAAGTTATTCAAGAATATCTCCTCAGATTTGGGGGAATTTCGTCGGTCGACCTCTTCCGAAGGTCGTACAAGCTCGGGGATGGTACCAATCGATCTGCAGGACCCAAATTAGTCCAGATGCAACCACTTTCCAAGTCTCTCCGACCTTCACAAAAAAAGTTATTCAAGAATATCTCTTTCTCCTATGTGCTTTCATCCCTAACCCTAACCCTAACCCTTCCGAAAGTCGGAGAAGCTCAAGGATGGTACCGATCGATGCGCGCAACCCCATTTAGTGGGGGTAGAGCCTACTTGCAAGTCTCTCCGACCTTCACAAAAAAAGTAATTCAAGAATATCTCCTCAGATTTGGGGGAATTTCGTCGGTCGACCTCTTCCGAAGGTCGTACAAGCTCGGGGATGGTACCAATCGATCCGCAGGACCCAAATTAGTCCAGATGCAACCACTTTCCAAGTCTCTCCGACCTTCACAAAAAAAGTTATTCAAGAATATCTCTTTCTCCTATGTGCTTTCATCCCTAACCCTAACCCTAACCCTTCCGAAAGTCGGAGAAGCTCAAGGATGGTACCGATCGATGTGCGCTACCCCATTTAGTGGGGGTAGAGCCTACTTGCAAGTCTCTCCGACCTTCACAAAAAAAGTTATTCAAGAATATCTCTTTCTCCTATGTGCTTTCATCCCTAACCCTAACCCTAACCCTTCCGAAAGTCGGAGAAGCTCAAGGATGGTACCGATCGATGCGCGCAACCCCATTTAGTGGGGGTAGAGCCTACTTGCAAGTCTCTCCGACCTTCACAAAAAAAGTTATTCAAGAATATCTCCTCAGATTTGGGGGAATTTCGTCGGTCGACCTCTTCCGAAGGTCGTACAAGCTCGGGGATGGTACCAATCGATCTGCAGGACCCAAATTAGTCCAGATGCAACCACTTTCCAAGTCTCTCCGACCTTCACAAAAAAAGTTATTCAAGAATATCTCTTTCTCCTATGTGCTTTCATCCCTAACCCTAACCCTAACCCTTCCGAAAGTCGGAGAAGCTCAAGGATGGTACCGATCGATGCGCGCTACCCCATTTAGTGGGGGTAGAGCCTACTTGCAAGTCTCTCCGACCTTCACAAAAAAAGTTATTCAAGAATATCTCTTTCTCCTATGTGCTTTCATCCCTAACCCTAACCCTAACCCTTCCGAAAGTCGGAGAAGCTCAAGGATGGTACCGATCGATGCGCGCAACCCCATTTAGTGGGGGTAGAGCCTACTTGCAAGTCTCTCCGACCTTCACAAAAAAAGTTATTCAAGAATATCTCCTCAGATTTGGGGGAATTTCGTCGGTCGACCTCTTCCGAAGGTCGTACAAGCTCGGGGATGGTACCAATCGATCCGCAGGACCCAAATTAGTCCAGATGCAACCACTTTCCAAGTCTCTCCGACCTTCACAAAAAAAGTTATTCAAGAATATCTCTTTCTCCTATGTGCTTTCATCCCTAACCCTAACCCTAACCCTTCCGAAAGTCGGAGAAGCTCAAGGATGGTACCGATCGATGCGCGCTACCCCATTTAGTGGGGGTAGAGCCTACTTGCAAGTCTCTCCGACCTTCACAAAAAAAGTTATTCAAGAATATCTCTTTCTCCTATGTGCTTTCATCCCTAACCCTAACCCTAACCCTTCCGAAAGTCGGAGAAGCTCAAGGATGGTACCGATCGATGTGCGCTACCCCATTTAGTGGGGGTAGAGCCTACTTGCAAGTCTCTCCGACCTTCACAAAAAAAGTTATTCAAGAATATCTCCTCAGATTTGGGGGAATTTCGTCGGTCGACCTCTTCCGAAGGTCGTACAAGCTCGGGGATGGTACCAATCGATCCGCAGGACCCAAATTAGTCCAGATGCAACCACTTTCCAAGTCTCTCCGACCTTCACAAAAAAAGTTATTCAAGAATATCTCTTTCTCCTATGTGCTTTCATCCCTAACCCTAACCCTTCCGAAAGTCGGAGAAGCTCAAGGATGGTACCGATCGATGCGCGCTACCCCATTTAGTGGGGGTAGAGCCTACTTGCAAGTCTCTCCGACCTTCACAAAAAAAGTTATTCAAGAATATCTCTTTCTCCTATGTGCTTTCATCCCTAACCCTAACCCTAACCCTTCCGAAAGTCGGAGAAGCTCAAGGATGGTACCGATCGATGCGCGCTACCCCATTTAGTGGGGGTAGAGCCTACTTGCAAGTCTCTCCGACCTTCACAAAAAAAGTTATTCAAGAATATCTCTTTCTCCTATGTGCTTTCATCCCTAACCCTAACCCTAACCCTTCCGAAAGTCGGAGAAGCTCAAGGATGGTACCGATCGATGCGCGCAACCCCATTTAGTGGGGGTAGAGCCTACTTGCAAGTCTCTCCGACCTTCACAAAAAAAGTTATTCAAGAATATCTCCTCAGATTTGGGGGAATTTCGTCGGTCGACCTCTTCCGAAGGTCGTACAAGCTCGGGGATGGTACCAATCGATCCGCAGGACCCAAATTAGTCCAGATGCAACCACTTTCCAAGTCTCTCCGACCTTCACAAAAAAAGTTATTCAAGAATATCTCTTTCTCCTATGTGCTTTCATCCCTAACCCTAACCCTAACCCTTCCGAAAGTCGGAGAAGCTCAAGGATGGTACCGATCGATGCGCGCTACCCCATTTAGTGGGGGTAGAGCCTACTTGCAAGTCTCTCCGACCTTCACAAAAAAAGTTATTCAAGAATATCTCTTTCTCCTATGTGCTTTCATCCCTAACCCTAACCCTTCCGAAAGTCGGAGAAGCTCAAGGATGGTACCGATCGATGCGCGCAACCCCATTTAGTGGGGGTAGAGCCTACTTGCAAGTCTCTCCGACCTTCACAAAAAAAGTTATTCAAGAATATCTCCTCAGATTTGGGGGAATTTCGTCGGTCGACCTCTTCCGAAGGTCGTACAAGCTCGGGGATGGTACCAATCGATCCGCAGGACCCAAATTAGTCCAGATGCAACCACTTTCCAAGTCTCTCCGACCTTCACAAAAAAAGTTATTCAAGAATATCTCTTTCTCCTATGTGCTTTCATCCCTAACCCTAACCCTAACCCTTCCGAAAGTCGGAGAAGCTCAAGGATGGTACCGATCGATGCGCGCTACCCCATTTAGTGGGGGTAGAGCCTACTTGCAAGTCTCTCCGACCTTCACAAAAAAAGTTATTCAAGAATATCTCTTTCTCCTATGTGCTTTCATCCCTAACCCTAACCCTTCCGAAAGTCGGAGAAGCTCAAGGATGGTACCGATCGATGCGCGCAACCCCATTTAGTGGGGGTAGAGCCTACTTGCAAGTCTCTCCGACCTTCACAAAAAAAGTTATTCAAGAATATCTCCTCAGATTTGGGGGAATTTCGTCGGTCGACCTCTTCCGAAGGTCGTACAAGCTCGGGGATGGTACCAATCGATCCGCAGGACCCAAATTAGTCCAGATGCAACCACTTTCCAAGTCTCTCCGACCTTCACAAAAAAAGTTATTCAAGAATATCTCTTTCTCCTATGTGCTTTCATCCCTAACCCTAACCCTAACCCTTCCAAAAGTCGGAGAAGCTCAAGGATGGTACCGATCGATGCGCGCTACCCCATTTAGTGGGGGTAGAGCCTACTTGCAAGTCTCTCCGACCTTCACAAAAAAAGTTATTCAAGAATATCTCTTTCTCCTATGTGCTTTCATCCCTAACCCTAACCCTAACCCTTCCGAAAGTCGGAGAAGCTCAAGGATGGTACCGATCGATGTGCGCTACCCCATTTAGTGGGGGTAGAGCCTACTTGCAAGTCTCTCCGACCTTCACAAAAAAAGTTATTCAAGAATATCTCCTCAGATTTGGGGGAATTTCGTCGGTCGACCTCTTCCGAAGGTCGTACAAGCTCGGGGATGGTACCAATCGATCCGCAGGACCCAAATTAGTCCAGATGCAACCACTTTCCAAGTCTCTCCGACCTTCACAAAAAAAGTTATTCAAGAATATCTCTTTCTCCTATGTGCTTTCATCCCTAACCCTAACCCTAACCCTTCCGAAAGTCGGAGAAGCTCAAGGATGGTACCGATCGATGCGCGCTACCCCATTTAGTGGGGGTAGAGCCTACTTGCAAGTCTCTCCGACCTTCACAAAAAAAGTTATTCAAGAATATCTCTTTCTCCTATGTGCTTTCATCCCTAACCCTAACCCTAACCCTTCCGAAAGTCGGAGAAGCTCAAGGATGGTACCGATCGATGCGCGCTACCCCATTTAGTGGGGGTAGAGCCTACTTGCAAGTCTCTCCGACCTTCACAAAAAAAGTTATTCAAGAATATCTCTTTCTCCTATGTGCTTTCATCCCTAACCCTAACCCTAACCCTTCCGAAAGTCGGAGAAGCTCAAGGATGGTACCGATCGATGCGCGCTACCCCATTTAGTGGGGGTAGAGCCTACTTGCAAGTCTCTCCGACCTTCACAAAAAAAGTTATTCAAGAATATCTCTTTCTCCTATGTGCTTTCATCCCTAACCCTAACCCTAACCCTTCCAAAAGTCGGAGAAGCTCAAGGATGGTACCGATCGATGCGCGCTACCCCATTTAGTGGGGGTAGAGCCTACTTGCAAGTCTCTCTGACCTTCACAAAAAAAGTTATTCAAGAATATCTCTTTCTCCTATGTGCTTTCATCCCTAACCCTAACCCTAACCCTTCCGAAAGTCGGAGAAGCTCAAGAATTGTACCGATCGATGTGCGCTACCCCATTTAGTGGGGGTAGAGCCTACTTGCAAGTCTCTCCGACCTTCACAAAAAAAGTTATTCAAGAATATCTCCTCAGATTTGGGGGAATTTCGTCGGTCGACCTCTTCCGAAGGTCGTACAAGCTCGGGGATGGTACCAATCGATCCGCAGGACCCAAATTAGTCCAGATGCAACCACTTTCCAAGTCTCTCCGACCTTCACAAAAAAAGTTATTCAAGAATATCTCTTTCTCCTATGTGCTTTCATCCCTAACCCTAACCCTAACCCTTCCGAAAGTCGGAGAAGCTCAAGGGTGGTACCGATCGATGCGCGCTACCCTATTTAGTGGGGGTAGAGCCTACTTGCAAGTCTTTCCGACCTTCACAAAAAAAGTTATTCAAGAATATCTCTTTCTCCTATGTGCTTTCATCCCTAACCCTAACCCTAACCCTTCCGAAAGTCGGAGAAGCTCAAGGATGGTACCGATCGATGCGCGCTACCCCATTTAGTGGGGGTAGAGCCTACTTGCAAGTCTCTCCGACCTTCACAAAAAAAGTTATTCAAGAATATCTCTTTCTCCTATGTGCTTTCATCCCTAACCCTAACCCTAACCCTTCCGAAAGTCGGAGAAGCTCAAGGATGGTACCGATCGATGTGCGCTACCCCATTTAGTGGGGGTAGAGCCTACTTGCAAGTCTCTCCGACCTTCACAAAAAAAGTTATTCAAGAATATCTCCTCAGATTTGGGGGAATTTCGTCGGTCGACCTCTTCCGAAGGTCGTACAAGCTCGGGGATGGTACCAATCGATCCGCAGGACCCAAATTAGTCCAGATGCAACCACTTTCCAAGTCTCTCCGACCTTCACAAAAAAAGTTATTCAAGAATATCTCTTTCTCCTATGTGCTTTCATCCCTAACCCTAACCCTAACCCTTCCGAAAGTCGGAGAAGCTCAAAGATGGTACCGATCGATGCGCGCTACCCTATTTAGTGGGGGTAGAGCCTACTTGCAAGTCTCTCCGACCTTCACAAAAAAAGTTATTCAAGAATATCTCTTTCTCCTATGTGCTTTCATCCCTAACCCTAACCCTTCCGAAAGTCGGAGAAGCTCAAGGATGGTACCGATCGATGCGCGCTACCCCATTTAGTGGGGGTAGAGCCTACTTGCAAGTCTCTCCGACCTTCACAAAAAAAGTTATTCAAGAATATCTCTTTCTCCTATGTGCTTTCATCCCTAACCCTAACCCTAACCCTTCCGAAAGTCGGAGAAGCTCAAGGATGGTACCGATCGATGCGCGCTACCCCATTTAGTGGGGGTAGAGCCTACTTGCAAGTCTCTCCGACCTTCACAAAAAAAGTTATTCAAGAATATCTCCTCAGATTTGGGGGAATTTCGTCGGTCGACCTCTTCCGAAGGTCGTACAAGCTCGGGGATGGTACCAATCGATCCGCAGGACCCAAATTAGTCCAGATGCAACCACTTTCCAAGTCTCTCCGACCTTCACAAAAAAAGTTATTCAAGAATATCTCTTTCTCCTATGTGCTTTCATCCCTAACCCTAACCCTAACCCTTCCGAATGTCGGAGAAGCTCAAAGATGGTACCGATCGATGCGCGCTACCCCATTTAGTGGGGGTAGAGCCTACTTGCAAGTCTCTCCGACCTTCACCAAAAAAGTTATTCAAGAATATCTCTTTCTCCTATGTGCATTCATCCCTAACCCTAACCCTAACCCTTCCGAAAGTCGGAGAAGCTCAAGGATGGTACCGATCGATGCGCGCTACCCCATTTAGTGGGGGTAGAGCCTACTTGCAAGTCTCTCCGACCTTCACAAAAAAAGTTATTCAAGAATATCTCTTTCTCCTATGTGCTTTCATCCCTAACCCTAACCCTAACCCTTCCGAAAGTCAGAGAAGCTCAAGGATGGTACCGATCGATGCGCGCTACCCCATTTAGTGGGGGTAGAGCCTACTTGCAAGTCTCTCCGACCTTCACAAAAAAAGTTATTCAAGAATATCTCTTTCTCCTATGTGCTTTCATCCCTAACCCTAACCCTAACCCTTCCAAAAGTCGGAGAAGCTCAAGGATGGTACCGATCGATGCGCGCTACCCCATTTAGTGGGGGTAGAGCCTACTTGCAAGTCTCTCCGACCTTCACAAAAAAAGTTATTCAAGAATATCTCTTTCTCCTATGTGCTTTCATCCCTAACCCTAACCCTAACCCTTCCGAAAGTCGGAGAAGCTCAAGGATGGTACCGATTGATGCGCGCTACCCCATTTAGTGGGGGTAGAGCCTACTTGCAAGTCTCTCCGACCTTCACCAAAAAAGTTATTCAAGAATATCTCTTTCTCCTATGTGCATTCATCCCTAACCCTAACCCTAACCCTTCCGAAAGTCGGAGAAGCTCAAGGATGGTACCGATCGATGCGCGCTACCCCATTTAGTGGGGGTAGAGCCTACTTGCAAGTCTCTCCGACCTTCACAAAAAAAGTTATTCAAGAATATCTCTTTCTCCTATGTGCTTTCATCCCTAACCCTAACCCTAACCCTTCCGAAAGTCAGAGAAGCTCAAGGATGGTACCGATCGATGCGCGCTACCCCATTTAGTGGGGGTAGAGCCTACTTGCAAGTCTCTCCGACCTTCACAAAAAAAGTTATTCAAGAATATCTCTTTCTCCTATGTGCTTTCATCCCTAACCCTAACCCTAACCCTTCCAAAAGTCGGAGAAGCTCAAGGATGGTACCGATCGATGCGCGCTACCCCATTTAGTGGGGGTAGAGCCTACTTGCAAGTCTCTCCGACCTTCACAAAAAAAGTTATTCAAGAATATCTCTTTCTCCTATGTGCTTTCATCCCTAACCCTAACCCTAACCCTTCCGAAAGTCGGAGAAGCTCAAGGATGGTACCGATCGATGTGCGCTACCCCATTTAGTGGGGGTAGAGCCTACTTGCAAGTCTCTCCGACCTTCACAAAAAAAGTTATTCAAGAATATCTCCTCAGATTTGGGGGAATTTCGTCGGTCGACCTCTTCCGAAGGTCGTACAAGCTCGGGGATGGTACCAATCGATCCGCAGGACCCAAATTAGTCCAGATGCAACCACTTTCCAAGTCTCTCCGACCTTCACAAAAAAAGTTATTCAAGAATATCTCTTTCTCCTATGTGCTTTCATCCCTAACCCTAACCCTAACCCTTCCGAAAGTCGGAGAAGCTCAAGGATGGTACCGATCGATGCGCGCTACCCTATTTAGTGGGGGTAGAGCCTACTTGCAAGTCTTTCCGACCTTCACAAAAAAAGTTATTCAAGAATATCTCTTTCTCCTATGTGCTTTCATCCCTAACCCTAACCCTAACCCTTCCGAAAGTCGGAGAAGCTCAAGGATGGTACCGATCGATGCGCGTTACCCCATTTAGTGGGGGTAGAGCCTACTTGCAAGTCTCTCCGACCTTCACAAAAAAAGTTATTCAAGAATATCTCTTTCTCCTATGTGCTTTCATCCCTAACCCTAACCCTAACCCTTCCGAAAGTCGGAGAAGCTCAAGGATGGTACCGATCGATGCGCGCAACCCCATTTAGTGGGGGTAGAGCCTACTTGCAAGTCTCTCCGACCTTCACAAAAAAAGTAATTCAAGAATATCTCCTCAGATTTGGGGGAATTTCGTCGGTCGACCTCTTCCAAAGGTCGTACAAGCTCGGGGATGGTACCAATCGATCCGCAGGACCCAAATTAGTCCAGATGCAACCACTTTCCAAGTCTCTCCGACCTTCACAAAAAAAGTTATTCAAGAATATCTCTTTCTCCTATGTGCTTTCATCCCTAACCCTAACCCTAACCCTTCCGAAAGTCGGAGAAGCTCAAGGATGGTACCGATCGATGCGCGCTACCCCATTTAGTGGGGGTAGAGCCTACTTGCAAGTCTCTCCGACCTTCACAAAAAAAGTTATTCAAGAATATCTCTTTCTCCTATGTGCTTTCATCCCTAACCCTAACCCTAACCCTTCCGAAAGTCGGAGAAGCTCAAGGATGGTACCGATCGATGCGCGCAACCCCATTTAGTGGGGGTAGAGCCTACTTGCAAGTCTCTCCGACCTTCACAAAAAAAGTTATTCAAGAATATCTCCTCAGATTTGGGGGAATTTCGTCGGTCGACCTCTTCCGAAGGTCGTACAAGCTCGGGGATGGTACCAATCGATCTGCAGGACCCAAATTAGTCCAGATGCAACCACTTTCCAAGTCTCTCCGACCTTCACAAAAAAAGTTATTCAAGAATATCTCTTTCTCCTATGTGCTTTCATCCCTAACCCTAACCCTAACCCTTCCGAAAGTCGGAGAAGCTCAAGGATGGTACCGATCGATGCGCGCTACCCCATTTAGTGGGGGTAGAGCCTACTTGCAAGTCTCTCCGACCTTCACAAAAAAAGTTATTCAAGAATATCTCCTCAGATTTGGGGGAATTTCGTCGGTCGACCTCTTCCGAAGGTCGTACAAGCTCGGAGATGGTATAAATCGATCCGCAGGACCCAAATTAGTCCAGATGCAACCACTTTCCAAGTCTCTCCGACCTTCACAAAAAAAGTTATTCAAGAATATCTCTTTCTCCTATGTGCTTTCATCCCTAACCCTAACCCTAACCCTTCCGAAAGTCGGAGAAGCTCAAGGATGGTACCGATCGATGCGCGCTACCCCATTTAGTGGGGGTAGAGCCTACTTGCAAGTCTCTCCGACCTTCACAAAAAAAGTTATTCAAGAATATCTCCTCAGATTTGGGGGAATTTCGTCGGTCGACCTCTTCCGAAGGTCGTACAAGCTCGGGGATGGTACCAATCGATCCGCAGGACCCAAATTAGTCCAGATGCAACCACTTTCCAAGTCTCTCCGACCTTCACAAAAAAAGTTATTCAAGAATATCTCTTTCTCCTATGTGCTTTCATCCCTAACCCTAACCCTAACCCTTCCGAAAGTCGGAGAAGCTCAAGGATGGTACCGATCGATGCGCGCTACCCCATTTAGTGGGGGCAGAGCCTACTTGCAAGTCTCTCCGACCTTCACAAAAAAAGTTATTCAAGAATATCTCTTTCTCCTATGTGCTTTCATCCCTAACCCTAACCCTAACCCTTCCGAAAGTCGGAGAAGCTCAAGGATGGTACCGATCGATGCGCGCTACCCCATTTAGTGGGGGTAGAGCCTACTTGCAAGTCTCTCCGACCTTCACAAAAAAAGTTATTCAAGAATATCTCTTTCTCCTATGTGCTTTCATCCCTAACCCTAACCCTAACCCTTCCGAAAGTCGGAGAAGCTCAAGGATGGTACCGATCGATGCGCGCTACCCCATTTAGTGGGGGTAGAGCCTACTTGCAAGTCTCTCCGACCTTCACAAAAAAAGTTATTCAAGAATATCTCTTTCTCCTATGTGCTTTCATCCCTAACCCTAACCCTAACCCTTCCGAAAGTCGGAGAAGCTCAAGGATGGTACCGATCGATGCGCGCAACCCCATTTAGTGGGGGTAGAGCCTACTTGCAAGTCTCTCCGACCTTCACAAAAAAAGTAATTCAAGAATATCTCCTCAGATTTGGGGGAATTTCGTCGGTCGACCTCTTCCGAAGGTCGTACAAGCTCGGGGATGGTACCAATCGATCCGCAGGACCCAAATTAGTCCAGATGCAACCACTTTCCAAGTCTCTCCGACCTTCACAAAAAAAGTTATTCAAGAATATCTCTTTCTCCTATGTGCTTTCATCCCTAACCCTAACCCTAACCCTTACGAAAGTCGGAGAAGCTCAAGGATGGTACCGATCGATGCGCGCTACCCCATTTAGTGGGGGCAGAGCCTACTTGCAAGTCTCTCCGACCTTCACAAAAAAAGTTATTCAAGAATATCTCTTTCTCCTATGTGCTTTCATCCCTAACCCTAACCCTAACCCTTCCGAAAGTCGGAGAAGCTCAAGGATGGTACCGATCGATGCGCGCTACCCCATTTAGTGGGGGTAGAGCCAACTTGCAAGTCTCTCCGACCTTCACAAAAAAAGTTATTCAAGAATATCTCTTTCTCCTATGTGCTTTCATCCCTAACCCTAACCCTAACCCTTCCGAAAGTCGGAGAAGCTCAAAGATGGTACCGATCGATGCGCGCTACCCCATTTAGTGGGGGTAGAGCCTACTTGCAAGTCTCTCCGACCTTCACAAAAAAAGTTATTCAAGAATATCTCCTCAGATTTGGGGGAATTTCGTCGGTCGACCTCTTCCAAAGGTCGTACAAGCTCGGGGATGGTACCAATCGATCCGCAGGACCCAAATTAGTCCAGATGCAACCACTTTCCAAGTCTCTCCGACCTTCACAAAAAAAGTTATTCAAGAATATCTCTTTCTCCTATGTGCTTTCATCCCTAACCCTAACCCTAACCCTTCCGAAAGTCGGAGAAGCTCAAGGATGGTACCGATCGATGCGCGCTACCCCATTTAGTGGGGGCAGAGCCTACTTGCAAGTCTCTCCGACCTTCACAAAAAAAGTTATTCAAGAATATCTCTTTCTCCTATGTGCTTTCATCCCTAACCCTAACCCTAACCCTTCCGAAAGTCGGAGAAGCTCAAGGATGGTACCGATCGATGCGCGCTACCCCATTTAGTGGGGGTAGAGCCTACTTGCAAGTCTCTCCGACCTTCACAAAAAAAGTTATTCAAGAATATCTCTTTCTCCTATGTGCTTTCATCCCTAACCCTAACCCTAACCCTTCCGAAAGTCGGAGAAGCTCAAGGATGGTACCGATCGATGCGCGCTACCCCATTTAGTGGGGGTAGAGCCTACTTGCAAGTCTCTCCGACCTTCACAAAAAAAGTTATTCAAGAATATCTCTTTCTCCTATGTGCTTTCATCCCTAACCCTAACCCTAACCCTTCCGAAAGTCGGAGAAGCTCAAGGATGGTACCGATCGATGCGCGCAACCCCATTTAGTGGGGGTAGAGCCTACTTGCAAGTCTCTCCGACCTTCACAAAAAAAGTAATTCAAGAATATCTCCTCAGATTTGGGGGAATTTCGTCGGTCGACCTCTTCCGAAGGTCGTACAAGCTCGGGGATGGTACCAATCGATCCGCAGGACCCAAATTAGTCCAGATGCAACCACTTTCCAAGTCTCTCCGACCTTCACAAAAAAAGTTATTCAAGAATATCTCTTTCTCCTATGTGCTTTCATCCCTAACCCTAACCCTAACCCTTCCGAAAGTCGGAGAAGCTCAAAGATGGTACCGATCGATGCGCGCTACCCCATTTAGTGGGGGTAGAGCCTACTTGCAAGTCTCTCCGACCTTCACAAAAAAAGTTATTCAAGAATATCTCTTTCTCCTATGTGCTTTCATCCCTAACCCTAACCCTAACCCTTCCGAAAGTCGGAGAAGCTCAAGGATGGTACCGATCGATGCGCGCAACCCCATTTAGTGGGGGTAGAGCCTACTTGCAAGTCTCTCCGACCTTCACAAAAAAAGTTATTCAAGAATATCTCCTCAGATTTGGGGGAATTTCGTCGGTCGACCTCTTCCGAAGGTCGTACAAGCTCGGGGATGGTACCAATCGATCCGCAGGACCCAAATTAGTCCAGATGCAACCACTTTCCAAGTCTCTCCGACCTTCACAAAAAAAGTTATTCAAGAATATCTCTTTCTCCTATGTGCTTTCATCCCTAACCCTAACCCTAACCCTTCCGAAAGTCGGAGAAGCTCAAGGATGGTACCGATCGATGCGCGCTACCCCATTTAGTGGGGGTAGAGCCTACTTGCAAGTCTCTCCGACCTTCACAAAAAAAGTTATTCAAGAATATCTCCTCAGATTTGGGGGAATTTCGTCGGTCGACCTCTTCCGAAGGTCGTACAAGCTCGGAGATGGTATAAATCGATCCGCAGGACCCAAATTAGTCCAGATGCAACCACTTTCCAAGTCTCTCCGACCTTCACAAAAAAAGTTATTCAAGAATATCTCTTTCTCCTATGTGCTTTCATCCCTAACCCTAACCCTAACCCTTCCGAAAGTCGGAGAAGCTCAAGGATGGTACCGATCGATGCGCGCTACCCCATTTAGTGGGGGTAGAGCCTACTTGCAAGTCTCTCCGACCTTCACAAAAAAAGTTATTCAAGAATATCTCCTCAGATTTGGGGGAATTTCGTCGGTCGACCTCTTCCGAAGGTCGTACAAGCTCGGGGATGGTACCAATCGATCCGCAGGACCCAAATTAGTCCAGATGCAACCACTTTCCAAGTCTCTCCGACCTTCACAAAAAAAGTTATTCAAGAATATCTCTTTCTCCTATGTGCTTTCATCCCTAACCCTAACCCTAACCCTTCCGAAAGTCGGAGAAGCTCAAGGATGGTACCGATCGATGCGCGCTACCCCATTTAGTGGGGGCAGAGCCTACTTGCAAGTCTCTCCGACCTTCACAAAAAAAGTTATTCAAGAATATCTCTTTCTCCTATGTGCTTTCATCCCTAACCCTAACCCTAACCCTTCCGAAAGTCGGAGAAGCTCAAGGATGGTACCGATCGATGCGCGCTACCCCATTTAGTGGGGGTAGAGCCTACTTGCAAGTCTCTCCGACCTTCACAAAAAAAGTTATTCAAGAATATCTCTTTCTCCTATGTGCTTTCATCCCTAACCCTAACCCTAACCCTTCCGAAAGTCGGAGAAGCTCAAGGATGGTACCGATCGATGCGCGCTACCCCATTTAGTGGGGGTAGAGCCTACTTGCAAGTCTCTCCGACCTTCACAAAAAAAGTTATTCAAGAATATCTCTTTCTCCTATGTGCTTTCATCCCTAACCCTAACCCTAACCCTTCCGAAAGTCGGAGAAGCTCAAGGATGGTACCGATCGATGCGCGCAACCCCATTTAGTGGGGGTAGAGCCTACTTGCAAGTCTCTCCGACCTTCACAAAAAAAGTAATTCAAGAATATCTCCTCAGATTTGGGGGAATTTCGTCGGTCGACCTCTTCCGAAGGTCGTACAAGCTCGGGGATGGTACCAATCGATCCGCAGGACCCAAATTAGTCCAGATGCAACCACTTTCCAAGTCTCTCCGACCTTCACAAAAAAAGTTATTCAAGAATATCTCTTTCTCCTATGTGCTTTCATCCCTAACCCTAACCCTAACCCTTACGAAAGTCGGAGAAGCTCAAGGATGGTACCGATCGATGCGCGCTACCCCATTTAGTGGGGGCAGAGCCTACTTGCAAGTCTCTCCGACCTTCACAAAAAAAGTTATTCAAGAATATCTCTTTCTCCTATGTGCTTTCATCCCTAACCCTAACCCTAACCCTTCCGAAAGTCGGAGAAGCTCAAGGATGGTACCGATCGATGCGCGCTACCCCATTTAGTGGGGGTAGAGCCAACTTGCAAGTCTCTCCGACCTTCACAAAAAAAGTTATTCAAGAATATCTCTTTCTCCTATGTGCTTTCATCCCTAACCCTAACCCTAACCCTTCCGAAAGTCGGAGAAGCTCAAGGATGGTACCGATCGATGCGCGCTACCCCATTTAGTGGGGGTAGAGCCTACTTGCAAGTCTCTCCGACCTTCACAAAAAAAGTTATTCAAGAATATCTCCTCAGATTTGGGGGAATTTCGTCGGTCGACCTCTTCCGAAGGTCGTACAAGCTCGGGGATGGTACCAATCGATCCGCAGGACCCAAATTAGTCCAGATGCAACCACTTTCCAAGTCTCTCCGACCTTCACAAAAAAAGTTATTCAAGAATATCTCTTTCTCCTATGTGCTTTCATCCCTAACCCTAACCCTAACCCTTCCGAAAGTCGGAGAAGCTCAAGGATGGTACCGATCGATGCGCGCTACCCCATTTAGTGGGGGCAGAGCCTACTTGCAAGTCTCTCCGACCTTCACAAAAAAAGTTATTCAAGAATATCTCTTTCTCCTATGTGCTTTCATCCCTAACCCTAACCCTAACCCTTCCGAAAGTCGGAGAAGCTCAAGGATGGTACCGATCGATGCGCGCTACCCCATTTAGTGGGGGTAGAGCCTACTTGCAAGTCTCTCCGACCTTCACAAAAAAAGTTATTCAAGAATATCTCTTTCTCCTATGTGCTTTCATCCCTAACCCTAACCCTAACCCTTCCGAAAGTCGGAGAAGCTCAAGGATGGTACCGATCGATGCGCGCTACCCCATTTAGTGGGGGTAGAGCCTACTTGCAAGTCTCTCCGACCTTCACAAAAAAAGTTATTCAAGAATATCTCTTTCTCCTATGTGCTTTCATCCCTAACCCTAACCCTAACCCTTCCGAAAGTCGGAGAAGCTCAAGGATGGTACCGATCGATGCGCGCAACCCCATTTAGTGGGGGTAGAGCCTACTTGCAAGTCTCTCCGACCTTCACAAAAAAAGTAATTCAAGAATATCTCCTCAGATTTGGGGGAATTTCGTCGGTCGACCTCTTCCGAAGGTCGTACAAGCTCGGGGATGGTACCAATCGATCCGCAGGACCCAAATTAGTCCAGATGCAACCACTTTCCAAGTCTCTCCGACCTTCACAAAAAAAGTTATTCAAGAATATCTCTTTCTCCTATGTGCTTTCATCCCTAACCCTAACCCTAACCCTTACGAAAGTCGGAGAAGCTCAAGGATGGTACCGATCGATGCGCGCTACCCCATTTAGTGGGGGCAGAGCCTACTTGCAAGTCTCTCCGACCTTCACAAAAAAAGTTATTCAAGAATATCTCTTTCTCCTATGTGCTTTCATCCCTAACCCTAACCCTAACCCTTCCGAAAGTCGGAGAAGCTCAAGGATGGTACCGATCGATGCGCGCTACCCCATTTAGTGGGGGTAGAGCCAACTTGCAAGTCTCTCCGACCTTCACAAAAAAAGTTATTCAAGAATATCTCTTTCTCCTATGTGCTTTCATCCCTAACCCTAACCCTAACCCTTCCGAAAGTCGGAGAAGCTCAAGGATGGTACCGATCGATGCGCGCTACCCCATTTAGTGGGGGTAGAGCCTACTTGCAAGTCTCTCCGACCTTCACAAAAAAAGTTATTCAAGAATATCTCTTTCTCCTATGTGCTTTCATCCCTAACCCTAACCCTAACCCTTCCGAAAGTCGGAGAAGCTCAAGGATGGTACCGATCGATGCGCGCAACCCCATTTAGTGGGGGTAGAGCCTACTTGCAAGTCTCTCCGACCTTCACAAAAAAAGTTATTCAAGAATATCTCCTCAGATTTGGGGGAATTTCGTCGGTCGACCTCTTCCGAAGGTCGTACAAGCTCGGGGATGGTACCAATCGATCTGCAGGACCCAAATTAGTCCAGATGCAACCACTTTCCAAGTCTCTCCGACCTTCACAAAAAAAGTTATTCAAGAATATCTCTTTCTCCTATGTGCTTTCATCCCTAACCCTAACCCTAACCCTTCCGAAAGTCGGAGAAGCTCAAGGATGGTACCGATCGATGCGCGCTACCCCATTTAGTGGGGGTAGAGCCTACTTGCAAGTCTCTCCGACCTTCACAAAAAAAGTTATTCAAGAATATCTCCTCAGATTTGGGGGAATTTCGTCGGTCGACCTCTTCCGAAGGTCGTACAAGCTCGGGGATGGTACCAATCGATCCGCAGGACCCAAATTAGTCCAGATGCAACCACTTTCCAAGTCTCTCCGACCTTCACAAAAAAAGTTATTCAAGAATATCTCTTTCTCCTATGTGCTTTCATCCCTAACCCTAACCCTAACCCTTCCGAAAGTCGGAGAAGCTCAAGGATGGTACCGATCGATGCGCGCTACCCCATTTAGTGGGGGTAGAGCCTACTTGCAAGTCTCTCCGACCTTCACAAAAAAAGTTATTCAAGAATATCTCTTTCTCCTATGTGCTTTCATCCCTAACCCTAACCCTAACCCTTCCGAAAGTCGGAGAAGCTCAAGGATGGTACCGATCGATGCGCGCTACCCCATTTAGTGGGGGTAGAGCCTACTTGCAAGTCTCTCCGACCTTCACAAAAAAAGTTATTCAAGAATATCTCTTTCTCCTATGTGCTTTCATCCCTAACCCTAACCCTAACCCTTCCGAAAGTCGGAGAAGCTCAAGGATGGTACCGATCGATGCGCGCTACCCCATTTAGTGGGGGTAGAGCCTACTTGCAAGTCTCTCCGACCTTCACAAAAAAAGTTATTCAAGAATATCTCTTTCTCCTATGTGCTTTCATCCCTAACCCTAACCCTAACCCTTCCGAAAGTCGGAGAAGCTCAAGGATGGTACCGATCGATGCGCGCAACCCCATTTAGTGGGGGTAGAGCCTACTTGCAAGTCTCTCCGACCTTCACAAAAAAAGTAATTCAAGAATATCTCCTCAGATTTGGGGGAATTTCGTCGGTCGACCTCTTCCGAAGGTCGTACAAGCTCGGGGATGGTACCAATCGATCCGCAGGACCCAAATTAGTCCAGATGCAACCACTTTCCAAGTCTCTCCGACCTTCACAAAAAAAGTTATTCAAGAATATCTCTTTCTCCTATGTGCTTTCATCCCTAACCCTAACCCTAACCCTTCCGAAAGTCGGAGAAGCTCAAGGATGGTACCGATCGATGCGCGCTACCCCATTTAGTGGGGGTAGAGCCTACTTGCAAGTCTCTCCGACCTTCACAAAAAAAGTTATTCAAGAATATCTCTTTCTCCTATGTGCTTTCATCCCTAACCCTAACCCTAACCCTTCCGAAAGTCGGAGAAGCTCAAGGATGGTACCGATCGATGCGCGCAACCCCATTTAGTGGGGGTAGAGCCTACTTGCAAGTCTCTCCGACCTTCACAAAAAAAGTTATTCAAGAATATCTCCTCAGATTTGGGGGAATTTCGTCGGTCGACCTCTTCCGAAGGTCGTACAAGCTCGGGGATGGTACCAATCGATCCGCAGGACCCAAATTAGTCCAGATGCAACCACTTTCCAAGTCTCTCCGACCTTCACAAAAAAAGTTATTCAAGAATATCTCTTTCTCCTATGTGCTTTCATCCCTAACCCTAACCCTAACCCTTCCGAAAGTCGGAGAAGCTCAAGGATGGTACCGATCGATGCGCGCTACCCCATTTAGTGGGGGTAGAGCCTACTTGCAAGTCTCTCCGACCTTCACAAAAAAAGTTATTCAAGAATATCTCCTCAGATTTGGGGGAATTTCGTCGGTCGACCTCTTCCGAAGGTCGTACAAGCTCGGAGATGGTATAAATCGATCCGCAGGACCCAAATTAGTCCAGATGCAACCACTTTCCAAGTCTCTCCGACCTTCACAAAAAAAGTTATTCAAGAATATCTCTTTCTCCTATGTGCTTTCATCCCTAACCCTAACCCTAACCCTTCCGAAAGTCGGAGAAGCTCAAGGATGGTACCGATCGATGCGCGCTACCCCATTTAGTGGGGGTAGAGCCTACTTTCAAGTCTCTCCGACCTTCACAAAAAAAGTTATTCAAGAATATCTCCTCAGATTTGGGGGAATTTCGTCGGTCGACCTCTTCCGAAGGTCGTACAAGCTCGGGGATGGTACCAATCGATCCGCAGGACCCAAATTAGTCCAGATGCAACCACTTTCCAAGTCTCTCCGACCTTCACAAAAAAAGTTATTCAAGAATATCTCTTTCTCCTATGTGCTTTCATCCCTAACCCTAACCCTAACCCTTCCGAAAGTCGGAGAAGCTCAAGGATGGTACCGATCGATGCGCGCTACCCCATTTAGTGGGGGCAGAGCCTACTTGCAAGTCTCTCCGACCTTCACAAAAAAAGTTATTCAAGAATATCTCTTTCTCCTATGTGCTTTCATCCCTAACCCTAACCCTAACCCTTCCGAAAGTCGGAGAAGCTCAAGGATGGTACCGATCGATGCGCGCTACCCCATTTAGTGGGGGTAGAGCCTACTTGCAAGTCTCTCCGACCTTCACAAAAAAAGTTATTCAAGAATATCTCTTTCTCCTATGTGCTTTCATCCCTAACCCTAACCCTAACCCTTCCGAAAGTCGGAGAAGCTCAAGGATGGTACCGATCGATGCGCGCTACCCCATTTAGTGGGGGTAGAGCCTACTTGCAAGTCTCTCCGACCTTCACAAAAAAAGTTATTCAAGAATATCTCTTTCTCCTATGTGCTTTCATCCCTAACCCTAACCCTAACCCTTCCGAAAGTCGGAGAAGCTCAAGGATGGTACCGATCGATGCGCGCAACCCCATTTAGTGGGGGTAGAGCCTACTTGCAAGTCTCTCCGACCTTCACAAAAAAAGTAATTCAAGAATATCTCCTCAGATTTGGGGGAATTTCGTCGGTCGACCTCTTCCGAAGGTCGTACAAGCTCGGGGATGGTACCAATCGATCCGCAGGACCCAAATTAGTCCAGATGCAACCACTTTCCAAGTCTCTCCGACCTTCACAAAAAAAGTTATTCAAGAATATCTCTTTCTCCTATGTGCTTTCATCCCTAACCCTAACCCTAACCCTTACGAAAGTCGGAGAAGCTCAAGGATGGTACCGATCGATGCGCGCTACCCCATTTAGTGGGGGCAGAGCCTACTTGCAAGTCTCTCCGACCTTCACAAAAAAAGTTATTCAAGAATATCTCTTTCTCCTATGTGCTTTCATCCCTAACCCTAACCCTAACCCTTCCGAAAGTCGGAGAAGCTCAAGGATGGTACCGATCGATGCGCGCTACCCCATTTAGTGGGGGTAGAGCCAACTTGCAAGTCTCTCCGACCTTCACAAAAAAAGTTATTCAAGAATATCTCTTTCTCCTATGTGCTTTCATCCCTAACCCTAACCCTAACCCTTCCGAAAGTCGGAGAAGCTCAAGGATGGTACCGATCGATGCGCGCTACCCCATTTAGTGGGGGTAGAGCCTACTTGCAAGTCTCTCCGACCTTCACAAAAAAAGTTATTCAAGAATATCTCTTTCTCCTATGTGCTTTCATCCCTAACCCTAACCCTAACCCTTCCGAAAGTCGGAGAAGCTCAAGGATGGTACCGATCGATGCGCGCAACCCCATTTAGTGGGGGTAGAGCCTACTTGCAAGTCTCTCCGACCTTCACAAAAAAAGTAATTCAAGAATATCTCCTCAGATTTGGGGGAATTTCGTCGGTCGACCTCTTCCGAAGGTCGTACAAGCTCGGGGATGGTACCAATCGATCCGCAGGACCCAAATTAGTCCAGATGCAACCACTTTCCAAGTCTCTCCGACCTTCACAAAAAAAGTTATTCAAGAATATCTCTTTCTCCTATGTGCTTTCATCCCTAACCCTAACCCTAACCCTTCCGAAAGTCGGAGAAGCTCAAGGATGGTACCGATCGATGCGCGCTACCCCATTTAGTGGGGGTAGAGCCTACTTGCAAGTCTCTCCGACCTTCACAAAAAAAGTTATTCAAGAATATCTCTTTCTCCTATGTGCTTTCATCCCTAACCCTAACCCTAACCCTTCCGAAAGTCGGAGAAGCTCAAGGATGGTACCGATCGATGCGCGCAACCCCATTTAGTGGGGGTAGAGCCTACTTGCAAGTCTCTCCGACCTTCACAAAAAAAGTTATTCAAGAATATCTCCTCAGATTTGGGGGAATTTCGTCGGTCGACCTCTTCCGAAGGTCGTACAAGCTCGGGGATGGTACCAATCGATCCGCAGGACCCAAATTAGTCCAGATGCAACCACTTTCCAAGTCTCTCCGACCTTCACAAAAAAAGTTATTCAAGAATATCTCTTTCTCCTATGTGCTTTCATCCCTAACCCTAACCCTAACCCTTCCGAAAGTCGGAGAAGCTCAAGGATGGTACCGATCGATGCGCGCTACCCCATTTAGTGGGGGCAGAGCCTACTTGCAAGTCTCTCCGACCTTCACAAAAAAAGTTATTCAAGAATATCTCTTTCTCCTATGTGCTTTCATCCCTAACCCTAACCCTAACCCTTCCGAAAGTCGGAGAAGCTCAAGGATGGTACCGATCGATGCGCGCTACCCAATTTAGTGGGGGTAGAGCCTACTTGCAAGTCTCTCCGACCTTCACAAAAAAAGTTATTCAAGAATATCTCTTTCTCCTATGTGCTTTCATCCCTAACCCTAACCCTAACCCTTCCGAAAGTCGGAGAAGCTCAAGGATGGTACCGATCGATGCGCGCTACCCCATTTAGTGGGGGTAGAGCCTACTTGCAAGTCTCTCCGACCTTCACAAAAAAAGTTATTCAAGAATATCTCTTTCTCCTATGTGCTTTCATCCCTAACCCTAACCCTAACCCTTCCGAAAGTCGGAGAAGCTCAAGGATGGTACCGATCGATGCGCGCAACCCCATTTAGTGGGGGTAGAGCCTACTTGCAAGTCTCTCCGACCTTCACAAAAAAAGTAATTCAAGAATATCTCCTCAGATTTGGGGGAATTTCGTCGGTCGACCTCTTCCGAAGGTCGTACAAGCTCGGGGATGGTACCAATCGATCCGCAGGACCCAAATTAGTCCAGATGCAACCACTTTCCAAGTCTCTCCGACCTTCACAAAAAAAGTTATTCAAGAATATCTCTTTCTCCTATGTGCTTTCATCCCTAACCCTAACCCTAACCCTTACGAAAGTCGGAGAAGCTCAAGGATGGTACCGATCGATGCGCGCTACCCCATTTAGTGGGGGTAGAGCCTACTTGCAAGTCTCTCCGACCTTCACAAAAAAAGTTATTCAAGAATATCTCCTCAGATTTGGGGGAATTTCGTCGGTCGACCTCTTCCGAAGGTCGTACAAGCTCGGAGATGGTATAAATCGATCCGCAGGACCCAAATTAGTCCAGATGCAACCACTTTCCAAGTCTCTCCGACCTTCACAAAAAAAGTTATTCAAGAATATCTCTTTCTCCTATGTGCTTTCATCCCTAACCCTAACCCTAACCCTTCCGAAAGTCGGAGAAGCTCAAGGATGGTACCGATCGATGCGCGCTACCCCATTTAGTGGGGGTAGAGCCTACTTTCAAGTCTCTCCGACCTTCACAAAAAAAGTTATTCAAGAATATCTCCTCAGATTTGGGGGAATTTCGTCGGTCGACCTCTTCCGAAGGTCGTACAAGCTCGGGGATGGTACCAATCGATCCGCAGGACCCAAATTAGTCCAGATGCAACCACTTTCCAAGTCTCTCCGACCTTCACAAAAAAAGTTATTCAAGAATATCTCTTTCTCCTATGTGCTTTCATCCCTAACCCTAACCCTAACCCTTCCGAAAGTCGGAGAAGCTCAAGGATGGTACCGATCGATGCGCGCTACCCCATTTAGTGGGGGCAGAGCCTACTTGCAAGTCTCTCCGACCTTCACAAAAAAAGTTATTCAAGAATATCTCTTTCTCCTATGTGCTTTCATCCCTAACCCTAACCCTAACCCTTCCGAAAGTCGGAGAAGCTCAAGGATGGTACCGATCGATGCGCGCTACCCCATTTAGTGGGGGTAGAGCCTACTTGCAAGTCTCTCCGACCTTCACAAAAAAAGTTATTCAAGAATATCTCTTTCTCCTATGTGCTTTCATCCCTAACCCTAACCCTAACCCTTCCGAAAGTCGGAGAAGCTCAAGGATGGTACCGATCGATGCGCGCTACCCCATTTAGTGGGGGTAGAGCCTACTTGCAAGTCTCTCCGACCTTCACAAAAAAAGTTATTCAAGAATATCTCTTTCTCCTATGTGCTTTCATCCCTAACCCTAACCCTTCCGAAAGTCGGAGAAGCTCAAGGATGGTACCGATCGATGCGCGCAACCCCATTTAGTGGGGGTAGAGCCTACTTGCAAGTCTCTCCGACCTTCACAAAAAAAGTAATTCAAGAATATCTCCTCAGATTTGGGGGAATTTCGTCGGTCGACCTCTTCCGAAGGTCGTACAAGCTCGGGGATGGTACCAATCGATCCGCAGGACCCAAATTAGTCCAGATGCAACCACTTTCCAAGTCTCTCCGACCTTCACAAAAAAAGTTATTCAAGAATATCTCTTTCTCCTATGTGCTTTCATCCCTAACCCTAACCCTAACCCTTACGAAAGTCGGAGAAGCTCAAGGATGGTACCGATCGATGCGCGCTACCCCATTTAGTGGGGGCAGAGCCTACTTGCAAGTCTCTCCGACCTTCACAAAAAAAGTTATTCAAGAATATCTCTTTCTCCTATGTGCTTTCATCCCTAACCCTAACCCTAACCCTTCCGAAAGTCGGAGAAGCTCAAGGATGGTACCGATCGATGCGCGCTACCCCATTTAGTGGGGGTAGAGCCAACTTGCAAGTCTCTCCGACCTTCACAAAAAAAGTTATTCAAGAATATCTCTTTCTCCTATGTGCTTTCATCCCTAACCCTAACCCTAACCCTTCCGAAAGTCGGAGAAGCTCAAGGATGGTACCGATCGATGCGCGCTACCCCATTTAGTGGGGGTAGAGCCTACTTGCAAGTCTCTCCGACCTTCACAAAAAAAGTTATTCAAGAATATCTCTTTCTCCTATGTGCTTTCATCCCTAACCCTAACCCTAACCCTTCCGAAAGTCGGAGAAGCTCAAGGATGGTACCGATCGATGCGCGCAACCCCATTTAGTGGGGGTAGAGCCTACTTGCAAGTCTCTCCGACCTTCACAAAAAAAGTAATTCAAGAATATCTCCTCAGATTTGGGGGAATTTCGTCGGTCGACCTCTTCCGAAGGTCGTACAAGCTCGGGGATGGTACCAATCGATCCGCAGGACCCAAATTAGTCCAGATGCAACCACTTTCCAAGTCTCTCCGACCTTCACAAAAAAAGTTATTCAAGAATATCTCTTTCTCCTATGTGCTTTCATCCCTAACCCTAACCCTAACCCTTCCGAAAGTCGGAGAAGCTCAAGGATGGTACCGATCGATGCGCGCTACCCCATTTAGTGGGGGTAGAGCCTACTTGCAAGTCTCTCCGACCTTCACAAAAAAAGTTATTCAAGAATATCTCTTTCTCCTATGTGCTTTCATCCCTAACCCTAACCCTAACCCTTCCGAAAGTCGGAGAAGCTCAAGGATGGTACCGATCGATGCGCGCAACCCCATTTAGTGGGGGTAGAGCCTACTTGCAAGTCTCTCCGACCTTCACAAAAAAAGTTATTCAAGAATATCTCCTCAGATTTGGGGGAATTTCGTCGGTCGACCTCTTCCGAAGGTCGTACAAGCTCGGGGATGGTACCAATCGATCCGCAGGACCCAAATTAGTCCAGATGCAACCACTTTCCAAGTCTCTCCGACCTTCACAAAAAAAGTTATTCAAGAATATCTCTTTCTCCTATGTGCTTTCATCCCTAACCCTAACCCTAACCCTTCCGAAAGTCGGAGAAGCTCAAGGATGGTACCGATCGATGCGCGCTACCCCATTTAGTGGGGGCAGAGCCTACTTGCAAGTCTCTCCGACCTTCACAAAAAAAGTTATTCAAGAATATCTCTTTCTCCTATGTGCTTTCATCCCTAACCCTAACCCTAACCCTTCCGAAAGTCGGAGAAGCTCAAGGATGGTACCGATCGATGCGCGCTACCCAATTTAGTGGGGGTAGAGCCTACTTGCAAGTCTCTCCGACCTTCACAAAAAAAGTTATTCAAGAATATCTCTTTCTCCTATGTGCTTTCATCCCTAACCCTAACCCTAACCCTTCCGAAAGTCGGAGAAGCTCAAGGATGGTACCGATCGATGCGCGCTACCCCATTTAGTGGGGGTAGAGCCTACTTGCAAGTCTCTCCGACCTTCACAAAAAAAGTTATTCAAGAATATCTCTTTCTCCTATGTGCTTTCATCCCTAACCCTAACCCTAACCCTTCCGAAAGTCGGAGAAGCTCAAGGATGGTACCGATCGATGCGCGCAACCCCATTTAGTGGGGGTAGAGCCTACTTGCAAGTCTCTCCGACCTTCACAAAAAAAGTAATTCAAGAATATCTCCTCAGATTTGGGGGAATTTCGTCGGTCGACCTCTTCCGAAGGTCGTACAAGCTCGGGGATGGTACCAATCGATCCGCAGGACCCAAATTAGTCCAGATGCAACCACTTTCCAAGTCTCTCCGACCTTCACAAAAAAAGTTATTCAAGAATATCTCTTTCTCCTATGTGCTTTCATCCCTAACCCTAACCCTAACCCTTACGAAAGTCGGAGAAGCTCAAGGATGGTACCGATCGATGCGCGCTACCCCATTTAGTGGGGGCAGAGCCTACTTGCAAGTCTCTCCGACCTTCACAAAAAAAGTTATTCAAGAATATCTCTTTCTCCTATGTGCTTTCATCCCTAACCCTAACCCTAACCCTTCCGAAAGTCGGAGAAGCTCAAGGATGGTACCGATCGATGCGCGCTACCCCATTTAGTGGGGGTAGAGCCAACTTGCAAGTCTCTCCGACCTTCACAAAAAAAGTTATTCAAGAATATCTCTTTCTCCTATGTGCTTTCATCCCTAACCCTAACCCTAACCCTTCCGAAAGTCGGAGAAGCTCAAGGATGGTACCGATCGATGCGCGCTACCCCATTTAGTGGGGGTAGAGCCTACTTGCAAGTCTCTCCGACCTTCACAAAAAAAGTTATTCAAGAATATCTCTTTCTCCTATGTGCTTTCATCCCTAACCCTAACCCTAACCCTTCCGAAAGTCGGAGAAGCTCAAGGATGGTACCGATCGATGCGCGCAACCCCATTTAGTGGGGGTAGAGCCTACTTGCAAGTCTCTCCGACCTTCACAAAAAAAGTAATTCAAGAATATCTCCTCAGATTTGGGGGAATTTCGTCGGTCGACCTCTTCCGAAGGTCGTACAAGCTCGGGGATGGTACCAATCGATCCGCAGGACCCAAATTAGTCCAGATGCAACCACTTTCCAAGTCTCTCCGACCTTCACAAAAAAAGTTATTCAAGAATATCTCTTTCTCCTATGTGCTTTCATCCCTAACCCTAACCCTAACCCTTCCGAAAGTCGGAGAAGCTCAAGGATGGTACCGATCGATGCGCGCTACCCCATTTAGTGGGGGTAGAGCCTACTTGCAAGTCTCTCCGACCTTCACAAAAAAAGTTATTCAAGAATATCTCTTTCTCCTATGTGCTTTCATCCCTAACCCTAACCCTAACCCTTCCGAAAGTCGGAGAAGCTCAAGGATGGTACCGATCGATGCGCGCAACCCCATTTAGTGGGGGTAGAGCCTACTTGCAAGTCTCTCCGACCTTCACAAAAAAAGTTATTCAAGAATATCTCCTCAGATTTGGGGGAATTTCGTCGGTCGACCTCTTCCGAAGGTCGTACAAGCTCGGGGATGGTACCAATCGATCCGCAGGACCCAAATTAGTCCAGATGCAACCACTTTCCAAGTCTCTCCGACCTTCACAAAAAAAGTTATTCAAGAATATCTCTTTCTCCTATGTGCTTTCATCCCTAACCCTAACCCTAACCCTTCCGAAAGTCGGAGAAGCTCAAGGATGGTACCGATCGATGCGCGCTACCCCATTTAGTGGGGGTAGAGCCTACTTGCAAGTCTCTCCGACCTTCACAAAAAAAGTTATTCAAGAATATCTCCTCAGATTTGGGGGAATTTCGTCGGTCGACCTCTTCCGAAGGTCGTACAAGCTCGGAGATGGTATAAATCGATCCGCAGGACCCAAATTAGTCCAGATGCAACCACTTTCCAAGTCTCTCCGACCTTCACAAAAAAAGTTATTCAAGAATATCTCTTTCTCCTATGTGCTTTCATCCCTAACCCTAACCCTAACCCTTCCGAAAGTCGGAGAAGCTCAAGGATGGTACCGATCGATGCGCGCTACCCCATTTAGTGGGGGTAGAGCCTACTTTCAAGTCTCTCCGACCTTCACAAAAAAAGTTATTCAAGAATATCTCCTCAGATTTGGGGGAATTTCGTCGGTCGACCTCTTCCGAAGGTCGTACAAGCTCGGGGATGGTACCAATCGATCCGCAGGACCCAAATTAGTCCAGATGCAACCACTTTCCAAGTCTCTCCGACCTTCACAAAAAAAGTTATTCAAGAATATCTCTTTCTCCTATGTGCTTTCATCCCTAACCCTAACCCTAACCCTTCCGAAAGTCGGAGAAGCTCAAGGATGGTACCGATCGATGCGCGCTACCCCATTTAGTGGGGGCAGAGCCTACTTGCAAGTCTCTCCGACCTTCACAAAAAAAGTTATTCAAGAATATCTCTTTCTCCTATGTGCTTTCATCCCTAACCCTAACCCTAACCCTTCCGAAAGTCGGAGAAGCTCAAGGATGGTACCGATCGATGCGCGCTACCCCATTTAGTGGGGGTAGAGCCTACTTGCAAGTCTCTCCGACCTTCACAAAAAAAGTTATTCAAGAATATCTCTTTCTCCTATGTGCTTTCATCCCTAACCCTAACCCTAACCCTTCCGAAAGTCGGAGAAGCTCAAGGATGGTACCGATCGATGCGCGCTACCCCATTTAGTGGGGGTAGAGCCTACTTGCAAGTCTCTCCGACCTTCACAAAAAAAGTTATTCAAGAATATCTCTTTCTCCTATGTGCTTTCATCCCTAACCCTAACCCTAACCCTTCCGAAAGTCGGAGAAGCTCAAGGATGGTACCGATCGATGCGCGCAACCCCATTTAGTGGGGGTAGAGCCTACTTGCAAGTCTCTCCGACCTTCACAAAAAAAGTAATTCAAGAATATCTCCTCAGATTTGGGGGAATTTCGTCGGTCGACCTCTTCCGAAGGTCGTACAAGCTCGGGGATGGTACCAATCGATCCGCAGGACCCAAATTAGTCCAGATGCAACCACTTTCCAAGTCTCTCCGACCTTCACAAAAAAAGTTATTCAAGAATATCTCTTTCTCCTATGTGCTTTCATCCCTAACCCTAACCCTAACCCTTACGAAAGTCGGAGAAGCTCAAGGATGGTACCGATCGATGCGCGCTACCCCATTTAGTGGGGGCAGAGCCTACTTGCAAGTCTCTCCGACCTTCACAAAAAAAGTTATTCAAGAATATCTCTTTCTCCTATGTGCTTTCATCCCTAACCCTAACCCTAACCCTTCCGAAAGTCGGAGAAGCTCAAGGATGGTACCGATCGATGCGCGCTACCCCATTTAGTGGGGGTAGAGCCAACTTGCAAGTCTCTCCGACCTTCACAAAAAAAGTTATTCAAGAATATCTCTTTCTCCTATGTGCTTTCATCCCTAACCCTAACCCTAACCCTTCCGAAAGTCGGAGAAGCTCAAGGATGGTACCGATCGATGCGCGCTACCCCATTTAGTGGGGGTAGAGCCTACTTGCAAGTCTCTCCGACCTTCACAAAAAAAGTTATTCAAGAATATCTCCTCAGATTTGGGGGAATTTCGTCGGTCGACCTCTTCCGAAGGTCGTACAAGCTCGGGGATGGTACCAATCGATCCGCAGGACCCAAATTAGTCCAGATGCAACCACTTTCCAAGTCTCTCCGACCATCACAAAAAAAGTTATTCAAGAATATCTCTTTCTCCTATGTGCTTTCATCCCTAACCCTAACCCTAACCCTTCCGAAAGTCGGAGAAGCTCAAGGATGGTACCGATCGATGCGCGCTACCCCATTTAGTGGGGGCAGAGCCTACTTGCAAGTCTCTCCGACCTTCACAAAAAAAGTTATTCAAGAATATCTCTTTCTCCTATGTGCTTTCATCCCTAACCCTAACCCTAACCCTTCCGAAAGTCGGAGAAGCTCAAGGATGGTACCGATCGATGCGCGCTACCCCATTTAGTGGGGGTAGAGCCTACTTGCAAGTCTCTCCGACCTTCACAAAAAAAGTTATTCAAGAATATCTCTTTCTCCTATGTGCTTTCATCCCTAACCCTAACCCTAACCCTTCCGAAAGTCGGAGAAGCTCAAGGATGGTACCGATCGATGCGCGCTACCCCATTTAGTGGGGGTAGAGCCTACTTGCAAGTCTCTCCGACCTTCACAAAAAAAGTTATTCAAGAATATCTCTTTCTCCTATGTGCTTTCATCCCTAACCCTAACCCTTCCGAAAGTCGGAGAAGCTCAAGGATGGTACCGATCGATGCGCGCAACCCCATTTAGTGGGGGTAGAGCCTACTTGCAAGTCTCTCCGACCTTCACAAAAAAAGTAATTCAAGAATATCTCCTCAGATTTGGGGGAATTTCGTCGGTCGACCTCTTCCGAAGGTCGTACAAGCTCGGGGATGGTACCAATCGATCCGCAGGACCCAAATTAGTCCAGATGCAACCACTTTCCAAGTCTCTCCGACCTTCACAAAAAAAGTTATTCAAGAATATCTCTTTCTCCTATGTGCTTTCATCCCTAACCCTAACCCTAACCCTTACGAAAGTCGGAGAAGCTCAAGGATGGTACCGATCGATGCGCGCTACCCCATTTAGTGGGGGCAGAGCCTACTTGCAAGTCTCTCCGACCTTCACAAAAAAAGTTATTCAAGAATATCTCTTTCTCCTATGTGCTTTCATCCCTAACCCTAACCCTAACCCTTCCGAAAGTCGGAGAAGCTCAAGGATGGTACCGATCGATGCGCGCTACCCCATTTAGTGGGGGTAGAGCCAACTTGCAAGTCTCTCCGACCTTCACAAAAAAAGTTATTCAAGAATATCTCTTTCTCCTATGTGCTTTCATCCCTAACCCTAACCCTAACCCTTCCGAAAGTCGGAGAAGCTCAAGGATGGTACCGATCGATGCGCGCTACCCCATTTAGTGGGGGTAGAGCCTACTTGCAAGTCTCTCCGACCTTCACAAAAAAAGTTATTCAAGAATATCTCTTTCTCCTATGTGCTTTCATCCCTAACCCTAACCCTAACCCTTCCGAAAGTCGGAGAAGCTCAAGGATGGTACCGATCGATGCGCGCAACCCCATTTAGTGGGGGTAGAGCCTACTTGCAAGTCTCTCCGACCTTCACAAAAAAAGTTATTCAAGAATATCTCCTCAGATTTGGGGGAATTTCGTCGGTCGACCTCTTCCGAAGGTCGTACAAGCTCGGGGATGGTACCAATCGATCTGCAGGACCCAAATTAGTCCAGATGCAACCACTTTCCAAGTCTCTCCGACCTTCACAAAAAAAGTTATTCAAGAATATCTCTTTCTCCTATGTGCTTTCATCCCTAACCCTAACCCTAACCCTTCCGAAAGTCGGAGAAGCTCAAGGATGGTACCGATCGATGCGCGCTACCCCATTTAGTGGGGGTAGAGCCTACTTGCAAGTCTCTCCGACCTTCACAAAAAAAGTTATTCAAGAATATCTCCTCAGATTTGGGGGAATTTCGTCGGTCGACCTCTTCCGAAGGTCGTACAAGCTCGGGGATGGTACCAATCGATCCGCAGGACCCAAATTAGTCCAGATGCAACCACTTTCCAAGTCTCTCCGACCTTCACAAAAAAAGTTATTCAAGAATATCTCTTTCTCCTATGTGCTTTCATCCCTAACCCTAACCCTAACCCTTCCGAAAGTCGGAGAAGCTCAAGGATGGTACCGATCGATGCGCGCTACCCCATTTAGTGGGGGTAGAGCCTACTTGCAAGTCTCTCCGACCTTCACAAAAAAAGTTATTCAAGAATATCTCTTTCTCCTATGTGCTTTCATCCCTAACCCTAACCCTAACCCTTCCGAAAGTCGGAGAAGCTCAAGGATGGTACCGATCGATGCGCGCTACCCCATTTAGTGGGGGTAGAGCCTACTTGCAAGTCTCTCCGACCTTCACAAAAAAAGTTATTCAAGAATATCTCTTTCTCCTATGTGCTTTCATCCCTAACCCTAACCCTAACCCTTCCGAAAGTCGGAGAAGCTCAAGGATGGTACCGATCGATGCGCGCTACCCCATTTAGTGGGGGTAGAGCCTACTTGCAAGTCTCTCCGACCTTCACAAAAAAAGTTATTCAAGAATATCTCTTTCTCCTATGTGCTTTCATCCCTAACCCTAACCCTAACCCTTCCGAAAGTCGGAGAAGCTCAAGGATGGTACCGATCGATGCGCGCTACCCCATTTAGTGGGGGTAGAGCCTACTTGCAAGTCTCTCCGACCTTCACAAAAAAAGTTATTCAAGAATATCTCTTTCTCCTATGTGCTTTCATCCCTAACCCTAACCCTAACCCTTCCGAAAGTCGGAGAAGCTCAAGGATGGTACCGATCGATGCGCGCAACCCCATTTAGTGGGGGTAGAGCCTACTTGCAAGTCTCTCCGACCTTCACAAAAAAAGTTATTCAAGAATATCTCCTCAGATTTGGGGGAATTTCGTCGGTCGACCTCTTCCGAAGGTCGTACAAGCTCGGGGATGGTACCAATCGATCTGCAGGACCCAAATTAGTCCAGATGCAACCACTTTCCAAGTCTCTCCGACCTTCACAAAAAAAGTTATTCAAGAATATCTCTTTCTCCTATGTGCTTTCATCCCTAACCCTAACCCTAACCCTTCCGAAAGTCGGAGAAGCTCAAGGATGGTACCGATCGATGCGCGCTACCCCATTTAGTGGGGGTAGAGCCTACTTGCAAGTCTCTCCGACCTTCACAAAAAAAGTTATTCAAGAATATCTCCTCAGATTTGGGGGAATTTCGTCGGTCGACCTCTTCCGAAGGTCGTACAAGCTCGGGGATGGTACCAATCGATCCGCAGGACCCAAATTAGTCCAGATGCAACCACTTTCCAAGTCTCTCCGACCTTCACAAAAAAAGTTATTCAAGAATATCTCTTTCTCCTATGTGCTTTCATCCCTAACCCTAACCCTAACCCTTCCGAAAGTCGGAGAAGCTCAAGGATGGTACCGATCGATGCGCGCTACCCCATTTAGTGGGGGTAGAGCCTACTTGCAAGTCTCTCCGACCTTCACAAAAAAAGTTATTCAAGAATATCTCTTTCTCCTATGTGCTTTCATCCCTAACCCTAACCCTAACCCTTCCGAAAGTCGGAGAAGCTCAAGGATGGTACCGATCGATGCGCGCTACCCCATTTAGTGGGGGTAGAGCCTACTTGCAAGTCTCTCCGACCTTCACAAAAAAAGTTATTCAAGAATATCTCTTTCTCCTATGTGCTTTCATCCCTAACCCTAACCCTAACCCTTCCGAAAGTCGGAGAAGCTCAAGGATGGTACCGATCGATGCGCGCTACCCCATTTAGTGGGGGTAGAGCCTACTTGCAAGTCTCTCCGACCTTCACAAAAAAAGTTATTCAAGAATATCTCCTCAGATTTGGGGGAATTTCGTCGGTCGACCTCTTCCGAAGGTCGTACAAGCTCGGGGATGGTACCAATCGATCCGCAGGACCCAAATTAGTCCAGATGCAACCACTTTCCAAGTCTCTCCGACCATCACAAAAAAAGTTATTCAAGAATATCTCTTTCTCCTATGTGCTTTCATCCCTAACCCTAACCCTAACCCTTCCGAAAGTCGGAGAAGCTCAAGGATGGTACCGATCGATGCGCGCTACCCCATTTAGTGGGGGCAGAGCCTACTTGCAAGTCTCTCCGACCTTCACAAAAAAAGTTATTCAAGAATATCTCTTTCTCCTATGTGCTTTCATCCCTAACCCTAACCCTAACCCTTCCGAAAGTCGGAGAAGCTCAAGGATGGTACCGATCGATGCGCGCTACCCCATTTAGTGGGGGTAGAGCCTACTTGCAAGTCTCTCCGACCTTCACAAAAAAAGTTATTCAAGAATATCTCTTTCTCCTATGTGCTTTCATCCCTAACCCTAACCCTAACCCTTCCGAAAGTCGGAGAAGCTCAAGGATGGTACCGATCGATGCGCGCTACCCCATTTAGTGGGGGTAGAGCCTACTTGCAAGTCTCTCCGACCTTCACAAAAAAAGTTATTCAAGAATATCTCTTTCTCCTATGTGCTTTCATCCCTAACCCTAACCCTTCCGAAAGTCGGAGAAGCTCAAGGATGGTACCGATCGATGCGCGCAACCCCATTTAGTGGGGGTAGAGCCTACTTGCAAGTCTCTCCGACCTTCACAAAAAAAGTAATTCAAGAATATCTCCTCAGATTTGGGGGAATTTCGTCGGTCGACCTCTTCCGAAGGTCGTACAAGCTCGGGGATGGTACCAATCGATCCGCAGGACCCAAATTAGTCCAGATGCAACCACTTTCCAAGTCTCTCCGACCTTCACAAAAAAAGTTATTCAAGAATATCTCTTTCTCCTATGTGCTTTCATCCCTAACCCTAACCCTAACCCTTACGAAAGTCGGAGAAGCTCAAGGATGGTACCGATCGATGCGCGCTACCCCATTTAGTGGGGGCAGAGCCTACTTGCAAGTCTCTCCGACCTTCACAAAAAAAGTTATTCAAGAATATCTCTTTCTCCTATGTGCTTTCATCCCTAACCCTAACCCTAACCCTTCCGAAAGTCGGAGAAGCTCAAGGATGGTACCGATCGATGCGCGCTACCCCATTTAGTGGGGGTAGAGCCAACTTGCAAGTCTCTCCGACCTTCACAAAAAAAGTTATTCAAGAATATCTCTTTCTCCTATGTGCTTTCATCCCTAACCCTAACCCTAACCCTTCCGAAAGTCGGAGAAGCTCAAGGATGGTACCGATCGATGCGCGCTACCCCATTTAGTGGGGGTAGAGCCTACTTGCAAGTCTCTCCGACCTTCACAAAAAAAGTTATTCAAGAATATCTCTTTCTCCTATGTGCTTTCATCCCTAACCCTAACCCTAACCCTTCCGAAAGTCGGAGAAGCTCAAGGATGGTACCGATCGATGCGCGCAACCCCATTTAGTGGGGGTAGAGCCTACTTGCAAGTCTCTCCGACCTTCACAAAAAAAGTTATTCAAGAATATCTCCTCAGATTTGGGGGAATTTCGTCGGTCGACCTCTTCCGAAGGTCGTACAAGCTCGGGGATGGTACCAATCGATCTGCAGGACCCAAATTAGTCCAGATGCAACCACTTTCCAAGTCTCTCCGACCTTCACAAAAAAAGTTATTCAAGAATATCTCTTTCTCCTATGTGCTTTCATCCCTAACCCTAACCCTAACCCTTCCGAAAGTCGGAGAAGCTCAAGGATGGTACCGATCGATGCGCGCTACCCCATTTAGTGGGGGTAGAGCCTACTTGCAAGTCTCTCCGACCTTCACAAAAAAAGTTATTCAAGAATATCTCCTCAGATTTGGGGGAATTTCGTCGGTCGACCTCTTCCGAAGGTCGTACAAGCTCGGGGATGGTACCAATCGATCCGCAGGACCCAAATTAGTCCAGATGCAACCACTTTCCAAGTCTCTCCGACCTTCACAAAAAAAGTTATTCAAGAATATCTCTTTCTCCTATGTGCTTTCATCCCTAACCCTAACCCTAACCCTTCCGAAAGTCGGAGAAGCTCAAGGATGGTACCGATCGATGCGCGCTACCCCATTTAGTGGGGGTAGAGCCTACTTGCAAGTCTCTCCGACCTTCACAAAAAAAGTTATTCAAGAATATCTCTTTCTCCTATGTGCTTTCATCCCTAACCCTAACCCTAACCCTTCCGAAAGTCGGAGAAGCTCAAGGATGGTACCGATCGATGCGCGCTACCCCATTTAGTGGGGGTAGAGCCTACTTGCAAGTCTCTCCGACCTTCACAAAAAAAGTTATTCAAGAATATCTCTTTCTCCTATGTGCTTTCATCCCTAACCCTAACCCTAACCCTTCCGAAAGTCGGAGAAGCTCAAGGATGGTACCGATCGATGCGCGCTACCCCATTTAGTGGGGGTAGAGCCTACTTGCAAGTCTCTCCGACCTTCACAAAAAAAGTTATTCAAGAATATCTCTTTCTCCTATGTGCTTTCATCCCTAACCCTAACCCTAACCCTTCCGAAAGTCGGAGAAGCTCAAGGATGGTACCGATCGATGCGCGCTACCCCATTTAGTGGGGGTAGAGCCTACTTGCAAGTCTCTCCGACCTTCACAAAAAAAGTTATTCAAGAATATCTCTTTCTCCTATGTGCTTTCATCCCTAACCCTAACCCTAACCCTTCCGAAAGTCGGAGAAGCTCAAGGATGGTACCGATCGATGCGCGCAACCCCATTTAGTGGGGGTAGAGCCTACTTGCAAGTCTCTCCGACCTTCACAAAAAAAGTAATTCAAGAATATCTCCTCAGATTTGGGGGAATTTCGTCGGTCGACCTCTTCCGAAGGTCGTACAAGCTCGGGGATGGTACCAATCGATCTGCAGGACCCAAATTAGTCCAGATGCAACCACTTTCCAAGTCTCTCCGACCTTCACAAAAAAAGTTATTCAAGAATATCTCTTTCTCCTATGTGCTTTCATCCCTAACCCTAACCCTAACCCTTCCGAAAGTCGGAGAAGCTCAAGGATGGTACCGATCGATGCGCGCTACCCCATTTAGTGGGGGTAGAGCCTACTTGCAAGTCTCTCCGACCTTCACAAAAAAAGTTATTCAAGAATATCTCTTTCTCCTATGTGCTTTCATCCCTAACCCTAACCCTAACCCTTCCGAAAGTCGGAGAAGCTCAAGGATGGTACCGATCGATGCGCGCAACCCCATTTAGTGGGGGTAGAGCCTACTTGCAAGTCTCTCCGACCTTCACAAAAAAAGTTATTCAAGAATATCTCCTCAGATTTGGGGGAATTTCGTCGGTCGACCTTTTCCGAAGGTCGTACAAGCTTGGGGATGGTACCAATCGATCCGCAGGACCCAAATTAGTCCAGATGCAACCACTTTCCAAGTCTCTCCGACCTTCACAAAAAAAGTTATTCAAGAATATCTCTTTCTCCTATGTGCTTTCATCCCTAACCCTAACCCTAACCCTTCCGAAAGTCGGAGAAGCTCAAGGATGGTACCGATCGATGCGCGCTACCCCATTTAGTGGGGGTAGAGCCTACTTGCAAGTCTCTCCGACCTTCACAAAAAAAGTTATTCAAGAATATCTCCTCAGATTTGGGGGAATTTCGTCGGTCGACCTCTTCCGAAGGTCGTACAAGCTCGGAGATGGTACCAATCGATCCGCAGGACCCAAATTAGTCCAGATGCAACCACTTTCCAAGTCTCTCCGACCTTCACAAAAAAAGTTATTCAAGAATATCTCTTTCTCCTATGTGCTTTCATCCCTAACCCTAACCCTAACCCTTCCGAAAGTCGGAGAAGCTCAAGGATGGTACCGATCGATGCGCGCTACCCCATTTAGTGGGGGTAGAGCCTACTTGCAAGTCTCTCCGACCTTCACAAAAAAAGTTATTCAAGAATATCTCTTTCTCCTATGTGCTTTCATCCCTAACCCTAACCCTAACCCTTCCGAAAGTCGGAGAAGCTCAAGGATGGTACCGATCGATGCGCGCTACCCCATTTAGTGGGGGTAGAGCCTACTTGCAAGTCTCTCCGACCTTCACAAAAAAAGTTATTCAAGAATATCTCTTTCTCCTATGTGCTTTCATCCCTAACCCTAACCCTAACCCTTCCGAAAGTCGGAGAAGCTCAAGGATGGTACCGATCGATGCGCGCTACCCCATTTAGTGGGGGTAGAGCCTACTTGCAAGTCTCTCCGACCTTCACAAAAAAAGTTATTCAAGAATATCTCTTTCTCCTATGTGCTTTCATCCCTAACCCTAACCCTAACCCTTCCGAAAGTCGGAGAAGCTCAAGGATGGTACCGATCGATGCGCGCTACCCCATTTAGTGGGGGTAGAGCCTACTTGCAAGTCTCTCCGACCTTCACAAAAAAAGTTATTCAAGAATATCTCTTTCTCCTATGTGCTTTCATCCCTAACCCTAACCCTAACCCTTCCGAAAGTCGGAGAAGCTCAAGGATGGTACCGATCGATGCGCGCTACCCCATTTAGTGGGGGTAGAGCCTACTTGCAAGTCTCTCCGACCTTCACAAAAAAAGTTATTCAAGAATATCTCTTTCTCCTATGTGCTTTCATCCCTAACCCTAACCCTAACCCTTCCGAAAGTCGGAGAAGCTCAAGGATGGTACCGATCGATGCGCGCTACCCCATTTAGTGGGGGTAGAGCCTACTTGCAAGTCTCTCCGACCTTCACAAAAAAAGTTATTCAAGAATATCTCTTTCTCCTATGTGCTTTCATCCCTAACCCTAACCCTAACCCTTCCGAAAGTCGGAGAAGCTCAAGGATGGTACCGATCGATGCGCGCTACCCCATTTAGTGGGGGTAGAGCCTACTTGCAAGTCTCTCCGACCTTCACAAAAAAAGTTATTCAAGAATATCTCTTTCTCCTATGTGCTTTCATCCCTAACCCTAACCCTAACCCTTCCGAAAGTCGGAGAAGCTCAAGGATGGTACCGATCGATGCGCGCAACCCCATTTAGTGGGGGTAGAGCCTACTTGCAAGTCTCTCCGACCTTCACAAAAAAAGTAATTCAAGAATATCTCCTCAGATTTGGGGGAATTTCGTCGGTCGACCTCTTCCGAAGGTCGTACAAGCTCGGGGATGGTACCAATCGATCTGCAGGACCCAAATTAGTCCAGATGCAACCACTTTCCAAGTCTCTCCGACCTTCACAAAAAAAGTTATTCAAGAATATCTCTTTCTCCTATGTGCTTTCATCCCTAACCCTAACCCTAACCCTTCCGAAAGTCGGAGAAGCTCAAGGATGGTACCGATCGATGCGCGCTACCCCATTTAGTGGGGGTAGAGCCTACTTGCAAGTCTCTCCGACCTTCACAAAAAAAGTTATTCAAGAATATCTCTTTCTCCTATGTGCTTTCATCCCTAACCCTAACCCTAACCCTTCCGAAAGTCGGAGAAGCTCAAGGATGGTACCGATCGATGCGCGCAACCCCATTTAGTGGGGGTAGAGCCTACTTGCAAGTCTCTCCGACCTTCACAAAAAAAGTTATTCAAGAATATCTCCTCAGATTTGGGGGAATTTCGTCGGTCGACCTCTTCCGAAGGTCGTACAAGCTTGGGGATGGTACCAATCGATCCGCAGGACCCAAATTAGTCCAGATGCAACCACTTTCCAAGTCTCTCCGACCTTCACAAAAAAAGTTATTCAAGAATATCTCTTTCTCCTATGTGCTTTCATCCCTAACCCTAACCCTAACCCTTCCGAAAGTCGGAGAAGCTCAAGGATGGTACCGATCGATGCGCGCTACCCCATTTAGTGGGAGTAGAGCCTACTTGCAAGTCTCTCCGACCTTCACAAAAAAAGTTATTCAAGAATATCTCCTCAGATTTGGGGGAATTTCGTCGGTCGACCTCTTCCGAAGGTCGTACAAGCTCGGAGATGGTACCAATCGATCCGCAGGACCCAAATTAGTCCAGATGCAACCACTTTCCAAGTCTCTCCGACCTTCACAAAAAAAGTTATTCAAGAATATCTCTTTCTCCTATGTGCTTTCATCCCTAACCCTAACCCTAACCCTTCCGAAAGTCGGAGAAGCTCAAGGATGGTACCGATCGATGCGCGCTACCCCATTTAGTGGGGGTAGAGCCTACTTGCAAGTCTCTCTGACCTTCACAAAAAAAGTTATTCAAGAATATCTCCTCAGATTTGGGGGAATTTCGTCGGTCAACCTCTTCCGAAGGTCGTACAAGCTCGGGGATGGTACCAATCGATCCGCAGGACCCAAATTAGTCCAGATGCAACCACTTTCCAAGTCTCTCCGACCTTCACAAAAAAAGTTATTCAAGAATATCTCTTTCTCCTATGTGCTTTCATCCCTAACCCTAACCCTAACCCTTCCGAAAGTCGGAGAAGCTCATGGATGGTACCGATCGATGCGCGCTACCCCATTTAGTGGGGGCAGAGCCTACTTGCAAGTCTCTCCGACCTTCACAAAAAAAGTTATTCAAGAATATCTCTTTCTCCTATGTGCTTTCATCCCTAACCCTAACCCTAACCCTTCCGAAAGTCGGAGAAGCTCAATAATGGTACCGATCGATGCGCGCTACCCCATTTAGTGGGGGTAGAGCCTACTTGCAAGTCTCTCCGACCTTCACAAAAAAAGTTATTCAAGAATATCTCTTTCTCCTATGTGCTTTCATCCCTAACCCTAACCCTAACCCTTCCGAAAGTCGGAGAAGCTCAAGGATGGTACCGATCGATGCGCGCTACCCCATTTAGTGGGGGTAGAGCCTACTTGCAAGTCTCTCCGACCTTCACAAAAAAAGTTATTCAAGAATATCTCTTTCTCCTATGTGCTTTCATCCCTAACCCTAACCCTAACCCTTCCGAAAGTCGGAGAAGCTCAAGGATGGTACCGATCGATGCGCGCAACCCCATTTAGTGGGGGTAGAGCCTACTTGCAAGTCTCTCCGACCTTCACAAAAAAAGTTATTCAAGAATATCTCCTCAGATTTGGGGGAATTTCGTCGGTCGACCTCTTCCGAAGGTCGTACAAGCTCGGGGATGGTACCAATCGATCCGCAGGACCCAAATTAGTCCAGATGCAACCACTTTCCAAGTCTCTCCGACCTTCACAAAAAAAGTTATTCAAGAATATCTCTTTCTCCTATGTGCTTTCATCCCTAACCCTAACCCTAACCCTTCCGAAAGTCGGAGAAGCTCAAGGATGGTACCGATCGATGCGCGCTACCCCATTTAGTGGGGGTAGAGCCTACTTGCAAGTCTCTCCGACCTTCACAAAAAAAGTTATTCAAGAATATCTCCTCAGATTTGAGGGAATTTCGTCGGTCGACCTCTTCCGAAGGTCGTACAAGCTCGGAGATGGTACCAATCGATCCGCAGGACCCAAATTAGTCCAGATGCAACCACTTTCCAAGTCTCTCCGACCTTCACAAAAAAAGTTATTCAAGAATATCTCTTTCTCCTATGTGCTTTCATCCCTAACCCTAACCCTAACCCTTCCAAAAGTCGGAGAAGCTCAAGGATGGTACCGATCGATGCGCGCTACCCCATTTAGTGGGGGTAGAGCCTACTTGCAAGTCTCTCCGACCTTCACAAAAAAAGTTATTCAAGAATATCTCCTCAGATTTGGGGGAATTTCGTCGGTCGACCTCTTCCGAAGGTCGTACAAGCTCGGGGATGGTACCAATCGATCCGCAGGACCCAAATTAGTCCAGATGCAACCACTTTCCAAGTCTCTCCGACCTTCACAAAAAAAGTTATTCAAGAATATCTCTTTCTCCTATGTGCTTTCATCCCTAACCCTAACCCTAACCCTTCCGAAAGTCGGAGAAGCTCATGGATGGTACCGATCGATGCGCGCTACCCCATTTAGTGGGGGCAGAGCCTACTTGCAAGTCTCTCCGACCTTCACAAAAAAAGTTATTCAAGAATATCTCTTTCTCCTATGTGCTTTCATCCCTAACCCTAACCCTAACCCTTCCGAAAGTCGGAGAAGCTCAATAATGGTACCGATCGATGCGCGCTACCCCATTTAGTGGGGGTAGAGCCTACTTGCAAGTCTCTCCGACCTTCACAAAAAAAGTTATTCAAGAATATCTCTTTCTCCTATGTGCTTTCATCCCTAACCCTAACCCTAACCCTTCCGAAAGTCGGAGAAGCTCAAGGATGGTACCGATCGATGCGCGCTACCCCATTTAGTGGGGGTAGAGCCTACTTGCAAGTCTCTCCGACCTTCACAAAAAAAGTTATTCAAGAATATCTCTTTCTCCTATGTGCTTTCATCCCTAACCCTAACCCTTCCGAAAGTCGGAGAAGCTCAAGGATGGTACCGATCGATGCGCGCAACCCCATTTAGTGGGGGTAGAGCCTACTTGCAAGTCTCTCCGACCTTCACAAAAAAAGTAATTCAAGAATATCTCCTCAGATTTGGGGGAATTTCGTCGGTCGACCTCTTCCGAAGGTCGTACAAGCTCGGGGATGGTACCAATCGATCCGCAGGACCCAAATTAGTCCAGATGCAACCACTTTCCAAGTCTCTCCGACCTTCACAAAAAAAGTTATTCAAGAATATCTCTTTCTCCTATGTGCTTTCATCCCTAACCCTAACCCTAACCCTTCCGAAAGTCGGAGAAGCTCAAGGATGGTACCGATCGATGCGCGCTACCCCATTTAGTGGGGGTAGAGCCTACTTGCAAGTCTCTCCGACCTTCACAAAAAAAGTTATTCAAGAATATCTCTTTCTCCTATGTGCTTTCATCCCTAACCCTAACCCTAACCCTTCCGAAAGTCGGAGAAGCTCAAGGATGGTACCGATCGATGCGCGCAACCCCATTTAGTGGGGGTAGAGCCTACTTGCAAGTCTCTCCGACCTTCACAAAAAAAGTTATTCAAGAATATCTCCTCAGATTTGGGGGAATTTCGTCGGTCGACCTCTTCCGAAGGTCGTACAAGCTCGGAGATGGTATAAATCGATCCGCAGGACCCAAATTAGTCCAGATGCAACCACTTTCCAAGTCTCTCCGACCTTCACAAAAAAAGTTATTCAAGAATATCTCTTTCTCCTATGTGCTTTCATCCCTAACCCTAACCCTAACCCTTCCGAAAGTCGGAGAAGCTCAAGGATGGTACCGATCGATGCGCGCAACCCCATTTAGTGGGGGTAGAGCCTCCTTGCAAGTCTCTCCGACCTTCACAAAAAAAGTAATTCAAGAATATCTCCTCAGATTTGGGGGAATTTCGTCGGTCGACCTCTTCCGAAGGTCGTACAAGCTCGGGGATGGTACCAATCGATCCGCAGGACCCAAATTAGTCCAGATGCAACCACTTTCCAAGTCTCTCCGACCTTCACAAAAAAAGTTATTCAAGAATATCTCTTTCTCCTATGTGCTTTCATCCCTAACCCTAACCCTAACCCTTCCGAAAGTCGGAGAAGCTCATGGATGGTACCGATCGATGCGCGCTACCCCATTTAGTGGGGGCAGAGCCTACTTGCAAGTCTCTCCGACCTTCACAAAAAAAGTTATTCAAGAATATCTCTTTCTCCTATGTGCTTTCATCCCTAACCCTAACCCTAACCCTTCCGAAAGTCGGAGAAGCTCAATAATGGTACCGATCGATGCGCGCTACCCCATTTAGTGGGGGTAGAGCCTACTTGCAAGTCTCTCCGACCTTCACAAAAAAAGTTATTCAAGAATATCTCTTTCTCCTATGTGCTTTCATCCCTAACCCTAACCCTAACCCTTCCGAAAGTCGGAGAAGCTCAAGGATGGTACCGATCGATGCGCGCTACCCCATTTAGTGGGGGTAGAGCCTACTTGCAAGTCTCTCCGACCTTCACAAAAAAAGTTATTCAAGAATATCTCTTTCTCCTATGTGCTTTCATCCCTAACCCTAACCCTAACCCTTCCGAAAGTCGGAGAAGCTCAAGGATGGTACCGATCGATGCGCGCTACCCCATTTAGTGGGGGTAGAGCCTACTTGCAAGTCTCTCCGACCTTCACAAAAAAAGTTATTCAAGAATATCTCTTTCTCCTATGTGCTTTCATCCCTAACCCTAACCCTAACCCTTCCGAAAGTCGGAGAAGCTCAAGGATGGTACCGATCGATGCGCGCTACCCCATTTAGTGGGGGTAGAGCCTACTTGCAAGTCTCTCCGACCTTCACAAAAAAAGTTATTCAAGAATATCTCTTTCTCCTATGTGCTTTCATCCCTAACCCTAACCCTAACCCTTCCGAAAGTCGGAGAAGCTCAAGGATGGTACTGATCGATGCGCGCAACCCCATTTAGTGGGGGTAGAGCCTACTTGCAAGTCTCTCCGACCTTCACAAAAAAAGTAATTCAAGAATATCTCCTCAGATTTGGGGGAATTTCGTCGGTCGACCTCTTCCGAAGGTCGTACAAGCTCGGGGATGGTACCAATCGATCCGCAGGACCCAAAGTAGTCCAGATGCAACCACTTTCCAAGTCTCTCCGACCTTCACAAAAAAAGTTATTCAAGAATATCTCTTTCTCCTATGTGCTTTCATCCCTAACCCTAACCCTAACCCTTCCGAAAGTCGGAGAAGCTCAAGGATGGTACCGATCGATGCGCGCTACCCCATTTAGTGGGGGTAGAGCCTACTTGCAAGTCTCTCCGACCTTCACAAAAAAAGTTATTCAAGAATATCTCTTTCTCCTATGTGCTTTCATCCCTAACCCTAACCCTAACCCTTCCGAAAGTCGGAGAAGCTCAAGGATGGTACTGATCGATGCGCGCTACCCCATTTAGTGGGGGTAGAGCCTACTTGCAAGTCTCTCCGACCTTCACAAAAAAAGTTATTCAAGAATATCTCTTTCTCCTATGTGCTTTCATCCCTAACCCTAACCCTAACCCTTCCGAAAGTCGGAGAAGCTCAAGGATGGTACCAATCGATGCGCGCTACCCCATTTAGTGGGGGTAGAGCCTACTTGCAAGTCTCTCCGACCTTCACAAAAAAAGTTATTCAAGAATATCTCTTTCTCCTATGTGCTTTCATCCCTAACCCTAACCCTAACCCTTCCGAAAGTCGGAGAAGCTCAAGGATGGTACCGATCGATGCGCGCTACCCCATTTAGTGGGGGTAGAGCCTACTTGCAAGTCTCTCCGACCTTCACAAAAAAAGTTATTCAAGAATATCTCTTTCTCCTATGTGCTTTCATCCCTAACCCTAACCCTAACCCTTCCGAAAGTCGGAGAAGCTCAAGGATGGTACCGATCGATGCGCGCAACCCCATTTAGTGGGGGTAGAGCCTACTTGCAAGTCTCTCCGACCTTCACAAAAAAAGTAATTCAAGAATATCTCCTCAGATTTGGGGGAATTTCGTCGGTCGACCTCTTCCGAAGGTCGTACAAGCTCAAGGATGGTACCAATCGATCCGCAGGACCCAAATTAGTCCAGATGCAACCACTTTCCAAGTCTCTCCGACCTTCACAAAAAAAGTTATTCAAGAATATCTCTTTCTCCTATGTGCTTTCATCCCTAACCCTAACCCTAACCCTTCCGAAAGTCGGAGAAGCTCAAGGATGGTACCGATCGATGCGCGCTACCCCATTTAGTGGGGGTAGAGCCTACTTGCAAGTCTCTCCGACCTTCACAAAAAAAGTTATTCAAGAATATCTCTTTCTCCTATGTGCTTTCATCCCTAACCCTAACCCTAACCCTTCCGAAAGTCGGAGAAGCTCAAGGATGGTACTGATCGATGCGCGCAACCCCATTTAGTGGGGGTAGAGCCTACTTGCAAGTCTCTCCGACCTTCACAAAAAAAGTTATTCAAGAATATCTCCTCAGATTTGGGGGAATTTCGTCGGTCGACCTCTTCCGAAGGTCGTACAAGCTCGGGGATGGTACCAATCGATCCGCAGGACCCAAATTAGTCCAGATGCAACCACTTTCCAAGTCTCTCCGACCTTCACAAAAAAAGTTATTCAAGAATATCTCTTTCTCCTATGTGCTTTCATCCCTAACCCTAACCCTAACCCTTCCGAAAGTCGGAGAAGCTCAAGGATGGTACCGATCGATGCGCGCTACCCCATTTAGTGGGGGTAGAGCCTACTTGCAAGTCTCTCCGACCTTCACAAAAAAAGTTATTCAAGAATATCTCCTCAGATTTGGGGGAATTTCGTCGGTCGACCTCTTCCGAAGGTCGTACAAGCTCGGAGATGGTATAAATCGATCCGCAGGACCCAAATTAGTCCAGATGCAACCACTTTCCAAGTCTCTCCGACCTTCACAAAAAAAGTTATTCAAGAATATCTCTTTCTCCTATGTGCTTTCATCCCTAACCCTAACCCTAACCCTTCCGAAAGTCGGAGAAGCTCAAGGATGGTACCGATCGATGCGCGCTACCCCATTTAGTGGGGGTAGAGCCTACTTGCAAGTCTCTCCGACCTTCACAAAAAAAGTTATTCAAGAATATCTCCTCAGATTTGGGGGAATTTCGTCGGTCGACCTCTTCCGAAGGTCGTACAAGCTCGGGGATGGTACCAATCGATCCGCAGGACCCAAATTAGTCCAGATGCAACCACTTTCCAAGTCTCTCCGACCTTCACAAAAAAAGTTATTCAAGAATATCTCTTTCTCCTATGTGCTTTCATCCCTAACCCTAACCCTAACCCTTCCGAAAGTCGGAGAAGCTCAAGGATGGTACCGATCGATGCGCGCTACCCCATTTAGTGGGGGCAGAGCCTACTTGCAAGTCTCTCCGACCTTCACAAAAAAAGTTATTCAAGAATATCTCTTTCTCCTATGTGCTTTCATCCCTAACCCTAACCCTAACCCTTCCGAAAGTCGGAGAAGCTCAAGGATGGTACCGATCGATGCGCGCTACCCTATTTAGTGGGGGTAGAGCCTACTTGCAAGTCTCTCCGACCTTCACAAAAAAAGTTATTCAAGAATATCTCTTTCTCCTATGTGCTTTCATCCCTAACCCTAACCCTAACCCTTCCGAAAGTCGGAGAAGCTCAAGGATGGTACCGATCGATGCGCGCTACCCCATTTAGTGGGGGTAGAGCCTACTTGCAAGTCTCTCCGACCTTCACAAAAAAAGTTATTCAAGAATATCTCTTTCTCCTATGTGCTTTCATCCCTAACCCTAACCCTAACCCTTCCGAAAGTCGGAGAAGCTCAAGGATGGTACCAATCGATGCGCGCAACCCCATTTAGTGGGGGTAGAGCCTACTTGCAAGTCTCTCCGACCTTCACAAAAAAAGTAATTCAAGAATATCTCCTCAGATTTGGGGGAATTTCGTCGGTCGACCTCTTCCGAAGGTCTTACAAGCTCAAGGATGGTACCAATCGATCCGCAGGACCCAAATTAGTCCAGATGCAACCACTTTCCAAGTCTCTCCGACCTTCACAAAAAAAGTTATTCAAGAATATCTCTTTCTCCTATGTGCTTTCATCCCTAACCCTAACCCTAACCCTTCCGAAAGTCGGAGAAGCTCAAGGATGGTACCGATCGATGCGCGCTACCCCATTTAGTGGGGGTAGAGCCTACTTGCAAGTCTCTCCGACCTTCACAAAAAAAGTTATTCAAGAATATCTCTTTCTCCTATGTGCTTTCATCCCTAACCCTAACCCTAACCCTTCCGAAAGTCGGAGAAGCTCAAGGATGGTACTGATCGATGCGCGCAACCCCATTTAGTGGGGGTAGAGCCTACTTGCAAGTCTCTCCGACCTTCACAAAAAAAGTTATTCAAGAATATCTCCTCAGATTTGGGGGAATTTCGTCGGTCGACCTCTTCCGAAGGTCGTACAAGCTCGGGGATGGTACCAATCGATCCGCAGGACCCAAATTAGTCCAGATGCAACCACTTTCCAAGTCTCTCCGACCTTCACAAAAAAAGTTATTCAAGAATATCTCTTTCTCCTATGTGCTTTCATCCCTAACCCTAACCCTAACCCTTCCGAAAGTCGGAGAAGCTCAAGGATGGTACCGATCGATGCGCGCTACCCCATTTAGTGGGGGTAGAGCCTACTTGCAAGTCTCTCCGACCTTCACAAAAAAAGTTATTCAAGAATATCTCCTCAGATTTGGGGGAATTTCGTCGGTCGACCTCTTCCGAAGGTCGTACAAGCTCGGGGATGGTACCAATCGATCCGCAGGACCCAAATTAGTCCAGATGCAACCACTTTCCAAGTCTCTCCGACCTTCACAAAAAAAGTTATTCAAGAATATCTCTTTCTCCTATGTGCTTTCATCCCTAACCCTAACCCTAACCCTTCCGAAAGTCGGAGAAGCTCAAGGATGGTACCGATCGATGCGCGCTACCCCATTTAGTGCGGGCAGAGCCTACTTGCAAGTCTCTCCGACCTTCACAAAAAAAGTTATTCAAGAATATCTCTTTCTCCTATGTGCTTTCATCCCTAACCCTAACCCTAACCCTTCCGAAAGTCGGAGAAGCTCAAGGATGGTACCGATCGATGCGCGCTACCCTATTTAGTGGGGGTAGAGCCTACTTGCAAGTCTCTCCGACCTTCACAAAAAAAGTTATTCAAGAATATCTCTTTCTCCTATGTGCTTTCATCCCTAACCCTAACCCTAACCCTTCCGAAAGTCGGAGAAGCTCAAGGATGGTACCGATCGATGCGCGCTACCCCATTTAGTGGGGGTAGAGCCTACTTGCAAGTCTCTCCGACCTTCACAAAAAAAGTTATTCAAGAATATCTCTTTCTCCTATGTGCTTTCATCCCTAACCCTAACCCTAACCCTTCCGAAAGTCGGAGAAGCTCAAGGATGGTACCAATCGATGCGCGCAACCCCATTTAGTGGGGGTAGAGCCTACTTGCAAGTCTCTCCGACCTTCACAAAAAAAGTAATTCAAGAATATCTCCTCAGATTTGGGGGAATTTCGTCGGTCGACCTCTTCCGAAGGTCTTACAAGCTCAAGGATGGTACCAATCGATCCGCAGGACCCAAATTAGTCCAGATGCAACCACTTTCCAAGTCTCTCCGACCTTCACAAAAAAAGTTATTCAAGAATATCTCTTTCTCCTATGTGCTTTCATCCCTAACCCTAACCCTAACCCTTCCGAAAGTCGGAGAAGCTCAAGGATGGTACCGATCGATGCGCGCTACCCCATTTAGTGGGGGTAGAGCCTACTTGCATGTCTCTCCGACCTTCACAAAAAAAGTTATTCAAGAATATCTCTTTCTCCTATGTGCTTTCATCCCTAACCCTAACCCTAACCCTTCCGAAAGTCGGAGAAGCTCAAGGATGGTACTGATCGATGCGCGCAACCCCATTTAGTGGGGGTAGAGCCTACTTGCAAGTCTCTCCGACCTTCACAAAAAAAGTTATTCAAGAATATCTCCTCAGATTTGGGGGAATTTCGTCGGTCGACCTCTTCCGAAGGTCGTACAAGCTCGGGGATGGTACCAATCGATCCGCAGGACCCAAATTAGTCCAGATGCAACCACTTTCCAAGTCTCTCCGACCTTCACAAAAAAAGTTATTCAAGAATATCTCTTTCTCCTATGTGCTTTCATCCCTAACCCTAACCCTAACCCTTCCGAAAGTCGGAGAAGCTCAAGGATGGTACCGATCGATGCGCGCTACCCCATTTAGTGGGGGTAGAGCCTACTTGCAAGTCTCTCCGACCTTCACAAAAAAAGTTATTCAAGAATATCTCCTCAGATTTGGGGGAATTTCGTCGGTCGACCTCTTCCGAAGGTCGTACAAGCTCGGAGATGGTATAAATCGATCCGCAGGACCCAAATTAGTCCAGATGCAACCACTTTCCAAGTCTCTCCGACCTTCACAAAAAAAGTTATTCAAGAATATCTCTTTCTCCTATGTGCTTTCATCCCTAACCCTAACCCTAACCCTTCCGAAAGTCGGAGAAGCTCAAGGATGGTACCGATCGATGCGCGCTACCCAATTTAGTGGGGGTAGAGCCTACTTGCAAGTCTCTCCGACCTTCACAAAAAAAGTTATTCAAGAATATCTCCTCAGATTTGGGGGAATTTCGTCGGTCGACCTCTTCCGAAGGTCGTACAAGCTCGGGGATGGTACCAATCGATCCGCAGGACCCAAATTAGTCCAGATGCAACCACTTTCCAAGTCTCTCCGACCTTCACAAAAAAAGTTATTCAAGAATATCTCTTTCTCCTATGTGCTTTCATCCCTAACCCTAACCCTAACCCTTCCGAAAGTCGGAGAAGCTCAAGGATGGTACCGATCGATGCGCGCTACCCCATTTAGTGGGGGCAGAGCCTACTTGCAAGTCTCTCCGACCTTCACAAAAAAAGTTATTCAAGAATATCTCTTTCTCCTATGTGCTTTCATCCCTAACCCTAACCCTAACCCTTCCGAAAGTCGGAGAAGCTCAAGGATGGTACCGATCGATGCGCGCTACCCCATTTAGTGGGGGTAGAGCCTACTTGCAAGTCTCTCCGACCTTCACAAAAAAAGTTATTCAAGAATATCTCTTTCTCCTATGTGCTTTCATCCCTAACCCTAACCCTAACCCTTCCGAAAGTCGGAGAAGCTCAAGGATGGTACCGATCGATGCGCGCTACCCCATTTAGTGGGGGTACAGCCTACTTGCAAGTCTCTCCGACCTTCACAAAAAAAGTTATTCAAGAATATCTCTTTCTCCTATGTGCTTTCATCCCTAACCCTAACCCTAACCCTTCCGAAAGTCGGAGAAGCTCAAGGATGGTACCGATCGATGCGCGCAACCCCATTTAGTGGGGGTAGAGCCTACTTGCAAGTCTCTCCGACCTTCACAAAAAAAGTAATTCAAGAATATCTCCTCAGATTTGGGGGAATTTCGTCGGTCGACCTCTTCCGAAGGTCGTACAAGCTCGGGGATGGTACCAATCGATCCGCAGGACCCAAATTAGTCCAGATGCAACCACTTTCCAAGTCTCTCCGACCTTCACAAAAAAAGTTATTCAAGAATATCTCTTTCTCCTATGTGCTTTCATCCCTAACCCTAACCCTAACCCTTCCGAAAGTCGGAGAAGCTCAAGGATGCTACCGATCGATGCGCGCTACCCCATTTAGTGGGGGTAGAGCCTACTTGCAAGTCTCTCCGACCTTCACAAAAAAAGTTATTCAAGAATATCTCTTTCTCCTATGTGCTTTCATCCCTAACCCTAACCCTAACCCTTCCGAAAGTCGGAGAAGCTCAAGGATGGTACCGATCGATGCGCGCTACCCCATTTAGTGGGGGTAGAGCCTACTTGCAAGTCTCTCCGACCTTCACAAAAAAAGTTATTCAAGAATATCTCTTTCTCCTATGTGCTTTCATCCCTAACCCTAACCCTAACCCTTCCGAAAGTCGGAGAAGCTCAAGGATGGTACCGATCGATGCGCGCAACCCCATTTAGTGGGGGTAGAGCCTACTTGCAAGTATCTCCGACCTTCACAAAAAAAGTAATTCAAGAATATCTCCTCAGATTTGGGGGAATTTCGTCGGTCGACCTCTTCCGAAGGTCGTACAAGCTCGGGGATGGTACCAATCGATCCGCAGGACCCAAATTAGTCCAGATGCAACCACTTTCCAAGTCTCTCCGACCTTCACAAAAAAAGTTATTCAAGAATATCTCTTTCTCCTATGTGCTTTCATCCCTAACCCTAACCCTAACCCTTCCGAAAGTCGGAGAAGCTCAAGGATGGTACCGATCGATGCGCGCTACCCCATTTAGTGGGGGTAGAGCCTACTTGCAAGTCTCTCCGACCTTCACAAAAAAAGTTATTCAAGAATATCTCTTTCTCCTATGTGCTTTCATCCCTAACCCTAACCCTAACCCTTCCGAAAGTCGGAGAAGCTCAAGGATGGTACCGATCGATGCGCGCAACCCCATTTAGTGGGGGTAGAGCCTACTTGCAAGTCTCTCCGACCTTCACAAAAAAAGTTATTCAAGAATATCTCCTCAGATTTGGGGGAATTTCGTCGGTCGACCTCTTCCGAAGGTCGTACAAGCTCGGAGATGGTATAAATCGATCCGCAGGACCCAAATTAGTCCAGATGCAACCACTTTCCAAGTCTCTCCGACCTTCACAAAAAAAGTTATTCAAGAATATCTCTTTCTCCTATGTGCTTTCATCCCTAACCCTAACCCTAACCCTTCCGAAAGTCGGAGAAGCTCAAGGATGGTACCGATCGATGCGCGCAACCCCATTTAGTGGGGGTAGAGCCTACTTGCAAGTCTCTCCGACCTTCACAAAAAAAGTAATTCAAGAATATCTCCTCAGATTTGGGGGAATTTCGTCGGTCGACCTCTTCCGAAGGTCGTACAAGCTCGGGGATGGTACCAATCGATCCGCAGGACCCAAATTAGTCCAGATGCAACCACTTTCCAAGTCTCTCCGACCTTCACAAAAAAAGTTATTCAAGAATATCTCTTTCTCCTATGTGCTTTCATCCCTAACCCTAACCCTAACCCTTCCGAAAGTCGGAGAAGCTCAAGGATGGTACCGATCGATGCGCGCTACCCCATTTAGTGGGGGTAGAGCCTACTTGCAAGTCTCTCCGACCTTCACAAAAAAAGTTATTCAAGAATATCTCTTTCTCCTATGTGCTTTCATCCCTAACCCTAACCCTTCCGAAAGTCGGAGAAGCTCAAGGATGGTACCGATCGATGCGCGCAACCCCATTTAGTGGGAGTAGAGCCTACTTGCAAGTCTCTCCGACCTTCACAAAAAAAGTTATTCAAGAATATCTCCTCAGATTTGGGGGAATTTCGTCGGTCGACCTCTTCCGAAGGTCGTACAAGCTCGGGGATGGTACCAATCGATCCGCAGGACCCAAATTAGTCCAGATGCAACCACTTTCCAAGTCTCTCCGACCTTCACAAAAAAAGTTATTCAAGAATATCTCTTTCTCCTATGTGCTTTCATCCCTAACCCTAACCCTAACCCTTCCGAAAGTCGGAGAAGCTCAAGGATGGTACCGATCGATGCGCGCTACCCCATTTAGTGGGGGTAGAGCCTACTTGCAAGTCTCTCCGACCTTCACAAAAAAAGTTATTCAAGAATATCTCCTCAGATTTGGGGGAATTTCGTCGGTCGACCTCTTCCGAAGGTCGTACAAGCTCGGGGATGGTACCAATCGATCTGCAGGACCCAAATTAGTCCAGATGCAACCACTTTCCAAGTCTCTCCGACCTTCACAAAAAAAGTTATTCAAGAATATCTCTTTCTCCTATGTGCTTTCATCCCTAACCCTAACCCTAACCCTTCCGAAAGTCGGAGAAGCTCAAGGATGGTACCGATCGATGCGCGCTACCCCATTTAGTGGGGGCAGAGCCTACTTGCAAGTCTCTCCGACCTTCACAAAAAAAGTTATTCAAGAATATCTCTTTCTCCTATTTGCTTTCATCCCTAACCCTAACCCTAACCCTTCCGAAAGTCGGAGAAGCTCAAGGATGGTACCGATCGATGCGCGCTACCCCATTTAGTGGGGGTAGAGCCAACTTGCAAGTCTCTCCGACCTTCACAAAAAAAGTTATTCAAGAATATCTCTTTCTCCTATGTGCTTTCATCCCTAACCCTAACCCTAACCCTTCCGAAAGTCGGAGAAGCTCAAGGATGGTACCGATCGATGCGCGCTACCCCATTTAGTGGGGGTAGAGCCTACTTGCAAGTCTCTCCGACCTTCACAAAAAAAGTTATTCAAGAATATCTCCTCAGATTTGGGGGAATTTCGTCGGTCGACCTCTTCCGAAGGTCGTACAAGCTCGGGGATGGTACCAATCGATCCGCAGGACCCAAATTAGTCCAGATGCAACCACTTTCCAAGTCTCTCCGACCTTCACAAAAAAAGTTATTCAAGAATATCTCTTTCTCCTATGTGCTTTCATCCCTAACCCTAACCCTAACCCTTCCGAAAGTCGGAGAAGCTCAAGGATGGTACCGATCGATGCGCGCTACCCCATTTAGTGGGGGTAGAGCCTACTTGCAAGTCTCTCCGACCTTCACCAAAAAAGTTATTCAAGAATATCTCTTTCTCCTATGTGCTTTCATCCCTAACCCTAACCCTAACCCTTCCGAAAGTCGGAGAAGCTCAAGGATGGTACCGATCGATGCGCGCTACCCCATTTAGTGGGGGTAGAGCCTACTTGCAAGTCTCTCCGACCTTCACAAAAAAAGTTATTCAAGAATATCTCTTTCTCCTATGTGCTTTCATCCCTAACCCTAACCCTAACCCTTCCGAAAGTCGGAGAAGCTCAAGGATGGTACCGATCGATGCGCGCTACCCCATTTAGTGGGGGTAGAGCCTACTTGCAAGTCTCTCCGACCTTCACAAAAAAAGTTATTCAAGAATATCTCTTTCTCCTATGTGCTTTCATCCCTAACCCTAACCCTAACCCTTCCGAAAGTCGGAGAAGCTCAAGGATGGTACCGATCGATGCGCGCTACCCTATTTAGTGGGGGTAGAGCCTACTTGCAAGTCTCTCCGACCTTCACAAAAAAAGTTATTCAAGAATATCTCTTTCTCCTATGTGCTTTCATCCCTAACCCTAACCCTAACCCTTCCGAAAGTCGGAGAAGCTCAAGGATGGTACCGATCGATGCGCGCTACCCCATTTAGTGGGGGTAGAGCCTACTTGCAAGTCTCTCCGACCTTCACAAAAAAAGTTATTCAAGAATATCTCTTTCTCCTATGTGCTTTCATCCCTAACCCTAACCCTAACCCTTCCGAAAGTCGGAGAAGCTCAAGGATGGTACCGATCGATGTGCGCTACCCCATTTAGTGGGGGTAGAGCCTACTTGCAAGTCTCTCCGACCTTCACAAAAAAAGTTATTCAAGAATATCTCCTCAGATTTGGGGGAATTTCGTCGGTCGACCTCTTTCGAAGGTCGTACAAGCTCGGGGATGGTACCAATCGATCCGCAGGACCCAAATTAGTCCAGATGCAACCACTTTCCAAGTCTCTCCGACCTTCACAAAAAAAGTTATTCAAGAATATCTCTTTCTCCTATGTGCTTTCATCCCTAACCCTAACCCTAACCCTTCCGAAAGTCGGAGAAGCTCAAGGATGGTACCGATCGATGCGCGCTACCCTATTTAGTGGGGGTAGAGCCTACTTGCAAGTCTCTCCGACCTTCACAAAAAAAGTTATTCAAGAATATCTCTTTCTCCTATGTGCTTTCATCCCTAACCCTAACCCTAACCCTTCCGAAAGTCGGAGAAGCTCAAGGATGGTACCGATCGATGCGCGCTACCCCATTTAGTGGGGGTAGAGCCTACTTGCAAGTCTCTCCGACCTTCACAAAAAAAGTTATTCAAGAATATCTCTTTCTCCTATGTGCTTTCATCCCTAACCCTAACCCTAACCCTTCCGAAAGTCGGAGAAGCTCAAGGATGGTACCGATCGATGCGCGCTACCCCATTTAGTGGGGGTAGAGCCTACTTGCAAGTCTCTCCGACCTTCACAAAAAAAGTTATTCAAGAATATCTCCTCAGATTTGGGGGAATTTCGTCGGTCGACCTCTTCCGAAGGTCGTACAAGCTCGGGGATGGTACCAATCGATCCGCAGGACCCAAATTAGTCCAGATGCAACCACTTTCCAAGTCTCTCCGACCTTCACAAAAAAAGTTATTCAAGAATATCTCTTTCTCCTATGTGCTTTCATCCCTAACCCTAACCCTAACCCTTCCGAAAGTCGGAGAAGCTCAAGGATGGTACCGATCGATGCGCGCTACCCCATTTAGTGGGGGTAGAGCCTACTTGCAAGTCTCTCCGACCTTCACAAAAAAAGTTATTCAAGAATATCTCTTTCTCCTATGTGCTTTCATCCCTAACCCTAACCCTAACCCTTCCGAAAGTCGGAGAAGCTCAAGGATGGTACCGATCGATGCGCGCTACCCCATTTAGTGGGGGTAGAGCCTACTTGCAAGTCTCTCCGACCTTCACAAAAAAAGTTATTCAAGAATATCTCTTTCTCCTATGTGCTTTCATCCCTAACCCTAACCCTAACCCTTCCGAAAGTCGGAGAAGCTCAAGGATGGTACCGATCGATGCGCGCTACCCCATTTAGTGGGGGTAGAGCCTACTTGCAAGTCTCTCCGACCTTCACAAAAAAAGTTATTCAAGAATATCTCTTTCTCCTATGTGCTTTCATCCCTAACCCTAACCCTAACCCTTCCGAAAGTCGGAGAAGCTCAAGGATGGTACTGATCGATGCGCGCTACCCCATTTAGTGGGGGTAGAGCCTACTTGCAAGTCTCTCCGACCTTCACAAAAAAAGTTATTCAAGAATATCTCTTTCTCCTATGTGCTTTCATCCCTAACCCTAACCCTAACCCTTCCGAAAGTCGGAGAAGCTCAAGGATGGTACCAATCGATGCGCGCTACCCCATTTAGTGGGGGTAGAGCCTACTTGAAAGTCTCTCCGACCTTCACAAAAAAAGTTATTCAAGAATATCTCTTTCTCCTATGTGCTTTCATCCCTAACCCTAACCCTAACCCTTCCGAAAGTCGGAGAAGCTCAAGGATGGTACCGATCGATGCGCGCTACCCCATTTAGTGGGGGTAGAGCCTACTTGCAAGTCTCTCCGACCTTCACAAAAAAAGTTATTCAAGAATATCTCTTTCTCCTATGTGCTTTCATCCCTAACCCTAACCCTAACCCTTCCGAAAGTCGGAGAAGCTCAAGGATGGTACCGATCGATGCGCGCAACCCCATTTAGTGGGGGTAGAGCCTACTTGCAAGTCTCTCCGACCTTCACAAAAAAAGTAATTCAAGAATATCTCCTCAGATTTGGGGGAATTTCGTCGGTCGACCTCTTCCGAAGGTCGTACAAGCTCAAGGATGGTACCAATCGATCCGCAGGACCCAAATTAGTCCAGATGCAACCACTTTCCAAGTCTCTCCGACCTTCACAAAAAAAGTTATTCAAGAATATCTCTTTCTCCTATGTGCTTTCATCCCTAACCCTAACCCTAACCCTTCCGAAAGTCGGAGAAGCTCAAGGATGGTACCGATCGATGCGCGCTACCCCATTTAGTGGGGGTAGAGCCTACTTGCAAGTCTCTCCGACCTTCACAAAAAAAGTTATTCAAGAATATCTCTTTCTCCTATGTGCTTTCATCCCTAACCCTAACCCTAACCCTTCCGAAAGTCGGAGAAGCTCAAGGATGGTACTGATCGATGCGCGCAACCCCATTTAGTGGGGGTAGAGCCTACTTGCAAGTCTCTCCGACCTTCACAAAAAAAGTTATTCAAGAATATCTCCTCAGATTTGGGGGAATTTCGTCGGTCGACCTCTTCCGAAGGTCGTACAAGCTCGGGGATGGTACCAATCGATCCGCAGGACCCAAATTAGTCCAGATGCAACCACTTTCCAAGTCTCTCCGACCTTCACAAAAAAAGTTATTCAAGAATATCTCTTTCTCCTATGTGCTTTCATCCCTAACCCTAACCCTAACCCTTCCGAAAGTCGGAGAAGCTCAAGGATGGTACCGATCGATGCGCGCTACCCCATTTAGTGGGGGTAGAGCCTACTTGCAAGTCTCTCCGACCTTCACAAAAAAAGTTATTCAAGAATATCTCTTTCTCCTATGTGCTTTCATCCCTAACCCTAACCCTAACCCTTCCGAAAGTCGGAGAAGCTCAAGGATGGTACTGATCGATGCGCGCTACCCCATTTAGTGGGGGTAGAGCCTACTTGCAAGTCTCTCCGACCTTCACAAAAAAAGTTATTCAAGAATATCTCTTTCTCCTATGTGCTTTCATCCCTAACCCTAACCCTAACCCTTCCGAAAGTCGGAGAAGCTCAAGGATGGTACCAATCGATGCGCGCTACCCCATTTAGTGGGGGTAGAGCCTACTTGCAAGTCTCTCCGACCTTCACAAAAAAAGTTATTCAAGAATATCTCTTTCTCCTATGTGCTTTCATCCCTAACCCTAACCCTAACCCTTCCGAAAGTCGGAGAAGCTCAAGGATGGTACCGATCGATGCGCGCTACCCCATTTAGTGGGGGTAGAGCCTACTTGCAAGTCTCTCCGACCTTCACAAAAAAAGTTATTCAAGAATATCTCTTTCTCCTATGTGCTTTCATCCCTAACCCTAACCCTAACCCTTCCGAAAGTCGGAGAAGCTCAAGGATGGTACCGATCGATGCGCGCAACCCCATTTAGTGGGGGTAGAGCCTACTTGCAAGTCTCTCCGACCTTCACAAAAAAAGTAATTCAAGAATATCTCCTCAGATTTGGGGGAATTTCGTCGGTCGACCTCTTCCGAAGGTCGTACAAGCTCAAGGATGGTACCAATCGATCCGCAGGACCCAAATTAGTCCAGATGCAACCACTTTCCAAGTCTCTCCGACCTTCACAAAAAAAGTTATTCAAGAATATCTCTTTCTCCTATGTGCTTTCATCCCTAACCCTAACCCTAACCCTTCCGAAAGTCGGAGAAGCTCAAGGATGGTACCGATCGATGCGCGCTACCCCATTTAGTGGGGGTAGAGCCTACTTGCAAGTCTCTCCGACCTTCACAAAAAAAGTTATTCAAGAATATCTCTTTCTCCTATGTGCTTTCATCCCTAACCCTAACCCTAACCCTTCCGAAAGTCGGAGAAGCTCAAGGATGGTACCGATCGATGCGCGCAACCCCATTTAGTGGGGGTAGAGCCTACTTGCAAGTCTCTCCGACCTTCACAAAAAAAGTAATTCAAGAATATCTCCTCAGATTTGGGGGAATTTCGTCGGTCGACCTCTTCCGAAGGTCGTACAAGCTCAAGGATGGTACCAATCGATCCGCAGGACCCAAATTAGTCCAGATGCAACCACTTTCCAAGTCTCTCCGACCTTCACAAAAAAAGTTATTCAAGAATATCTCTTTCTCCTATGTGCTTTCATCCCTAACCCTAACCCTAACCCTTCCGAAAGTCGGAGAAGCTCAAGGATGGTACCGATCGATGCGCGCTACCCCATTTAGTGGGGGTAGAGCCTACTTGCAAGTCTCTCCGACCTTCACAAAAAAAGTTATTCAAGAATATCTCTTTCTCCTATGTGCTTTCATCCCTAACCCTAACCCTAACCCTTCCGAAAGTCGGAGAAGCTCAAGGATGGTACTGATCGATGCGCGCAACCCCATTTAGTGGGGGTAGAGCCTACTTGCAAGTCTCTCCGACCTTCACAAAAAAAGTAATTCAAGAATATCTCCTCAGATTTGGGGGAATTTCGTCGGTCGACCTCTTCCGAAGGTCGTACAAGCTCAAGGATGGTACCAATCGATCCGCAGGACCCAAATTAGTCCAGATGCAACCACTTTCCAAGTCTCTCCGACCTTCACAAAAAAAGTTATTCAAGAATATCTCTTTCTCCTATGTGCTTTCATCCCTAACCCTAACCCTAACCCTTCCGAAAGTCGGAGAAGCTCAAGGATGGTACCGATCGATGCGCGCTACCCCATTTAGTGGGGGTAGAGCCTACTTGCAAGTCTCTCCGACCTTCACAAAAAAAGTTATTCAAGAATATCTCTTTCTCCTATGTGCTTTCATCCCTAACCCTAACCCTAACCCTTCCGAAAGTCGGAGAAGCTCAAGGATGGTACCGATCGATGCGCGCAACCCCATTTAGTGGGGGTAGAGCCTACTTGCAAGTCTCTCCGACCTTCACAAAAAAAGTAATTCAAGAATATCTCCTCAGATTTGGGGGAATTTCGTCGGTCGACCTCTTCCGAAGGTCGTACAAGCTCAAGGATGGTACCAATCGATCCGCAGGACCCAAATTAGTCCAGATGCAACCACTTTCCAAGTCTCTCCGACCTTCACAAAAAAAGTTATTCAAGAATATCTCTTTCTCCTATGTGCTTTCATCCCTAACCCTAACCCTAACCCTTCCGAAAGTCGGAGAAGCTCAAGGATGGTACCGATCGATGCGCGCTACCCCATTTAGTGGGGGTAGAGCCTACTTGCAAGTCTCTCCGACCTTCACAAAAAAAGTTATTCAAGAATATCTCTTTCTCCTATGTGCTTTCATCCCTAACCCTAACCCTAACCCTTCCGAAAGTCGGAGAAGCTCAAGGATGGTACTGATCGATGCGCGCAACCCCATTTAGTGGGGGTAGAGCCTACTTGCAAGTCTCTCCGACCTTCACAAAAAAAGTTATTCAAGAATATCTCCTCAGATTTGGGGGAATTTCGTCGGTCGACCTCTTCCGAAGGTCGTACAAGCTCGGGGATGGTACCAATCGATCCGCAGGACCCAAATTAGTCCAGATGCAACCACTTTCCAAGTCTCTCCGACCTTCACAAAAAAAGTTATTCAAGAATATCTCTTTCTCCTATGTGCTTTCATCCCTAACCCTAACCCTAACCCTTCCGAAAGTCGGAGAAGCTCAAGGATGGTACCGATCGATGCGCGCTACCCCATTTAGTGGGGGTAGAGCCTACTTGCAAGTCTCTCCGACCTTCACAAAAAAAGTTATTCAAGAATATCTCCTCAGATTTGGGGGAATTTCGTCGGTCGACCTCTTCCGAAGGTCGTACAAGCTCGGAGATGGTATAAATCGATCCGCAGGACCCAAATTAGTCCAGATGCAACCACTTTCCAAGTCTCTCCGACCTTCACAAAAAAAGTTATTCAAGAATATCTCTTTCTCCTATGTGCTTTCATCCCTAACCCTAACCCTAACCCTTCCGAAAGTCGGAGAAGCTCAAGGATGGTACCGATCGATGCGCGCTACCCCATTTAGTGGGGGTAGAGCCTACTTGCAAGTCTCTCCGACCTTCACAAAAAAAGTTATTCAAGAATATCTCCTCAGATTTGGGGGAATTTCGTCGGTCGACCTCTTCCGAAGGTCGTACAAGCTCGGGGATGGTACCAATCGATCCGCAGGACCCAAATTAGTCCAGATGCAACCACTTTCCAAGTCTCTCCGACCTTCACAAAAAAAGTTATTCAAGAATATCTCTTTCTCCTATGTGCTTTCATCCCTAACCCTAACCCTAACCCTTCCGAAAGTCGGAGAAGCTCAAGGATGGTACCGATCGATGCGCGCTACCCCATTTAGTGGGGGCAGAGCCTACTTGCAAGTCTCTCCGACCTTCACAAAAAAAGTTATTCAAGAATATCTCTTTCTCCTATGTGCTTTCATCCCTAACCCTAACCCTAACCCTTCCGAAAGTCGGAGAAGCTCAAGGATGGTACCGATCGATGCGCGCTACCCTATTTAGTGGGGGTAGAGCCTACTTGCAAGTCTCTCCGACCTTCACAAAAAAAGTTATTCAAGAATATCTCTTTCTCCTATGTGCTTTCATCCCTAACCCTAACCCTAACCCTTCCGAAAATCGGAGAAGCTCAAAGATGGTACCGATCGATGCGCGCTACCCCATTTAGTGGGGGTAGAGCCTACTTGCAAGTCTCTCCGACCTTCACAAAAAAAGTTATTCAAGAATATCTCTTTCTCCTATGTGCTTTCATCCCTAACCCTAACCCTAACCCTTCCGAAAGTCGGAGAAGCTCAAGGATGGTACCAATCGATGCGCGCAACCCCATTTAGTGGGGGTAGAGCCTACTTGCAAGTCTCTCCGACCTTCACAAAAAAAGTAATTCAAGAATATCTCCTCAGATTTGGGGGAATTTCGTCGGTCGACCTCTTCCGAAGGTCTTACAAGCTCAAGGATGGTACCAATCGATCCGCAGGACCCAAATTAGTCCAGATGCAACCACTTTCCAAGTCTCTCCGACCTTCACAAAAAAAGTTATTCAAGAATATCTCTTTCTCCTATGTGCTTTCATCCCTAACCCTAACCCTAACCCTTCCGAAAGTCGGAGAAGCTCAAGGATGGTACCGATCGATGCGCGCTACCCCATTTAGTGGGGGTAGAGCCTACTTGCAAGTCTCTCCGACCTTCACAAAAAAAGTTATTCAAGAATATCTCTTTCTCCTATGTGCTTTCATCCCTAACCCTAACCCTAACCCTTCCGAAAGTCGGAGAAGCTCAAGGATGGTACTGATCGATGCGCGCAACCCCATTTAGTGGGGGTAGAGCCTACTTGCAAGTCTCTCCGACCTTCACAAAAAAAGTTATTCAAGAATATCTCCTCAGATTTGGGGGAATTTCGTCGGTCGACCTCTTCCGAAGGTCGTACAAGCTCGGGGATGGTACCAATCGATCCGCAGGACCCAAATTAGTCCAGATGCAACCACTTTCCAAGTCTCTCCGACCTTCACAAAAAAAGTTATTCAAGAATATCTCTTTCTCCTATGTGCTTTCATCCCTAACCCTAACCCTAACCCTTCCGAAAGTCGGAGAAGCTCAAGGATGGTACCGATCGATGCGCGCTACCCCATTTAGTGGGGGTAGAGCCTACTTGCAAGTCTCTCCGACCTTCACAAAAAAAGTTATTCAAGAATATCTCCTCAGATTTGGGGGAATTTCGTCGGTCGACCTCTTCCGAAGGTCGTACAAGCTCGGAGATGGTATAAATCGATCCGCAGGACCCAAATTAGTCCAGATGCAACCACTTTCCAAGTCTCTCCGACCTTCACAAAAAAAGTTATTCAAGAATATCTCTTTCTCCTATGTGCTTTCATCCCTAACCCTAACCCTAACCCTTCCGAAAGTCGGAGAAGCTCAAGGATGGTACCGATCGATGCGCGCTACCCAATTTAGTGGGGGTAGAGCCTACTTGCAAGTCTCTCCGACCTTCACAAAAAAAGTTATTCAAGAATATCTCCTCAGATTTGGGGGAATTTCGTCGGTCGACCTCTTCCGAAGGTCGTACAAGCTCGGGGATGGTACCAATCGATCCGCAGGACCCAAATTAGTCCAGATGCAACCACTTTCCAAGTCTCTCCGACCTTCACAAAAAAAGTTATTCAAGAATATCTCTTTCTCCTATGTGCTTTCATCCCTAACCCTAACCCTAACCCTTCCGAAAGTCGGAGAAGCTCAAGGATGGTACCGATCGATGCGCGCTACCCCATTTAGTGGGGGCAGAGCCTACTTGCAAGTCTCTCCGACCTTCACAAAAAAAGTTATTCAAGAATATCTCTTTCTCCTATGTGCTTTCATCCCTAACCCTAACCCTAACCCTTCCGAAAGTCGGAGAAGCTCAAGGATGGTACCGATCGATGCGCGCTACCCCATTTAGTGGGGGTAGAGCCTACTTGCAAGTCTCTCCGACCTTCACAAAAAAAGTTATTCAAGAATATCTCTTTCTCCTATGTGCTTTCATCCCTAACCCTAACCCTAACCCTTCCGAAAGTCGGAGAAGCTCAAGGATGGTACCGATCGATGCGCGCTACCCCATTTAGTGGGGGTACAGCCTACTTGCAAGTCTCTCCGACCTTCACAAAAAAAGTTATTCAAGAATATCTCTTTCTCCTATGTGCTTTCATCCCTAACCCTAACCCTAACCCTTCCGAAAGTCGGAGAAGCTCAAGGATGGTACCGATCGATGCGCGCAACCCCATTTAGTGGGGGTAGAGCCTACTTGCAAGTCTCTCCGACCTTCACAAAAAAAGTAATTCAAGAATATCTCCTCAGATTTGGGGGAATTTCGTCGGTCGACCTCTTCCGAAGGTCGTACAAGCTCGGGGATGGTACCAATCGATCCGCAGGACCCAAATTAGTCCAGATGCAACCACTTTCCAAGTCTCTCCGACCTTCACAAAAAAAGTTATTCAAGAATATCTCTTTCTCCTATGTGCTTTCATCCCTAACCCTAACCCTAACCCTTCCGAAAGTCGGAGAAGCTCAAGGATGGTACCGATCGATGCGCGCTACCCCATTTAGTGGGGGTAGAGCCTACTTGCAAGTCTCTCCGACCTTCACAAAAAAAGTTATTCAAGAATATCTCTTTCTCCTATGTGCTTTCATCCCTAACCCTAACCCTAACCCTTCCGAAAGTCGGAGAAGCTCAAGGATGGTACCGATCGATGCGCGCTACCCCATTTAGTGGGGGTAGAGCCTACTTGCAAGTCTCTCCGACCTTCACAAAAAAAGTTATTCAAGAATATCTCTTTCTCCTATGTGCTTTCATCCCTAACCCTAACCCTAACCCTTCCGAAAGTCGGAGAAGCTCAAGGATGGTACCGATCGATGCGCGCAACCCCATTTAGTGGGGGTAGAGCCTACTTGCAAGTATCTCCGACCTTCACAAAAAAAGTAATTCAAGAATATCTCCTCAGATTTGGGGGAATTTCGTCGGTCGACCTCTTCCGAAGGTCGTACAAGCTCGGGGATGGTACCAATCGATCCGCAGGACCCAAATTAGTCCAGATGCAACCACTTTCCAAGTCTCTCCGACCTTCACAAAAAAAGTTATTCAAGAATATCTCTTTCTCCTATGTGCTTTCATCCCTAACCCTAACCCTAACCCTTCCGAAAGTCGGAGAAGCTCAAGGATGGTACCGATCGATGCGCGCTACCCCATTTAGTGGGGGTAGAGCCTACTTGCAAGTCTCTCCGACCTTCACAAAAAAAGTTATTCAAGAATATCTCCTCAGATTTGGGGGAATTTCGTCGGTCGACCTCTTCCGAAGGTCGTACAAGCTCGGAGATGGTATAAATCGATCCGCAGGACCCAAATTAGTCCAGATGCAACCACTTTCCAAGTCTCTCCGACCTTCACAAAAAAAGTTATTCAAGAATATCTCTTTCTCCTATGTGCTTTCATCCCTAACCCTAACCCTAACCCTTCCGAAAGTCGGAGAAGCTCAAGGATGGTACCGATCGATGCGCGCTACCCCATTTAGTGGGGGTAGAGCCTACTTGCAAGTCTCTCCGACCTTCACAAAAAAAGTTATTCAAGAATATCTCCTCAGATTTGGGGGAATTTCGTCGGTCGACCTCTTCCGAAGGTCGTACAAGCTCGGGGATGGTACCAATCGATCCGCAGGACCCAAATTAGTCCAGATGCAACCACTTTCCAAGTCTCTCCGACCTTCACAAAAAAAGTTATTCAAGAATATCTCTTTCTCCTATGTGCTTTCATCCCTAACCCTAACCCTAACCCTTCCGAAAGTCGGAGAAGCTCAAGGATGGTACCGATCGATGCGCGCTACCCCATTTAGTGGGGGCAGAGCCTACTTGCAAGTCTCTCCGACCTTCACAAAAAAAGTTATTCAAGAATATCTCTTTCTCCTATGTGCTTTCATCCCTAACCCTAACCCTAACCCTTCCGAAAGTCGGAGAAGCTCAAGGATGGTACCGATCGATGCGCGCTACCCCATTTAGTGGGGGTAGAGCCTACTTGCAAGTCTCTCCGACCTTCACAAAAAAAGTTATTCAAGAATATCTCTTTCTCCTATGTGCTTTCATCCCTAACCCTAACCCTAACCCTTCCGAAAGTCGGAGAAGCTCAAGGATGGTACCGATCGATGCGCGCTACCCCATTTAGTGGGGGTACAGCCTACTTGCAAGTCTCTCCGACCTTCACAAAAAAAGTTATTCAAGAATATCTCTTTCTCCTATGTGCTTTCATCCCTAACCCTAACCCTAACCCTTCCGAAAGTCGGAGAAGCTCAAGGATGGTACCGATCGATGCGCGCAACCCCATTTAGTGGGGGTAGAGCCTACTTGCAAGTCTCTCCGACCTTCACAAAAAAAGTAATTCAAGAATATCTCCTCAGATTTGGGGGAATTTCGTCGGTCGACCTCTTCCGAAGGTCGTACAAGCTCGGGGATGGTACCAATCGATCCGCAGGACCCAAATTAGTCCAGATGCAACCACTTTCCAAGTCTCTCCGACCTTCACAAAAAAAGTTATTCAAGAATATCTCTTTCTCCTATGTGCTTTCATCCCTAACCCTAACCCTAACCCTTCCGAAAGTCGGAGAAGCTCAAGGATGGTACCGATCGATGCGCGCTACCCCATTTAGTGGGGGTAGAGCCTACTTGCAAGTCTCTCCGACCTTCACAAAAAAAGTTATTCAAGAATATCTCTTTCTCCTATGTGCTTTCATCCCTAACCCTAACCCTAACCCTTCCGAAAGTCGGAGAAGCTCAAGGATGGTACCGATCGATGCGCGCTACCCCATTTAGTGGGGGTAGAGCCTACTTGCAAGTCTCTCCGACCTTCACAAAAAAAGTTATTCAAGAATATCTCTTTCTCCTATGTGCTTTCATCCCTAACCCTAACCCTAACCCTTCCGAAAGTCGGAGAAGCTCAAGGATGGTACCGATCGATGCGCGCAACCCCATTTAGTGGGGGTAGAGCCTACTTGCAAGTCTCTCCGACCTTCACAAAAAAAGTAATTCAAGAATATCTCCTCAGATTTGGGGGAATTTCGTCGGTCGACCTCTTCCAAAGGTCGTACAAGCTCGGGGATGGTACCAATCGATCCGCAGGACCCAAATTAGTCCAGATGCAACCACTTTCCAAGTCTCTCCGACCTTCACAAAAAAAGTTATTCAAGAATATCTCTTTCTCCTATGTGCTTTCATCCCTAACCCTAACCCTAACCCTTCCGAAAGTCGGAGAAGCTCAAGGATGGTACTGATCGATGCGCGCTACCCCATTTAGTGGGGGTAGAGCCTACTTGCAAGTCTCTCCGACCTTCACAAAAAAAGTTATTCAAGAATATCTCTTTCTCCTATGTGCTTTCATCCCTAACCCTAACCCTTCCGAAAGTCGGAGAAGCTCAAGGATGGTACCGATCGATGCGCGCAACCCCATTTAGTGGGGGTAGAGCCTACTTGCAAGTCTCTCCGACCTTCACAAAAAAAGTTATTCAAGAATATCTCCTCAGATTTGGGGGAATTTCGTCGGTCGACCTCTTCCGAAGGTCGTACAAGCTCGGGGATGGTACCAATCGATCCGCAGGACCCAAATTAGTCCAGATGCAACCACTTTCCAAGTCTCTCCGACCTTCACAAAAAAAGTTATTCAAGAATATCTCTTTCTCCTATGTGCTTTCATCCCTAACCCTAACCCTAACCCTTCCGAAAGTCGGAGAAGCTCAAGGATGGTACCGATCGATGCGCGCTACCCCATTTAGTGGGGGTAGAGCCTACTTGCAAGTCTCTCCGACCTTCACAAAAAAAGTTATTCAAGAATATCTCTTTCTCCTATGTGCTTTCATCCCTAACCCTAACCCTAACCCTTCCGAAAGTCGGAGAAGCTCAAGGATGGTACAGATCGATGCGCGCAACCCCATTTAGTGGGGGTAGAGCCTACTTGCAAGTCTCTCCGACCTTCACAAAAAAAGTTATTCAAGAATATCTCCTCAGATTTGGGGGAATTTCGTCGGTCGACCTCTTCCGAAGGTCGTACAAGCTCGGGGATGGTACCAATCGATCCGCAGGACCCAAATTAGTCCAGATGCAACCACTTTCCAAGTCTCTCCGACCTTCACAAAAAAAGTTATTCAAGAATATCTCTTTCTCCTATGTGCTTTCATCCCTAACCCTAACCCTAACCCTTCCGAAAGTCGGAGAAGCTCAAGGATGGTACCGATCGATGCGCGCTACCCCATTTAGTGGGGGTAGAGCCTACTTGCAAGTCTCTCCGACCTTCACAAAAAAAGTTATTCAAGAATATCTCTTTCTCCTATGTGCTTTCATCCCTAACCCTAACCCTAACCCTTCCGAAAGTCGGAGAAGCTCAAGGATGGTACCGATCGATGTGCGCTACCCCATTTAGTGGGGGTAGAGCCTACTTGCAAGTCTCTCCGACCTTCACAAAAAAAGTTATTCAAGAATATCTCCTCAGATTTGGGGGAATTTCGTCGGTCGACCTCTTCCGAAGGTCGTACAAGCTCGGGGATGGTACCAATCGATCCGCAGGACCCAAATTAGTCCAGATGCAACCACTTTCCAAGTCTCTCCGACCTTCACAAAAAAAGTTATTCAAGAATATCTCTTTCTCCTATGTGCTTTCATCCCTAACCCTAACCCTAACCCTTCCGAAAGTCGGAGAAGCTCAAGGATGGTACCGATCGATGCGCGCAACCCCATTTAGTGGGGGTAGAGCCTACTTGCAAGTCTCTCCGACCTTCACAAAAAAAGTTATTCAAGAATATCTCTTTCTCCTATGTGCTTTCATCCCTAACCCTAACCCTTCCGAAAGTCGGAGAAGCTCAAAGATGGTACCGATCGATGCGCGCTACCCCATTTAGTGGGGGTAGAGCCTACTTGCAAGTCTCTCCGACCTTCACAAAAAAAGTTATTCAAGAATATCTCTTTCTCCTATGTGCTTTCATCCCTAACCCTAACCCTAACCCTTCCGAAAGTCGGAGAAGCTCAAGGATGGTACCGATCGATGCGCGCTACCCCATTTAGTGGGGGTAGAGCCTACTTGCAAGTCTCTCCGACCTTCACAAAAAAAGTTATTCAAGAATATCTCCTCAGATTTGGGGGAATTTCGTCGGTCGACCTCTTCCGAAGGTCGTACAAGCTCGGGGATGGTACCAATCGATCTGCAGGACCCAAATTAGTCCAGATGCAACCACTTTCCAAGTCTCTCCGACCTTCACAAAAAAAGTTATTCAAGAATATCTCTTTCTCCTATGTGCTTTCATCCCTAACCCTAACCCTAACCCTTCCGAAAGTCGGAGAAGCTCAAGGATGGTACCGATCGATGCGCGCTACCCCATTTAGTGGGGGTAGAGCCTACTTGCAAGTCTCTCCGACCTTCACAAAAAAAGTTATTCAAGAATATCTCTTTCTCCTATGTGCTTTCATCCCTAACCCTAACCCTAACCCTTCCGAAAGTCGGAGAAGCTCAAGGATGGTACCGATCGATGCGCGCTACCCCATTTAGTGGGGGTAGAGCCTACTTGCAAGTCTCTTTGACCTTCACAAAAAAAGTTATTCAAGAATATCTCTTTCTCCTATGTGCTTTCATCCCTATCCCTAACCCTAACCCTTCCGAAAGTCGGAGAAGCTCAATGATGGTACCGATCGATGCGCGCTACCCCATTTAGTGGGGGTAGAGCCTACTTGCAAGTCTCTCCGACCTTCACAAAAAAAGTTATTCAAGAATATCTCTTTCTCCTATGTGCTTTCATCCCTAACCCTAACCCTAACCCTTCCGAAAGTCGGAGAAGCTCAAGGATGGTACCGATCGATGCGCGCAACCCCATTTAGTGGGGGTAGAGCCTACTTGCAAGTCTCTCCGACCTTCACAAAAAAAGTAATTCAAGAATATCTCCTCAGATTTGGGGGAATTTCGTCGGTCGACCTCTTCCGAAGGTCGTACAAGCTCGGGGATGGTACCAATCGATCCGCAGGACCCAAATTAGTCCAGATGCAACCACTTTCCAAGTCTCTCCGACCTTCACAAAAAAAGTTATTCAAGAATATCTCTTTCTCCTATGTGCTTTCATCCCTAACCCTAACCCTAACCCTTCCGAAAGTCGGAGAAGCTCAAGGATGGTACCGATCGATGCGCGCTACCCCATTTAGTGGGGGTAGAGCCTACTTGCAAGTCTCTCCGACCTTCACAAAAAAAGTTATTCAAGAATATCTCTTTCTCCTATGTGCTTTCATCCCTAACCCTAACCCTAACCCTTCCGAAAGTCGGAGAAGCTCAAGGATGGTACCGATCGATGCGCGCTACCCCATTTAGTGGGGGTAGAGCCTACTTGCAAGTCTCTCCGACCTTCACAAAAAAAGTTATTCAAGAATATCTCTTTCTCCTATGTGCTTTCATCCCTAACCCTAACCCTAACCCTTCCGAAAGTCGGAGAAGCTCAAGGATGGTACCGATCGATGCGCGCAACCCCATTTAGTGGGGGTAGAGCCTACTTGCAAGTCTCTCCGACCTTCACAAAAAAAGTAATTCAAGAATATCTCCTCAGATTTGGGGGAATTTCGTCGGTCGACCTCTTCCGAAGGTCGTACAAGCTCGGGGATGGTACCAATCGATCCGCAGGACCCAAATTAGTCCAGATGCAACCACTTTCCAAGTCTCTCCGACCTTCACAAAAAAAGTTATTCAAGAATATCTCTTTCTCCTATGTGCTTTCATCCCTAACCCTAACCCTAACCCTTCCGAAAGTCGGAGAAGCTCAAGGATGGTACCGATCGATGCGCGCTACCCCATTTAGTGGGGGTAGAGCCTACTTGCAAGTCTCTCCGACCTTCACAAAAAAAGTTATTCAAGAATATCTCTTTCTCCTATGTGCTTTCATCCCTAACCCTAACCCTAACCCTTCCGAAAGTCGGAGAAGCTCAAGGATGGTACCGATCGATGCGCGCAACCCCATTTAGTGGGGGTAGAGCCTACTTGCAAGTCTCTCCGACCTTCACAAAAAAAGTAATTCAAGAATATCTCCTCAGATTTGGGGGAATTTCGTCGGTCGACCTCTTCCGAAGGTCGTACAAGCTCGGGGATGGTACCAATCGATCCGCAGGACCCAAATTAGTCCAGATGCAACCACTTTCCAAGTCTCTCCGACCTTCACAAAAAAAGTTATTCAAGAATATCTCTTTCTCCTATGTGCTTTCATCCCTAACCCTAACCCTAACCCTTCCGAAAGTCGGAGAAGCTCAAGGATGGTACCGATCGATGCGCGCTACCCCATTTAGTGGGGGTAGAGCCTACTTGCAAGTCTCTCCGACCTTCACAAAAAAAGTTATTCAAGAATATCTCTTTCTCCTATGTGCTTTCATCCCTAACCCTAACCCTAACCCTTCCGAAAGTCGGAGAAGCTCAAGGATGGTACCGATCGATGCGCGCAACCCCATTTAGTGGGGGTAGAGCCTACTTGCAAGTCTCTCCGACCTTCACAAAAAAAGTTATTCAAGAATATCTCCTCAGATTTGGGGGAATTTCGTCGGTCGACCTCTTCCGAAGGTCGTACAAGCTCGGGGATGGTACCAATCGATCCGCAGGACCCAAATTAGTCCAGATGCAACCACTTTCCAAGTCTCTCCGACCTTCACAAAAAAAGTTATTCAAGAATATCTCTTTCTCCTATGTGCTTTCATCCCTAACCCTAACCCTAACCCTTCCGAAAGTCGGAGAAGCTCAAGGATGGTACCGATCGATGCGCGCTACCCCATTTAGTGGGGGTAGAGCCTACTTGCAAGTCTCTCCGACCTTCACAAAAAAAGTTATTCAAGAATATCTCTTTCTCCTATGTGCTTTCATCCCTAACCCTAACCCTAACCCTTCCGAAAGTCGGAGAAGCTCAAGGATGGTACAGATCGATGCGCGCAACCCCATTTAGTGGGGGTAGAGCCTACTTGCAAGTCTCTCCGACCTTCACAAAAAAAGTTATTCAAGAATATCTCCTCAGATTTGGGGGAATTTCGTCGGTCGACCTCTTCCGAAGGTCGTACAAGCTCGGGGATGGTACCAATCGATCCGCAGGACCCAAATTAGTCCAGATGCAACCACTTTCCAAGTCTCTCCGACCTTCACAAAAAAAGTTATTCAAGAATATCTCTTTCTCCTATGTGCTTTCATCCCTAACCCTAACCCTAACCCTTCCGAAAGTCGGAGAAGCTCAAGGATGGTACCGATCGATGCGCGCTACCCCATTTAGTGGGGGTAGAGCCTACTTGCAAGTCTCTCCGACCTTCACAAAAAAAGTTATTCAAGAATATCTCTTTCTCCTATGTGCTTTCATCCCTAACCCTAACCCTAACCCTTCCGAAAGTCGGAGAAGCTCAAGGATGGTACCGATCGATGTGCGCTACCCCATTTAGTGGGGGTAGAGCCTACTTGCAAGTCTCTCCGACTTTCACAAAAAAAGTTATTCAAGAATATCTCCTCAGATTTGGGGGAATTTCGTCGGTCGACCTCTTCCGAAGGTCGTACAAGCTCGGGGATGGTACCAATCGATCCGCAGGACCCAAATTAGTCCATATGCAACCACTTTCCAAGTCTCTCCGACCTTCACAAAAAAAGTTATTCAAGAATATCTCTTTCTCCTATGTGCTTTCATCCCTAACCCTAACCCTAACCCTTCCGAAAGTCGGAGAAGCTCAAGGATGGTACCGATCGATGCGCGCTACCCCATTTAGTGGGGGTAGAGCCTACTTGCAAGTCTCTCCGACCTTCACAAAAAAAGTTATTCAAGAATATCTCCTCAGATTTGGGGGAATTTCGTCGGTCGACCTCTTCCGAAGGTCGTACAAGCTCGGGGATGGTACCAATCGATCCGCAGGACCCAAATTAGTCCAGATGCAACCACTTTCCAAGTCTCTCCGACCTTCACAAAAAAAGTTATTCAAGAATATCTCTTTCTCCTATGTGCTTTCATCCCTAACCCTAACCCTTCCGAAAGTCGGAGAAGCTCAAGGATGGTACCGATCGATGCGCGCTACCCCATTTAGTGGGGGTAGAGCCTACTTGCAAGTCTCTCCGACCTTCACAAAAAAAGTTATTCAAGAATATCTCTTTCTCCTATGTGCTTTCATCCCTAACCCTAACCCTTCCGAAAGTCGGAGAAGCTCAAGGATGGTACCGATCGATGCGCGCTACCCCATTTAGTGGGGGTAGAGCCTACTTGCAAGTCTCTCCGACCTTCACAAAAAAAGTTATTCAAGAATATCTCCTCAGATTTGGGGGAATTTCGTCGGTCGACCTCTTCCGAAGGTCGTACAAGCTCGGGGATGGTACCAATCGATCCGCAGGACCCAAATTAGTCCAGATGCAACCACTTTCCAAGTCTCTCCGACCTTCACAAAAAAAGTTATTCAAGAATATCTCTTTCTCCTATGTGCTTTCATCCCTAACCCTAACCCTAACCCTTCCGAAAGTCGGAGAAGCTCAAGGATGGTACCGATCGATGCGCGCTACCCCATTTAGTGGGGGTAGAGCCTACTTGCAAGTCTCTCCGACCTTCACAAAAAAAGTTATTCAAGAATATCTCTTTCTCCTATGTGCTTTCATCCCTAACCCTAACCCTAACCCTTCCGAAAGTCGGAGAAGCTCAAGGATGGTACCGATCGATGCGCGCTACCCCATTTAGTGGGGGTAGAGCCTACTTGCAAGTCTCTCCGACCTTCACAAAAAAAGTTATTCAAGAATATCTCTTTCTCCTATGTGCTTTCATCCATAACCCTAACCCTAACCCTTCCGAAAGTCGGAGAAGCTCAAGGATGGTACCGATCGATGCGCGCTACCCCATTTAGTGGGGGTAGAGCCTACTTGCAAGTCTCTCCGACCTTCACAAAAAAAGTTATTCAAGAATATCTCTTTCTCCTATGTGCTTTCATCCCTAACCCTAACCCTAACTCTTCCAAAAGTCGGAGAAGCTCAAGGATGGTACCGATCGATGCGCGCTACCCCATTTAGTGGGGGTAGAGCCTACTTGCAAGTCTCTCCGACCTTCACAAAAAAAGTTATTCAAGAATATCTCTTTCTCCTATGTGCTTTCATCCCTAACCCTAACCCTAACCCTTCCGAAAGTCGGAGAAGCTCAAGGATGGTACCGATCGATGCGCGTTACCCCATTTAGTGGGGGTAGAGCCTACTTGCAAGTCTCTCCGACCTTCACAAAAAAAGTTATTCAAGAATATCTCCTCAGATTTGGGGGAATTTCGTCGGTCGACCTCTTCCGAAGGTCGTACAAGCTCGGGGATGGTACCAATCGATCCGCAGGACCCAAATTAGTCCAGATGCAACCACTTTCCAAGTCTCTCCGACCTTCACAAAAAAAGTTATTCAAGAATATCTCTTTCTCCTATGTGCTTTCATCCCTAACCCTAACCCTATCCCTTCCGAAAGTCGGAGAAGCTCAAGGATGGTACCGATCGATGCGCGCAACCCCATTTAGTGGGGGTAGAGCCTACTTGCAAGTCTCTCCGACCTTCACAAAAAAAGTTATTCAAGAATATCTCCTCAGATTTGGGGGAATTTCGTTGGTCGACCTCTTCCGAAGGTCGTACAAGCTCGGGGATGGTACCAATCGATCCGCAGGACCCAAATTAGTCCAGATGCAACCACTTTCCAAGTCTCTCCGACCTTCACAAAAAAAGTTATTCAAGAATATCTCTTTCTCCTATGTGCTTTCATCCCTAACCCTAACCCTAACCCTTCCGAAAGTCGGAGAAGCTCAAGGATGGTACCGATCGATGCGCGCTACCCCATTTAGTGGGGGTAGAGCCTACTTGCAAGTCTCTCCGACCTTCACAAAAAAAGTTATTCAAGAATATCTCTTTCTCCTATGTGCTTTCATCCCTAACCCTAACCCTTCCGAAAGTCGGAGAAGCTCAAGGATGGTACCGATCGATGCGCGCTACCCCATTTAGTGGGGGTAGAGCCTACTTGCAAGTCTCTCCGACCTTCACAAAAAAAGTTATTCAAGAATATCTCCTCAGATTTGGGGGAATTTCGTCGGTCGACCTCTTCCGAAGGTCGTACAAGCTCGGGGATGGTACCAATCGATCTGCAGGACCCAAATTAGTCCAGATGCAACCACTTTCCAAGTCTCTCCGACCTTCACAAAAAAAGTTATTCAAGAATATCTCTTTCTCCTATGTGCTTTCATCCCTAACCCTAACCCTATCCCTTCCGAAAGTCGGAGAAGCTCAAAGATGGTACCGATCGATGCGCGCAACCCCATTTAGTGGGGGTAGAGCCTACTTGCAAGTCTCTCCGACCTTCACAAAAAAAGTTATTCAAGAATATCTCCTCAGATTTGGGGGAATTTCGTCGGTCGACCTCTTCCGAAGGTCGTACAAGCTCGGGGATGGTACCAATCGATCCGCAGGACCCAAATTAGTCCAGATGCAACCACTTTCCAAGTCTCTCCGACCTTCACAAAAAAAGTTATTCAAGAATATCTCTTTCTCCTATGTGCTTTCATCCCTAACCCTAACCCTAACCCTTCCGAAAGTCGGAGAAGCTCAAGGATGGTACCGATCGATGTGCGCTACCCCATTTAGTGGGGGTAGAGCCTACTTGCAAGTCTCTCCGACCTTCACAAAAAAAGTTATTCAAGAATATCTCTTTCTCCTATGTGCTTTCATCCCTAACCCTAACCCTAACCCTTCCGAAAGTCGGAGAAGCTCAAAGATGGTACCGATCGATGCGCGCAACCCCATTTAGTGGGGGTAGAGCCTACTTGCAAGTCTCTCCGACCTTCACAAAAAAAGTTATTCAAGAATATCTCCTCAGATTTGGGGGAATTTCGTCGGTCGACCTCTTCCGAAGGTCGTACAAGCTCGGGGATGGTACCAATCGATCTGCAGGACCCAAATTAGTCCAGATGCAACCACTTTCCAAGTCTCTCCGACCTTCACAAAAAAAGTTATTCAAGAATATCTCTTTCTCCTATGTGCTTTCATCCCTAACCCTAACCCTAACCCTTCCGAAAGTCGGAGAAGCTCAAGGATGGTACCGATCGATGCGTGCTACCCCATTTAGTGGGGGTAGAGCCTACTTGCAAGTCTCTCCGACCTTCACAAAAAAAGTTATTCAAGAATATCTCTTTCTCCTATGTGCTTTCATCCCTAACCCTAACCCTAACCCTTCCGAAAGTCGGAGAAGCTCAAGGATGGTACCGATCGATGCGCGCTACCCCATTTAGTGGGGGTAGAGCCTACTTGCAAGTCTCTCCGACCTTCACAAAAAAAGTTATTCAAGAATATCTCTTTCTCCTATGTGCTTTCATCCCTAACCCTAACCCTAACCCTTCCGAAAGTCGGAGAAGCTCAAGGATGGTACCGATCGATGCGCGCTACCCCATTTAGTGGGGGTAGAGCCTACTTGCAAGTCTCTCCGACCTTCACAAAAAAAGTTATTCAAGAATATCTCTTTCTCCTATGTGCTTTCATCCCTAACCCTAACCCTAACCCTTCCAAAAGTCGGAGAAGCTCAAGGATGGTACCGATCGATGCGCGCTACCCCATTTAGTGGGGGTAGAGCCTACTTGCAAGTCTCTCCGACCTTCACAAAAAAAGTTATTCAAGAATATCTCTTTCTCCTATGTGCTTTCATCCCTAACCCTAACCCTAACCCTTCCGAAAGTCGGAGAAGCTCAAGGATGGTACCGATCGATGCGCGCTACCCCATTTAGTGGGGGTAGAGCCTACTTGCAAGTCTCTCCGACCTTCACAAAAAAAGTTATTCAAGAATATCTCCTCAGATTTGGGGGAATTTCGTCGGTCGACCTCTTCCGAAGGTCGTACAAGCTCGGGGATGGTACCAATCGATCCGCAGGACCCAAATTAGTCCAGATGCAACCACTTTCCAAGTCTCTCCGACCTTCACAAAAAAAGTTATTCAAGAATATCTCTTTCTCCTATGTGCTTTCATCCCTAACCCTAACCCTATCCCTTCCGAAAGTCGGAGAAGCTCAAGGATGGTACCGATCGATGCGCGCAACCCCATTTAGTGGGGGTAGAGCCTACTTGCAAGTCTCTCCGACCTTCACAAAAAAAGTTATTCAAGAATATCTCCTCAGATTTGGGGGAATTTCGTCGGTCGACCTCTTCCGAAGGTCGTACAAGCTCGCGGATGGTACCAATCGATCCGCAGGACCCAAATTAGTCCAGATGCAACCACTTTCCAAGTCTCTCCGACCTTCACAAAAAAAGTTATTCAAGAATATCTCTATCTCCTATGTGCTTTCATCCCTAACCCTAACCCTAACCCTTCCGAAAGTCGGAGAAGCTCAAGGATGGTACCGATCGATGCGCGCTACCCCATTTAGTGGGGGTAGAGCCTACTTGCAAGTCTCTCCGACCTTCACAAAAAAAGTTATTCAAGAATATCTCTTTCTCCTATGTGCTTTCATCCCTAACCCTAACCCTTCCGAAAGTCGGAGAAGCTCAAGGATGGTACCGATCGATGCGCGCTACCCCATTTAGTGGGGGTAGAGCCTACTTGCAAGTCTCTCCGACCTTCACAAAAAAAGTTATTCAAGAATATCTCCTCAGATTTGGGGGAATTTCGTCGGTCGACCTCTTCCGAAGGTCGTACAAGCTCGGGGATGGTACCAATCGATCTGCAGGACCCAAATTAGTCCAGATGCAACCACTTTCCAAGTCTCTCCGACCTTCACAAAAAAAGTTATTCAAGAATATCTCTTTCTCCTATGTGCTTTCATCCCTAACCCTAACCCTATCCCTTCCGAAAGTCGGAGAAGCTCAAAGATGGTACCGATCGATGCGCGCAACCCCATTTAGTGGGGGTAGAGCCTACTTGCAAGTCTCTCCGACCTTCACAAAAAAAGTTATTCAAGAATATCTCCTCAGATTTGGGGGAATTTCGTCGGTCGACCTCTTCCGAAGGTCGTACAAGCTCGGGGATGGTACCAATCGATCCGCAGGACCCAAATTAGTCCAGATGCAACCACTTTCCAAGTCTCTCCGACCTTCACAAAAAAAGTTATTCAAGAATATCTCTTTCTCCTATGTGCTTTCATCCCTAACCCTAACCCTAACCCTTCCGAAAGTCGGAGAAGCTCAAGGATGGTACCGATCGATGTGCGCTACCCCATTTAGTGGGGGTAGAGCCTACTTGCAAGTCTCTCCGACCTTCACAAAAAAAGTTATTCAAGAATATCTCTTTCTCCTATGTGCTTTCATCCCTAACCCTAACCCTAACCCTTCCGAAAGTCGGAGAAGCTCAAAGATGGTACCGATCGATGCGCGCAACCCCATTTAGTGGGGGTAGAGCCTACTTGCAAGTCTCTCCGACCTTCACAAAAAAAGTTATTCAAGAATATCTCCTCAGATTTGGGGGAATTTCGTCGGTCGACCTCTTCCGAAGGTCGTACAAGCTCGGGGATGGTACCAATCGATCTGCAGGACCCAAATTAGTCCAGATGCAACCACTTTCCAAGTCTCTCCGACCTTCACAAAAAAAGTTATTCAAGAATATCTCTTTCTCCTATGTGCTTTCATCCCTAACCCTAACCCTAACCCTTCCGAAAGTCGGAGAAGCTCAAGGATGGTACCGATCGATGCGTGCTACCCCATTTAGTGGGGGTAGAGCCTACTTGCAAGTCTCTCCGACCTTCACAAAAAAAGTTATTCAAGAATATCTCTTTCTCCTATGTGCTTTCATCCCTAACCCTAACCCTAACCCTTCCGAAAGTCGGAGAAGCTCAAGGATGGTACCGATCGATGCGCGCTACCCCATTTAGTGGGGGTAGAGCCTACTTGCAAGTCTCTCCGACCTTCACAAAAAAAGTTATTCAAGAATATCTCTTTCTCCTATGTGCTTTCATCCCTAACCCTAACCCTAACCCTTCCGAAAGTCGGAGAAGCTCAAGGATGGTACCGATCGATGCGCGCTACCCCATTTAGTGGGGGTAGAGCCTACTTGCAAGTCTCTCCGACCTTCACAAAAAAAGTTATTCAAGAATATCTCTTTCTCCTATGTGCTTTCATCCCTAACCCTAACCCTAACCCTTCCAAAAGTCGGAGAAGCTCAAGGATGGTACCGATCGATGCGCGCTACCCCATTTAGTGGGGGTAGAGCCTACTTGCAAGTCTCTCCGACCTTCACAAAAAAAGTTATTCAAGAATATCTCTTTCTCCTATGTGCTTTCATCCCTAACCCTAACCCTAACCCTTCCGAAAGTCGGAGAAGCTCAAGGATGGTACCGATCGATGCGCGCTACCCCATTTAGTGGGGGTAGAGCCTACTTGCAAGTCTCTCCGACCTTCACAAAAAAAGTTATTCAAGAATATCTCCTCAGATTTGGGGGAATTTCGTCGGTCGACCTCTTCCGAAGGTCGTACAAGCTCGGGGATGGTACCAATCGATCCGCAGGACCCAAATTAGTCCAGATGCAACCACTTTCCAAGTCTCTCCGACCTTCACAAAAAAAGTTATTCAAGAATATCTCTTTCTCCTATGTGCTTTCATCCCTAACCCTAACCCTATCCCTTCCGAAAGTCGGAGAAGCTCAAGGATGGTACCGATCGATGCGCGCAACCCCATTTAGTGGGGGTAGAGCCTACTTGCAAGTCTCTCCGACCTTCACAAAAAAAGTTATTCAAGAATATCTCCTCAGATTTGGGGGAATTTCGTCGGTCGACCTCTTCCGAAGGTCGTACAAGCTCGCGGATGGTACCAATCGATCCGCAGGACCCAAATTAGTCCAGATGCAACCACTTTCCAAGTCTCTCCGACCTTCACAAAAAAAGTTATTCAAGAATATCTCTATCTCCTATGTGCTTTCATCCCTAACCCTAACCCTAACCCTTCCGAAAGTCGGAGAAGCTCAAGGATGGTACCGATCGATGCGCGCTACCCCATTTAGTGGGGGTAGAGCCTACTTGCAAGTCTCTCCGACCTTCACAAAAAAAGTTATTCAAGAATATCTCTTTCTCCTATGTGCTTTCATCCCTAACCCTAACCCTTCCGAAAGTCGGAGAAGCTCAAGGATGGTACCGATCGATGCGCGCTACCCCATTTAGTGGGGGTAGAGCCTACTTGCAAGTCTCTCCGACCTTCACAAAAAAAGTTATTCAAGAATATCTCCTCAGATTTGGGGGAATTTCGTCGGTCGACCTCTTCCGAAGGTCGTACAAGCTCGGGGATGGTACCAATCGATCCGCAGGACCCAAATTAGTCCAGATGCAACCACTTTCCAAGTCTCTCCGACCTTCACAAAAAAAGTTATTCAAGAATATCTCTTTCTCCTATGTGCTTTCATCCCTAACCCTAACCCTAACCCTTCCGAAAGTCGGAGAAGCTCAAGGATGGTACCGATCGATGCGCGCTACCCCATTTAGTGGGGGTAGAGCCTACTTGCAAGTCTCTCCGACCTTCACAAAAAAAGTTATTCAAGAATATCTCTTTCTCCTATGTGCTTTCATCCCTAACCCTAACCCTAACCCTTCCGAAAGTCGGAGAAGCTCAAGGATGGTACCGATCGATGCGCGCTACCCCATTTAGTGGGGGTAGAGCCTACTTGCAAGTCTCTCCGACCTTCACAAAAAAAGTTATTCAAGAATATCTCTTTCTCCTATGTGCTTTCATCCCTAACCCTAACCCTAACCCTTCCGAAAGTCGGAGAAGCTCAAGGATGGTACCGATCGATGCGCGCAACCCCATTTAGTGGGGGTAGAGCCTACTTGCAAGTCTCTCCGACCTTCACAAAAAAAGTTATTCAAGAATATCTCTTTCTCCTATGTGCTTTCATCCCTAACCCTAACCCTTCCAAAAGTCGGAGAAGCTCAAGGATGGTACCGATCGATGCGCGCTACCCCATTTAGTGGGGGTAGAGCCTACTTGCAAGTCTCTCCGACCTTCACAAAAAAAGTTATTCAAGAATATCTCTTTCTCCTATGTGCTTTCATCCCTAACCCTAACCCTAACCCTTCCGAAAGTCGGAGAAGCTCAAGGATGGTACCGATCGATGCGCGCTACCCCATTTAGTGGGGGTAGAGCCTACTTGCAAGTCTCTCCGACCTTCACAAAAAAAGTTATTCAAGAATATCTCCTCAGATTTGGGGGAATTTCGTCGGTCAACCTCTTCCGAAGGTCGTACAAGCTCGGGGATGGTACCAATCGATCCGCAGGACCCAAATTAGTCCAGATGCAACCACTTTCCAAGTCTCTCCGACCTTCACAAAAAAAGTTATTCAAGAATATCTCTTTCTCCTATGTGCTTTCATCCCTAACCCTAACCCTTCCGAAAGTCGGAGAAGCTCAAGGATGGTACCGATCGATGCGCGTTACCCCATTTAGTGGGGGTAGAGCCTACTTGCAAGTCTCTCCGACCTTCACAAAAAACGTTATTCAAGAATATCTCTTTCTCCTATGTGCTTTCATCCCTAACCCTAACCCTAACCCTTCCGAAAGTCGGAGAAGCTCAAGGATGGTACCGATCGATGCGCGTTACCCCATTTAGTGGGGGTAGAGCCTACTTGCAAGTCTCTCCGACCTTCACAAAAAAAGTTATTCAAGAATATCTCTTTCTCCTATGTGCTTTCATCCCTAACCCTAACCCTAACCCTTCCGAAAGTCGGAGAAGCTCAAGGATGGTACCGATCGATGCGCGCTACCCCATTTAGTGGGGGTAGAGCCTACTTGCAAGTCTCTCCGACCTTCACAAAAAAAGTTATTCAAGAATATCTCCTCAGATTTGGGGGAATTTCGTCGGTCGACCTCTTCCGAAGGTCGTACAAGCTCGGGGATGGTACCAATCGATCCGCAGGACCCAAATTAGTCCAGATGCAACCACTTTCCAAGTCTCTCCGACCTTCACAAAAAAGGTTATTCAAGAATATCTCTTTCTCCTATGTGCTTTCATCCCTAACCCTAACCCTAACCCTTCCGAAAGTCGGAGAAGCTCAAGGATGGTACCGATCGATGCGCGCTACCCCATTTAGTGGGGGTAGAGCCTACTTGCAAGTCTCTCCGACCTTCACCAAAAAAGTTATTCAAGAATATCTCTTTCTCCTATGTGCTTTCATCCCTAACCCTAACCCTAACCCTTCCGAAAGTCGGAGAAGCTCAAGGATGGTACCGATCGATGCGCGCTACCCCATTTAGTGGGGGTAGAGCCTACTTGCAAGTCTCTCCGACCTTCACAAAAAAAGTTATTCAAGAATATCTCTTTCTCCTATGTGCTTTCATCCCTAACCCTAACCCTAACCCTTCCGAAAGTCGGAGAAGCTCAAGGATGGTACCGATCGATGCGCGCAACCCCATTTAGTGGGGGTAGAGCCTACTTGCAAGTCTCTCCGACCTTCACAAAAAAAGTTATTCAAGAATATCTCCTCAGATTTGGGGGAATTTCGTCGGTCGACCTCTTCCGAAGGTCGTACAAGCTCGGGGATGGTACCAATCGATCCGAAGGACCCAAATTAGTCCAGATGCAACCACTTTCCAAGTCTCTCCGACCTTCACAAAAAAAGTTATTCAAGAATATCTCTTTCTCCTATGTGCTTTCATCCCTAACCCTAACCCTAACCCTTCCGAAAGTCGGAGAAGCTCAAGGATGGTACCGATCGATGCGCGCTACCCCATTTAGTGGGGGTAGAGCCTACTTGCAAGTCTCTCCGACCTTCACAAAAAAAGTTATTCAAGAATATCTCTTTCTCCTATGTGCTTTCATCCCTAACCCTAACCCTAACCCTTCCGAAAGTCGGAGAAGCTCAAGGATGGTACCGATCGATGCGCGCTACCCCATTTAGTGGGGGTAGAGCCTACTTGCAAGTCTCTCCGACCTTCACAAAAAAAGTTATTCAAGAATATCTCTTTCTCCTATGTGCTTTCATCCCTAACCCTAACCCTAACCCTTCCGAAAGTCGGAGAAGCTCAAGGATGGTACCGATCGATGCGCGCAACCCCATTTAGTGGGGGTAGAGCCTACTTGCAAGTCTCTCCGACCTTCACAAAAAAAGTAATTCAAGAATATCTCCTCAGATTTGGGGGAATTTCGTCGGTCGACCTCTTCCGAAGGTCGTACAAGCTCGGGGATGGTACCAATCGATCCGCAGGACCCAAATTAGTCCAGATGCAACCACTTTCCAAGTCTCTCCGACCTTCACAAAAAAAGTTATTCAAGAATATCTCTTTCTCCTATGTGCTTTCATCCCTAACCCTAACCCTAACCCTTCCGAAAGTCGGAGAAGCTCAAGGATGGTACCGATCGATGCGCGCTACCCCATTTAGTGGGGGTAGAGCCTACTTGCAAGTCTCTCCGACCTTCACAAAAAAAGTTATTCAAGAATATCTCTTTCTCCTATGTGCTTTCATCCCTAACCCTAACCCTAACCCTTCCGAAAGTCGGAGAAGCTCAAGGATGGTACCGATCGATGCGCGCAACCCCATTTAGTGGGGGTAGAGCCTACTTGCAAGTCTCTCCGACCTTCACAAAAAAAGTTATTCAAGAATATCTCTTTCTCCTATGTGCTTTCATCCCTAACCCTAACCCTTCCAAAAGTCGGAGAAGCTCAAGGATGGTACCGATCGATGCGCGCTACCCCATTTAGTGGGGGTAGAGCCTACTTGCAAGTCTCTCCGACCTTCACAAAAAAAGTTATTCAAGAATATCTCTTTCTCCTATGTGCTTTCATCCCTAACCCTAACCCTAACCCTTCCGAAAGTCGGAGAAGCTCAAGGATGGTACCGATCGATGCGCGCTACCCCATTTAGTGGGGGTAGAGCCTACTTGCAAGTCTCTCCGACCTTCACAAAAAAAGTTATTCAAGAATATCTCCTCAGATTTGGGGGAATTTCGTCGGTCGACCTCTTCCGAAGGTCGTACAAGCTCGGGGATGGTACCAATCGATCCGCAGGACCCAAATTAGTCCAGATGCAACCACTTTCCAAGTCTCTCCGACCTTCACAAAAAAAGTTATTCAAGAATATCTCTTTCTCCTATGTGCTTTCATCCCTAACCCTAACCCTTCCGAAAGTCGGAGAAGCTCAAGGATGGTACCGATCGATGCGCGCTACCCCATTTAGTGGGGGTAGAGCCTACTTGCAAGTCTCTCCGACCTTCACAAAAAACGTTATTCAAGAATATCTCTTTCTCCTATGTGCTTTCATCCCTAACCCTAACCCTAACCCTTCCGAAAGTCGGAGAAGCTCAAGGATGGTACCGATCGATGCGCGTTACCCCATTTAGTGGGGGTAGAGCCTACTTGCAAGTCTCTCCGACCTTCACAAAAAAAGTTATTCAAGAATATCTCTTTCTCCTATGTGCTTTCATCCCTAACCCTAACCCTAACCCTTCCGAAAGTCGGAGAAGCTCAAAGATGGTACCGATCGATGCGCGCTACCCCATTTAGTGGGGGTAGAGCCTACTTGCAAGTCTCTCCGACCTTCACAAAAAAAGTTATTCAAGAATATCTCCTCAGATTTGGGGGAATTTCGTCGGTCGACCTCTTCCGAAGGTCGTACAAGCTCGGGGATGGTACCAATCGATCCGCAGGACCCAAATTAGTCCAGATGCAACCACTTTCAAAGTCTCTCCGACCTTCACAAAAAAGGTTATTCAAGAATATCTCTTTCTCCTATGTGCTTTCATCCCTAACCCTAACCCTAACCCTTCCGAAAGTCGGAGAAGCTCAAGGATGGTACCGATCGATGCGCGCTACCCCATTTAGTGGGGGTAGAGCCTACTTGCAAGTCTCTCCGACCTTCACAAAAAAAGTTATTCAAGAATATCTCTTTCTCCTATGTGCTTTCATCCCTAACCCTAACCCTAACCCTTCCGAAAGTCGGAGAAGCTCAAGGATGGTACCGATCGATGCGCGCAACCCCATTTAGTGGGGGTAGAGCCTACTTGCAAGTCTCTCCGACCTTCACAAAAAAAGTTATTCAAGAATATCTCTTTCTCCTATGTGCTTTCATCCCTAACCCTAACCCTTCCAAAAGTCGGAGAAGCTCAAGGATGGTACCGATCGATGCGCGCTACCCCATTTAGTGGGGGTAGAGCCTACTTGCAAGTCTCTCCGACCTTCACAAAAAAAGTTATTCAAGAATATCTCTTTCTCCTATGTGCTTTCATCCCTAACCCTAACCCTAACCCTTCCGAAAGTCGGAGAAGCTCAAGGATGGTACCGATCGATGCGCGCTACCCCATTTAGTGGGGGTAGAGCCTACTTGCAAGTCTCTCCGACCTTCACAAAAAAAGTTATTCAAGAATATCTCCTCAGATTTGGGGGAATTTCGTCGGTCGACCTCTTCCGAAGGTCGTACAAGCTCGGGGATGGTACCAATCGATCCGCAGGACCCAAATTAGTCCAGATGCAACCACTTTCCAAGTCTCTCCGACCTTCACAAAAAAAGTTATTCAAGAATATCTCTTTCTCCTATGTGCTTTCATCCCTAACCCTAACCCTTCCGAAAGTCGGAGAAGCTCAAGGATAGTACCGATCGATGCGCGCTACCCCATTTAGTGGGGGTAGAGCCTACTTGCAAGTCTCTCCGACCTTCACAAAAAAAGTTATTCAAGAATATCTCTTTCTCCTATGTGCTTTCATCCCTAACCCTAACCCTAACCCTTCCGAAAGTCGGAGAAGCTCAAGGATGGTACCGATCGATGCGCGCTACCCCATTTAGTGGGGGTAGAGCCTACTTGCAAGTCTCTCCGACCTTCACAAAAAAAGTTATTCAAGAATATCTCCTCAGATTTGGGGGAATTTCGTCGGTCGACCTCTTCCGAAGGTCGTACAAGCTCGGGGATGGTACCAATCGATCCGCAGGACCCAAATTAGTCCAGATGCAACCACTTTCCAAGTCTCTCCGACCTTCACAAAAAAAGTTATTCAAGAATATCTCTTTCTCCTATGTGCTTTCATCCCTAACCCTAACCCTTCCGAAAGTCGGAGAAGCTCAAGGATAGTACCGATCGATGCGCGCTACCCCATTTAGTGGGGGTAGAGCCTACTTGCAAGTCTCTCCGACCTTCACAAAAAACGTTATTCAAGAATATCTCTTTCTCCTATGTGCTTTCATCCCTAACCCTAACCCTAACCCTTCCGAAAGTCGGAGAAGCTCAAGGATGGTACCGATCGATGCGCGTTACCCCATTTAGTGGGGGTAGAGCCTACTTGCAAGTCTCTCCGACCTTCACAAAAAAAGTTATTCAAGAATATCTCTTTCTCCTATGTGCTTTCATCCCTAACCCTAACCCTAACCCTTCCGAAAGTCGGAGAAGCTCAAAGATGGTACCGATCGATGCGCGCTACCCCATTTAGTGGGGGTAGAGCCTACTTGCAAGTCTCTCCGACCTTCACAAAAAAAGTTATTCAAGAATATCTCCTCAGATTTGGGGGAATTTCGTCGGTCGACCTCTTCCGAAGGTCGTACAAGCTCGGGGATGGTACCAATCGATCCGCAGGACCCAAATTAGTCCAGATGCAACCACTTTCAAAGTCTCTCCGACCTTCACAAAAAAGGTTATTCAAGAATATCTCTTTCTCCTATGTGCTTTCATCCCTAACCCTAACCCTAACCCTTCCGAAAGTCGGAGAAGCTCAAGGATGGTACCGATCGATGCGCGCTACCCCATTTAGTGGGGGTAGAGCCTACTTGCAAGTCTCTCCGACCTTCACCAAAAAAGTTATTCAAGAATATCTCTTTCTCCTATGTGCTTTCATCCCTAACCCTAACCCTAACCCTTCCGAAAGTCGGAGAAGCTCAAGGATGGTACCGATCGATGCGCGCTACCCCATTTAGTGGGGGTAGAGCCTACTTGCAAGTCTCTCCGACCTTCACAAAAAAAGTTATTCAAGAATATCTCTTTCTCCTATGTGCTTTCATCCCTAACCCTAACCCTAACCCTTCCGAAAGTCGGAGAAGCTCAAGGATGGTACCGATCGATGCGCGCAACCCCATTTAGTGGGGGTAGAGCCTACTTGCAAGTCTCTCCGACCTTCACAAAAAAAGTAATTCAAGAATATCTCCTCAGATTTGGGGGAATTTCGTCGGTCGACCTCTTCCGAAGGTCGTACAAGCTCGGGGAGGGTACCAATCGATCCGCAGGACCCAAATTAGTCCAGATGAAACCACTTTCCAAGTCTCTCCGACCTTCACAAAAAAAGTTATTCAAGAATATCTCTTTCTCCTATGTGCTTTCATCCCTAACCCTAACCCTAACCCTTCCGAAAGTCGGAGAAGCTCAAGGATGGTACCGATCGATGCGTGCTACCCCATTTAGTGGGGGTAGAGCCTACTTGCAAGTCTCTCCGACCTTCACAAAAAAAGTTATTCAAGAATATCTCTTTCTCCTATGTGCTTTCATCCCTAACCCTAACCCTAACCCTTCCGAAAGTCGGAGAAGCTCAAGGATGGTACCGATCGATGCGCGCAACCCCATTTAGTGGGGGTAGAGCCTACTTGCAAGTCTCTCCGACCTTCACAAAAAAAGTTATTCAAGAATATCTCCTCAGATTTGGGGGAATTTCGTCGGTCGACCTCTTCCGAAGGTCGTACAAGCTCGGGGATGGTACCAATCGATCCGCAGGACCCAAATTAGTCCAGATGCAACCACTTTCCAAGTCTCTCCGAACTTCACAAAAAAAGTTATTCAAGAATATCTCTTTCTCCTATGTGCTTTCATCCCTAACCCTAACCCTAACCCTTCCGAAAGTCGGAGAAGCTCAAGGATGGTACTGATCGATGCGCGCTACCCCATTTAGTGGGGGTAGAGCTTACTTGCAAGTCTCTCCGACCTTCACAAAAAAAGTTATTCAAGAATATCTCTTTCTCCTATGTGCTTTCATCCCTAACCCTAACCCTAACCCTTCCGAAAGTCGGAGAAGCTCAAGGATGGTACCGATCGATGCGCGCAACCCCATTTAGTGGGGGTAGAGCCTACTTGCAAGTCTCTCCGACCTTCACAAAAAAAGTTATTCAAGAATATCTCCTCAGATTTGGGGGAATTTCGTCGGTCGACCTCTTCCGAAGGTCGTACAAGCTCGGGGATGGTACCAATCGATCCGCAGGACCCAAATTAGTCCAGATGCAACCACTTTCCAAGTCTCTCCGACCTTCACAAAAAAAGTTATTCAAGAATATCTCTTTCTCCTATGTGCTTTCATCCCTAACCCTAACCCTAACCCTTCCGAAAGTCGGAGAAGCTCAAGGATGGTACCGATCGATGCGCGCTACCCCATTTAGTGGGGGTAGAGCCTACTTGCAAGTCTCTCCGACCTTCACAAAAAAAGTTATTCAAGAATATCTCTTTCTCCTATGTGCTTTCATCCCTAACCCTAACCCTAACCCTTCCGAAAGTCGGAGAAGCTCAAGGATGGTACCGATCGATGCGCGCTACCCCATTTAGTGGGGGTAGAGCCTACTTGCAAGTCTCTCCGACCTTCACAAAAAAAGTTATTCAAGAATATCTCCTTCTCCTATGTGCTTTCATCCCTAACCCTAACCCTAACCCTTCCGAAAGTCGGAGAAGCTCAAGGATGGTACCGATCGATGCGCGCAACCCCATTTAGTGGGGGTAGAGCCTACTTGCAAGTCTCTCCGACCTTCACAAAAAAAGTAATTCAAGAATATCTCCTCAGATTTGGGGGAATTTCGTCGGTCGACCTCTTCCGAAGGTCGTACAAGCTCGGGGATGGTACCAATCGATCCGCAGGACCCAAATTAGTCCAGATGCAACCACTTTCCAAGTCTCTCCGAACTTCACAAAAAAAGTTATTCAAGAATATCTCTTTCTCCTATGTGCTTTCATCCCTAACCCTAACCCTAACCCTTCCGAAAGTCGGAGAAGCTCAAGGATGGTACTGATCGATGCGCGCTACCCCATTTAGTGGGGGTAGAGCCTACTTGCAAGTCTCTCCGACCTTCACAAAAAAAGTTATTCAAGAATATCTCTTTCTCCTATGTGCTTTCATCCCTAACCCTAACCCTAACCCTTCCGAAAGTCGGAGAAGCTCAAGGATGGTACCGATCGATGCGCGCAACCCCATTTAGTGGGGGTAGAGCCTACTTGCAAGTCTCTCCGACCTTCACAAAAAAAGTTATTCAAGAATATCTCCTCAGATTTGGGGGAATTTCGTCGGTCGACCTCTTCCGAAGGTCGTACAAGCTCGGGGATGGTACCAATCGATCCGCAGGACCCAAATTAGTCCAGATGCAACCACTTTCCAAGTCTCTCCGACCTTCACAAAAAAAGTTATTCAAGAATATCTCTTTCTCCTATGTGCTTTCATCCCTAACCCTAACCCTAACCCTTCCGAAAGTCGGAGAAGCTCAAGGATGGTACCGATCGATGCGCGCTACCCCATTTAGTGGGGGTAGAGCCTACTTGCAAGTCTCTCCGACCTTCACAAAAAAAGTTATTCAAGAATATCTCTTTCTCCTATGTGCTTTCATCCCTAACCCTAACCCTAACCCTTCCGAAAGTCGGAGAAGCTCAAGGATGGTACCGATCGATGCGCGCTACCCCATTTAGTGGGGGTAGAGCCTACTTGCAAGTCTCTCCGACCTTCACAAAAAAAGTTATTCAAGAATATCTCTTTCTCCTATGTGCTTTCATCCCTAACCCTAACCCTAACCCTTCCGAAAGTCGGAGAAGCTCAAGGATGGTACCGATCGATGCGCGCAACCCCATTTAGTGGGGGTAGAGCCTACTTGCAAGTCTCTCCGACCTTCACAAAAAAAGTAATTCAAGAATATCTCCTCAGATTTGGGGGAATTTCGTCGGTCGATCTCTTCCGAAGGTCGTACAAGCTCGGGGATGGTACCAATCGATCCGCAGGACCCAAATTAGTCCAGATGCAACCACTTTCCAAGTCTCTCCGACCTTCACAAAAAAAGTTATTCAAGAATATCTCTTTCTCCTATGTGCTTTCATCCCTAACCCTAACCCTAACCCTTCCGAAAGTCGGAGAAGCTCAAGGATGGTACCGATCGATGCGCGCAACCCCATTTAGTGGGAGTAGAGCCTACTTGCAAGTCTCTCCGACCTTCACAAAAAAAGTTATTCAAGAATATCTCCTCAGATTTGGGGGAATTTCGTCGGTCGACCTCTTCCGAAGGTCGTACAAGCTCGGGGATGGTACCAATCGATCCGCAGGACCCAAATTAGTCCAGATGCAACCACTTTCCAAGTCTCTCCGAACTTCACAAAAAAAGTTATTCAAGAATATCTCTTTCTCCTATGTGCTTTCATCCCTAACCCTAACCCTAACCCTTCCGAAAGTCGGAGAAGCTCAAGGATGGTACTGATCGATGCGCGCTACCCCATTTAGTGGGGGTAGAGCCTACTTGCAAGTCTCTCCGACCTTCACAAAAAAAGTTATTCAAGAATATCTCTTTCTCCTATGTGCTTTCATCCCTAACCCTAACCCTAACCCTTCCGAAAGTCGGAGAAGCTCAAGGATGGTACCGATCGATGCGCGCAACCCCATTTAGTGGGGGTAGAGCCTACTTGCAAGTCTCTCCGACCTTCACAAAAAAAGTTATTCAAGAATATCTCTTTCTCCTATGTGCTTTCATCCCTAACCCTAACCCTTCCGAAAGTCGGAGAAGCTCAAGGATGGTACCGATCGATGCGCGCTACCCCATTTAGTGGGGGTAGAGCCTACTTGCAAGTCTCTCCGACCTTCACAAAAAAAGTTATTCAAGAATATCTCTTTCTCCTATGTGCTTTCATCCCTAACCCTAACCCTAACCCTTCCGAAAGTCGGAGAAGCTCAAGGATGGTACCGATCGATGCGCGTTACCCCATTTAGTGGGGGTAGAGCCTACTTGCAAGTCTCTCCGACCTTCACAAAAAAAGTTATTCAAGAATATCTCCTCAGATTTGGGGGAATTTCGTCGGTCGACCTCTTCCGAAGGTCGTACAAGCTCGGGGATGGTACCAATCGATTCGCAGGACCCAAATTAGTCCAGATGCAACCACTTTCCAAGTCTCTCCGACCTTCACAAAAAAAGTTATTCAAGAATATCTCTTTCTCCTATGTGCTTTCATCCCTAACCCTAACCCTAACCCTTCCGAAAGTCGGAGAAGCTCAAGGATGGTACCGATCGATGCGCGCTACCCCATTTAGTGGGGGTAGAGCCTACTTGCAAGTCTCTCCGACCTTCACAAAAAAAGTTATTCAAGAATATCTCTTTCTCCTATGTGCTTTCATCCCTAACCCTAACCCTAACCCTTCCGAAAGTCGGAGAAGCTCAAGGATGGTACCGATCGATGCGTGCTACCCCATTTAGTGGGGGTAGAGCCTACTTGCAAGTCTCTTCGACCTTCACAAAAAAAGTTATTCAAGAATATCTCTTTCTCCTATGTGCTTTCATCCCTAACCCTAACCCTAACCCTTCCGAAAGTCGGAGAAGCTCAAGGATGGTACCGATCGATGCGCGCTACCCCATTTAGTGGGGGTAGAGCCTACTTGCAAGTCTCTCCAACCTTCACAAAAAAAGTTATTCAAGAATATCTCTTTCTCCTATGTGCTTTCATCCCTAACCCTAACCCTAACCCTTCCGAAAGTCGGAGAAGCTCAAGGATGGTACCGATCGATGCGCGCTACCCCATTTAGTGGGGGTAGAGCCTACTTGCAAGTCTCTCCGACCTTCACAAAAAAAGTTATTCAAGAATATCTCTTTCTCCTATGTGCTTTCATCCCTAACCCTAACCCTAACCCTTCCGAAAGTCGGAGAAGCTCAAGGATGGTACCGATCGATGCGCGCAACCCCATTTAGTGGGGGTAGAGCCTACTTGCAAGTCTCTCCGATCTTCACAAAAAAAGTAATTCAAGAATATCTCCTCAGATTTGGGGGAATTTCGTCGGTCGACCTCTTTCGAAGGTCGTACAAGCTCGGGGATGGTACCAATCGATCCGCAGGACCCAAATTAGTCCAGATGCAACCACTTTCCAAGTCTCTCCGACCTTCACAAAAAAAGTTATTCAAGAATATCTCTTTCTCCTATGTGCTTTCATCCCTAACCCTAACCCTTCCGAAAGTCGGAGAAGCTCAAGGATGGTACCGATCGATGCGCGCTACCCCATTTAGTGGGGGTAGAGCCTACTTGCAAGTCTCTCCGACCTTCACAAAAAAAGTTATTCAAGAATATCTCTTTCTCCTATGTGCTTTCATCCCTAACCCTAACCCTAACCCTTCCGAAAGTCGGAGAAGCTCAAGGATGGTACCGATCGATGCGCGCAACCCCATTTAGTGGGGGTAGAGCCTACTTGCAAGTCTCTCCGACCTTCACAAAAAAAGTTATTCAAGAATATCTCCTCAGATTTGGGGGAATTTCGTCGGTCGACCTCTTCCGAAGGTCGTACAAGCTCAAGGATGGTACCAATCGATCCGCAGGACCCAAATTAGTCCAGATGCAACCACTTTCCAAGTCTCTCCGACCTTCACAAAAAAAGTTATTCAAGAATATCTCTTTCTCCTATGTGCTTTCATCCCTAACCCTAACCCTAACCCTTCCGAAAGTCGGAGAAGCTCAAGGATGGTACCGATCGATGCGCGTTACCCCATTTAGTGGGGGTAGAGCCTACTTGCAAGTCTCTCCGACCTTCACAAAAAAAGTTATTCAAGAATATCTCTTTCTCCTATGTGCTTTCATCCCTAACCCTAACCCTAACCCTTCCGAAAGTCGGAGAAGCTCAAGGATGGTACAGATCGATGCGCGCAACCCCATTTAGTGGGGGTAGAGCCTACTTGCAAGTCTCTCCGACCTTCACAAAAAAAGTTATTCAAGAATATCTCCTCAGATTTGGGGGAATTTCGTCGGTCGACCTCTTCCGAAGGTCGTACAAGCTCGGGGATGGTACCAATCGATCTGCAGGACCCAAATTAGTCCAGATGCAACCACTTTCCAAGTCTCTCCGACCTTCACAAAAAAAGTTATTCAAGAATATCTCTTTCTCCTATGTGCTTTCATCCCTAACCCTAACCCTAACCCTTCCGAAAGTCGGAGAAGCTCAAGGATGGTACCGATCGATGCGCGCTACCCCATTTAGTGGGGGTAGAGCCTACTTGCAAGTCTCTCCGACCTTCACAAAAAAAGTTATTCAAGAATATCTCTTTCTCCTATGTGCTTTCATCCCTAACCCTAACCCTAACCCTTCCGAAAGTCGGAGAAGCTCAAGGATGGTACCGATCGATGTGCGCTACCCCATTTAGTGGGGGTAGAGTCTACTTGCAAGTCTCTCCGACCTTCACAAAAAAAGTTATTCAAGAATATCTCTTTCTCCTATGTGCTTTCATCCCTAACCCTAACCCTTCCGAAAGTCGGAGAAGCTCAAGGATGGTACCGATCGATGCGCGCTACCCCATTTAGTGGGGGTAGAGCCTACTTGCAAGTCTCTCCGACCTTCACAAAAAAAGTTATTCAAGAATATCTCTTTCTCCTATGTGCTTTCATCCCTAACCCTAACCCTAACCCTTCCGAAAGTCGGAGAAGCTCAAGGATGGTACCGATCGATGCGCGTTACCCCATTTAGTGGGGGTAGAGCCTACTTGCAAGTCTCTCCGACCTTCACAAAAAAAGTTATTCAAGAATATCTCCTCAGATTTGGGGGAATTTCGTCGGTCGACCTCTTCCGAAGGTCGTACAAGCTCGGGGATGGTACTAATCGATCCGCAGGACCCAAATTAGTCCAGATGCAACCACTTTCCAAGTCTCTCCGACCTTCACAAAAAAAGTTATTCAAGAATATCTCTTTCTCCTATGTGCTTTCATCCCTAACCCTAACCCTAACCCTTCCGAAAGTCGGAGAAGCTCAAGGATGGTACCGATCGATGCGCGCTACCCCATTTAGTGGGGGTAGAGCCTACTTGCAAGTCTCTCCGACCTTCACAAAAAAAGTTATTCAAGAATATCTCTTTCTCCTATGTGCTTTCATCCCTAACCCTAACCCTAACCCTTCCGAAAGTCGGAGAAGCTCAAGGATGGTACCGATCGATGCGTGCTACCCCATTTAGTGGGGGTAGAGCCTACTTGCAAGTCTCTTCGACCTTCACAAAAAAAGTTATTCAAGAATATCTCTTTCTCCTATGTGCTTTCATCCCTAACCCTAACCCTAACCCTTCCGAAAGTCGGAGAAGCTCAAGGATGGTACCGATCGATGCGCGCTACCCCATTTAGTGGGGGTAGAGCCTACTTGCAAGTCTCTCCAACCTTCACAAAAAAAGTTATTCAAGAATATCTCTTTCTCCTATGTGCTTTCATCCCTAACCCTAACCCTAACCCTTCCGAAAGTCGGAGAAGCTCAAGGATGGTACCGATCGATGCGCGCTACCCCATTTAGTGGGGGTAGAGCCTACTTGCAAGTCTCTCCGACCTTCACAAAAAAAGTTATTCAAGAATATCTCTTTCTCCTATGTGCTTTCATCCCTAACCCTAACCCTAACCCTTCCGAAAGTCGGAGAAGCTCAAGGATGGTACCGATCGATGCGCGCAACCCCATTTAGTGGGGGTAGAGCCTACTTGCAAGTCTCTCCGACCTTCACAAAAAAAGTTATTCAAGAATATCTCTTTCTCCTATGTGCTTTCATCCCTAACCCTAACCCTTCCGAAAGTCGGAGAAGCTCAAGGATGGTACCGATCGATGCGCGCTACCCCATTTAGTGGGGGTAGAGCCTACTTGCAAGTCTCTCCGACCTTCACAAAAAAAGTTATTCAAGAATATCTCTTTCTCCTATGTGCTTTCATCCCTAACCCTAACCCTAACCCTTCCGAAAGTCGGAGAAGCTCAAGGATGGTACAGATCGATGCGCGCAACCCCATTTAGTGGGGGTAGAGCCTACTTGCAAGTCTCTCCGACCTTCACAAAAAAAGTTATTCAAGAATATCTCCTCAGATTTGGGGGAATTTCGTCGGTCGACCTCTTCCGAAGGTCGTACAAGCTCGGGGATGGTACCAATCGATCTGCAGGACCCAAATTAGTCCAGATGCAACCACTTTCCAAGTCTCTCCGACCTTCACAAAAAAAGTTATTCAAGAATATCTCTTTCTCCTATGTGCTTTCATCCCTAACCCTAACCCTAACCCTTCCGAAAGTCGGAGAAGCTCAAGGATGGTACCGATCGATGCGCGCTACCCCATTTAGTGGGGGTAGAGCCTACTTGCAAGTCTCTCCGACCTTCACAAAAAAAGTTATTCAAGAATATCTCTTTCTCCTATGTGCTTTCATCCCTAACCCTAACCCTAACCCTTCCGAAAGTCGGAGAAGCTCAAGGATGGTACCGATCGATGTGCGCTACCCCATTTAGTGGGGGTAGAGCCTACTTGCAAGTCTCTCCGACCTTCACAAAAAAAGTTATTCAAGAATATCTCTTTCTCCTATGTGCTTTCATCCCTAACCCTAACCCTTCCGAAAGTCGGAGAAGCTCAAGGATGGTACCGATCGATGCGCGCTACCCCATTTAGTGGGGGTAGAGCCTACTTGCAAGTCTCTCCGACCTTCACAAAAAAAGTTATTCAAGAATATCTCTTTCTCCTATGTGCTTTCATCCCTAACCCTAACCCTAACCCTTCCGAAAGTCGGAGAAGCTCAAGGATGGTACCGATCGATGCGCGTTACCCCATTTAGTGGGGGTAGAGCCTACTTGCAAGTCTCTCCGACCTTCACAAAAAAAGTTATTCAAGAATATCTCCTCAGATTTGGGGGAATTTCGTCGGTCGACCTCTTCCGAAGGTCGTACAAGCTCGGGGATGGTACTAATCGATCCGCAGGACCCAAATTAGTCCAGATGCAACCACTTTCCAAGTCTCTCCGACCTTCACAAAAAAAGTTATTCAAGAATATCTCTTTCTCCTATGTGCTTTCATCCCTAACCCTAACCCTAACCCTTCCGAAAGTCGGAGAAGCTCAAGGATGGTACCGATCGATGCGCGCTACCCCATTTAGTGGGGGTAGAGCCTACTTGCAAGTCTCTCCGACCTTCACAAAAAAAGTTATTCAAGAATATCTCTTTCTCCTATGTGCTTTCATCCCTAACCCTAACCCTAACCCTTCCGAAAGTCGGAGAAGCTCAAGGATGGTACCGATCGATGCGTGCTACCCCATTTAGTGGGGGTAGAGCCTACTTGCAAGTCTCTTCGACCTTCACAAAAAAAGTTATTCAAGAATATCTCTTTCTCCTATGTGCTTTCATCCCTAACCCTAACCCTAACCCTTCCGAAAGTCGGAGAAGCTCAAGGATGGTACCGATCGATGCGCGCTACCCCATTTAGTGGGGGTAGAGCCTACTTGCAAGTCTCTCCAACCTTCACAAAAAAAGTTATTCAAGAATATCTCTTTCTCCTATGTGCTTTCATCCCTAACCCTAACCCTAACCCTTCCGAAAGTCGGAGAAGCTCAAGGATGGTACCGATCGATGCGCGCTACCCCATTTAGTGGGGGTAGAGCCTACTTGCAAGTCTCTCCGACCTTCACAAAAAAAGTTATTCAAGAATATCTCTTTCTCCTATGTGCTTTCATCCCTAACCCTAACCCTTCCGAAAGTCGGAGAAGCTCAAGGATGGTACCGATCGATGCGCGCTACCCCATTTAGTGGGGGTAGAGCCTACTTGCAAGTCTCTCCGACCTTCACAAAAAAAGTTATTCAAGAATATCTCTTTCTCCTATGTGCTTTCATCCCTAACCCTAACCCTAACCCTTCCGAAAGTCGGAGAAGCTCAAGGATGGTACCGATCGATGCGCGTTACCCCATTTAGTGGGGGTAGAGCCTACTTGCAAGTCTCTCCGACCTTCACAAAAAAAGTTATTCAAGAATATCTCCTCAGATTTGGGGGAATTTCGTCGGTCGACCTCTTCCGAAGGTCGTACAAGCTCGGGGATGGTACTAATCGATCCGCAGGACCCAAATTAGTCCAGATGCAACCACTTTCCAAGTCTCTCCGACCTTCACAAAAAAAGTTATTCAAGAATATCTCTTTCTCCTATGTGCTTTCATCCCTAACCCTAACCCTAACCCTTCCGAAAGTCGGAGAAGCTCAAGGATGGTACCGATCGATGCGCGCTACCCCATTTAGTGGGGGTAGAGCCTACTTGCAAGTCTCTCCGACCTTCACAAAAAAAGTTATTCAAGAATATCTCTTTCTCCTATGTGCTTTCATCCCTAACCCTAACCCTAACCCTTCCGAAAGTCGGAGAAGCTCAAGGATGGTACCGATCGATGCGTGCTACCCCATTTAGTGGGGGTAGAGCCTACTTGCAAGTCTCTTCGACCTTCACAAAAAAAGTTATTCAAGAATATCTCTTTCTCCTATGTGCTTTCATCCCTAACCCTAACCCTAACCCTTCCGAAAGTCGGAGAAGCTCAAGGATGGTACCGATCGATGCGCGCTACCCCATTTAGTGGGGGTAGAGCCTACTTGCAAGTCTCTCCAACCTTCACAAAAAAAGTTATTCAAGAATATCTCTTTCTCCTATGTGCTTTCATCCCTAACCCTAACCCTAACCCTTCCGAAAGTCGGAGAAGCTCAAGGATGGTACCGATCGATGCGCGCTACCCCATTTAGTGGGGGTAGAGCCTACTTGCAAGTCTCTCCGACCTTCACAAAAAAAGTTATTCAAGAATATCTCTTTCTCCTATGTGCTTTCATCCCTAACCCTAACCCTAACCCTTCCGAAAGTCGGAGAAGCTCAAGGATGGTACCGATCGATGCGCGCAACCCCATTTAGTGGGGGTAGAGCCTACTTGCAAGTCTCTCCGACCTTCACAAAAAAAGTTATTCAAGAATATCTCTTTCTCCTATGTGCTTTCATCCCTAACCCTAACCCTTCCGAAAGTCGGAGAAGCTCAAGGATGGTACCGATCGATGCGCGCTACCCCATTTAGTGGGGGTAGAGCCTACTTGCAAGTCTCTCCGACCTTCACAAAAAAAGTTATTCAAGAATATCTCTTTCTCCTATGTGCTTTCATCCCTAACCCTAACCCTAACCCTTCCGAAAGTCGGAGAAGCTCAAGGATGGTACCGATCGATGCGCGTTACCCCATTTAGTGGGGGTAGAGCCTACTTGCAAGTCTCTCCGACCTTCACAAAAAAAGTTATTCAAGAATATCTCCTCAGATTTGGGGGAATTTCGTCGGTCGACCTCTTCCGAAGGTCGTACAAGCTCGGGGATGGTACCAATCGATCCGCAGGACCCAAATTAGTCCAGATGCAACCACTTTCCAAGTCTCTCCGACCTTCACAAAAAAAGTTATTCAAGAATATCTCTTTCTCCTATGTGCTTTCATCCCTAACCCTAACCCTAACCCTTCCGAAAGTCGGAGAAGCTCAAGGATGGTACCGATCGATGCGCGCTACCCCATTTAGTGGGGGTAGAGCCTACTTGCAAGTCTCTCCGACCTTCACAAAAAAAGTTATTCAAGAATATCTCTTTCTCCTATGTGCTTTCATCCCTAACCCTAACCCTAACCCTTCCGAAAGTCGGAGAAGCTCAAGGATGGTACCGATCGATGCGTGCTACCCCATTTAGTGGGGGTAGAGCCTACTTGCAAGTCTCTTCGACCTTCACAAAAAAAGTTATTCAAGAATATCTCTTTCTCCTATGTGCTTTCATCCCTAACCCTAACCCTAACCCTTCCGAAAGTCGGAGAAGCTCAAGGATGGTACCGATCGATGCGCGCTACCCCATTTAGTGGGGGTAGAGCCTACTTGCAAGTCTCTCCAACCTTCACAAAAAAAGTTATTCAAGAATATCTCTTTCTCCTATGTGCTTTCATCCCTAACCCTAACCCTAACCCTTCCGAAAGTCGGAGAAGCTCAAGGATGGTACCGATCGATGCGCGCTACCCCATTTAGTGGGGGTAGAGCCTACTTGCAAGTCTCTCCGACCTTCACAAAAAAAGTTATTCAAGAATATCTCTTTCTCCTATGTGCTTTCATCCCTAACCCTAACCCTAACCCTTCCGAAAGTCGGAGAAGCTCAAGGATGGTACCGATCGATGCGCGCAACCCCATTTAGTGGGGGTAGAGCCTACTTGCAAGTCTCTCCGACCTTCACAAAAAAAGTAATTCAAGAATATCTCCTCAGATTTGGGGGAATTTCGTCGGTCGACCTCTTTCGAAGGTCGTACAAGCTCGGGGATGGTACCAATCGATCCGCAGGACCCAAATTAGTCCACATGCAACCACTTTCCAAGTCTCTCCGACCTTCACAAAAAAAGTTATTCAAGAATATCTCTTTCTCCTATGTGCTTTCATCCCTAACCCTAACCCTTTCGAAAGTCGGAGAAGCTCAAGGATGGTACCGATCGATGCGCGCTACCCCATTTAGTGGGGGTAGAGCCTACTTGCAAGTCTCTCCGACCTTCACAAAAAAAGTTATTCAAGAATATCTCTTTCTCCTATGTGCTTTCATCCCTAACCCTAACCCTAACCCTTCCGAAAGTCGGAGAAGCTCAAGGATGGTACCGATCGATGCGCGCAACCCCATTTAGTGGGGGTAGAGCCTACTTGCAAGTCTCTCCGACCTTCACAAAAAAAGTTATTCAAGAATATCTCCTCAGATTTGGGGGAATTTCGTCGGTCGACCTCTTCCGAAGGTCGTACAAGCTCAAGGATGGTACCAATCGATCCGCAGGACCCAAATTAGTCCAGATGCAACCACTTTCCAAGTCTCTCCGACCTTCACAAAAAAAGTTATTCAAGAATATCTCTTTCTCCTATGTGCTTTCATCCCTAACCCTAACCCTAACCCTTCCGAAAGTCGGAGAAGCTCAAGGATGGTACCGATCGATGCGCGTTACCCCATTTAGTGGGGGTAGAGCCTACTTGCAAGTCTCTCCGACCTTCACAAAAAAAGTTATTCAAGAATATCTCTTTCTCCTATGTGCTTTCATCCCTAACCCTAACCCTAACCCTTCCGAAAGTCGGAGAAGCTCAAGGATGGTACAGATCGATGCGCGCAACCCCATTTAGTGGGGGTAGAGCCTACTTGCAAGTCTCTCCGACCTTCACAAAAAAAGTTATTCAAGAATATCTCCTCAGATTTGGGGGAATTTCGTCGGTCGACCTCTTCCGAAGGTCGTACAAGCTCGGGGATGGTACCAATCGATCTGCAGGACCCAAATTAGTCCAGATGCAACCACTTTCCAAGTCTCTCCGACCTTCACAAAAAAAGTTATTCAAGAATATCTCTTTCTCCTATGTGCTTTCATCCCTAACCCTAACCCTAACCCTTCCGAAAGTCGGAGAAGCTCAAGGATGGTACCGATCGATGCGCGTTACCCCATTTAGTGGGGGTAGAGCCTACTTGCAAGTCTCTCCGACCTTCACAAAAAAAGTTATTCAAGAATATCTCTTTCTCCTATGTGCTTTCATCCCTAACCCTAACCCTAACCCTTCCGAAAGTCGGAGAAGCTCAAGGATGGTACAGATCGATGCGCGCAACCCCATTTAGTGGGGGTAGAGCCTACTTGCAAGTCTCTCCGACCTTCACAAAAAAAGTTATTCAAGAATATCTCCTCAGATTTGGGGGAATTTCGTCGGTCGACCTCTTCCGAAGGTCGTACAAGCTCGGGGATGGTACCAATCGATCTGCAGGACCCAAATTAGTCCAGATGCAACCACTTTCCAAGTCTCTCCGACCTTCACAAAAAAAGTTATTCAAGAATATCTCTTTCTCCTATGTGCTTTCATCCCTAACCCTAACCCTAACCCTTCCGAAAGTCGGAGAAGCTCAAGGATGGTACCGATCGATGCGCGCTACCCCATTTAGTGGGGGTAGAGCCTACTTGCAAGTCTCTCCGACCTTCACAAAAAAAGTTATTCAAGAATATCTCTTTCTCCTATGTGCTTTCATCCCTAACCCTAACCCTAACCCTTCCGAAAGTCGGAGAAGCTCAAGGATGGTACCGATCGATGTGCGCTACCCCATTTAGTGGGGGTAGAGCCTACTTGCAAGTCTCTCCGACCTTCACAAAAAAAGTTATTCAAGAATATCTCTTTCTCCTATGTGCTTTCATCCCTAACCCTAACCCTTCCGAAAGTCGGAGAAGCTCAAGGATGGTACCGATCGATGCGCGCTACCCCATTTAGTGGGGGTAGAGCCTACTTGCAAGTCTCTCCGACCTTCACAAAAAAAGTTATTCAAGAATATCTCTTTCTCCTATGTGCTTTCATCCCTAACCCTAACCCTAACCCTTCCGAAAGTCGGAGAAGCTCAAGGATGGTACCGATCGATGCGCGTTACCCCATTTAGTGGGGGTAGAGCCTACTTGCAAGTCTCTCCGACCTTCACAAAAAAAGTTATTCAAGAATATCTCCTCAGATTTGGGGGAATTTCGTCGGTCGACCTCTTCCGAAGGTCGTACAAGCTCGGGGATGGTACCAATCGATCCGCAGGACCCAAATTAGTCCAGATGCAACCACTTTCCAAGTCTCTCCGACCTTCACAAAAAAAGTTATTCAAGAATATCTCTTTCTCCTATGTGCTTTCATCCCTAACCCTAACCCTAACCCTTCCGAAAGTCGGAGAAGCTCAAGGATGGTACCGATCGATGCGCGCTACCCCATTTAGTGGGGGTAGAGCCTACTTGCAAGTCTCTCCGACCTTCACAAAAAAAGTTTTTCAAGAATATCTCTTTCTCCTATGTGCTTTCATCCCTAACCCTAACCCTAACCCTTCCGAAAGTCGGAGAAGCTCAAGGATGGTACTGATCGATGTGCGCTACCCCATTTAGTGGGGGTAGAGCCTACTTGCAAGTCTCTCCGACCTTCACAAAAAAAGTTATTCAAGAATATCTCTTTCTCCTATGTGCTTTCATCCCTAACCCTAACCCTAACCCTTCCGAAAGTCGGAGAAGCTCAAGGATGGTACCGATCGATGCGCGCAACCCCATTTAGTGGGGGTAGAGCCTACTTGCAAGTCTCTCCGACCTTCACAAAAAAAGTTATTCAAGAATATCTCCTCAGATTTGGGGGAATTTCGTCGGTCGACCTCTTTCGAAGGTCGTACAAGCTCGGGGATGGTACCAATCGATCCGCAGGACCCAAATTAGTCCAGATGCAACCACTTTCCAAGTCTCTCCGACCTTCACAAAAAAAGTTATTCAAGAATATCTCTTTCTCCTATGTGCTTTCATCCCTAACCCTAACCCTTCCGAAAGTCGGAGAAGCTCAAGGATGGTACCGATCGATGCGCGCTACCCCATTTAGTGGGGGTAGAGCCTACTTGCAAGTCTCTCCGACCTTCACAAAAAAAGTTATTCAAGAATATCTCTTTCTCCTATGTGCTTTCATCCCTAACCCTAACCCTAACCCTTCCGAAAGTCGGAGAAGCTCAAGGATGGTACCGATCGATGCGCGCAACCCCATTTAGTGGGGGTAGAGCCTACTTGCAAGTCTCTCCGACCTTCACAAAAAAAGTTATTCAAGAATATCTCCTCAGATTTGGGGGAATTTCGTCGGTCGACCTCTTCCGAAGGTCGTACAAGCTCGGGGATGGTACCAATCGATCTGCAGGACCCAAATTAGTCCAGATGCAACCACTTTCCAAGTCTCTCCGACCTTCACAAAAAAAGTTATTCAAGAATATCTCTTTCTCCTATGTGCTTTCATCCCTAACCCTAACCCTAACCCTTCCGAAAGTCGGAGAAGCTCAAGGATGGTACCGATCGATGCGCGCTACCCCATTTAGTGGGGGTAGAGCCTACTTGCAAGTCTCTCCGACCTTCACAAAAAAAGTTATTCAAGAATATCTCTTTCTCCTATGTGCTTTCATCCCTAACCCTAACCCTAACCCTTCCGAAAGTCGGAGAAGCTCAAGGATGGTACCGATCGATGTGCGCTACCCCATTTAGTGGGGGTAGAGCCTACTTGCAAGTCTCTCCGACCTTCACAAAAAAAGTTATTCAAGAATATCTCTTTCTCCTATGTGCTTTCATCCCTAACCCTAACCCTTCCGAAAGTCGGAGAAGCTCAAGGATGGTACCGATCGATGTGCGCTACCCCATTTAGTGGGGGTAGAGCCTACTTGCAAGTCTCTCCGACCTTCACAAAAAAAGTTATTCAAGAATATCTCTTTCTCCTATGTGCTTTCATCCCTAACCCTAACCCTAACCCTTCCGAAAGTCGGAGAAGCTCAAGGATGGTACCGATCGATGCGCGTTACCCCATTTAGTGGGGGTAGAGCCTACTTGCAAGTCTCTCCGACCTTCACAAAAAAAGTTATTCAAGAATATCTCCTCAGATTTGGGGGAATTTCGTCGGTCGACCTCTTCCGAAGGTCGTACAAGCTCGGGGATGGTACCAATCGATCCGCAGGACCCAAATTAGTCCAGATGCAACCACTTTCCAAGTCTCTCCGACCTTCACAAAAAAAGTTATTCAAGAATATCTCTTTCTCCTATGTGCTTTCATCCCTAACCCTAACCCTAACCCTTCCGAAAGTCGGAGAAGCTCAAGGATGGTACCGATCGATGCGCGCTACCCCATTTAGTGGGGGTAGAGCCTACTTGCAAGTCTCTCCGACCTTCACAAAAAAAGTTATTCAAGAATATCTCTTTCTCCTATGTGCTTTCATCCCTAACCCTAACCCTAACCCTTCCGAAAGTCGGAGAAGCTCAAGGATGGTACCGATCGATGCGTGCTACCCCATTTAGTGGGGGTAGAGCCTACTTGCAAGTCTTTTCGACCTTCACAAAAAAAGTTATTCAAGAATATCTCTTTCTCCTATGTGCTTTCATCCCTAACCCTAACCCTTCCGAAAGTCGGAGAAGCTCAAGGATGGTACCGATCGATGCGCGCTACCCCATTTAGTGGGGGTAGAGCCTACTTGCAAGTCTCTCCAACCTTCACAAAAAAAGTTATTCAAGAATATCTCTTTCTCCTATGTGCTTTCATCCCTAACCCTAACCCTAACCCTTCCGAAAGTCGGAGAAGCTCAAGGATGGTACCGATCGATGCGCGCTACCCCATTTAGTGGGGGTAGAGCCTACTTGCAAGTCTCTCCGACCTTCACAAAAAAAGTTATTCAAGAATATCTCTTTCTCCTATGTGCTTTCATCCCTAACCCTAACCCTAACCCTTCCGAAAGTCGGAGAAGCTCAAGGATGGTACCGATCGATGCGCGCAACCCCATTTAGTGGGGGTAGAGCCTACTTGCAAGTCTCTCCGACCTTCACAAAAAAAGTTATTCAAGAATATCTCCTCAGATTTGGGGGAATTTCGTCGGTCGACCTCTTCCGAAGGTCGTACAAGCTCAAGGATGGTACCAATCGATCCGCAGGACCCAAATTAGTCCAGATGCAACCACTTTCCAAGTCTCTCCGACCTTCACAAAAAAAGTTATTCAAGAATATCTCTTTCTCCTATGTGCTTTCATCCCTAACCCTAACCCTAACCCTTCCGAAAGTCGGAGAAGCTCAAGGATGGTACCGATCGATGCGCGTTACCCCATTTAGTGGGGGTAGAGCCTACTTGCAAGTCTCTCCGACCTTCACAAAAAAAGTTATTCAAGAATATCTCTTTCTCCTATGTGCTTTCATCCCTAACCCTAACCCTAACCCTTCCGAAAGTCGGAGAAGCTCAAGGATGGTACAGATCGATGCGCGCAACCCCATTTAGTGGGGGTAGAGCCTACTTGCAAGTCTCTCCGACCTTCACAAAAAAAGTTATTCAAGAATATCTCCTCAGATTTGGGGGAATTTCGTCGGTCGACCTCTTCCGAAGGTCGTACAAGCTCGGGGATGGTACCAATCGATCTGCAGGACCCAAATTAGTCCAGATGCAACCACTTTCCAAGTCTCTCCGACCTTCACAAAAAAAGTTATTCAAGAATATCTCTTTCTCCTATGTGCTTTCATCCCTAACCCTAACCCTAACCCTTCCGAAAGTCGGAGAAGCTCAAGGATGGTACCGATCGATGCGCGTTACCCCATTTAGTGGGGGTAGAGCCTACTTGCAAGTCTCTCCGACCTTCAAAAAAAAAGTTATTCAAGAATATCTCTTTCTCCTATGTGCTTTCATCCCTAACCCTAACCCTAACCCTTCCGAAAGTCGGAGAAGCTCAAGGATGGTACAGATCGATGCGCGCAACCCCATTTAGTGGGGGTAGAGCCTACTTGCAAGTCTCTCCGACCTTCACAAAAAAAGTTATTCAAGAATATCTCCTCAGATTTGGGGGAATTTCGTCGGTCGACCTCTTCCGAAGGTCGTACAAGCTCGGGGATGGTACCAATCGATCTGCAGGACCCAAGTTAGTCCAGATGCAACCACTTTCCAAGTCTCTCCGACCTTCACAAAAAAAGTTATTCAAGAATATCTCTTTCTCCTATGTGCTTTCATCCCTAACCCTAACCCTAACCCTTCCGAAAGTCGGAGAAGCTCAAGGATGGTACCGATCGATGCGCGCTACCCCATTTAGTGGGGGTAGAGCCTACTTGCAAGTCTCTCCGACCTTCACAAAAAAAGTTATTCAAGAATATCTCTTTCTCCTATGTGCTTTCATCCCTAACCCTAACCCTAACCCTTCCGAAAGTCGGAGAAGCTCAAGGATGGTACCGATCGATGTGCGCTACCCCATTTAGTGGGGGTAGAGCCTACTTGCAAGTCTCTCCGACCTTCACAAAAAAAGTTATTCAAGAATATCTCTTTCTCCTATGTGCTTTCATCCCTAACCCTAACCCTTCCGAAAGTCGGAGAAGCTCAAGGATGGTACCGATCGATGCGCGCTACCCCATTTAGTGGGGGTAGAGCCTACTTGCAAGTCTCTCCGACCTTCACAAAAAAAGTTATTCAAGAATATCTCTTTCTCCTATGTGCTTTCATCCCTAACCCTAACCCTAACCCTTCCGAAAGTCGGAGAAGCTCAAGGATGGTACCGATCGATGCGCGTTACCCCATTTAGTGGGGGTAGAGCCTACTTGCAAGTCTCTCCGACCTTCACAAAAAAAGTTATTCAAGAATATCTCCTCAGATTTGGGGGAATTTCGTCGGTCGACCTCTTCCGAAGGTCGTACAAGCTCGGGGATGGTACCAATCGATCCGCAGGACCCAAATTAGTCCAGATGCAACCACTTTCCAAGTCTCTCCGACCTTCACAAAAAAAGTTATTCAAGAATATCTCTTTCTCCTATGTGCTTTCATCCCTAACCCTAACCCTAACCCTTCCGAAAGTCGGAGAAGCTCAAGGATGGTACCGATCGATGCGCGCTACCCCATTTAGTGGGGGTAGAGCCTACTTGCAAGTCTCTCCGACCTTCACAAAAAAAGTTTTTCAAGAATATCTCTTTCTCCTATGTGCTTTCATCCCTAACCCTAACCCTAACCCTTCCGAAAGTCGGAGAAGCTCAAGGATGGTACTGATCGATGTGCGCTACCCCATTTAGTGGGGGTAGAGCCTACTTGCAAGTCTCTCCGACCTTCACAAAAAAAGTTATTCAAGAATATCTCTTTCTCCTATGTGCTTTCATCCCTAACCCTAACCCTAACCCTTCCGAAAGTCGGAGAAGCTCAAGGATGGTACCGATCGATGCGCGCAACCCCATTTAGTGGGGGTAGAGCCTACTTGCAAGTCTCTCCGACCTTCACAAAAAAAGTTATTCAAGAATATCTCCTCAGATTTGGGGGAATTTCGTCGGTCGACCTCTTTCGAAGGTCGTACAAGCTCGGGGATGGTACCAATCGATCCGCAGGACCCAAATTAGTCCAGATGCAACCACTTTCCAAGTCTCTCCGACCTTCACAAAAAAAGTTATTCAAGAATATCTCTTTCTCCTATGTGCTTTCATCCCTAACCCTAACCCTTCCGAAAGTCGGAGAAGCTCAAGGATGGTACCGATCGATGCGCGCTACCCCATTTAGTGGGGGTAGAGCCTACTTGCAAGTCTCTCCGACCTTCACAAAAAAAGTTATTCAAGAATATCTCTTTCTCCTATGTGCTTTCATCCCTAACCCTAACCCTAACCCTTCCGAAAGTCGGAGAAGCTCAAGGATGGTACCGATCGATGCGCGCAACCCCATTTAGTGGGGGTAGAGCCTACTTGCAAGTCTCTCCGACCTTCACAAAAAAAGTTATTCAAGAATATCTCCTCAGATTTGGGGGAATTTCGTCGGTCGACCTCTTCCGAAGGTCGTACAAGCTCGGGGATGGTACCAATCGATCTGCAGGACCCAAATTAGTCCAGATGCAACCACTTTCCAAGTCTCTCCGACCTTCACAAAAAAAGTTATTCAAGAATATCTCTTTCTCCTATGTGCTTTCATCCCTAACCCTAACCCTAACCCTTCCGAAAGTCGGAGAAGCTCAAGGATGGTACCGATCGATGTGCGCTACCCCATTTAGTGGGGGTAGAGCCTACTTGCAAGTCTCTCCGACCTTCACAAAAAAAGTTATTCAAGAATATCTCTTTCTCCTATGTGCTTTCATCCCTAACCCTAACCCTAACCCTTCCGAAAGTCGGAGAAGCTCAAGGATGGTACCGATCGATGTGCGCTACCCCATTTAGTGGGGGTAGAGCCTACTTGCAAGTCTCTCCGACCTTCACAAAAAAAGTTATTCAAGAATATCTCTTTCTCCTATGTGCTTTCATCCCTAACCCTAACCCTTCCGAAAGTCGGAGAAGCTCAAGGATGGTACCGATCGATGTGCGCTACCCCATTTAGTGGGGGTAGAGCCTACTTGCAAGTCTCTCCGACCTTCACAAAAAAAGTTATTCAAGAATATCTCTTTCTCCTATGTGCTTTCATCCCTAACCCTAACCCTAACCCTTCCGAAAGTCGGAGAAGCTCAAGGATGGTACCGATCGATGCGCGTTACCCCATTTAGTGGGGGTAGAGCCTACTTGCAAGTCTCTCCGACCTTCACAAAAAAAGTTATTCAAGAATATCTCCTCAGATTTGGGGGAATTTCGTCGGTCGACCTCTTCCGAAGGTCGTACAAGCTCGGGGATGGTACCAATCGATCTGCAGGACCCAAATTAGTCCAGATGCAACCACTTTCCAAGTCTCTCCGACCTTCACAAAAAAAGTTATTCAAGAATATCTCTTTCTCCTATGTGCTTTCATCCCTAACCCTAACCCTAACCCTTCCGAAAGTCGGAGAAGCTCAAGGATGGTACCGATCGATGCGCGCTACCCCATTTAGTGGGGGTAGAGCCTACTTGCAAGTCTCTCCGACCTTCACAAAAAAAGTTATTCAAGAATATCTCTTTCTCCTATGTGCTTTCATCCCTAACCCTAACCCTAACCCTTCCGAAAGTCGGAGAAGCTCAAGGATGGTACCGATCGATGCGTGCTACCCCATTTAGTGGGGGTAGAGCCTACTTGCAAGTCTTTTCGACCTTCACAAAAAAAGTTATTCAAGAATATCTCTTTCTCCTATGTGCTTTCATCCCTAACCCTAACCCTTCCGAAAGTCGGAGAAGCTCAAGGATGGTACCGATCGATGCGCGCTACCCCATTTAGTGGGGGTAGAGCCTACTTGCAAGTCTCTCCAACCTTCACAAAAAAAGTTATTCAAGAATATCTCTTTCTCCTATGTGCTTTCATCCCTAACCCTAACCCTAACCCTTCCGAAAGTCGGAGAAGCTCAAGGATGGTACCGATCGATGCGCGCTACCCCATTTAGTGGGGGTAGAGCCTACTTGCAAGTCTCTCCGACCTTCACAAAAAAAGTTATTCAAGAATATCTCTTTCTCCTATGTGCTTTCATCCCTAACCCTAACCCTAACCCTTCCGAAAGTCGGAGAAGCTCAAGGATGGTACCGATCGATGCGCGCAACCCCATTTAGTGGGGGTAGAGCCTACTTGCAAGTCTCTCCGACCTTCACAAAAAAAGTAATTCAAGAATATCTCCTCAGATTTGGGGGAATTTCGTCGGTCGACCTCTTTCGAAGGTCGTACAAGCTCGGGGATGGTACCAATCGATCCGCAGGACCCAAATTAGTCCAGATGCAACCACTTTCCAAGTCTCTCCGACCTTCACAAAAAAAGTTATTCAAGAATATCTCTTTCTCCTATGTGCTTTCATCCCTAACCCTAACCCTTCCGAAAGTCGGAGAAGCTCAAGGATGGTACCGATCGATGCGCGCTACCCCATTTAGTGGGGGTAGAGCCTACTTGCAAGTCTCTCCGACCTTCACAAAAAAAGTTATTCAAGAATATCTCTTTCTCCTATGTGCTTTCATCCCTAACCCTAACCCTAACCCTTCCGAAAGTCGGAGAAGCTCAAGGATGGTACCGATCGATGCGCGCAACCCCATTTAGTGGGGGTAGAGCCTACTTGCAAGTCTCTCCGACCTTCACAAAAAAAGTTATTCAAGAATATCTCCTCAGATTTGGGGGAATTTCGTCGGTCGACCTCTTCCGAAGGTCGTACAAGCTCAAGGATGGTACCAATCGATCCGCAGGACCCAAATTAGTCCAGATGCAACCACTTTCCAAGTCTCTCCGACCTTCACAAAAAAAGTTATTCAAGAATATCTCTTTCTCCTATGTGCTTTCATCCCTAACCCTAACCCTAACCCTTCCGAAAGTCGGAGAAGCTCAAGGATGGTACCGATCGATGCGCGTTACCCCATTTAGTGGGGGTAGAGCCTACTTGCAAGTCTCTCCGACCTTCACAAAAAAAGTTATTCAAGAATATCTCTTTCTCCTATGTGCTTTCATCCCTAACCCTAACCCTAACCCTTCCGAAAGTCGGAGAAGCTCAAGGATGGTACAGATCGATGCGCGCAACCCCATTTAGTGGGGGTAGAGCCTACTTGCAAGTCTCTCCGACCTTCACAAAAAAAGTTATTCAAGAATATCTCCTCAGATTTGGGGGAATTTCGTCGGTCGACCTCTTCCGAAGGTCGTACAAGCTCGGGGATGGTACCAATCGATCTGCAGGACCCAAATTAGTCCAGATGCAACCACTTTCCAAGTCTCTCCGACTTTCACAAAAAAAGTTATTCAAGAATATCTCTTTCTCCTATGTGCTTTCATCCCTAACCCTAACCCTAACCCTTCCGAAAGTCGGAGAAGCTCAAGGATGGTACCGATCGATGCGCGCTACCCCATTTAGTGGGGGTAGAGCCTACTTGCAAGTCTCTCCGACCTTCACAAAAAAAGTTATTCAAGAATATCTCTTTCTCCTATGTGCTTTCATCCCTAACCCTAACCCTAACCCTTCCGAAAGTCGGAGAAGCTCAAGGATGGTACCGATCGATGTGCGCTACCCCATTTAGTGGGGGTAGAGCCTACTTGCAAGTCTCTCCGACCTTCACAAAAAAAGTTATTCAAGAATATCTCTTTCTCCTATGTGCTTTCATCCCTAACCCTAACCCTTCCGATAGTCGGAGAAGCTCAAGGATGGTACCGATCGATGCGCGCTACCCCATTTAGTGGGGGTAGAGCCTACTTGCAAGTCTCTCCGACCTTCACAAAAAAAGTTATTCAAGAATATCTCTTTCTCCTATGTGCTTTCATCCCTAACCCTAACCCTAACCCTTCCGAAAGTCGGAGAAGCTCAAGGATGGTACCGATCGATGCGCGTTACCCCATTTAGTGGGGGTAGAGCCTACTTGCAAGTCTCTCCGACCTTCACAAAAAAAGTTATTCAAGAATATCTCCTCAGATTTGGGGGAATTTCGTCGGTCGACCTCTTCCGAAGGTCGTACAAGCTCGGGGATGGTACCAATCGATCCGCAGGACCCAAATTAGTCCAGATGCAACCACTTTCCAAGTCTCTCCGACCTTCACAAAAAAAGTTATTCAAGAATATCTCTTTCTCCTATGTGCTTTCATCCCTAACCCTAACCCTAACCCTTCCGAAAGTCGGAGAAGCTCAAGGATGGTACCGATCGATGCGCGCTACCCCATTTAGTGGGGGTAGAGCCTACTTGCAAGTCTCTCCGACCTTCACAAAAAAAGTTATTCAAGAATATCTCTTTCTCCTATGTGCTTTCATCCCTAACCCTAACCCTAACCCTTCCGAAAGTCGGAGAAGCTCAAGGATGGTACCGATCGATGCGCGCTACCCCATTTAGTGGGGGTAGAGCCTACTTGCAAGTCTCTTCGACCTTCACAAAAAAAGTTATTCAAGAATATCTCTTTCTCCTATGTGCTTTCATCCCTAACCCTAACCCTAACCCTTCCGAAAGTCGGAGAAGCTCAAGGATGGTACTGATCGATGCGCGCTACCCCATTTAGTGGGGGTAGAGCCTACTTGCAAGTCTCTCCGACCTTCACAAAAAAAGTTATTCAAGAATATCTCTTTCTCCTATGTGCTTTCATCCCTAACCCTAACCCTAACCCTTCCGAAAGTCGGAGAAGCTCAAAGATGGTACCGATCGATGCGCGCTACCCCATTTAGTGGGGGTAGAGCCTACTTGCAAGTCTCTCCGACCTTCACAAAAAAAGTTATTCAAGAATATCTCTTTCTCCTATGTGCTTTCATCCCTAACCCTAACCCTAACCCTTCCGAAAGTCGGAGAAGCTCAAGGATGGTACCGATCGATGCGCGCTACCCCATTTAGTGGGAGTAAAGCCTACTTGCAAGTCTCTCCGACCTTCACAAAAAAAGTTATTCAAGAATATCTCCTCAGATTTGGGGGAATTTCGTCGGTCGACCTCTTCCGAAGGTCGTACAAGCTCGGAGATGGTACCAATCGATCCGCAGGACCCAAATTAGTCCAGATGCAACCACTTTCCAAGTCTCTCCGACCTTCACAAAAAAAGTTATTCAAGAATATCTCTTTCTCCTATGTGCTTTCATCCCTAACCCTAACCCTTCCGAAAGTCGGAGAAGCTCAAGGATGGTACCGATCGATGCGCGCTACCCCATTTAGTGGGGGTAGAGCCTACTTGCAAGTCTCTCCGACCTTCACAAAAAAAGTTATTCAAGAATATCTCTTTCTCCTATGTGCTTTCATCCCTAACCCTAACCCTAACCCTTCCGAAAGTCGGAGAAGCTCAAGGATGGTACCGATCGATGCGCGCAACCCCATTTAGTGGGGGTAGAGCCTACTTGCAAGTCTCTCCGACCTTCACAAAAAAAGTAATTCAAGAATATCTCCTCAGATTTGGGGGAATTTCGTCGGTCGACCTCTTTCGAAGGTCGTACAAGCTCGGGGATGGTACCAATCGATCCGCAGGACCCAAATTAGTCCAGATGCAACCACTTTCCAAGTCTCTCCGACCTTCACAAAAAAAGTTATTCAAGAATATCTCTTTCTCCTATGTGCTTTCATCCCTAACCCTAACCCTTCCGAAAGTCGGAGAAGCTCAAGGATGGTACCGATCGATGCGCGCTACCCCATTTAGTGGGGGTAGAGCCTACTTGCAAGTCTCTCCGACCTTCACAAAAAAAGTTATTCAAGAATATCTCTTTCTCCTATGTGCTTTCATCCCTAACCCTAACCCTAACCCTTCCGAAAGTCGGAGAAGCTCAAGGATGGTACCGATCGATGCGCGCAACCCCATTTAGTGGGGGTAGAGCCTACTTGCAAGTCTCTCCGACCTTCACAAAAAAAGTTATTCAAGAATATCTCCTCAGATTTGGGGGAATTTCGTCGGTCGACCTCTTCCGAAGGTCGTACAAGCTCAAGGATGGTACCAATCGATCCGCAGGACCCAAATTAGTCCAGATGCAACCACTTTCCAAGTCTCTCCGACCTTCACAAAAAAAGTTATTCAAGAATATCTCTTTCTCCTATGTGCTTTCATCCCTAACCCTAACCCTAACCCTTCCGAAAGTCGGAGAAGCTCAAGGATGGTACCGATCGATGCGCGTTACCCCATTTAGTGGGGGTAGAGCCTACTTGCAAGTCTCTCCGACCTTCACAAAAAAAGTTATTCAAGAATATCTCTTTCTCCTATGTGCTTTCATCCCTAACCCTAACCCTAACCCTTCCGAAAGTCGGAGAAGCTCAAGGATGGTACAGATCGATGCGCGCAACCCCATTTAGTGGGGGTAGAGCCTACTTGCAAGTCTCTCCGACCTTCACAAAAAAAGTTATTCAAGAATATCTCCTCAGATTTGGGGGAATTTCGTCGGTCGACCTCTTCCGAAGGTCGTACAAGCTCGGGGATGGTACCAATCGATCTGCAGGACCCAAATTAGTCCAGATGCAACCACTTTCCAAGTCTCTCCGACTTTCACAAAAAAAGTTATTCAAGAATATCTCTTTCTCCTATGTGCTTTCATCCCTAACCCTAACCCTAACCCTTCCGAAAGTCGGAGAAGCTCAAGGATGGTACCGATCGATGCGCGCTACCCCATTTAGTGGGGGTAGAGCCTACTTGCAAGTCTCTCCGACCTTCACAAAAAAAGTTATTCAAGAATATCTCTTTCTCCTATGTGCTTTCATCCCTAACCCTAACCCTAACCCTTCCGAAAGTCGGAGAAGCTCAAGGATGGTACCGATCGATGTGCGCTACCCCATTTAGTGGGGGTAGAGCCTACTTGCAAGTCTCTCCGACCTTCACAAAAAAAGTTATTCAAGAATATCTCTTTCTCCTATGTGCTTTCATCCCTAACCCTAACCCTTCCGATAGTCGGAGAAGCTCAAGGATGGTACCGATCGATGCGCGCTACCCCATTTAGTGGGGGTAGAGCCTACTTGCAAGTCTCTCCGACCTTCACAAAAAAAGTTATTCAAGAATATCTCTTTCTCCTATGTGCTTTCATCCCTAACCCTAACCCTAACCCTTCCGAAAGTCGGAGAAGCTCAAGGATGGTACCGATCGATGCGCGTTACCCCATTTAGTGGGGGTAGAGCCTACTTGCAAGTCTCTCCGACCTTCACAAAAAAAGTTATTCAAGAATATCTCCTCAGATTTGGGGGAATTTCGTCGGTCGACCTCTTCCGAAGGTCGTACAAGCTCGGGGATGGTACCAATCGATCCGCAGGACCCAAATTAGTCCAGATGCAACCACTTTCCAAGTCTCTCCGACCTTCACAAAAAAAGTTATTCAAGAATATCTCTTTCTCCTATGTGCTTTCATCCCTAACCCTAACCCTAACCCTTCCGAAAGTCGGAGAAGCTCAAGGATGGTACCGATCGATGCGCGCTACCCCATTTAGTGGGGGTAGAGCCTACTTGCAAGTCTCTCCGACCTTCACAAAAAAAGTTATTCAAGAATATCTCTTTCTCCTATGTGCTTTCATCCCTAACCCTAACCCTAACCCTTCCGAAAGTCGGAGAAGCTCAAGGATGGTACCGATCGATGCGCGCTACCCCATTTAGTGGGGGTAGAGCCTACTTGCAAGTCTCTTCGACCTTCACAAAAAAAGTTATTCAAGAATATCTCTTTCTCCTATGTGCTTTCATCCCTAACCCTAACCCTAACCCTTCCGAAAGTCGGAGAAGCTCAAGGATGGTACTGATCGATGCGCGCTACCCCATTTAGTGGGGGTAGAGCCTACTTGCAAGTCTCTCCGACCTTCACAAAAAAAGTTATTCAAGAATATCTCTTTCTCCTATGTGCTTTCATCCCTAACCCTAACCCTAACCCTTCCGAAAGTCGGAGAAGCTCAAAGATGGTACCGATCGATGCGCGCTACCCCATTTAGTGGGGGTAGAGCCTACTTGCAAGTCTCTCCGACCTTCACAAAAAAAGTTATTCAAGAATATCTCTTTCTCCTATGTGCTTTCATCCCTAACCCTAACCCTAACCCTTCCGAAAGTCGGAGAAGCTCAAGGATGGTACCGATCGATGCGCGCTACCCCATTTAGTGGGAGTAAAGCCTACTTGCAAGTCTCTCCGACCTTCACAAAAAAAGTTATTCAAGAATATCTCCTCAGATTTGGGGGAATTTCGTCGGTCGACCTCTTCCGAAGGTCGTACAAGCTCGGAGATGGTACCAATCGATCCGCAGGACCCAAATTAGTCCAGATGCAACCACTTTCCAAGTCTCTCCGACCTTCACAAAAAAAGTTATTCAAGAATATCTCTTTCTCCTATGTGCTTTCATCCCTAACCCTAACCCTTCCGAAAGTCGGAGAAGCTCAAGGATGGTACCGATCGATGCGCGCTACCCCATTTAGTGGGGGTAGAGCCTACTTGCAAGTCTCTCCGACCTTCACAAAAAAAGTTATTCAAGAATATCTCTTTCTCCTATGTGCTTTCATCCCTAACCCTAACCCTAACCCTTCCGAAAGTCGGAGAAGCTCAAGGATGGTACCGATCGATGCGCGCAACCCCATTTAGTGGGGGTAGAGCCTACTTGCAAGTCTCTCCGACCTTCACAAAAAAAGTAATTCAAGAATATCTCCTCAGATTTGGGGGAATTTCGTCGGTCGACCTCTTTCGAAGGTCGTACAAGCTCGGGGATGGTACCAATCGATCCGCAGGACCAAAATTAGTCCAGATGCAACCACTTTCCAAGTCTCTCCGACCTTCACAAAAAAAGTTATTCAAGAATATCTCTTTCTCCTATGTGCTTTCATCCCTAACCCTAACCCTTCCGAAAGTCGGAGAAGCTCAAGGATGGTACCGATCGATGCGCGCTACCCCATTTAGTGGGGGTAGAGCCTACTTGCAAGTCTCTCCGACCTTCACAAAAAAAGTTATTCAAGAATATCTCTTTCTCCTATGTGCTTTCATCCCTAACCCTAACCCTAACCCTTCCGAAAGTCGGAGAAGCTCAAGGATGGTACCGATCGATGCGCGCAACCCCATTTAGTGGGGGTAGAGCCTACTTGCAAGTCTCTCCGACCTTCACAAAAAAAGTTATTCAAGAATATCTCCTCAGATTTGGGGGAATTTCGTCGGTCGACCTCTTCCGAAGGTCGTACAAGCTCAAGGATGGTACCAATCGATCCGCAGGACCCAAATTAGTCCAGATGCAACCACTTTCCAAGTCTCTCCGACCTTCACAAAAAAAGTTATTCAAGAATATCTCTTTCTCCTATGTGCTTTCATCCCTAACCCTAACCCTAACCCTTCCGAAAGTCGGAGAAGCTCAAGGATGGTACCGATCGATGCGCGTTACCCCATTTAGTGGGGGTAGAGCCTACTTGCAAGTCTCTCCGACCTTCAAAAAAAAAGTTATTCAAGAATATCTCTTTCTCCTATGTGCTTTCATCCCTAACCCTAACCCTAACCCTTCCGAAAGTCGGAGAAGCTCAAGGATGGTACAGATCGATGCGCGCAACCCCATTTAGTGGGGGTAGAGCCTACTTGCAAGTCTCTCCGACCTTCACAAAAAAAGTTATTCAAGAATATCTCCTCAGATTTGGGGGAATTTCGTCGGTCGACCTCTTCCGAAGGTCGTACAAGCTCGGGGATGGTACCAATCGATCCGCAGGACCCAAATTAGTCCAGATGCAACCACTTTCCAAGTCTCTCCGACCTTCACAAAAAAAGTTATTCAAGAATATCTCTTTCTCCTATGTGCTTTCATCCCTAACCCTAACCCTTCCGAAAGTCGGAGAAGCTCAAGGATGGTACCGATCGATGCGCGCTACCCCATTTAGTGGGGGTAGAGCCTACTTGCAAGTCTCTCCGACCTTCACAAAAAAAGTTATTCAAGAATATCTCTTTCTCCTATGTGCTTTCATCCCTAACCCTAACCCTAACCCTTCCGAAAGTCGGAGAAGCTCAAGGATGGTACCGATCGATGTGCGCTACCCCATTTAGTGGGGGTAGAGCCTACTTGCAAGTCTCTCCGACCTTCACAAAAAAAGTTATTCAAGAATATCTCCTCAGATTTGGGGGAATTTCGTCGGTCGACCTCTTCCGAAGGTCGTACAAGCTCGGGGATGGTACCAATCGATCCGCAGGACCCAAATTAGTCCAGATGCAACCACTTTCCAAGTCTTTCCGACCTTCACAAAAAAAGTTATTCAAGAATATCTCTTTCTCCTATGTGCTTTCATCCCTAACCCTAACCCTAACCCTTCCGAAAGTCGGAGAAGCTCAAAGATGGTACCGATCGATGCGCGCTACCCCATTTAGTGGGGGTAGAGCCTACTTGCAAGTCTCTCCGACCTTCACAAAAAAAGTTATTCAAGAATATCTCTTTCTCCTATGTGCTTTCATCCCTAACCCTAACCCTAACCCTTCCGAAAGTCGGAGAAGCTCAAGGATGGTACCGATCGATGCGCGCTACCCCATTTAGTGGGAGTAAAGCCTACTTGCAAGTCTCTCCGACCTTCACAAAAAAAGTTATTCAAGAATATCTCCTCAGATTTGGGGGAATTTCGTCGGTCGACCTCTTCCGAAGGTCGTACAAGCTCGGAGATGGTACCAATCGATCCGCAGGACCCAAATTAGTCCAGATGCAACCACTTTCCAAGTCTCTCCGACCTTCACAAAAAAAGTTATTCAAGAATATCTCTTTCTCCTATGTGCTTTCATCCCTAACCCTAACCCTTCCGAAAGTCGGAGAAGCTCAAGGATGGTACCGATCGATGCGCGTTACCCCATTTAGTGGGGGTAGAGCCTACTTGCAAGTCTCTCCGACCTTCACAAAAAAAGTTATTCAAGAATATCTCTTTCTCCTATGTGCTTTCATCCCTAACCCTAACCCTAACCCTTCCGAAAGTCGGAGAAGCTCAAGGATGGTACCGATCGATGCGCGCTACCCCATTTAGTGGGGGTAGAGCCTACTTGCAAGTCTCTCCGACCTTCACAAAAAAAGTTATTCAAGAATATCTCTTTCTCCTATGTGCTTTCATCCCTAACCCTAACCCTAACCCTTCCGAAAGTCGGAGAAGCTCAAGGATGGTACCGATCGATGCGCGCAACCCCATTTAGTGGGGGTAGAGCCTACTTGCAAGTCTCTCCGACCTTCACAAAAAAAGTAATTCAAGAATATCTCCTCAGATTTGGGGGAATTTCGTCGGTCGACCTCTTTCGAAGGTCGTACAAGCTCGGGGATGGTACCAATCGATCCGCAGGACCAAAATTAGTCCAGATGCAACCACTTTCCAAGTCTCTCCGACCTTCACAAAAAAAGTTATTCAAGAATATCTCTTTCTCCTATGTGCTTTCATCCCTAACCCTAACCCTTCCGAAAGTCGGAGAAGCTCAAGGATGGTACCGATCGATGCGCGCTACCCCATTTAGTGGGGGTAGAGCCTACTTGCAAGTCTCTCCGACCTTCACAAAAAAAGTTATTCAAGAATATCTCTTTCTCCTATGTGCTTTCATCCCTAACCCTAACCCTAACCCTTCCGAAAGTCGGAGAAGCTCAAGGATGGTACCGATCGATGCGCGCAACCCCATTTAGTGGGGGTAGAGCCTACTTGCAAGTCTCTCCGACCTTCACAAAAAAAGTTATTCAAGAATATCTCCTCAGATTTGGGGGAATTTCGTCGGTCGACCTCTTCCGAAGGTCGTACAAGCTCAAGGATGGTACCAATCGATCCGCAGGACCCAAATTAGTCCAGATGCAACCACTTTCCAAGTCTCTCCGACCTTCACAAAAAAAGTTATTCAAGAATATCTCTTTCTCCTATGTGCTTTCATCCCTAACCCTAACCCTAACCCTTCCGAAAGTCGGAGAAGCTCAAGGATGGTACCGATCGATGCGCGTTACCCCATTTAGTGGGGGTAGAGCCTACTTGCAAGTCTCTCCGACCTTCACAAAAAAAGTTATTCAAGAATATCTCTTTCTCCTATGTGCTTTCATCCCTAACCCTAACCCTAACCCTTCCGAAAGTCGGAGAAGCTCAAGGATGGTACAGATCGATGCGCGCAACCCCATTTAGTGGGGGTAGAGCCTACTTGCAAGTCTCTCCGACCTTCACAAAAAAAGTTATTCAAGAATATCTCCTCAGATTTGGGGGAATTTCGTCGGTCGACCTCTTCCGAAGGTCGTACAAGCTCGGGGATGGTACCAATCGATCCGCAGGACCCAAATTAGTCCAGATGCAACCACTTTCCAAGTCTCTCCGACCTTCACAAAAAAAGTTATTCAAGAATATCTCTTTCTCCTATGTGCTTTCATCCCTAACCCTAACCCTTCCGAAAGTCGGAGAAGCTCAAGGATGGTACCGATCGATGCGCGCTACCCCATTTAGTGGGGGTAGAGCCTACTTGCAAGTCTCTCCGACCTTCACAAAAAAAGTTATTCAAGAATATCTCTTTCTCCTATGTGCTTTCATCCCTAACCCTAACCCTTCCGAAAGTCGGAGAAGCTCAAGGATGGTACCGATCGATGTGCGCTACCCCATTTAGTGGGGGTAGAGCCTACTTGCAAGTCTCTCCGACCTTCACAAAAAAAGTTATTCAAGAATATCTCCTCAGATTTGGGGGAATTTCGTCGGTCGACCTCTTCCGAAGGTCGTACAAGCTCGGGGATGGTACCAATCGATCCGCAGGACCCAAATTAGTCCAGATGCAACCACTTTCCAAGTCTCTCCGACCTTCACAAAAAAAGTTATTCAAGAATATCTCTTTCTCCTATGTGCTTTCATCCCTAACCCTAACCCTAACCCTTCCGAAAGTCGGAGAAGCTCAAAGATGGTACCGATCGATGCGCGCTACCCCATTTAGTGGGGGTAGAGCCTACTTGCAAGTCTCTCCGACCTTCACAAAAAAAGTTATTCAAGAATATCTCTTTCTCCTATGTGCTTTCATCCCTAACCCTAACCCTAACCCTTCCGAAAGTCGGAGAAGCTCAAGGATGGTACCGATCGATGCGCGCTACCCCATTTAGTGGGAGTAAAGCCTACTTGCAAGTCTCTCCGACCTTCACAAAAAAAGTTATTCAAGAATATCTCCTCAGATTTGGGGGAATTTCGTCGGTCGACCTCTTCCGAAGGTCGTACAAGCTCGGAGATGGTACCAATCGATCCGCAGGACCCAAATTAGTCCAGATGCAACCACTTTCCAAGTCTCTCCGACCTTCACAAAAAAAGTTATTCAAGAATATCTCTTTCTCCTATGTGCTTTCATCCCTAACCCTAACCCTTCCGAAAGTCGGAGAAGCTCAAGGATGGTACCGATCGATGCGCGTTACCCCATTTAGTGGGGGTAGAGCCTACTTGCAAGTCTCTCCGACCTTCACAAAAAAAGTTATTCAAGAATATCTCTTTCTCCTATGTGCTTTCATCCCTAACCCTAACCCTAACCCTTCCGAAAGTCGGAGAAGCTCAAGGATGGTACCGATCGATGCGCGCTACCCCATTTAGTGGGGGTAGAGCCTACTTGCAAGTCTCTCCGACCTTCACAAAAAAAGTTATTCAAGAATATCTCTTTCTCCTATGTGCTTTCATCCCTAACCCTAACCCTAACCCTTCCGAAAGTCGGAGAAGCTCAAGGATGGTACCGATCGATGCGCGCAACCCCATTTAGTGGGGGTAGAGCCTACTTGCAAGTCTCTCCGACCTTCACAAAAAAAGTAATTCAAGAATATCTCCTCAGATTTGGGGGAATTTCGTCGGTCGACCTCTTTCGAAGGTCGTACAAGCTCGGGGATGGTACCAATCGATCCGCAGGACCCAAATTAGTCCAGATGCAACCACTTTCCAAGTCTCTCCGACCTTCACAAAAAAAGTTATTCAAGAATATCTCTTTCTCCTATGTGCTTTCATCCCTAACCCTAACCCTTTCGAAAGTCGGAGAAGCTCAAGGATGGTACCGATCGATGCGCGCTACCCCATTTAGTGGGGGTAGAGCCTACTTGCAAGTCTCTCCGACCTTCACAAAAAAAGTTATTCAAGAATATCTCTTTCTCCTATGTGCTTTCATCCCTAACCCTAACCCTAACCCTTCCGAAAGTCGGAGAAGCTCAAGGATGGTACCGATCGATGCGCGCAACCCCATTTAGTGGGGGTAGAGCCTACTTGCAAGTCTCTCCGACCTTCACAAAAAAAGTTATTCAAGAATATCTCCTCAGATTTGGGGGAATTTCGTCGGTCGACCTCTTCCGAAAGTCGTACAAGCTCAAGGATGGTACCAATCGATCCGCAGGACCCAAATTAGTCCAGATGCAACCACTTTCCAAGTCTCTCCGACCTTCACAAAAAAAGTTATTCAAGAATATCTCTTTCTCCTATGTGCTTTCATCCCTAACCCTAACCCTAACCCTTCCGAAAGTCGGAGAAGCTCAAGGATGGTACCGATCGATGCGCGTTACCCCATTTAGTGGGGGTAGAGCCTACTTGCAAGTCTCTCCGACCTTCACAAAAAAAGTTATTCAAGAATATCTCTTTCTCCTATGTGCTTTCATCCCTAACCCTAACCCTAACCCTTCCGAAAGTCGGAGAAGCTCAAGGATGGTACAGATCGATGCGCGCAACCCCATTTAGTGGGGGTAGAGCCTACTTGCAAGTCTCTCCGACCTTCACAAAAAAAGTTATTCAAGAATATCTCCTCAGATTTGGGGGAATTTCGTCGGTCGACCTCTTCCAAAGGTCGTACAAGCTCGGGGATGGTACCAATCGATCCGCAGGACCCAAATTAGTCCAGATGCAACCACTTTCCAAGTCTCTCCGACCTTCACAAAAAAAGTTATTCAAGAATATCTCTTTCTCCTATGTGCTTTCATCCCTAACCCTAACCCTTCCGAAAGTCGGAGAAGCTCAAGGATGGTACCGATCGATGCGCGCTACCCCATTTAGTGGGGGTAGAGCCTACTTGCAAGTCTCTCCGACCTTCACAAAAAAAGTTATTCAAGAATATCTCTTTCTCCTATGTGCTTTCATCCCTAACCCTAACCCTAACCCTTCCGAAAGTCGGAGAAGCTCAAGGATGGTACCGATCGATGCGCGCTACCCCATTTAGTGGGGGTAAAGCCTACTTGCAAGTCTCTCCGACCTTCACAAAAAAAGTTATTCAAGAATATCTCCTCAGATTTGGGGGAATTTCGTCGGTCGACCTCTTCCGAAGGTCGTACAAGCTCGGGGATGGTACCAATCGATCCGCAGGACCCAAATTAGTCCAGATGCAACCACTTTCCAAGTCTCTCCGACCTTCACAAAAAAAGTTATTCAAGAATATCTCTTTCTCCTATGTGCTTTCATCCCTAACCCTAACCCTTCCGAAAGTCGGAGAAGCTCAAGGATGGTACCGATCGATGCGCGCTACCCCATTTAGTGGGGGTAGAGCCTACTTGCAAGTCTCTCCGACCTTCACAAAAAAAGTTATTCAAGAATATCTCCTCAGATTTGGGGGAATTTCGTCGGTCGACCTCTTCCGAAGGTCGTACAAGCTCGGGGATGGTACCAATCGATCCGCAGGACCCAAATTAGTCCAGATGCAACCACTTTCCAAGTCTCTCCGACCTTCACAAAAAAAGTTATTCAAGAATATCTCTTTCTCCTATGTGCTTTCATCCCTAACCCTAACCCTAACCCTTCCGAAAGTCGGAGAAGCTCAAGGATGGTACCGATCGATGCGCGCTACCCCATTTAGTGGGGGTAGAGCCTACTTGCAAGTCTCTCCGACCTTCACAAAAAAAGTTATTCAAGAATATCTCTTTCTCCTATGTGCTTTCATCCCTAACCCTAACCCTAACCCTTCCGAAAGTCGGAGAAGCTCAAGGATGGTACCGATCGATGCGCGCTACCCCATTTAGTGGGGGTAGAGCCTACTTGCAAGTCTCTCCGACCTTCACAAAAAAAGTTATTCAAGAATATCTCCTCAGATTTGGGGGAATTTCGTCGGTCGACCTCTTCCGAAGGTCGTACAAGCTCTGGGATGGTACCAATCGATCTGCAGGACCCAAATTAGTCCAGATGCAACCACTTTCCAAGTCTCTCCGACCTTCACAAAAAAAGTTATTCAAGAATATCTCTTTCTCCTATGTGCTTTCATCCCTAACCCTAACCCTAACCCTTCCGAAAGTCGGAGAAGCTCAAGGATGGTACCGATCGATGCGCGCTACCCCATTTAGTGGGGGTAGAGCCTACTTACAAGTCTCTCCGACCTTCACAAAAAAAGTTATTCAAGAATATCTCTTTCTCCTATGTGCTTTCATCCCTAACCCTAACCCTAACCCTTCCGAAAGTCGGAGAAGCTCAAGGATGGTACCGATCGATGCGCGCTACCCCATTTAGTGGGGGTAGAGCCTACTTGCAAGTCTCTCCGACCTTCACAAAAAAAGTTATTCAAGAATATCTCTTTCTCCTATGTGCTTTCATCCCTAACCCTAACCCTAACCCTTCCGAAAGTCGGAGAAGCTCAAGGATGGTACCGATCGATGCGCGCTACCCCATTTAGTGGGGGTAGAGCCTACTTGCAAGTCTCTCCGACCTTCACAAAAAAAGTTATTCAAGAATATCTCTTTCTCCTATGTGCTTTCATCCCTAACCCTAACCCTAACCCTTCCAAAAGTCGGAGAAGCTCAAGGATGGTACAGATCGATGCGCGCTACCCCATTTAGTGGGGGTAGAGCCTACTTGCAAGTCTCTCCGACCTTCACAAAAAAAGTTATTCAAGAATATCTCCTCAGATTTGGGGGAATTTCGTCGGTCGACCTCTTCCGAAGGTCGTACAAGCTCGGGGATGGTACCAATCGATTCGCAGGACCCAAATTAGTCCAGATGCAACCACTTTCCAAGTCTCTCCGACCTTCACAAAAAAAGTTATTCAAGAATATCTCTTTCTCCTATGTGCTTTCATCCCTAACCCTAACCCTAACCCTTCCGAAAGTCGGAGAAGCTCAAGGATGGTACCGATCGATGCGCGCTACCCCATTTAGTGGGGGTAGAGCCTACTTGCAAGTCTCTCCGACCTTCACAAAAAAAGTTATTCAAGAATATCTCTTTCTCCTATGTGCTTTCATCCCTAACCCTAACCCTAACCCTTCCGAAAGTCGGAGAAGCTCAAGGATGGTACCGATCGATGCGCGCTACCCCATTTAGTGGGGGTAGAGCCTACTTGCAAGTCTCTCCGACCTTCACAAAAAAAGTTATTCAAGAATATCTCTTTCTCCTATGTGCTTTCATCCCTAACCCTAACCCTAACCCTTCCGAAAGTCGGAGAAGCTCAAGGATGGTACCGATCGATGTGCGCTACCCCATTTAGTGGGGGTAGAGCCTACTTGCAAGTCTCTCCGACCTTCACAAAAAAAGTTATTCAAGAATATCTCTTTCTCCTATGTGCTTTCATCCCTAACCCTAACCCTAACCCTTCCGAAAGTCGGAGAAGCTCAAGGATGGTACCGATCGATGCGCGCTACCCCATTTAGTGGGGGTAGAGCCTACTTGCAAGTCTCTCCGACCTTCACAAAAAAAGTTATTCAAGAATATCTCTTTCTCCTATGTGCTTTCATCCCTAACCCTAACCCTAACCCTTCCGAAAGTCGGAGAAGCTCAAGGATGGTACCGATCGATGCGCGCTACCCCATTTAGTGGGGGTAGAGCCTACTTGCAAGTCTCTCCGACCTTCACAAAAAAAGTTATTCAAGAATATCTCTTTCTCCTATGTGCTTTCATCCCTAACCCTAACCCTTCCGAAAGTCGGAGAAGCTCAAGGATGGTACCGATCGATGCGCGCTACCCCATTTAGTGGGGGTAGAGCCTACTTGCAAGTCTCTCCGACCTTCACAAAAAAAGTTATTCAAGAATATCTCTTTCTCCTATGTGCTTTCATCCCTAACCCTAACCCTAACCCTTCCGAAAGTCGGAGAAGCTCAAGGATGGTACCGATCGATGCGCGCAACCCCATTTAGTGGGGGTAGAGCCTACTTGCAAGTCTCTCCGACCTTCACAAAAAAAGTAATTCAAGAATATCTCCTCAGATTTGGGGGAATTTCGTCGGTCGACCTCTTCCGAAGGTCGTACAAGCTCGGGGATGGTACCAATCGATTCGCAGGACCCAAATTAGTCCAGATGCAACCACTTTCCAAGTCTCTCCGACCTTCACAAAAAAAGTTATTCAAGAATATCTCTTTCTCCTATGTGCTTTCATCCCTAACCCTAACCCTAACCCTTCCGAAAGTCGGAGAAGCTCAAGGATGGTACCGATCGATGCGCGCTACCCCATTTAGTGGGGGTAGAGCCTACTTGCAAGTCTCTCCGACCTTCACAAAAAAAGTTATTCAAGAATATCTCTTTCTCCTATGTGCTTTCATCCCTAACCCTAACCCTAACCCTTCCGAAAGTCGGAGAAGCTCAAGGATGGTACCGATCGATGCGCGCTACCCCATTTAGTGGGGGTAGAGCCTACTTGCAAGTCTCTCCGACCTTCACAAAAAAAGTTATTCAAGAATATCTCTTTCTCCTATGTGCTTTCATCCCTAACCCTAACCCTAACCCTTCCAAAAGTCGGAGAAGCTCAAGGATGGTACAGATCGATGCGCGCTACCCCATTTAGTGGGGGTAGAGCCTACTTGCAAGTCTCTCCGACCTTCACAAAAAAAGTTATTCAAGAATATCTCCTCAGATTTGGGGGAATTTCGTCGGTCGACCTCTTCCGAAGGTCGTACAAGCTCGGGGATGGTACCAATCGATTCGCAGGACCCAAATTAGTCCAGATGCAACCACTTTCCAAGTCTCTCCGACCTTCACAAAAAAAGTTATTCAAGAATATCTCTTTCTCCTATGTGCTTTCATCCCTAACCCTAACCCTAACCCTTCCGAAAGTCGGAGAAGCTCAAGGATGGTACCGATCGATGCGCGCTACCCCATTTAGTGGGGGTAGAGCCTACTTGCAAGTCTCTCCGACCTTCACAAAAAAAGTTATTCAAGAATATCTCTTTCTCCTATGTGCTTTCATCCCTAACCCTAACCCTAACCCTTCCGAAAGTCGGAGAAGCTCAAGGATGGTACCGATCGATGCGCGCTACCCCATTTAGTGGGGGTAGAGCCTACTTGCAAGTCTCTCCGACCTTCACAAAAAAAGTTATTCAAGAATATCTCTTTCTCCTATGTGCTTTCATCCCTAACCCTAACCCTAACCCTTCCGAAAGTCGGAGAAGCTCAAGGATGGTACCGATCGATGTGCGCTACCCCATTTAGTGGGGGTAGAGCCTACTTGCAAGTCTCTCCGACCTTCACAAAAAAAGTTATTCAAGAATATCTCTTTCTCCTATGTGCTTTCATCCCTAACCCTAACCCTAACCCTTCCGAAAGTCGGAGAAGCTCAAGGATGGTACCGATCGATGCGCGCTACCCCATTTAGTGGGGGTAGAGCCTACTTGCAAGTCTCTCCGACCTTCACAAAAAAAGTTATTCAAGAATATCTCTTTCTCCTATGTGCTTTCATCCCTAACCCTAACCCTAACCCTTCCGAAAGTCGGAGAAGCTCAAGGATGGTACCGATCGATGCGCGCTACCCCATTTAGTGGGGGTAGAGCCTACTTGCAAGTCTCTCCGACCTTCACAAAAAAAGTTATTCAAGAATATCTCTTTCTCCTATGTGCTTTCATCCCTAACCCTAACCCTTCCGAAAGTCGGAGAAGCTCAAGGATGGTACCGATCGATGCGCGCTACCCCATTTAGTGGGGGTAGAGCCTACTTGCAAGTCTCTCCGACCTTCACAAAAAAAGTTATTCAAGAATATCTCTTTCTCCTATGTGCTTTCATCCCTAACCCTAACCCTAACCCTTCCGAAAGTCGGAGAAGCTCAAGGATGGTACCGATCGATGCGCGCTACCCCATTTAGTGGGGGTAGAGCCTACTTACAAGTCTCTCCGACCTTCACAAAAAAAGTTATTCAAGAATATCTCTTTCTCCTATGTGCTTTCATCCCTAACCCTAACCCTAACCCTTCCGAAAGTCGGAGAAGCTCAAGGATGGTACCGATCGATGCGCGCTACCCCATTTAGTGGGGGTAGAGCCTACTTGCAAGTCTCTCCGACCTTCACAAAAAAAGTTATTCAAGAATATCTCTTTCTCCTATGTGCTTTCATCCCTAACCCTAACCCTAACCCTTCCGAAAGTCGGAGAAGCTCAAGGATGGTACCGATCGATGCGCGCTACCCCATTTAGTGGGGGTAGAGCCTACTTGCAAGTCTCTCCGACCTTCACAAAAAAAGTTATTCAAGAATATCTCTTTCTCCTATGTGCTTTCATCCCTAACCCTAACCCTAACCCTTCCAAAAGTCGGAGAAGCTCAAGGATGGTACAGATCGATGCGCGCTACCCCATTTAGTGGGGGTAGAGCCTACTTGCAAGTCTCTCCGACCTTCACAAAAAAAGTTATTCAAGAATATCTCCTCAGATTTGGGGGAATTTCGTCGGTCGACCTCTTCCGAAGGTCGTACAAGCTCGGGGATGGTACCAATCGATTCGCAGGACCCAAATTAGTCCAGATGCAACCACTTTCCAAGTCTCTCCGACCTTCACAAAAAAAGTTATTCAAGAATATCTCTTTCTCCTATGTGCTTTCATCCCTAACCCTAACCCTAACCCTTCCGAAAGTCGGAGAAGCTCAAGGATGGTACCGATCGATGCGCGCTACCCCATTTAGTGGGGGTAGAGCCTACTTGCAAGTCTCTCCGACCTTCACAAAAAAAGTTATTCAAGAATATCTCTTTCTCCTATGTGCTTTCATCCCTAACCCTAACCCTTCCGAAAGTCGGAGAAGCTCAAGGATGGTACCGATCGATGCGCGCTACCCCATTTAGTGGGGGTAGAGCCTACTTGCAAGTCTCTCCGACCTTCACAAAAAAAGTTATTCAAGAATATCTCTTTCTCCTATGTGCTTTCATCCCTAACCCTAACCCTAACCCTTCCGAAAGTCGGAGAAGCTCAAGGATGGTACCGATCGATGTGCGCTACCCCATTTAGTGGGGGTAGAGCCTACTTGCAAGTCTCTCCGACCTTCACAAAAAAAGTTATTCAAGAATATCTCTTTCTCCTATGTGCTTTCATCCCTAACCCTAACCCTAACCCTTCCGAAAGTCGGAGAAGCTCAAGGATGGTACCGATCGATGCGCGCTACCCCATTTAGTGGGGGTAGAGCCTACTTGCAAGTCTCTCCGACCTTCACAAAAAAAGTTATTCAAGAATATCTCTTTCTCCTATGTGCTTTCATCCCTAACCCTAACCCTAACCCTTCCGAAAGTCGGAGAAGCTCAAGGATGGTACCGATCGATGCGCGCTACCCCATTTAGTGGGGGTAGAGCCTACTTGCAAGTCTCTCCGACCTTCACAAAAAAAGTTATTCAAGAATATCTCTTTCTCCTATGTGCTTTCATCCCTAACCCTAACCCTTCCGAAAGTCGGAGAAGCTCAAGGATGGTACCGATCGATGCGCGCTACCCCATTTAGTGGGGGTAGAGCCTACTTGCAAGTCTCTCCGACCTTCACAAAAAAAGTTATTCAAGAATATCTCTTTCTCCTATGTGCTTTCATCCCTAACCCTAACCCTAACCCTTCCGAAAGTCGGAGAAGCTCAAGGATGGTACCGATCGATGCGCGCAACCCCATTTAGTGGGGGTAGAGCCTACTTGCAAGTCTCTCCGACCTTCACAAAAAAAGTAATTCAAGAATATCTCCTCAGATTTGGGGGAATTTCGTCGGTCGACCTCTTCCGAAGGTCGTACAAGCTCGGGGATGGTACCAATCGATTCGCAGGACCCAAATTAGTCCAGATGCAACCACTTTCCAAGTCTCTCCGACCTTCACAAAAAAAGTTATTCAAGAATATCTCTTTCTCCTATGTGCTTTCATCCCTAACCCTAACCCTAACCCTTCCGAAAGTCGGAGAAGCTCAAGGATGGTACCGATCGATGCGCGCTACCCCATTTAGTGGGGGTAGAGCCTACTTGCAAGTCTCTCCGACCTTCACAAAAAAAGTTATTCAAGAATATCTCTTTCTCCTATGTGCTTTCATCCCTAACCCTAACCCTAACCCTTCCGAAAGTCGGAGAAGCTCAAGGATGGTACCGATCGATGCGCGCTACCCCATTTAGTGGGGGTAGAGCCTACTTGCAAGTCTCTCCGACCTTCACAAAAAAAGTTATTCAAGAATATCTCTTTCTCCTATGTGCTTTCATCCCTAACCCTAACCCTAACCCTTCCGAAAGTCGGAGAAGCTCAAGGATGGTACCGATCGATGCGCGCTACCCCATTTAGTGGGGGTAGAGCCTACTTGCAAGTCTCTCCGACCTTCACAAAAAAAGTTATTCAAGAATATCTCCTCAGATTTGGGGGAATTTCGTCGGTCGACCTCTTCCGAAGGTCGTACAAGCTCGGGGATGGTACCAATCGATCCGCAGGACCCAAATTAGTCCAGATGCAACCACTTTCCAAGTCTCTCCGACCTTCACAAAAAAAGTTATTCAAGAATATCTCTTTCTCCTATGTGCTTTCATCCCTAACCCTAACCCTATCCCTTCCGAAAGTCGGAGAAGCTCAAGGATGGTACCGATCGATGCGCGCAACCCCATTTAGTGGGGGTAGAGCCTACTTGCAAGTCTCTCCGACCTTCACAAAAAAAGTTATTCAAGAATATCTCTTTCTCCTATGTGCTTTCATCCCTAACCCTAACCCTTCCGAAAGTCGGAGAAGCTCAAGGATGGTACCGATCGATGCGCGCTACCCCATTTAGTGGGGGTAGAGCCTACTTGCAAGTCTCTCCGACCTTCACAAAAAAAGTTATTCAAGAATATCTCCTCAGATTTGGGGGAATTTCGTCGGTCGACCTCTTCCGAAGGTCGTACAAGCTCGGGGATGGTACCAATCGATCCGCAGGACCCAAATTAGTCCAGATGCAACCACTTTCCAAGTCTCTCCGACCTTCACAAAAAAAGTTATTCAAGAATATCTCTTTCTCCTATGTGCTTTCATCCCTAACCCTAACCCTAACCCTTCCGAAAGTCGGAGAAGCTCAAGGATGGTACCGATCGATGCGCGCAACCCCATTTAGTGGGGGTAGAGCCTACTTGCAAGTCTCTCCGACCTTCACAAAAAAAGTAATTCAAGAATATCTCCTCAGATTTGGGGGAATTTCGTCGGTCGACCTCTTTCGAAGGTCGTACAAGCTCGGGGATGGTACCAATCGATCCGCAGGACCCAAATTAGTCCAGATGCAACCACTTTCCAAGTCTCTCCGACCTTCACAAAAAAAGTTATTCAAGAATATCTCTTTCTCCTATGTGCTTTCATCCCTAACCCTAACCCTTTCGAAAGTCGGAGAAGCTCAAGGATGGTACCGATCGATGCGCGCTACCCCATTTAGTGGGGGTAGAGCCTACTTGCAAGTCTCTCCGACCTTCACAAAAAAAGTTATTCAAGAATATCTCTTTCTCCTATGTGCTTTCATCCCTAACCCTAACCCTAACCCTTCCGAAAGTCGGAGAAGCTCAAGGATGGTACCGATCGATGCGCGCAACCCCATTTAGTGGGGGTAGAGCCTACTTGCAAGTCTCTCCGACCTTCACAAAAAAAGTTATTCAAGAATATCTCTTTCTCCTATGTGCTTTCATCCCTAACCCTAACCCTAACCCTTCCGAAAGTCGGAGAAGCTCAAGGATGGTACCGATCGATGCGCGCAACCCCATTTAGTGGGGGTAGAGCCTACTTGCAAGTCTCTCCGACCTTCACAAAAAAAGTAATTCAAGAATATCTCCTCAGATTTGGGGGAATTTCGTCGGTCGACCTCTTTCGAAGGTCGTACAAGCTCGGGGATGGTACCAATCGATCCGCAGGACCAAAATTAGTCCAGATGCAACCACTTTCCAAGTCTCTCCGACCTTCACAAAAAAAGTTATTCAAGAATATCTCTTTCTCCTATGTGCTTTCATCCCTAACCCTAACCCTTCCGAAAGTCGGAGAAGCTCAAGGATGGTACCGATCGATGCGCGCTACCCCATTTAGTGGGGGTAGAGCCTACTTGCAAGTCTCTCCGACCTTCACAAAAAAAGTTATTCAAGAATATCTCTTTCTCCTATGTGCTTTCATCCCTAACCCTAACCCTAACCCTTCCGAAAGTCGGAGAAGCTCAAGGATGGTACCGATCGATGCGCGCAACCCCATTTAGTGGGGGTAGAGCCTACTTGCAAGTCTCTCCGACCTTCACAAAAAAAGTTATTCAAGAATATCTCCTCAGATTTGGGGGAATTTCGTCGGTCGACCTCTTCCGAAGGTCGTACAAGCTCAAGGATGGTACCAATCGATCCGCAGGACCCAAATTAGTCCAGATGCAACCACTTTCCAAGTCTCTCCGACCTTCACAAAAAAAGTTATTCAAGAATATCTCTTTCTCCTATGTGCTTTCATCCCTAACCCTAACCCTAACCCTTCCGAAAGTCGGAGAAGCTCAAGGATGGTACCGATCGATGCGCGCTACCCCATTTAGTGGGGGTAGAGCCTACTTGCAAGTCTCTCAGACCTTCACAAAAAAAGTTATTCAAGAATATCTCCTCAGATTTGGGGGAATTTCGTCGGTCGACCTCTTCCGAAGGTCGTACAAGCTCGGGGATGGTACCAATCGATCCGCAGGACCCAAATTAGTCCAGATGCAACCACTTTCTCTCCGACCTTCACAAAAAAAGTTATTCAAGAATATCTCTTTCTCCTATGTGCTTTCATCCCTAACCCTAACCCTTCCGAAAGTCGGAGAAGCTCAAGGATGGTACCGATCGATGCGCGCTACCCCATTTAGTGGGGGTAGAGCCTACTTGCAAGTCTCTCCGACCTTCACAAAAAAAGTTATTCAAGAATATCTCTTTCTCCTATGTGCTTTCATCCCTAACCCTAACCCTAACCCTTCCGAAAGTCGGAGAAGCTCAAGGATGGTACCGATCGATGTGCGCTACCCCATTTAGTGGGGGTAGAGCCTACTTGCAAGTCTCTCCGACCTTCACAAAAAAAGTTATTCAAGAATATCTCCTCAGATTTGGGGGAATTTCGTCGGTCGACCTCTTCCGAAGGTCGTACAAGCTCGGGGATGGTACCAATCGATCCGCAGGACCCAAATTAGTCCAGATGCAACCACTTTCCAAGTCTCTCCGACCTTCACAAAAAAAGTTATTCAAGAATATCTCTTTCTCCTATGTGCTTTCATCCCTAACCCTAACCCTAACCCTTCCGAAAGTCGGAGAAGCTCAAAGATGGTACCGATCGATGCGCGCTACCCCATTTAGTGGGGGTAGAGCCTACTTGCAAGTCTCTCCGACCTTCACAAAAAAAGTTATTCAAGAATATCTCTTTCTCCTATGTGCTTTCATCCCTAACCCTAACCCTAACCCTTCCGAAAGTCGGAGAAGCTCAAGGATGGTACCGATCGATGCGCGCTACCCCATTTAGTGGGAGTAAAGCCTACTTGCAAGTCTCTCCGACCTTCACAAAAAAAGTTATTCAAGAATATCTCCTCAGATTTGGGGGAATTTCGTCGGTCGACCTCTTTCGAAGGTCGTACAAGCTCGGAGATGGTACCAATCGATCCGCAGGACCCAAATTAGTCCAGATGCAACCACTTTCCAAGTCTCTCCGACCTTCACAAAAAAAGTTATTCAAGAATATCTCTTTCTCCTATGTGCTTTCATCCCTAACCCTAACCCTTCCGAAAGTCGGAGAAGCTCAAGGATGGTACCGATCGATGCGCGTTACCCCATTTAGTGGGGGTAGAGCCTACTTGCAAGTCTCTCCGACCTTCACAAAAAAAGTTATTCAAGAATATCTCTTTCTCCTATGTGCTTTCATCCCTAACCCTAACCCTAACCCTTCCGAAAGTCGGAGAAGCTCAAGGATGGTACCGATCGATGCGCGCTACCCCATTTAGTGGGGGTAGAGCCTACTTGCAAGTCTCTCCGACCTTCACAAAAAAAGTTATTCAAGAATATCTCTTTCTCCTATGTGCTTTCATCCCTAACCCTAACCCTAACCCTTCCGAAAGTCGGAGAAGCTCAAAGATGGTACCGATCGATGCGCGCAACCCCATTTAGTGGGGGTAGAGCCTACTTGCAAGTCTCTCCGACCTTCACAAAAAAAGTAATTCAAGAATATCTCCTCAGATTTGGGGGAATTTCGTCGGTCGACCTCTTTCGAAGGTCGTACAAGCTCGGGGATGGTACCAATCGATCTGCAGGACCAAAATTAGTCCAGATGCAACCACTTTCCAAGTCTCTCCGACCTTCACAAAAAAAGTTATTCAAGAATATCTCTTTCTCCTATGTGCTTTCATCCCTAACCCTAACCCTTCCGAAAGTCGGAGAAGCTCAAGGATGGTACCGATCGATGCGCGCTACCCCATTTAGTGGGGGTAGAGCCTACTTGCAAGTCTCTCCGACCTTCACAAAAAAAGTTATTCAAGAATATCTCTTTCTCCTATGTGCTTTCATCCCTAACCCTAACCCTAACCCTTCCGAAAGTCGGAGAAGCTCAAGGATGGTACCGATCGATGCGCGCAACCCCATTTAGTGGGGGTAGAGCCTACTTGCAAGTCTCTCCGACCTTCACAAAAAAAGTTATTCAAGAATATCTCCTCAGATTTGGGGGAATTTCGTCGGTCGACCTCTTCCGAAGGTCGTACAAGCTCAAGGATGGTACCAATCGATCCGCAGGACCCAAATTAGTCCAGATGCAACCACTTTCCAAGTCTCTTCGACCTTCACAAAAAAAGTTATTCAAGAATATCTCTTTCTCCTATGTGCTTTCATCCCTAACCCTAACCCTAACCCTTCCGAAAGTCGGAGAAGCTCAAGGATGGTACCGATCGATGCGCGTTACCCCATTTAGTGGGGGTAGAGCCTACTTGCAAGTCTCTCCGACCTTCACAAAAAAAGTTATTCAAGAATATCTCTTTCTCCTATGTGCTTTCATCCCTAACCCTAACCCTAACCCTTCCGAAAGTCGGAGAAGCTCAAGGATGGTACAGATCGATGCGCGCAACCCCATTTAGTGGGGGTAGAGCCTACTTGCAAGTCTCTCCGACCTTCACAAAAAAAGTTATTCAAGAATATCTCCTCAGATTTGGGGGAATTTCGTCGGTCGACCTCTTCCGAAGGTCGTACAAGCTCGGGGATGGTACCAATCGATCCGCAGGACCCAAATTAGTCCAGATGCAACCACTTTCCAAGTCTCTCCGACCTTCACAAAAAAAGTTATTCAAGAATATCTCTTTCTCCTATGTGCTTTCATCCCTAACCCTAACCCTTCCGAAAGTCGGAGAAGCTCAAGGATGGTACCGATCGATGCGCGCTACCCCATTTAGTGGGGGTAGAGCCTACTTGCAAGTCTCTCCGACCTTCACAAAAAAAGTTATTCAAGAATATCTCTTTCTCCTATGTGCTTTCATCCCTAACCCTAACCCTAACCCTTCCGAAAGTCGGAGAAGCTCAAGGATGGTACCGATCGATGTGCGCTACCCCATTTAGTGGGGGTAGAGCCTACTTGCAAGTCTCTCCGACCTTCACAAAAAAAGTTATTCAAGAATATCTCCTCAGATTTGGGGGAATTTCGTCGGTCGACCTCTTCCGAAGGTCGTACAAGCTCGGGGATGGTACCAATCGATCCGCAGGACCCAAATTAGTCCAGATGCAACCACTTTCCAAGTCTCTCCGACCTTCACAAAAAAAGTTATTCAAGAATATCTCTTTCTCCTATGTGCTTTCATCCCTAACCCTAACCCTAACCCTTCCGAAAGTCGGAGAAGCTCAAAGATGGTACTGATCGATGCGCGCTACCCCATTTAGTGGGGGTAGAGCCTACTTGCAAGTCTCTCCGACCTTCACAAAAAAAGTTATTCAAGAATATCTCTTTCTCCTATGTGCTTTCATCCCTAACCCTAACCCTAACCCTTCCGAAAGTCGGAGAAGCTCAAGGATGGTACCGATCGATGCGCGCTACCCCATTTAGTGGGAGTAAAGCCTACTTGCAAGTCTCTCCGACCTTCACAAAAAAAGTTATTCAAGAATATCTCCTCAGATTTGGGGGAATTTCGTCGGTCGACCTCTTCCGAAGGTCGTACAAGCTCGGAGATGGTACCAATCGATCCGCAGGACCCAAATTAGTCCAGATGCAACCACTTTCCAAGTCTCTCCGACCTTCACAAAAAAAGTTATTCAAGAATATCTCTTTCTCCTATGTGCTTTCATCCCTAACCCTAACCCTTCCGAAAGTCGGAGAAGCTCAAGGATGGTACCGATCGATGCGCGTTACCCCATTTAGTGGGGGTAGAGCCTACTTGCAAGTCTCTCCGACCTTCACAAAAAAAGTTATTCAAGAATATCTCTTTCTCCTATGTGCTTTCATCCCTAACCCTAACCCTAACCCTTCCGAAAGTCGGAGAAGCTCAAGGATGGTACCGATCGATGCGCGCTACCCCATTTAGTGGGGGTAGAGCCTACTTGCAAGTCTCTCCGACCTTCACAAAAAAAGTTATTCAAGAATATCTCTTTCTCCTATGTGCTTTCATCCCTAACCCTAACCCTAACCCTTCCGAAAGTCGGAGAAGCTCAAAGATGGTACCGATCGATGCGCGCAACCCCATTTAGTGGGGGTAGAGCCTACTTGCAAGTCTCTCCGACCTTCACAAAAAAAGTAATTCAAGAATATCTCCTCAGATTTGGGGGAATTTCGTCGGTCGACCTCTTTCGAAGGTCGTACAAGCTCGGGGATGGTACCAATCGATCTGCAGGACCAAAATTAGTCCAGATGCAACCACTTTCCAAGTCTCTCCGACCTTCACAAAAAAAGTTATTCAAGAATATCTCTTTCTCCTATGTGCTTTCATCCCTAACCCTAACCCTTCCGAAAGTCGGAGAAGCTCAAGGATGGTACCGATCGATGCGCGCTACCCCATTTAGTGGGGGTAGAGCCTACTTGCAAGTCTCTCCGACCTTCACAAAAAAAGTTATTCAAGAATATCTCTTTCTCCTATGTGCTTTCATCCCTAACCCTAACCCTAACCCTTCCGAAAGTCGGAGAAGCTCAAGGATGGTACCGATCGATGCGCGCAACCCCATTTAGTGGGGGTAGAGCCTACTTGCAAGTCTCTCCGACCTTCACAAAAAAAGTTATTCAAGAATATCTCCTCAGATTTGGGGGAATTTCGTCGGTCGACCTCTTCCGAAGGTCGTACAAGCTCAAGGATGGTACCAATCGATCCGCAGGACCCAAATTAGTCCAGATGCAACCACTTTCCAAGTCTCTTCGACCTTCACAAAAAAAGTTATTCAAGAATATCTCTTTCTCCTATGTGCTTTCATCCCTAACCCTAACCCTAACCCTTCCGAAAGTCGGAGAAGCTCAAGGATGGTACCGATCGATGCGCGTTACCCCATTTAGTGGGGGTAGAGCCTACTTGCAAGTCTCTCCGACCTTCACAAAAAAAGTTATTCAAGAATATCTCTTTCTCCTATGTGCTTTCATCCCTAACCCTAACCCTAACCCTTCCGAAAGTCGGAGAAGCTCAAGGATGGTACAGATCGATGCGCGCAACCCCATTTAGTGGGGGTAGAGCCTACTTGCAAGTCTCTCCGACCTTCACAAAAAAAGTTATTCAAGAATATCTCCTCAGATTTGGGGGAATTTCGTCGGTCGACCTCTTCCGAAGGTCGTACAAGCTCGGGGATGGTACCAATCGATCCGCAGGACCCAAATTAGTCCAGATGCAACCACTTTCCAAGTCTCTCCGACCTTCACAAAAAAAGTTATTCAAGAATATCTCTTTCTCCTATGTGCTTTCATCCCTAACCCTAACCCTTCCGAAAGTCGGAGAAGCTCAAGGATGGTACCGATCGATGCGCGCTACCCCATTTAGTGGGGGTAGAGCCTACTTGCAAGTCTCTCCGACCTTCACAAAAAAAGTTATTCAAGAATATCTCTTTCTCCTATGTGCTTTCATCCCTAACCCTAACCCTAACCCTTCCGAAAGTCGGAGAAGCTCAAGGATGGTACCGATCGATGTGCGCTACCCCATTTAGTGGGGGTAGAGCCTACTTGCAAGTCTCTCCGACCTTCACAAAAAAAGTTATTCAAGAATATCTCCTCAGATTTGGGGGAATTTCGTCGGTCGACCTCTTCCGAAGGTCGTACAAGCTCGGGGATGGTACCAATCGATCCGCAGGACCCAAATTAGTCCAGATGCAACCACTTTCCAAGTCTCTCCGACCTTCACAAAAAAAGTTATTCAAGAATATCTCTTTCTCCTATGTGCTTTCATCCCTAACCCTAACCCTAACCCTTCCGAAAGTCGGAGAAGCTCAAAGATGGTACTGATCGATGCGCGCTACCCCATTTAGTGGGGGTAGAGCCTACTTGCAAGTCTCTCCGACCTTCACAAAAAAAGTTATTCAAGAATATCTCTTTCTCCTATGTGCTTTCATCCCTAACCCTAACCCTAACCCTTCCGAAAGTCGGAGAAGCTCAAGGATGGTACCGATCGATGCGCGCTACCCCATTTAGTGGGAGTAAAGCCTACTTGCAAGTCTCTCCGACCTTCACAAAAAAAGTTATTCAAGAATATCTCCTCAGATTTGGGGGAATTTCGTCGGTCGACCTCTTCCGAAGGTCGTACAAGCTCGGAGATGGTACCAATCGATCCGCAGGACCCAAATTAGTCCAGATGCAACCACTTTCCAAGTCTCTCCGACCTTCACAAAAAAAGTTATTCAAGAATATCTCTTTCTCCTATGTGCTTTCATCCCTAACCCTAACCCTTCCGAAAGTCGGAGAAGCTCAAGGATGGTACCGATCGATGCGCGTTACCCCATTTAGTGGGGGTAGAGCCTACTTGCAAGTCTCTCCGACCTTCACAAAAAAAGTTATTCAAGAATATCTCTTTCTCCTATGTGCTTTCATCCCTAACCCTAACCCTAACCCTTCCGAAAGTCGGAGAAGCTCAAGGATGGTACCGATCGATGCGCGCTACCCCATTTAGTGGGGGTAGAGCCTACTTGCAAGTCTCTCCGACCTTCACAAAAAAAGTTATTCAAGAATATCTCTTTCTCCTATGTGCTTTCATCCCTAACCCTAACCCTAACCCTTCCGAAAGTCGGAGAAGCTCAAGGATGGTACCGATCGATGCGCGCAACCCCATTTAGTGGGGGTAGAGCCTACTTGCAAGTCTCTCCGACCTTCACAAAAAAAGTAATTCAAGAATATCTCCTCAGATTTGGGGGAATTTCGTCGGTCGACCTCTTTCGAAGGTCGTACAAGCTCGGGGATGGTACCAATCGATCCGCAGGACCCAAATTAGTCCAGATGCAACCACTTTCCAAGTCTCTCCGACCTTCACAAAAAAAGTTATTCAAGAATATCTCTTTCTCCTATGTGCTTTCATCCCTAACCCTAACCCTTTCGAAAGTCGGAGAAGCTCAAGGATGGTACCGATCGATGCGCGCTACCCCATTTAGTGGGGGTAGAGCCTACTTGCAAGTCTCTCCGACCTTCACAAAAAAAGTTATTCAAGAATATCTCTTTCTCCTATGTGCTTTCATCCCTAACCCTAACCCTAACCCTTCCGAAAGTCGGAGAAGCTCAAGGATGGTACCGATCGATGCGCGCAACCCCATTTAGTGGGGGTAGAGCCTACTTGCAAGTCTCTCCGACCTTCACAAAAAAAGTTATTCAAGAATATCTCCTCAGATTTGGGGGAATTTCGTCGGTCGACCTCTTCCGAAAGTCGTACAAGCTCAAGGATGGTACCAATCGATCCGCAGGACCCAAATTAGTCCAGATGCAACCACTTTCCAAGTCTCTCCGACCTTCACAAAAAAAGTTATTCAAGAATATCTCTGTCTCCTATGTGCTTTCATCCCTAACCCTAACCCTAACCCTTCCGAAAGTCGGAGAAGCTCAAGGATGGTACCGATCGATGCGCGTTACCCCATTTAGTGGGGGTAGAGCCTACTTGCAAGTCTCTCCGACCTTCACAAAAAAAGTTATTCAAGAATATCTCTTTCTCCTATGTGCTTTCATCCCTAACCCTAACCCTAACCCTTCCGAAAGTCGGAGAAGCTCAAGGATGGTACAGATCGATGCGCGCAACCCCATTTAGTGGGGGTAGAGCCTACTTGCAAGTCTCTCCGACCTTCACAAAAAAAGTTATTCAAGAATATCTCCTCAGATTTGGGGGAATTTCGTCGGTCGACCTCTTCCGAAGGTCGTACAAGCTCGGGGATGGTACCAATCGATCCGCAGGACCCAAATTAGTCCAGATGCAACCACTTTCCAAGTCTCTCCGACCTTCACAAAAAAAGTTATTCAAGAATATCTCTTTCTCCTATGTGCTTTCATCCCTAACCCTAACCCTTCCGAAAGTCGGAGAAGCTCAAGGATGGTACCGATCGATGCGCGCTACCCCATTTAGTGGGGGTAGAGCCTACTTGCAAGTCTCTCCGATCTTCACAAAAAAAGTTATTCAAGAATATCTCTTTCTCCTATGTGCTTTCATCCCTAACCCTAACCCTAACCCTTCCGAAAGTCGGAGAAGCTCAAGGATGGTACCGATCGATGCGCGCTACCCCATTTAGTGGGGGTAAAGCCTACTTGCAAGTCTCTCCGACCTTCACAAAAAAAGTTATTCAAGAATATCTCCTCAGATTTGGGGGAATTTCGTCGGTCGACCTCTTCCGAAGGTCGTACAAGCTCGGGGATGGTACCAATCGATCCGCAGGACCCAAATTAGTCCAGATGCAACCACTTTCCAAGTCTCTCCGACCTTCACAAAAAAAGTTATTCAAGAATATCTCTTTCTCCTATGTGCTTTCATCCCTAACCCTAACCCTTCCGAAAGTCGGAGAAGCTCAAGGATGGTACCGATCGATGCGCGCTACCCCATTTAGTGGGGGTAGAGCCTACTTGCAAGTCTCTCCGACCTTCACAAAAAAAGTTATTCAAGAATATCTCTTTCTCCTATGTGCTTTCATCCCTAACCCTAACCCTAACCCTTCCGAAAGTCGGAGAAGCTCAAGGATGGTACAGATCGATGCGCGCAACCCCATTTAGTGGGGGTAGAGCCTACTTGCAAGTCTCTCCGACCTTCACAAAAAAAGTTATTCAAGAATATCTCCTCAGATTTGGGGGAATTTCGTCGGTCGACCTCTTCCGAAGGTCGTACAAGCTCGGGGATGGTACCAATCGATCCGCAGGACCCAAATTAGTCCAGATGCAACCACTTTCCAAGTCTCTCCGACCTTCACAAAAAAAGTTATTCAAGAATATCTCTTTCTCCTATGTGCTTTCATCCCTAACCCTAACCCTAACCCTTCCGAAAGTCGGAGAAGCTCAAGGATGGTACCGATCGATGCGCGCTACCCCATTTAGTGGGGGTAGAGCCTACTTGCAAGTCTCTCCGACCTTCACAAAAAAAGTTATTCAAGAATATCTCTTTCTCCTATGTGCTTTCATCCCTAACCCTAACCCTAACCCTTCCGAAAGTCGGAGAAGCTCAAGGATGGTACTGATCGATGTGCGCTACCCCATTTAGTGGGGGTAGAGCCTACTTGCAAGTCTCTCCGACCTTCACAAAAAAAGTTATTCAAGAATATCTCCTCAGATTTGGGGGAATTTCGTCGGTCGACCTCTTCCGAAGGTCGTACAAGCTCGGGGATGGTACCAATCGATCCGCAGGACCCAAATTAGTCCAGATGCAACCACTTTTCAAGTCTCTCCGACCTTCACAAAAAAAGTTATTCAAGAATATCTCTTTCTCCTATGTGCTTTCATCCCTAACCCTAACCCTTCCGAAAGTCGGAGAAGCTCAAGGATGGTACCGATCGATGCGCGCTACCCCATTTAGTGGGGGTAGAGCCTACTTGCAAGTCTCTCCGACCTTCACAAAAAAAGTTATTCAAGAATATCTCTTTCTCCTATGTGCTTTCATCCCTAACCCTAACCCTAACCCTTCCGAAAGTCGGAGAAGCTCAAGGATGGTACCGATCGATGCGCGCTACCCCATTTAGTGGGGGTAAAGCCTACTTGCAAGTCTCTCCGACCTTCACAAAAAAAGTTATTCAAGAATATCTCCTCAGATTTGGGGGAATTTCGTCGGTCGACCTCTTCCGAAGGTCGTACAAGCTCGGGGATGGTACCAATCGATCCGCAGGACCCAAATTAGTCCAGATGCAACCACTTTCCAAGTCTCTCCGACCTTCACAAAAAAAGTTATTCAAGAATATCTCTTTCTCCTATGTGCTTTCATCCCTAACCCTAATCCTTCCGAAAGTCGGAGAAGCTCAAGGATGGTACCGATCGATGCGCGCTACCCCATTTAGTGGGAGTAGAGCCTACTTGCAAGTCTCTCCAACCTTCACAAAAAAAGTTATTCAAGAATATCTCTTTCTCCTATGTGCTTTCATCCCTAACCCTAACCCTTCCGAAAGTCGGAGAAGCTCAAGGATGGTACCGATCGATGCGCGCTACCCCATTTAGTGGGGGTAGAGCCTACTTGCAAGTCTCTCCGACCTTCACAAAAAAAGTTATTCAAGAATATCTCCTCAGATTTGGGGGAATTTCGTCGGTCGACCTCTTCCGAAGGTCGTACAAGCTCGGGGATGGTACCAATCGATCCGCAGGACCCAAATTAGTCCAGATGCAACCACTTTCCAAGTCTCTCCGACCTTCACAAAAAAAGTTATTCAAGAATATCTCTTTCTCCTATGTGCTTTCATCCCTAACCCTAACCCTAACCCTTCCGAAAGTCGGAGAAGCTCAAGGATGGTACCGATCGATGCGCGCTACCCCATTTAGTGGGGGTAGAGCCTACTTGCAAGTCTCTCCGACCTTCACAAAAAAAGTTATTCAAGAATATCTCTTTCTCCTATGTGCTTTCATCCCTAACCCTAACCCTAACCCTTCCGAAAGTCGGAGAAGCTCAAGGATGGTACCGATCGATGCGCGCTACCCCATTTAGTGGGGGTAGAGCCTACTTGCAAGTCTCTCCGACCTTCACAAAAAAAGTTATTCAAGAATATCTCCTCAGATTTGGGGGAATTTCGTCGGTCGACCTCTTCCGAAGGTCGTACAAGCTCTGGGATGGTACCAATCGATCCGCAGGACCCAAATTAGTCCAGATGCAACCACTTTCCAAGTCTCTCCGACCTTCACAAAAAAAGTTATTCAAGAATATCTCTTTCTCCTATGTGCTTTCATCCCTAACCCTAACCCTAACCCTTCCGAAAGTCGGAGAAGCTCAAGGATGGTACCGATCGATGCGCGCTACCCCATTTAGTGGGGGTAGAGCCTACTTACAAGTCTCTCCGACCTTCACAAAAAAAGTTATTCAAGAATATCTCTTTCTCCTATGTGCTTTCATCCCTAACCCTAACCCTAACCCTTCCGAAAGTCGGAGAAGCTCAAGGATGGTACCGATCGATGCGCGCTACCCCATTTAGTGGGGGTAGAGCCTACTTGCAAGTCTCTCCGACCTTCACAAAAAAAGTTATTCAAGAATATCTCTTTCTCCTATGTGCTTTCATCCCTAACCCTAACCCTAACCCTTCCGAAAGTCGGAGAAGCTCAAGGATGGTACCGATCGATGCGCGCTACCCCATTTAGTGGGGGTAGAGCCTACTTGCAAGTCTCTCCGACCTTCACAAAAAAAGTTATTCAAGAATATCTCTTTCTCCTATGTGCTTTCATCCCTAACCCTAACCCTAACCCTTCCGAAAGTCGGAGAAGCTCAAGGATGGTACAGATCGATGCGCGCTACCCCATTTAGTGGGGGTAGAGCCTACTTGCAAGTCTCTCCGACCTTCACAAAAAAAGTTATTCAAGAATATCTCCTCAGATTTGGGGGAATTTCGTCGGTCGACCTCTTCCGAAGGTCGTACAAGCTCGGGGATGGTACCAATCGATCCGCAGGACCCAAATTAGTCCAGATGCAACCACTTTCCAAGTCTCTCCGACCTTCACAAAAAAAGTTATTCAAGAATATCTCTTTCTCCTATGTGCTTTCATCCCTAACCCTAACCCTAACCCTTCCGAAAGTCGGAGAAGCTCAAGGATGGTACCGATCGATGCGCGCTACCCCATTTAGTGGGGGTAGAGCCTACTTGCAAGTCTCTCCGACCTTCACAAAAAAAGTTATTCAAGAATATCTCTTTCTCCTATGTGCTTTCATCCCTAACCCTAACCCTAACCCTTCCGAAAGTCGGAGAAGCTCAAGGATGGTACTGATCGATGTGCGCTACCCCATTTAGTGGGGGTAGAGCCTACTTGCAAGTCTCTCCGACCTTCACAAAAAAAGTTATTCAAGAATATCTCCTCAGATTTGGGGGAATTTCGTCGGTCGACCTCTTCCGAAGGTCGTACAAGCTCGGGGATGGTACCAATCGATCCGCAGGACCCAAATTAGTCCAGATGCAACCACTTTTCAAGTCTCTCCGACCTTCACAAAAAAAGTTATTCAAGAATATCTCTTTCTCCTATGTGCTTTCATCCCTAACCCTAACCCTTCCGAAAGTCGGAGAAGCTCAAGGATGGTACCGATCGATGCGCGCTACCCCATTTAGTGGGGGTAGAGCCTACTTGCAAGTCTCTCCGACCTTCACAAAAAAAGTTATTCAAGAATATCTCTTTCTCCTATGTGCTTTCATCCCTAACCCTAACCCTAACCCTTCCGAAAGTCGGAGAAGCTCAAGGATGGTACCGATCGATGCGCGCTACCCCATTTAGTGGGGGTAAAGCCTACTTGCAAGTCTCTCCGACCTTCACAAAAAAAGTTATTCAAGAATATCTCCTCAGATTTGGGGGAATTTCGTCGGTCGACCTCTTCCGAAGGTCGTACAAGCTCGGGGATGGTACCAATCGATCCGCAGGACCCAAATTAGTCCAGATGCAACCACTTTCCAAGTCTCTCCGACCTTCACAAAAAAAGTTATTCAAGAATATCTCTTTCTCCTATGTGCTTTCATCCCTAACCCTAATCCTTCCGAAAGTCGGAGAAGCTCAAGGATGGTACCGATCGATGCGCGCTACCCCATTTAGTGGGAGTAGAGCCTACTTGCAAGTCTCTCCAACCTTCACAAAAAAAGTTATTCAAGAATATCTCTTTCTCCTATGTGCTTTCATCCCTAACCCTAACCCTTCCGAAAGTCGGAGAAGCTCAAGGATGGTACCGATCGATGCGCGCTACCCCATTTAGTGGGGGTAGAGCCTACTTGCAAGTCTCTCCGACCTTCACAAAAAAAGTTATTCAAGAATATCTCCTCAGATTTGGGGGAATTTCGTCGGTCGACCTCTTCCGAAGGTCGTACAAGCTCGGGGATGGTACCAATCGATCCGCAGGACCCAAATTAGTCCAGATGCAACCACTTTCCAAGTCTCTCCGACCTTCACAAAAAAAGTTATTCAAGAATATCTCTTTCTCCTATGTGCTTTCATCCCTAACCCTAACCCTAACCCTTCCGAAAGTCGGAGAAGCTCAAGGATGGTACCGATCGATGCGCGCTACCCCATTTAGTGGGGGTAGAGCCTACTTGCAAGTCTCTCCGACCTTCACAAAAAAAGTTATTCAAGAATATCTCTTTCTCCTATGTGCTTTCATCCCTAACCCTAACCCTAACCCTTCCGAAAGTCGGAGAAGCTCAAGGATGGTACCGATCGATGCGCGCTACCCCATTTAGTGGGGGTAGAGCCTACTTGCAAGTCTCTCCGACCTTCACAAAAAAAGTTATTCAAGAATATCTCCTCAGATTTGGGGGAATTTCGTCGGTCGACCTCTTCCGAAGGTCGTACAAGCTCTGGGATGGTACCAATCGATCCGCAGGACCCAAATTAGTCCAGATGCAACCACTTTCCAAGTCTCTCCGACCTTCACAAAAAAAGTTATTCAAGAATATCTCTTTCTCCTATGTGCTTTCATCCCTAACCCTAACCCTAACCCTTCCGAAAGTCGGAGAAGCTCAAGGATGGTACCGATCGATGCGCGCTACCCCATTTAGTGGGGGTAGAGCCTACTTACAAGTCTCTCCGACCTTCACAAAAAAAGTTATTCAAGAATATCTCTTTCTCCTATGTGCTTTCATCCCTAACCCTAACCCTAACCCTTCCGAAAGTCGGAGAAGCTCAAGGATGGTACCGATCGATGCGCGCTACCCCATTTAGTGGGGGTAGAGCCTACTTGCAAGTCTCTCCGACCTTCACAAAAAAAGTTATTCAAGAATATCTCTTTCTCCTATGTGCTTTCATCCCTAACCCTAACCCTAACCCTTCCGAAAGTCGGAGAAGCTCAAGGATGGTACCGATCGATGCGCGCTACCCCATTTAGTGGGGGTAGAGCCTACTTGCAAGTCTCTCCGACCTTCACAAAAAAAGTTATTCAAGAATATCTCTTTCTCCTATGTGCTTTCATCCCTAACCCTAACCCTAACCCTTCCGAAAGTCGGAGAAGCTCAAGGATGGTACAGATCGATGCGCGCTACCCCATTTAGTGGGGGTAGAGCCTACTTGCAAGTCTCTCCGACCTTCACAAAAAAAGTTATTCAAGAATATCTCCTCAGATTTGGGGGAATTTCGTCGGTCGACCTCTTCCGAAGGTCGTACAAGCTCGGGGATGGTACCAATCGATTCGCAGGACCCAAATTAGTCCAGATGCAACCACTTTCCAAGTCTCTCCGACCTTCACAAAAAAAGTTATTCAAGAATATCTCTTTCTCCTATGTGCTTTCATCCCTAACCCTAACCCTAACCCTTCCGAAAGTCGGAGAAGCTCAAGGATGGTACCGATCGATGCGCGCTACCCCATTTAGTGGGGGTAGAGCCTACTTGCAAGTCTCTCCGACCTTCACAAAAAAAGTTATTCAAGAATATCTCTTTCTCCTATGTGCTTTCATCCCTAACCCTAACCCTAACCCTTCCGAAAGTCGGAGAAGCTCAAGGATGGTACCGATCGATGCGCGCTACCCCATTTAGTGGGGGTAGAGCCTACTTGCAAGTCTCTCCGACCTTCACAAAAAAAGTTATTCAAGAATATCTCTTTCTCCTATGTGCTTTCATCCCTAACCCTAACCCTAACCCTTCCGAAAGTCGGAGAAGCTCAAGGATGGTACCGATCGATGTGCGCTACCCCATTTAGTGGGGGTAGAGCCTACTTGCAAGTCTCTCCGACCTTCACAAAAAAAGTTATTCAAGAATATCTCTTTCTCCTATGTGCTTTCATCCCTAACCCTAACCCTAACCCTTCCGAAAGTCGGAGAAGCTCAAGGATGGTACCGATCGATGCGCGCTACCCCATTTAGTGGGGGTAGAGCCTACTTGCAAGTCTCTCCGACCTTCACAAAAAAAGTTATTCAAGAATATCTCTTTCTCCTATGTGCTTTCATCCCTAACCCTAACCCTAACCCTTCCGAAAGTCGGAGAAGCTCAAGGATGGTACCGATCGATGCGCGCTACCCCATTTAGTGGGGGTAGAGCCTACTTGCAAGTCTCTCCGACCTTCACAAAAAAAGTTATTCAAGAATATCTCTTTCTCCTATGTGCTTTCATCCCTAACCCTAACCCTAACCCTTCCGAAAGTCGGAGAAGCTCAAGGATGGTACCGATCGATGCGCGCTACCCCATTTAGTGGGGGTAGAGCCTACTTGCAAGTCTCTCCGACCTTCACAAAAAAAGTTATTCAAGAATATCTCTTTCTCCTATGTGCTTTCATCCCTAACCCTAACCCTAACCCTTCCGAAAGTCGGAGAAGCTCAAGGATGGTACCGATCGATGCGCGCAACCCCATTTAGTGGGGGTAGAGCCTACTTGCAAGTCTCTCCGACCTTCACAAAAAAAGTAATTCAAGAATATCTCCTCAGATTTGGGGGAATTTCGTCGGTCGACCTCTTTCGAAGGTCGTACAAGCTCGGGGATGGTACCAATCGATCCGCAGGACCCAAATTAGTCCAGATGCAACCACTTTCCAAGTCTCTCCGACCTTCACAAAAAAAGTTATTCAAGAATATCTCTTTCTCCTATGTGCTTTCATCCCTAACCCTAACCCTTTCGAAAGTCGGAGAAGCTCAAGGATGGTACCGATCGATGCGCGCTACCCCATTTAGTGGGGGTAGAGCCTACTTGCAAGTCTCTCCGACCTTCACAAAAAAAGTTATTCAAGAATATCTCTTTCTCCTATGTGCTTTCATCCCTAACCCTAACCCTAACCCTTCCGAAAGTCGGAGAAGCTCAAGGATGGTACCGATCGATGCGCGCAACCCCATTTAGTGGGGGTAGAGCCTACTTGCAAGTCTCTCCGACCTTCACAAAAAAAGTTATTCAAGAATATCTCCTCAGATTTGGGGGAATTTCGTCGGTCGACCTCTTCCGAAAGTCGTACAAGCTCAAGGATGGTACCAATCGATCCGCAGGACCCAAATTAGTCCAGATGCAACCACTTTCCAAGTCTCTCCGACCTTCACAAAAAAAGTTATTCAAGAATATCTCTTTCTCCTATGTGCTTTCATCCCTAACCCTAACCCTAACCCTTCCGAAAGTCGGAGAAGCTCAAGGATGGTACCGATCGATGCGCGTTACCCCATTTAGTGGGGGTAGAGCCTACTTGCAAGTCTCTCCGACCTTCACAAAAAAAGTTATTCAAGAATATCTCTTTCTCCTATGTGCTTTCATCCCTAACCCTAACCCTAACCCTTCCGAAAGTCGGAGAAGCTCAAGGATGGTACAGATCGATGCGCGCAACCCCATTTAGTGGGGGTAGAGCCTACTTGCAAGTCTCTCCGACCTTCACAAAAAAAGTTATTCAAGAATATCTCCTCAGATTTGGGGGAATTTCGTCGGTCGACCTCTTCCGAAGGTCGTACAAGCTCGGGGATGGTACCAATCGATCCGCAGGACCCAAATTAGTCCAGATGCAACCACTTTCCAAGTCTCTCCGACCTTCACAAAAAAAGTTATTCAAGAATATCTCTTTCTCCTATGTGCTTTCATCCCTAACCCTAACCCTTCCGAAAGTCGGAGAAGCTCAAGGATGGTACCGATCGATGCGCGCTACCCCATTTAGTGGGGGTAGAGCCTACTTGCAAGTCTCTCCGATCTTCACAAAAAAAGTTATTCAAGAATATCTCTTTCTCCTATGTGCTTTCATCCCTAACCCTAACCCTAACCCTTCCGAAAGTCGGAGAAGCTCAAGGATGGTACCGATCGATGCGCGCTACCCCATTTAGTGGGGGTAAAGCCTACTTGCAAGTCTCTCCGACCTTCACAAAAAAAGTTATTCAAGAATATCTCCTCAGATTTGGGGGAATTTCGTCGGTCGACCTCTTCCGAAGGTCGTACAAGCTCGGGGATGGTACCAATCGATCCGCAGGACCCAAATTAGTCCAGATGCAACCACTTTCCAAGTCTCTCCGACCTTCACAAAAAAAGTTATTCAAGAATATCTCTTTCTCCTATGTGCTTTCATCCCTAACCCTAACCCTTCCGAAAGTCGGAGAAGCTCAAGGATGGTACCGATCGATGCGCGCTACCCCATTTAGTGGGGGTAGAGCCTACTTGCAAGTCTCTCCGACCTTCACAAAAAAAGTTATTCAAGAATATCTCTTTCTCCTATGTGCTTTCATCCCTAACCCTAACCCTAACCCTTCCGAAAGTCGGAGAAGCTCAAGGATGGTACAGATCGATGCGCGCAACCCCATTTAGTGGGGGTAGAGCCTACTTGCAAGTCTCTCCGACCTTCACAAAAAAAGTTATTCAAGAATATCTCCTCAGATTTGGGGGAATTTCGTCGGTCGACCTCTTCCGAAGGTCGTACAAGCTCGGGGATGGTACCAATCGATCCGCAGGACCCAAATTAGTCCAGATGCAACCACTTTCCAAGTCTCTCCGACCTTCACAAAAAAAGTTATTCAAGAATATCTCTTTCTCCTATGTGCTTTCATCCCTAACCCTAACCCTAACCCTTCCGAAAGTCGGAGAAGCTCAAGGATGGTACCGATCGATGCGCGCTACCCCATTTAGTGGGGGTAGAGCCTACTTGCAAGTCTCTCCGACCTTCACAAAAAAAGTTATTCAAGAATATCTCTTTCTCCTATGTGCTTTCATCCCTAACCCTAACCCTAACCCTTCCGAAAGTCGGAGAAGCTCAAGGATGGTACTGATCGATGTGCGCTACCCCATTTAGTGGGGGTAGAGCCTACTTGCAAGTCTCTCCGACCTTCACAAAAAAAGTTATTCAAGAATATCTCCTCAGATTTGGGGGAATTTCGTCGGTCGACCTCTTCCGAAGGTCGTACAAGCTCGGGGATGGTACCAATCGATCCGCAGGACCCAAATTAGTCCAGATGCAACCACTTTTCAAGTCTCTCCGACCTTCACAAAAAAAGTTATTCAAGAATATCTCTTTCTCCTATGTGCTTTCATCCCTAACCCTAACCCTTCCGAAAGTCGGAGAAGCTCAAGGATGGTACCGATCGATGCGCGCTACCCCATTTAGTGGGGGTAGAGCCTACTTGCAAGTCTCTCCGACCTTCACAAAAAAAGTTATTCAAGAATATCTCTTTCTCCTATGTGCTTTCATCCCTAACCCTAACCCTAACCCTTCCGAAAGTCGGAGAAGCTCAAGGATGGTACCGATCGATGCGCGCTACCCCATTTAGTGGGGGTAAAGCCTACTTGCAAGTCTCTCCGACCTTCACAAAAAAAGTTATTCAAGAATATCTCCTCAGATTTGGGGGAATTTCGTCGGTCGACCTCTTCCGAAGGTCGTACAAGCTCGGGGATGGTACCAATCGATCCGCAGGACCCAAATTAGTCCAGATGCAACCACTTTCCAAGTCTCTCCGACCTTCACAAAAAAAGTTATTCAAGAATATCTCTTTCTCCTATGTGCTTTCATCCCTAACCCTAATCCTTCCGAAAGTCGGAGAAGCTCAAGGATGGTACCGATCGATGCGCGCTACCCCATTTAGTGGGAGTAGAGCCTACTTGCAAGTCTCTCCAACCTTCACAAAAAAAGTTATTCAAGAATATCTCTTTCTCCTATGTGCTTTCATCCCTAACCCTAACCCTTCCGAAAGTCGGAGAAGCTCAAGGATGGTACCGATCGATGCGCGCTACCCCATTTAGTGGGGGTAGAGCCTACTTGCAAGTCTCTCCGACCTTCACAAAAAAAGTTATTCAAGAATATCTCCTCAGATTTGGGGGAATTTCGTCGGTCGACCTCTTCCGAAGGTCGTACAAGCTCGGGGATGGTACCAATCGATCCGCAGGACCCAAATTAGTCCAGATGCAACCACTTTCCAAGTCTCTCCGACCTTCACAAAAAAAGTTATTCAAGAATATCTCTTTCTCCTATGTGCTTTCATCCCTAACCCTAACCCTAACCCTTCCGAAAGTCGGAGAAGCTCAAGGATGGTACCGATCGATGCGCGCTACCCCATTTAGTGGGGGTAGAGCCTACTTGCAAGTCTCTCCGACCTTCACAAAAAAAGTTATTCAAGAATATCTCTTTCTCCTATGTGCTTTCATCCCTAACCCTAACCCTAACCCTTCCGAAAGTCGGAGAAGCTCAAGGATGGTACCGATCGATGCGCGCTACCCCATTTAGTGGGGGTAGAGCCTACTTGCAAGTCTCTCCGACCTTCACAAAAAAAGTTATTCAAGAATATCTCCTCAGATTTGGGGGAATTTCGTCGGTCGACCTCTTCCGAAGGTCGTACAAGCTCTGGGATGGTACCAATCGATCCGCAGGACCCAAATTAGTCCAGATGCAACCACTTTCCAAGTCTCTCCGACCTTCACAAAAAAAGTTATTCAAGAATATCTCTTTCTCCTATGTGCTTTCATCCCTAACCCTAACCCTAACCCTTCCGAAAGTCGGAGAAGCTCAAGGATGGTACCGATCGATGCGCGCTACCCCATTTAGTGGGGGTAGAGCCTACTTACAAGTCTCTCCGACCTTCACAAAAAAAGTTATTCAAGAATATCTCTTTCTCCTATGTGCTTTCATCCCTAACCCTAACCCTAACCCTTCCGAAAGTCGGAGAAGCTCAAGGATGGTACCGATCGATGCGCGCTACCCCATTTAGTGGGGGTAGAGCCTACTTGCAAGTCTCTCCGACCTTCACAAAAAAAGTTATTCAAGAATATCTCTTTCTCCTATGTGCTTTCATCCCTAACCCTAACCCTAACCCTTCCGAAAGTCGGAGAAGCTCAAGGATGGTACCGATCGATGCGCGCTACCCCATTTAGTGGGGGTAGAGCCTACTTGCAAGTCTCTCCGACCTTCACAAAAAAAGTTATTCAAGAATATCTCTTTCTCCTATGTGCTTTCATCCCTAACCCTAACCCTAACCCTTCCGAAAGTCGGAGAAGCTCAAGGATGGTACAGATCGATGCGCGCTACCCCTAACCCTTCCGAAAGTCGGAGAAGCTCAAGGATGGTACAGATCGATGCGCGCTACCCCATTTAGTTGGGGGTAGAGCCTACTTGCAAGTCTCTCCGACCTTCACAAAAAAAGTTATTCAAGAATATCTCCTCAGATTTGGGGGAATTTCGTCGGTCGACCTCTTCCGAGTCGTACAAGCTCGGGATGGTACCAATCGATTCGCAGGACCCAAATTAGTCCAGATGCACACTTTCCAAGTCTCTCCGACCTTCCAACAAAAAAGTATTCAAGAATATCTCTTCTCCTAGTGCTTTCATCCCTAACCCTAACCCTACCCCATTTAGTGGGGGTAGAGCCTACTTGCAAGTCTCTCCGACCTTCACAAAAAAAGTTATTCAAGAATATCTCTTTCTCCTATGTGCTTTCATCCCTAACCCTAACCCTAACCCTTCCGAAAGTCGGAGAAGCTCAAGGATGGTACCGATCGATGCGCGCTACCCCATTTAGTGGGGGTAGAGCCTACTTGCAAGTCTCTCCGACCTTCACAAAAAAAGTTATTCAAGAATATCTCTTTCTCCTATGTGCTTTCATCCCTAACCCTAACCCTAACCCTTCCGAAAGTCGGAGAAGCTCAAGGATGGTAACGATCGATGTGCGCTACCCCATTTAGTGGGGGTAGAGCCTACTTGCAAGTCTCTCCGACCTTCACAAAAAAAGTTATTCAAGAATATCTCTTTCTCCTATGTGCTTTCATCCCTAACCCTAACCCTAACCCTTCCGAAAGTCGGAGAAGCTCAAGGATGGTACCGATCGATGCGCGCTACCCCATTTAGTGGGGGTAGAGCCTACTTGCAAGTCTCTCCGACCTTCACAAAAAAAGTTATTCAAGAATATCTCTTTCTCCTATGTGCTTTCATCCCTAACCCTAACCCTAACCCTTCCGAAAGTCGGAGAAGCTCAAGGATGGTACCGATCGATGCGCGCTACCCCATTTAGTGGGGGTAGAGCCTACTTGCAAGTCTCTCCGACCTTCACAAAAAAAGTTATTCAAGAATATCTCTTTCTCCTATGTGCTTTCATCCCTAACCCTAACCCTAACCCTTCCGAAAGTCGGAGTAGCTCAAGGATGGTACCGATCGATGCGCGCTACCCCATTTAGTGGGGGTAGAGCCTACTTGCAAGTCTCTCCGACCTTCACAAAAAAAGTTATTCAAGAATATCTCTTTCTCCTATGTGCTTTCATCCCTAACCCTAACCCTAACCCTTCCGAAAGTCGGAGAAGCTCAAGGATGGTACCGATCGATGCGCGCAACCCCATTTAGTGGGGGTAGAGCCTACTTGCAAGTCTCTCCGACCTTCACAAAAAAAGTAATTCAAGAATATCTCCTCAGATTTGGGGGAATTTCGTCGGTCGACCTCTTCCGAAGGTCGTACAAGCTCGGGGATGGTACCAATCGATTCGCAGGACCCAAATTAGTCCAGATGCAACCACTTTCCAAGTCTCTCCGACCTTCACAAAAAAAGTTATTCAAGAATATCTCTTTCTCCTATGTGCTTTCATCCCTAACCCTAACCCTAACCCTTCCGAAAGTCGGAGAAGCTCAAGGATGGTACCGATCGATGCGCGCTACCCCATTTAGTGGGGGTAGAGCCTACTTGCAAGTCTCTCCGACCTTCACAAAAAAAGTTATTCAAGAATATCTCTTTCTCCTATGTGCTTTCATCCCTAACCCTAACCCTAACCCTTCCGAAAGTCGGAGAAGCTCAAGGATGGTACCGATCGATGCGCGTTACCCCATTTAGTGGGGGTAGAGCCTACTTGCAAGTCTCTCCGACCTTCACAAAAAAAGTTATTCAAGAATATCTCTTTCTCCTATGTGCTTTCATCCCTAACCCTAACCCTAACCCTTCCGAAAGTCGGAGAAGCTCAAGGATGGTACCGATCGATGCGCGCTACCCCATTTAGTGGGGGTAGAGCCTACTTGCAAGTCTCTCCGACCTTCACAAAAAAAGTTATTCAAGAATATCTCCTCAGATTTGGGGGAATTTCGTCGGTCGACCTCTTCCGAAGGTCGTACAAGCTCGGGGATGGTACCAATCGATCCGCAGGACCCAAATTAGTCCAGATGCAACCACTTTCCAAGTCTCTCCGACCTTCACAAAAAAAGTTATTCAAGAATATCTCTTTCTCCTATGTGCTTTCATCCCTAACCCTAACCCTATCCCTTCCGAAAGTCGGAGAAGCTCAAGGATGGTACCGATCGATGCGCGCAACCCCATTTAGTGGGGGTAGAGCCTACTTGCAAGTCTCTCCGACCTTCACAAAAAAAGTTATTCAAGAATATCTCTTTCTCCTATGTGCTTTCATCCCTAACCCTAACCCTTCCGAAAGTCGGAGAAGCTCAAGGATGGTACCGATCGATGCGCGCTACCCCATTTAGTGGGGGTAGAGCCTACTTGCAAGTCTCTCCGACCTTCACAAAAAAAGTTATTCAAGAATATCTCCTCAGATTTGGGGGAATTTCGTCGGTCGACCTCTTCCGAAGGTCGTACAAGCTCGGGGATGGTACCAATCGATCCGCAGGACCCAAATTAGTCCAGATGCAACCACTTTCCAAGTCTCTCCGACCTTCACAAAAAAAGTTATTCAAGAATATCTCTTTCTCCTATGTGCTTTCATCCCTAACCCTAACCCTATCCCTTCCGAAAGTCGGAGAAGCTCAAGGATGGTACCGATCGATGCGCGCAACCCCATTTAGTGGGGGTAGAGCCTACTTGCAAGTCTCTCCGACCTTCACAAAAAAAGTTATTCAAGAATATCTCTTTCTCCTATGTGCTTTCATCCCTAACCCTAACCCTTCCGAAAGTCGGAGAAGCTCAAGGATGGTACCGATCGATGCGCGCTACCCCATTTAGTGGGGGTAGAGCCTACTTGCAAGTCTCTCCGACCTTCACAAAAAAAGTTATTCAAGAATATCTCCTCAGATTTGGGGGAATTTCGTCGGTCGACCTCTTCCGAAGGTCGTACAAGCTCGGGGATGGTACCAATCGATCCGCAGGACCCAAATTAGTCCAGATGCAACCACTTTCCAAGTCTCTCCGACCTTCACAAAAAAAGTTATTCAAGAATATCTCTTTCTCCTATGTGCTTTCATCCCTAACCCTAACCCTAACCCTTCCGAAAGTCGGAGAAGCTCAAGGATGGTACCGATCGATGCGCGCTACCCCATTTAGTGGGGGTAGAGCCTACTTGCAAGTCTCTCCGACCTTCACAAAAAAAGTTATTCAAGAATATCTCTTTCTCCTATGTGCTTTCATCCCTAACCCTAACCCTAACCCTTCCGAAAGTCGGAGAAGCTCAAGGATGGTACCGATCGATGCGCGCTACCCCATTTAGTGGGGGTAGAGCCTACTTGCAAGTCTCTCCGACCTTCACAAAAAAAGTTATTCAAGAATATCTCCTCAGATTTGGGGGAATTTCGTCGGTCGACCTCTTCCGAAGGTCGTACAAGCTCGGGGATGGTACCAATCGATCCGCAGGACCCAAATTAGTCCAGATGCAACCACTTTCCAAGTCTCTCCGACCTTCACAAAAAAAGTTATTCAAGAATATCTCTTTCTCCTATGTGCTTTCATCCCTAACCCTAACCCTAACCCTTCCGAAAGTCGGAGAAGCTCAAGGATGGTACCGATCGATGCGCGCTACCCCATTTAGTGGGGGTAGAGCCTACTTGCAAGTCTCTCCGACCTTCACAAAAAAAGTTATTCAAGAATATCTCTTTCTCCTATGTGCTTTCATCCCTAACCCTAACCCTAACCCTTCCGAAAGTCGGAGAAGCTCAAGGATGGTACCGATCGATGCGCGCTACCCCATTTAGTGGGGGTAGAGCCTACTTGCAAGTCTCTCCGACCTTCACAAAAAAAGTTATTCAAGAATATCTCTTTCTCCTATGTGCTTTCATCCCTAACCCTAACCCTAACCCTTCCGAAAGTCGGAGAAGCTCAAGGATGGTACCGATCGATGCGCGCTACCCCATTTAGTGGGGGTAGAGCCTACTTGCAAGTCTCTCCGACCTTCACAAAAAAAGTTATTCAAGAATATCTCTTTCTCCTATGTGCTTTCATCCCTAACCCTAACCCTAACCCTTCCAAAAGTCGGAGAAGCTCAAGGATGGTACCGATCGATGCGCGCTACCCCATTTAGTGGGGGTAGAGCCTACTTGCAAGTCTCTCCGACCTTCACAAAAAAAGTTATTCAAGAATATCTCTTTCTCCTATGTGCTTTCATCCCTAACCCTAACCCTAACCCTTCCGAAAGTCGGAGAAGCTCAAAAATGGTACCGATCGATGCGCGCTACCCCATTTAGTGGGGGTAGAGCCTACTTGCAAGTCTCTCCGACCTTCACAAAAAAAGTTATTCAAGAATATCTCCTCAGATTTGGGGGAATTTCGTCGGTCGACCTCTTCCGAAGGTCGTACAAGCTCGGGGATGGTACCAATCGATCCGCAGGACCCAAATTAGTCCAGATGCAACCACTTTCCAAGTCTCTCCGACCTTCACAAAAAAAGTTATCCAAGAATATCTCTTTCTCCTATGTGCTTTCATCCCTAACCCTAACCCTATCCCTTCCGAAAGTCGGAGAAGCTCAAGGATGGTACCGATCGATGCGCGCAACCCCATTTAGTGGGGGTAGAGCCTACTTGCAAGTCTCTCCGACCTTCACAAAAAAAGTTATTCAAGAATATCTCCTCAGATTTGGGGGAATTTCGTTGGTCGACCTCTTCCGAAGGTCGTACAAGCTCGGGGATGGTACCAATCGATCCGCAGGACCCAAATTAGTCCAGATGCAACCACTTTCCAAGTCTCTCCGACCTTCACAAAAAAAGTTATTCAAGAATATCTCTTTCTCCTATGTGCTTTCATCCCTAACCCTAACCCTAACCCTTCCGAAAGTCGGAGAAGCTCAAGGATGGTACCGATCGATGCGCGCTACCCCATTTAGTGGGGGTAGAGCCTACTTGCAAGTCTCTCCGACCTTCACAAAAAAAGTTATTCAAGAATATCTCTTTCTCCTATGTGCTTTCATCCCTAACCCTAACCCTAACCCTTCCGAAAGTCGGAGAAGCTCAAGGATGGTACCGATCGATGCGCGCTACCCCATTTAGTGGGGGTAGAGCCTACTTGCAAGTCTCTCCGACCTTCACAAAAAAAGTTATTCAAGAATATCTCTTTCTCCTATGTGCTTTCATCCCTAACCCTAACCCTAACCCTTCCGAAAGTCGGAGAAGCTCAAGGATGGTACCGATCGATGCGCGCTACCCCATTTAGTGGGGGTAGAGCCTACTTGCAAGTCTCTCCGACCTTCACAAAAAAAGTTATTCAAGAATATCTCTTTCTCCTATGTGCTTTCATCCCTAACCCTAACCCTAACCCTTCCGAAAGTCGGAAAAGCTCAAGGATGGTACCGATCGATGCGCGCAACCCCATTTAGTGGGGGTAGAGCCTACTTGCAAGTCTCTCCGACCTTCACAAAAAAAGTAATTCAAGAATATCTCCTCAGATTTGGGGGAATTTCGTCGGTCGACCTCTTCCGAAGGTCGTACAAGCTCGGGGATGGTACCAATCGATCCGCAGGACCCAAATTAGTCCAGATGCAACCACTTTCCAAGTCTCTCCGACCTTCACAAAAAAAGTTATTCAAGAATATCTCTTTCTCCTATGTGCTTTCATCCCTAACCCTAACCCTATCCCTTCCGAAAGTCGGAGAAGCTCAAGGATGGTACCGATCGATGCGCGCAACCCCATTTAGTGGGGGTAGAGCCTACTTGCAAGTCTCTCCGACCTTCACAAAAAAAGTTATTCAAGAATATCTCTTTCTCCTATGTGCTTTCATCCCTAACCCTAACCCTTCCGAAAGTCGGAGAAGCTCAAGGATGGTACCGATCGATGCGCGCTACCCCATTTAGTGGGGGTAGAGCCTACTTGCAAGTCTCTCCGACCTTCACAAAAAAAGTTATTCAAGAATATCTCCTCAGATTTGGGGGAATTTCGTCGGTCGACCTCTTCCGAAGGTCGTACAAGCTCGGGGATGGTACCAATCGATCCGCAGGACCCAAATTAGTCCAGATGCAACCACTTTCCAAGTCTCTCCGACCTTCACAAAAAAAGTTATCCAAGAATATCTCTTTCTCCTATGTGCTTTCATCCCTAACCCTAACCCTATCCCTTCCGAAAGTCGGAGAAGCTCAAGGATGGTACCGATCGATGCGCGCAACCCCATTTAGTGGGGGTAGAGCCTACTTGCAAGTCTCTCCGACCTTCACAAAAAAAGTTATTCAAGAATATCTCCTCAGATTTGGGGGAATTTCGTTGGTCGACCTCTTCCGAAGGTCGTACAAGCTCGGGGATGGTACCAATCGATCCGCAGGACCCAAATTAGTCCAGATGCAACCACTTTCCAAGTCTCTCCGACCTTCACAAAAAAAGTTATTCAAGAATATCTCTTTCTCCTATGTGCTTTCATCCCTAACCCTAACCCTAACCCTTCCGAAAGTCGGAGAAGCTCAAGGATGGTACCGATCGATGCGCGCTACCCCATTTAGTGGGGGTAGAGCCTACTTGCAAGTCTCTCCGACCTTCACAAAAAAAGTTATTCAAGAATATCTCTTTCTCCTATGTGCTTTCATCCCTAACCCTAACCCTAACCCTTCCGAAAGTCGGAGAAGCTCAAGGATGGTACCGATCGATGCGCGCTACCCCATTTAGTGGGGGTAGAGCCTACTTGCAAGTCTCTCCGACCTTCACAAAAAAAGTTATTCAAGAATATCTCTTTCTCCTATGTGCTTTCATCCCTAACCCTAACCCTAACCCTTCCGAAAGTCGGAGAAGCTCAAGGATGGTACCGATCGATGCGCGCTACCCCATTTAGTGGGGGTAGAGCCTACTTGCAAGTCTCTCCGACCTTCACAAAAAAAGTTATTCAAGAATATCTCTTTCTCCTATGTGCTTTCATCCCTAACCCTAACCCTAACCCTTCCGAAAGTCGGAGAAGCTCAAGGATGGTACCGATCGATGCGCGCAACCCCATTTAGTGGGGGTAGAGCCTACTTGCAAGTCTCTCCGACCTTCACAAAAAACGTTATTCAAGAATATCTCCTCAGATTTGGGGGAATTTCGTCGGTCGACCTCTTCCGAAGGTCGTACAAGCTCGGGGATGGTACCAATCGATCCGCAGGACCCAAATTAGTCCAGATGCAACCACTTTCCAAGTCTCTCCGACCTTCACAAAAAAAGTTATTCAAGAATATCTCTTTCTCCTATGTGCTTTCATCCCTAACCCTAACCCTATCCCTTCCGAAAGTCGGAGAAGCTCAAGGATGGTACCGATCGATGCGCGCAACCCCATTTAGTGGGGGTAGAGCCTACTTGCAAGTCTCTCCGACCTTCACAAAAAAAGTTATTCAAGAATATCTCTTTCTCCTATGTGCTTTCATCCCTAACCCTAACCCTAACCCTTCCGAAAGTCGGAGAAGCTCAAGGATGGTACCGATCGATGCGCGCTACCCCATTTAGTGGGGGTAGAGCCTACTTGCAAGTCTCTCCGACCTTCACAAAAAAAGTTATTCAAGAATATCTCTTTCTCCTATGTGCTTTCATCCCTAACCCTAACCCTAACCCTTCCGAAAGTCGGAGAAGCTCAAGGATGGTACCGATCGATGCGCGCTACCCCATTTAGTGGGGGTAGAGCCTACTTGCAAGTCTCTCCGACCTTCACAAAAAAAGTTATTCAAGAATATCTCTTTCTCCTATGTGCTTTCATCCCTAACCCTAACCCTAACCCTTCCGAAAGTCGGAGAAGCTCAAGGATGGTACCGATCGATGTGCGCTACCCCATTTAGTGGGGGTAGAGCCTACTTGCAAGTCTCTCCGACCTTCACAAAAAAAGTTATTCAAGAATATCTCTTTCTCCTATGTGCTTTCATCCCTAACCCTAACCCTAACCCTTCCGAAAGTCGGAGAAGCTCAAGGATGGTACCGATCGATGCGCGCTACCCCATTTAGTGGGGGTAGAGCCTACTTGCAAGTCTCTCCGACCTTCACAAAAAAAGTTATTCAAGAATATCTCTTTCTCCTATGTGCTTTCATCCCTAACCCTAACCCTAACCCTTCCGAAAGTCGGAGAAGCTCAAGGATGGTACCGATCGATGCGCGCTACCCCATTTAGTGGGGGTAGAGCCTACTTGCAAGTCTCTCCGACCTTCACAAAAAAAGTTATTCAAGAATATCTCTTTCTCCTATGTGCTTTCATCCCTAACCCTAACCCTAACCCTTCCGAAAGTCGGAGAAGCTCAAGGATGGTACCGATCGATGCGCGCTACCCCATTTAGTGGGGGTAGAGCCTACTTGCAAGTCTCTCCGACCTTCACAAAAAAAGTTATTCAAGAATATCTCTTTCTCCTATGTGCTTTCATCCCTAACCCTAACCCTAACCCTTCCGAAAGTCGGAGAAGCTCAAGGATGGTACCGATCGATGCGCGCAACCCCATTTAGTGGGGGTAGAGCCTACTTGCAAGTCTCTCCGACCTTCACAAAAAAAGTAATTCAAGAATATCTCCTCAGATTTGGGGGAATTTCGTCGGTCGACCTCTTCCGAAGGTCGTACAAGCTCGGGGATGGTACCAATCGATTCGCAGGACCCAAATTAGTCCAGATGCAACCACTTTCCAAGTCTCTCCGACCTTCACAAAAAAAGTTATTCAAGAATATCTCTTTCTCCTATGTGCTTTCATCCCTAACCCTAACCCTAACCCTTCCGAAAGTCGGAGAAGCTCAAGGATGGTACCGATCGATGTGCGCTACCCCATTTAGTGGGGGTAGAGCCTACTTGCAAGTCTCTCCGACCTTCACAAAAAAAGTTATTCAAGAATATCTCTTTCTCCTATGTGCTTTCATCCCTAACCCTAACCCTAACCCTTCCGAAAGTCGGAGAAGCTCAAGGATGGTACCGATCGATGCGCGCTACCCCATTTAGTGGGGGTAGAGCCTACTTGCAAGTCTCTCCGACCTTCACAAAAAAAGTTATTCAAGAATATCTCTTTCTCCTATGTGCTTTCATCCCTAACCCTAACCCTAACCCTTCCGAAAGTCGGAGAAGCTCAAGGATGGTACCGATCGATGCGCGCTACCCCATTTAGTGGGGGTAGAGCCTACTTGCAAGTCTCTCCGACCTTCACAAAAAAAGTTATTCAAGAATATCTCTTTCTCCTATGTGCTTTCATCCCTAACCCTAACCCTAACCCTTCCGAAAGTCGGAGAAGCTCAAGGATGGTACCGATCGATGCGCGCTACCCCATTTAGTGGGGGTAGAGCCTACTTGCAAGTCTCTCCGACCTTCACAAAAAAAGTTATTCAAGAATATCTCTTTCTCCTATGTGCTTTCATCCCTAACCCTAACCCTAACCCTTCCGAAAGTCGGAGAAGCTCAAGGATGGTACCGATCGATGCGCGCAACCCCATTTAGTGGGGGTAGAGCCTACTTGCAAGTCTCTCCGACCTTCACAAAAAAAGTAATTCAAGAATATCTCCTCAGATTTGGGGGAATTTCGTCGGTCGACCTCTTCCGAAGGTCGTACAAGCTCGGGGATGGTACCAATCGATTCGCAGGACCCAAATTAGTCCAGATGCAACCACTTTCCAAGTCTCTCCGACCTTCACAAAAAAAGTTATTCAAGAATATCTCTTTCTCCTATGTGCTTTCATCCCTAACCCTAACCCTAACCCTTCCGAAAGTCGGAGAAGCTCAAGGATGGTACCGATCGATGCGCGCTACCCCATTTAGTGGGGGTAGAGCCTACTTGCAAGTCTCTCCGACCTTCACAAAAAAAGTTATTCAAGAATATCTCTTTCTCCTATGTGCTTTCATCCCTAACCCTAACCCTAACCCTTCCGAAAGTCGGAGAAGCTCAAGGATGGTACCGATCGATGCGCGTTACCCCATTTAGTGGGGGTAGAGCCTACTTGCAAGTCTCTCCGACCTTCACAAAAAAAGTTATTCAAGAATATCTCTTTCTCCTATGTGCTTTCATCCCTAACCCTAACCCTAACCCTTCCGAAAGTCGGAGAAGCTCAAGGATGGTACCGATCGATGCGCGCTACCCCATTTAGTGGGGGTAGAGCCTACTTGCAAGTCTCTCCGACCTTCACAAAAAAAGTTATTCAAGAATATCTCCTCAGATTTGGGGGAATTTCGTCGGTCGACCTCTTCCGAAGGTCGTACAAGCTCGGGGATGGTACCAATCGATCCGCAGGACCCAAATTAGTCCAGATGCAACCACTTTCCAAGTCTCTCCGACCTTCACAAAAAAAGTTATTCAAGAATATCTCTTTCTCCTATGTGCTTTCATCCCTAACCCTAACCCTATCCCTTCCGAAAGTCGGAGAAGCTCAAGGATGGTACCGATCGATGCGCGCAACCCCATTTAGTGGGGGTAGAGCCTACTTGCAAGTCTCTCCGACCTTCACAAAAAAAGTTATTCAAGAATATCTCTTTCTCCTATGTGCTTTCATCCCTAACCCTAACCCTTCCGAAAGTCGGAGAAGCTCAAGGATGGTACCGATCGATGCGCGCTACCCCATTTAGTGGGGGTAGAGCCTACTTGCAAGTCTCTCCGACCTTCACAAAAAAAGTTATTCAAGAATATCTCCTCAGATTTGGGGGAATTTCGTCGGTCGACCTCTTCCGAAGGTCGTACAAGCTCGGGGATGGTACCAATCGATCCGCAGGACCCAAATTAGTCCAGATGCAACCACTTTCCAAGTCTCTCCGACCTTCACAAAAAAAGTTATTCAAGAATATCTCTTTCTCCTATGTGCTTTCATCCCTAACCCTAACCCTAACCCTTCCGAAAGTCGGAGAAGCTCAAGGATGGTACCGATCGATGCGCGCTACCCCATTTAGTGGGGGTAGAGCCTACTTGCAAGTCTCTCCGACCTTCACAAAAAAAGTTATTCAAGAATATCTCTTTCTCCTATGTGCTTTCATCCCTAACCCTAACCCTAACCCTTCCGAAAGTCGGAGAAGCTCAAGGATGGTACCGATCGATGCGCGCTACCCCATTTAGTGGGGGTAGAGCCTACTTGCAAGTCTCTCCGACCTTCACAAAAAAAGTTATTCAAGAATATCTCCTCAGATTTGGGGGAATTTCGTCGGTCGACCTCTTCCGAAGGTCGTACAAGCTCGGGGATGGTACCAATCGATCCGCAGGACCCAAATTAGTCCAGATGCAACCACTTTCCAAGTCTCTCCGACCTTCACAAAAAAAGTTATTCAAGAATATCTCTTTCTCCTATGTGCTTTCATCCCTAACCCTAACCCTAACCCTTCCGAAAGTCGGAGAAGCTCAAGGATGGTACCGATCGATGCGCGCTACCCCATTTAGTGGGGGTAGAGCCTACTTGCAAGTCTCTCCGACCTTCACAAAAAAAGTTATTCAAGAATATCTCTTTCTCCTATGTGCTTTCATCCCTAACCCTAACCCTAACCCTTCCGAAAGTCGGAGAAGCTCAAGGATGGTACCGATCGATGCGCGCTACCCCATTTAGTGGGGGTAGAGCCTACTTGCAAGTCTCTCCGACCTTCACAAAAAAAGTTATTCAAGAATATCTCTTTCTCCTATGTGCTTTCATCCCTAACCCTAACCCTAACCCTTCCGAAAGTCGGAGAAGCTCAAGGATGGTACCGATCGATGCGCGCTACCCCATTTAGTGGGGGTAGAGCCTACTTGCAAGTCTCTCCGACCTTCACAAAAAAAGTTATTCAAGAATATCTCTTTCTCCTATGTGCTTTCATCCCTAACCCTAACCCTAACCCTTCCGAAAGTCGGAGAAGCTCAAGGATGGTACCGATCGATGCGCGCTACCCCATTTAGTGGGGGTAGAGCCTACTTGCAAGTCTCTCCGACCTTCACAAAAAAAGTTATTCAAGAATATCTCTTTCTCCTATGTGCTTTCATCCCTAACCCTAACCCTAACCCTTCCGAAAGTCGGAGAAGCTCAAGGATGGTACCGATCGATGCGCGCTACCCCATTTAGTGGGGGTAGAGCCTACTTGCAAGTCTCTCCGACCTTCACAAAAAAAGTTATTCAAGAATATCTCCTCAGATTTGGGGGAATTTCGTCGGTCGACCTCTTCCGAAGGTCGTACAAGCTCGGGGATGGTACCAATCGATCCGCAGGACCCAAATTAGTCCAGATGCAACCACTTTCCAAGTCTCTCCGACCTTCACAAAAAAAGTTATTCAAGAATATCTCTTTCTCCTATGTGCTTTCATCCCTAACCCTAACCCTAACCCTTCCGAAAGTCGGAGAAGCTCAAGGATGGTACCGATCGATGCGCGCTACCCCATTTAGTGGGGGTAGAGCCTACTTGCAAGTCTCTCCGACCTTCACAAAAAAAGTTATTCAAGAATATCTCTTTCTCCTATGTGCTTTCATCCCTAACCCTAACCCTAACCCTTCCGAAAGTCGGAGAAGCTCAAGGATGGTACCGATCGATGCGCGCTACCCCATTTAGTGGGGGTAGAGCCTACTTGCAAGTCTCTCCGACCTTCACAAAAAAAGTTATTCAAGAATATCTCTTTCTCCTATGTGCTTTCATCCCTAACCCTAACCCTAACCCTTCCGAAAGTCGGAGAAGCTCAAGGATGGTACCGATCGATGCGCGCTACCCCATTTAGTGGGGGTAGAGCCTACTTGCAAGTCTCTCCGACCTTCACAAAAAAAGTTATTCAAGAATATCTCTTTCTCCTATGTGCTTTCATCCCTAACCCTAACCCTAACCCTTCCAAAAGTCGGAGAAGCTCAAGGATGGTACCGATCGATGCGCGCTACCCCATTTAGTGGGGGTAGAGCCTACTTGCAAGTCTCTCCGACCTTCACAAAAAAAGTTATTCAAGAATATCTCTTTCTCCTATGTGCTTTCATCCCTAACCCTAACCCTAACCCTTCCGAAAGTCGGAGAAGCTCAAGGATGGTACCGATCGATGCGCGCTACCCCATTTAGTGGGGGTAGAGCCTACTTGCAAGTCTCTCCGACCTTCACAAAAAAAGTTATTCAAGAATATCTCCTCAGATTTGGGGGAATTTCGTCGGTCGACCTCTTCCGAAGGTCGTACAAGCTCGGGGATGGTACCAATCGATCCGCAGGACCCAAATTAGTCCAGATGCAACCACTTTCCAAGTCTCTCCGACCTTCACAAAAAAAGTTATTCAAGAATATCTCTTTCTCCTATGTGCTTTCATCCCTAACCCTAACCCTTCCGAAAGTCGGAGAAGCTCAAGGATGGTACCGATCGATGCGCGCTACCCCATTTAGTGGGGGTAGAGCCTACTTGCAAGTCTCTCCGACCTTCACAAAAAACGTTATTCAAGAATATCTCTTTCTCCTATGTGCTTTCATCCCTAACCCTAACCCTAACCCTTCCGAAAGTCGGAGAAGCTCAAGGATGGTACCGATCGATGCGCGTTACCCCATTTAGTGGGGGTAGAGCCTACTTGCAAGTCTCTCCGACCTTCACAAAAAAAGTTATTCAAGAATATCTCTTTCTCCTATGTGCTTTCATCCCTAACCCTAACCCTTCCGAAAGTCGGAGAAGCTCAAGGATGGTACCGATCGATGCGCGCTACCCCATTTAGTGGGGGTAGAGCCTACTTGCAAGTCTCTCCGACCTTCACAAAAAAAGTTATTCAAGAATATCTCCTCAGATTTGGGGGAATTTCGTCGGTCGACCTCTTTCGAAGGTCGTACAAGCTCGGGGATGGTACCAATCGATCCGCAGGACCCAAATTAGTCCAGATGCAACCACTTTCCAAGTCTCTCCGACCTTCACAAAAAAGGTTATTCAAGAATATCTCTTTCTCCTATGTGCTTTCATCCCTAACCCTAACCCTTCCGAAAGTCGGAGAAGCTCAAGGATGGTACCGATCGATGCGCGCTACCCCATTTAGTGGGGGTAGAGCCTACTTGCAAGTCTCTCCGACCTTCACGAAAAAAGTTATTCAAGAATATCTCTTTCTCCTATGTGCTTTCATCCCTAACCCTAACCCTAACCCTTCCGAAAGTCGGAGAAGCTCAAGGATGGTACCGATCGATGGGCGCTACCCCATTTAGTGGGGGTAGAGCCTACTTGCAAGTCTCTCCGACCTTCACAAAAAAAGTTATTCAAGAATATCTCTTTCTCCTATGTGCTTTCATCCCTAACCCTAACCCTAACCCTTCCGAAAGTCGGAGAAGCTCAAGGATGGTACCGATCGATGCGCGCAACCCCATTTAGTGGGGGTAGAGCCTACTTGCAAGTCTCTCCGACCTTCACAAAAAAAGTTATTCAAGAATATCTCCTCAGATTTGGGGGAATTTCGTCGGTCGACCTCTTCCGAAGGTCGTACAAGCTCGGGGATGGTACCAATCGATCCGCAGGACCCAAATTAGTCCAGATGCAACCACTTTCCAAGTCTCTCCGACCTTCACAAAAAAAGTTATTCAAGAATATCTCTTTCTCCTATGTGCTTTCATCGCTAACCCTAACCCTAACCCTTCCGAAAGTCGGAGAAGCTCAAGGATGGTACCGATCGATGCGCGCTACCCCATTTAGTGGGGGTAGAGCCTACTTGCAAGTCTCTCCGACCTTCACAAAAAAAGTTATTCAAGAATATCTCTTTCTCCTATGTGCTTTCATCCCTAACCCTAACCCTAACCCTTCCGAAAGTCGGAGAAGCTCAAGGATGGTACCGATCGATGCGCGCTACCCCATTTAGTGGGGGTAGAGCCTACTTGCAAGTCTCTCCGACCTTCACAAAAAAAGTTATTCAAGAATATCTCTTTCTCCTATGTGCTTTCATCCCTAACCCTAACCCTAACCCTTCCGAAAGTCGGAGAAGCTCAAGGATGGTACCGATCGATGCGCGCTACCCCATTTAGTGGGGGTAGAGCCTACTTGCAAGTCTCTCCGACCTTCACAAAAAAAGTTATTCAAGAATATCTCTTTCTCCTATGTGCTTTCATCCCTAACCCTAACCCTAACCTTTCCGAAAGTCGGAGAAGCTCAAGGATGGTACCGATCGATGCGCGCTACCCCATTTAGTGGGGGTAAAGCCTACTTGCAAGTCTCTCCGACCTTCACAAAAAAAGTTATTCAAGAATATCTCTTTCTCCTATGTGCTTTCATCCCTAACCCTAACCCTAACCCTTCCGAAAGTCGGAGAAGCTCAAGGATGGTACCGATCGATGCGCGCTACCCCATTTAGTGGGGGTAGAGCCTACTTGCAAGTCTCTCCGACCTTCACAAAAAAAGTTATTCAAGAATATCTCTTTCTCCTATGTGCTTTCATCCCTAACCCTAACCCTAACCCTAACCCTTCCAAAAGTCGGAGAAGCTCAAGGATGGTACCGATCGATGCGCGCTACCCCATTTAGTGGGGGTAGAGCCTACTTGCAAGTCTCTCCGACCTTCACAAAAAAAGTTATTCAAGAATATCTCTTTCTCCTATGTGCTTTCATCCCTAACCCTAACCCTAACCCTTCCGAAAGTCGGAGAAGCTCAAGGATGGTACCGATCGATGCGCGCTACCCCATTTAGTGGGGGTAGAGCCTACTTGCAAGTCTCTCCGACCTTCACAAAAAAAGTTATTCAAGAATATCTCCTCAGATTTGGGGGAATTTCGTCGGTCGACCTCTTCCGAAGGTCGTACAAGCTCGGGGATGGTACCAATCGATCCGCAGGACCCAAATTAGTCCAGATGCAACCACTTTCCAAGTCTCTCCGACCTTCACAAAAAAAGTTATTCAAGAATATCTCTTTCTCCTATGTGCTTTCATCCCTAACCCTAACCCTTCCGAAAGTCGGAGAAGCTCAAGGATGGTACCGATCGATGCGCGCTACCCCATTTAGTGGGGGTAGAGCCTACTTGCAAGTCTCTCCGACCTTCACAAAAAACGTTATTCAAGAATATCTCTTTCTCCTATGTGCTTTCATCCCTAACCCTAACCCTAACCCTTCCGAAAGTCGGAGAAGCTCAAGGATGGTACCGATCGATGCGCGTTACCCCATTTAGTGGGGGTAGAGCCTACTTGCAAGTCTCTCCGACCTTCACAAAAAAAGTTATTCAAGAATATCTCTTTCTCCTATGTGCTTTCATCCCTAACCCTAACCCTTCCGAAAGTCGGAGAAGCTCAAGGATGGTACCGATCGATGCGCGCTACCCCATTTAGTGGGGGTAGAGCCTACTTGCAAGTCTCTCCGACCTTCACAAAAAAAGTTATTCAAGAATATCTCCTCAGATTTGGGGGAATTTCGTCGGTCGACCTCTTCCGAAGGTCGTACAAGCTCGGGGATGGTACCAATCGATCCGCAGGACCCAAATTAGTCCAGATGCAACCACTTTCCAAGTCTCTCCGACCTTCACAAAAAAGGTTATTCAAGAATATCTCTTTCTCCTATGTGCTTTCATCCCTAACCCTAACCCTTCCGAAAGTCGGAGAAGCTCAAGGATGGTACCGATCGATGCGTGCTACCCCATTTAGTGGGGGTAGAGCCTACTTGCAAGTCTCTCCGACCTTCACGAAAAAAGTTATTCAAGAATATCTCTTTCTCCTATGTGCTTTCATCCCTAACCCTAACCCTAACCCTTCCGAAAGTCGGAGAAGCTCAAGGATGGTACCGATCGATGCGCGCTACCCCATTTAGTGGGGGTAGAGCCTACTTGCAAGTCTCTCCGACCTTCACAAAAAAAGTTATTCAAGAATATCTCTTTCTCCTATGTGCTTTCATCCCTAACCCTAACCCTAACCCTTCCGAAAGTCGGAGAAGCTCAAGGATGGTACCGATCGATGCGCGCAACCCCATTTAGTGGGGGTAGAGCCTACTTGCAAGTCTCTCCGACCTTCACAAAAAAAGTTATTCAAGAATATCTCCTCAGATTTGGGGGAATTTCGTCGGTCGACCTCTTCCGAAGGTCGTACAAGCTCGGGGATGGTACCAATCGATCCGCAGGACCCAAATTAGTCCAGATGCAACCACTTTCCAAGTCTCTCCGACCTTCACAAAAAAAGTTATTCAAGAATATCTCTTTCTCCTATGTGCTTTCATCCCTAACCCTAACCCTAACCCTTCCGAAAGTCGGAGAAGCTCAAGGATGGTACCGATCGATGCGCGCTACCCCATTTAGTGGGGGTAGAGCCTACTTGCAAGTCTCTCCGACCTTCACAAAAAAAGTTATTCAAGAATATCTCTTTCTCCTATGTGCTTTCATCCCTAACCCTAACCCTAACCCTTCCGAAAGTCGGAGAAGCTCAAGGATGGTACCGATCGATGCGCGCTACCCCATTTAGTGGGGGTAGAGCCTACTTGCAAGTCTCTCCGACCTTCACAAAAAAAGTTATTCAAGAATATCTCTTTCTCCTATGTGCTTTCATCCCTAACCCTAACCCTAACCCTTCCGAAAGTCGGAGAAGCTCAAGGATGGTACCGATCGATGCGCGCTACCCCATTTAGTGGGGGTAGAGCCTACTTGCAAGTCTCTCCGACCTTCACAAAAAAAGTTATTCAAGAATATCTCTTTCTCCTATGTGCTTTCATCCCTAACCCTAACCCTAACCCTTCCGAAAGTCGGAGAAGCTCAAGGATGGTACAGATCGATGCGCGCTACCCCATTTAGTGGGGGTAGAGCCTACTTGCAAGTCTCTCCGACCTTCACAAAAAAAGTTATTCAAGAATATCTCCTCAGATTTGGGGGAATTTCGTCGGTAGACCTCTTCCGAAGGTCGTACAAGCTCGGGGATGGTACCAATCGATTCGCAGGACCCAAATTAGTCCAGATGCAACCACTTTCCAAGTCTCTCCGACCTTCACAAAAAAAGTTATTCAAGAATATCTCTTTCTCCTATGTGCTTTCATCCCTAACCCTAACCCTTCCGAAAGTCGGAGAAGCTCAAGGATGGTACCGATCGATGCGCGCTACCCCATTTAGTGGGGGTAGAGCCTACTTGCAAGTCTCTCCGACCTTCACAAAAAAAGTTATTCAAGAATATCTCTTTCTCCTATGTGCTTTCATCCCTAACCCTAACCCTAACCCTTCCGAAAGTCGGAGAAGCTCAAGGATGGTACCGATCGATGCGCGCTACCCCATTTAGTGGGGGTAGAGCCTACTTGCAAGTCTCTCCGACCTTCACAAAAAAAGTTATTCAAGAATATCTCTTTCTCCTATGTGCTTTCATCCCTAACCCTAACCCTAACCCTTCCGAAAGTCGGAGAAGCTCAAGGATGGTACCGATCGATGCGCGCTACCCCATTTAGTGGGGGTAGAGCCTACTTGCAAGTCTCTCCGACCTTCACAAAAAAAGTTATTCAAGAATATCTCTTTCTCCTATGTGCTTTCATCCCTAACCCTAACCCTAACCCTTCCGAAAGTCGGAGAAGCTCAAGGATGGTACCGATCGATGCGCGCAACCCCATTTAGTGGGGGTAGAGCCTACTTGCAAGTCTCTCCGACCTTCACAAAAAAAGTAATTCAAGAATATCTCCTCAGATTTGGGGGAATTTCGTCGGTCGACCTCTTCCGAAGGTCGTACAAGCTCGGGGATGGTACCAATCGATTCGCAGGACCCAAATTAGTCCAGATGCAACCACTTTCCAAGTCTCTCCGACCTTCACAAAAAAAGTTATTCAAGAATATCTCTTTCTCCTATGTGCTTTCATCCCTAACCCTAACCCTAACCCTTCCGAAAGTCGGAGAAGCTCAAGGATGGTACCGATCGATGTGCGCTACCCCATTTAGTGGGGGTAGAGCCTACTTGCAAGTCTCTCCGACCTTCACAAAAAAAGTTATTCAAGAATATCTCTTTCTCCTATGTGCTTTCATCCCTAACCCTAACCCTAACCCTTCCGAAAGTCGGAGAAGCTCAAGGATGGTACCGATCGATGCGCGCTACCCCATTTAGTGGGGGTAGAGCCTACTTGCAAGTCTCTCCGACCTTCACAAAAAAAGTTATTCAAGAATATCTCTTTCTCCTATGTGCTTTCATCCCTAACCCTAACCCTTCCGAAAGTCGGAGAAGCTCAAGGATGGTACCGATCGATGCGCGCTACCCCATTTAGTGGGGGTAGAGCCTACTTGCAAGTCTCTCCGACCTTCACAAAAAAAGTTATTCAAGAATATCTCTTTCTCCTATGTGCTTTCATCCCTAACCCTAACCCTAACCCTTCCGAAAGTCGGAGAAGCTCAAGGATGGTACTGATCGATGCGCGCTACCCCATTTAGTGGGGGTAGAGCCTACTTGCAAGTCTCTCCGACCTTCACAAAAAAAGTTATTCAAGAATATCTCCTCAGATTTGGGGGAATTTCGTCGGTCGACCTCTTCCGAAGGTCGTACAAGCTCGGGGATGGTACCAATCAATCCGCAGGACCCAAATTAGTCCAGATGCAACCACTTTCCAAGTCTCTCCGACCTTCACAAAAAAAGTTATTCAAGAATATCTCTTTCTCCTATGTGCTTTCATCCCTAACCCTAACCCTAACCCTTCCGAAAGTCGGAGAAGCTCAAGGATGGTACCGATCGATGCGCGCTACCCCATTTAGTGGGGGTAGAGCCTACTTGCAAGTCTCTCCGACCTTCACAAAAAAAGTTATTCAAGAATATCTCCTCAGATTTGGGGGAATTTCGTCGGTCGACCTCTTCCGAAGGTCGTACAAGCTCGGGGATGGTACCAATCGATCTGCAGGACCCAAATTAGTCCAGATGCAACCACTTTCCAAGTCTCTCCGACCTTCACAAAAAAAGTTATTCAAGAATATCTCTTTCTCCTATGTGCTTTCATCCCTAACCCTAACCCTATCCCTTCCGAAAGTCGGAGAAGCTCAAGGATGGTACCGATCGATGCGCGCAACCCCATTTAGTGGGGGTAGAGCCTACTTGCAAGTCTCTCCGACCTTCACAAAAAAAGTTATTCAAGAATATCTCTTTCTCCTATGTGCTTTCATCCCTAACCCTAACCCTAACCCTTCCGAAAGTCGGAGAAGCTCAAGGATGGTACCGATCGATGCGCGCAACCCCATTTAGTGGGGGTAGAGCCTACTTGCAAGTCTCTCCGACCTTCACAAAAAAAGTTATTCAAGAATATCTCCTCAGATTTGGGGGAATTTCGTCGGTCGACCTCTTCCGAAGGTCGTACAAGCTCGGGGATGGTACCAATCGATCCGCAGGACCCAAATTAGTCCAGATGCAACCACTTTCCAAGTCTCTCCGACCTTCACAAAAAAAGTTATTCAAGAATATCTCTTTCTCCTATGTGCTTTCATCCCTAACCCTAACCCTAACCCTTCCGAAAGTCGGAGAAGCTCAAGGATGGTACCGATCGATGCGCGCTACCCCATTTAGTGGGGGTAGAGCCTACTTGCAAGTCTCTCCGACCTTCACAAAAAAAGTTATTCAAGAATATCTCTTTCTCCTATGTGCTTTCATCCCTAACCCTAACCCTAACCCTTCCGAAAGTCGGAGAAGCTCAAGGATGGTACCGATCGATGCGCGCTACCCCATTTAGTGGGGGTAGAGCCTACTTGCAAGTCTCTCCGACCTTCACAAAAAAAGTTATTCAAGAATATCTCTTTCTCCTATGTGCTTTCATCCCTAACCCTAACCCTAACCCTTCCGAAAGTCGGAGAAGCTCAAGGATGGTACCGATCGATGCGCGCTACCCCATTTAGTGGGGGTAGAGCCTACTTGCAAGTCTCTCCGACCTTCACAAAAAAAGTTATTCAAGAATATCTCTTTCTCCTATGTGCTTTCATCCCTAACCCTAACCCTAACCCTTCCGAAAGTCGGAGAAGCTCAAGGATGGTACCGATCGATGCGCGCTACCCCATTTAGTGGGGGTAGAGCCTACTTGCAAGTCTCTCCGACCTTCACAAAAAAAGTTATTCAAGAATATCTCTTTCTCCTATGTGCTTTCATCCCTAACCCTAACCCTTCCGAAAGTCGGAGAAGCTCAAGGATGGTACTGATCGATGCGCGCAACCCCATTTAGTGGGGGTAGAGCCTACTTGCAAGTCTCTCCGACCTTCACAAAAAAAGTAATTCAAGAATATCTCCTCAGATTTGGGGGAATTTCGTCGGTCGACCTCTTCCGAAGGTCGTACAAGCTCGGGGATGGTACCAATCGATTCGCAGGACCCAAATTAGTCCAGATGCAACCACTTTCCAAGTCTCTCCGACCTTCACAAAAAAAGTTATTCAAGAATATCTCTTTCTCCTATGTGCTTTCATCCCTAACCCTAACCCTAACCCTTCCGAAAGTCGGAGAAGCTCAAGGATGGTACCGATCGATGCGCGCTACCCCATTTAGTGGGGGTAGAGCCTACTTGCAAGTCTCTCCGACCTTCACAAAAAAAGTTATTCAAGAATATCTCTTTCTCCTATGTGCTTTCATCCCTAACCCTAACCCTAACCCTTCCGAAAGTCGGAGAAGCTCAAGGATGGTACCGATCGATGCGCGCTACCCCATTTAGTGGGGGTAGAGCCTACTTGCAAGTCTCTCCGACCTTCACAAAAAAAGTTATTCAAGAATATCTCTTTCTCCTATGTGCTTTCATCCCTAACCCTAACCCTAACCCTTCCGAAAGTCGGAGAAGCTCAAGGATGGTACCGATCGATGCGCGCTACCCCATTTAGTGGGGGTAGAGCCTACTTGCAAGTCTCTCCGACCTTCACAAAAAAAGTTATTCAAGAATATCTCTTTCTCCTATGTGCTTTCATCCCTAACCCTAACCCTAACCCTTCCGAAAGTCGGAGAAGCTCAAGGATGGTACCGATCGATGCGCGCTACCCCATTTAGTGGGGGTAGAGCCTACTTGCAAGTCTCTCCGACCTTCACAAAAAAAGTTATTCAAGAATATCTCCTCAGATTTGGGGGAATTTCGTCGGTCGACCTCTTCCGAAGGTCGTACAAGCTCGGGGATGGTACCAATCGATCCGCAGGACCCAAATTAGTCCAGATGCAACCACTTTCCAAGTCTCTCCGACCTTCACAAAAAAAGTTATTCAAGAATATCTCTTTCTCCTATGTGCTTTCATCCCTAACCCTAACCCTATCCCTTCCGAAAGTCGGAGAAGCTCAAGGATGGTACCGATCGATGCGCGCAACCCCATTTAGTGGGGGTAGAGCCTACTTGCAAGTCTCTCCGACCTTCACAAAAAAAGTTATTCAAGAATATCTCTTTCTCCTATGTGCTTTCATCCCTAACCCTAACCCTTCCGAAAGTCGGAGAAGCTCAAGGATGGTACCGATCGATGCGCGCTACCCCATTTAGTGGGGGTAGAGCCTACTTGCAAGTCTCTCCGACCTTCACAAAAAAAGTTATTCAAGAATATCTCCTCAGATTTGGGGGAATTTCGTCGGTCGACCTCTTCCGAAGGTCGTACAAGCTCGGGGATGGTACCAATCGATCTGCAGGACCCAAATTAGTCCAGATGCAACCACTTTCCAAGTCTCTCCGACCTTCACAAAAAAAGTTATTCAAGAATATCTCTTTCTCCTATGTGCTTTCATCCCTAACCCTAACCCTAACCCTTCCGAAAGTCGGAGAAGCTCAAGGATGGTACCGATCGATGCGCGCTACCCCATTTAGTGGGGGTAGAGCCTACTTGCAAGTCTCTCCGACCTTCACAAAAAAAGTTATTCAAGAATATCTCTTTCTCCTATGTGCTTTCATCCCTAACCCTAACCCTAACCCTTCCGAAAGTCGGAGAAGCTCAAGGATGGTACCGATCGATGCGCGGTACCCCATTTAGTGGGGGTAGAGCCTACTTGCAAGTCTCTCCGACCTTCACAAAAAAAGTTATTCAAGAATATCTCCTCAGATTTGGGGGAATTTCGTCGGTCGACCTCTTCCGAAGGTCGTACAAGCTCGGGGATGGTACCAATCGATCCGCAGGACCCAAATTAGTCCAGATGCAACCACTTTCCAAGTCTCTCCGACCTTCACAAAAAAAGTTATTCAAGAATATCTCTTTCTCCTATGTGCTTTCATCCCTAACCCTAACCCTAACCCTTCCGAAAGTCGGAGAAGCTCAAGGATGGTACCGATCGATGCGCGCTACCCCATTTAGTGGGGGTAGAGCCTACTTGCAAGTCTCTCCGACCTTCACAAAAAAAGTTATTCAAGAATATCTCTTTCTCCTATGTGCTTTCATCCCTAACCCTAACCCTAACCCTTCCGAAAGTCGGAGAAGCTCAAGGATGGTACCGATCGATGCGCGCTACCCCATTTAGTGGGGGTAGAGCCTACTTGCAAGTCTCTCCGACCTTCACAAAAAAAGTTATTCAAGAATATCTCTTTCTCCTATGTGCTTTCATCCCTAACCCTAACCCTAACCCTTCCGAAAGTCGGAGAAGCTCAAGGATGGTACCGATCGATGCGCGCTACCCCATTTAGTGGGGGTAGAGCCTACTTGCAAGTCTCTCCGACCTTCACAAAAAAAGTTATTCAAGAATATCTCTTTCTCCTATGTGCTTTCATCCCTAACCCTAACCCTAACCCTTCCAAAAGTCGGAGAAGCTCAAGGATGGTACCGATCGATGCGCGCTACCCCATTTAGTGGGGGTAGAGCCTACTTGCAAGTCTCTCCGACCTTCACAAAAAAAGTTATTCAAGAATATCTCCTCAGATTTGGGGGAATTTCGTCGGTCGACCTCTTCCGAAGGTCGTACAAGCTCGGGGATGGTACCAATCGATCCGCAGGACCCAAATTAGTCCAGATGCAACCACTTTCCAAGTCTCTCCGACCTTCACAAAAAAAGTTATTCAAGAATATCTCTTTCTCCTATGTGCTTTCATCCCTAACCCTAACCCTAACCCTTCCGAAAGTCGGAGAAGCTCAAGGATGGTACCGATCGATGCGCGCTACCCCATTTAGTGGGGGTAGAGCCTACTTGCAAGTCTCTCCGACCTTCACAAAAAAAGTTATTCAAGAATATCTCTTTCTCCTATGTGCTTTCATCCCTAACCCTAACCCTAACCCTTCCGAAAGTCGGAGAAGCTCAAGGATGGTACCGATCGATGCGCGCTACCCCATTTAGTGGGGGTAGAGCCTACTTGCAAGTCTCTCCGACCTTCACAAAAAAAGTTATTCAAGAATATCTCCTCAGATTTGGGGGAATTTCGTCGGTCGACCTCTTCCGAAGGTCGTACAAGCTCGGGGATGGTACCAATCGATCCGCAGGACCCAAATTAGTCCAGATGCAACCACTTTCCAAGTCTCTCCGACCTTCACAAAAAAAGTTATTCAAGAATATCTCTTTCTCCTATGTGCTTTCATCCCTAACCCTAACCCTAACCCTTCCGAAAGTCGGAGAAGCTCAAGGATGGTACCGATCGATGCGCGCTACCCCATTTAGTGGGGGAAGAGCCTACTTGCAAGTCTCTCCGACCTTCACAAAAAAAGTTATTCAAGAATATCTCTTTCTCCTATGTGCTTTCATCCCTAACCCTAACCCTAACCCTTCCGAAAGTCGGAGAAGCTCAAGGATGGTACCGATCGATGCGCGCTACCCCATTTAGTGGGGGTAGAGCCTACTTGCAAGTCTCTCCGACCTTCACAAAAAAAGTTATTCAAGAATATCTCTTTCTCCTATGTGCTTTCATCCCTAACCCTAACCCTAACCCTTCCGAAAGTCGGAGAAGCTCAAGGATGGTACCGATCGATGCGCGCTACCCCATTTAGTGGGGGTAGAGCCTACTTGCAAGTCTCTCCGACCTTCACAAAAAAAGTTATTCAAGAATATCTCTTTCTCCTATGTGCTTTCATCCCTAACCCTAACCCTAACCCTTCCAAAAGTCGGAGAAGCTCAAGGATGGTACCGATCGATGCGCGCTACCCCATTTAGTGGGGGTAGAGCCTACTTGCAAGTCTCTCCGACCTTCACAAAAAAGTTATTCAAGAATATCTCTTTCTCCTATGTGCTTTCATCCCTAACCCTAACCCTAACCCTTCCGAAAGTTGGAGAAGCTCAAAAATGGTACCGATCGATGCGCGCTACCCCATTTAGTGGGGGTAGAGCCTACTTGCAAGTCTCTCCGACCTTCACAAAAAAAGTTATTCAAGAATATCTCCTCAGATTTGGGGGAATTTCGTCGGTCGACCTCTTCCGAAGGTCGTACAAGCTCGGGGATGGTACCAATCGATCCGCAGGACCCAAATTAGTCCAGATGCAACCACTTTCCAAGTCTCTCCGACCTTCACAAAAAAAGTTATCCAAGAATATCTCTTTCTCCTATGTGCTTTCATCCCTAACCCTAACCCTATCCCTTCCGAAAGTCGGAGAAGCTCAAGGATGGTACCGATCGATGCGCGCAACCCCATTTAGTGGGGGTAGAGCCTACTTGCAAGTCTCTCCGACCTTCACAAAAAAAGTTATTCAAGAATATCTCCTCAGATTTGGGGGAATTTCGTTGGTCGACCTCTTCCGAAGGTCGTACAAGCTCGGGGATGGTACCAATCGATCCGCAGGACCCAAATTAGTCCAGATGCAACCACTTTCCAAGTCTCTCCGACCTTCACAAAAAAAGTTATTCAAGAATATCTCTTTCTCCTATGTGCTTTCATCCCTAACCCTAACCCTAACCCTTCCGAAAGTCGGAGAAGCTCAAGGATGGTACCGATCGATGCGCGCTACCCCATTTAGTGGGGGTAGAGCCTACTTGCAAGTCTCTCCGACCTTCACAAAAAAAGTTATTCAAGAATATCTCTTTCTCCTATGTGCTTTCATCCCTAACCCTAACCCTTCCGAAAGTCGGAGAAGCTCAAGGATGGTACCGATCGATGCGCGCTACCCCATTTAGTGGGGGTAGAGCCTACTTGCAAGTCTCTCCGACCTTCACAAAAAAAGTTATTCAAGAATATCTCCTCAGATTTGGGGGAATTTCGTCGGTCGACCTCTTCCGAAGGTCGTACAAGCTCGGGGATGGTACCAATCGATCCGCAGGACCCAAATTAGTCCAGATGCAACCACTTTCCAAGTCTCTCCGACCTTCACAAAAAAAGTTATTCAAGAATATCTCTTTCTCCTATGTGCTTTCATCCCTAACCCTAACCCTAACCCTTCCGAAAGTCGGAGAAGCTCAAGGATGGTACCGATCGATGCGCGCTACCCCATTTAGTGGGGGTAGAGCCTACTTGCAAGTCTCTCCGACCTTCACAAAAAAAGTTATTCAAGAATATCTCTTTCTCCTATGTGCTTTCATCCCTAACCCTAACCCTAACCCTTCCGAAAGTCGGAGAAGCTCAAGGATGGTACCGATCGATGTGCGCTACCCCATTTAGTGGGGGTAGAGCCTACTTGCAAGTCTCTCCGACCTTCACAAAAAAAGTTATTCAAGAATATCTCTTTCTCCTATGTGCTTTCATCCCTAACCCTAACCCTAACCCTTCCGAAAGTCGGAGAAGCTCAAGGATGGTACCGATCGATGCGCGCTACCCCATTTAGTGGGGGTAGAGCCTACTTGCAAGTCTCTCCGACCTTCACAAAAAAAGTTATTCAAGAATATCTCTTTCTCCTATGTGCTTTCATCCCTAACCCTAACCCTAACCCTTCCAAAAGTCGGAGAAGCTCAAGGATGGTACCGATCGATGCGCGCTACCCCATTTAGTGGGGGTAGAGCCTACTTGCAAGTCTCTCCGACCTTCACAAAAAAAGTTATTCAAGAATATCTCTTTCTCCTATGTGCTTTCATCCCTAACCCTAACCCTAACCCTTCCGAAAGTCGGAGAAGCTCAAGGATGGTACCGATCGATGCGCGCTACCCCATTTAGTGGGGGTAGAGCCTACTTGCAAGTCTCTCCGACCTTCACAAAAAAAGTTATTCAAGAATATCTCCTCAGATTTGGGGGAATTTCGTCGGTCGACCTCTTCCGAAGGTCGTACAAGCTCGGGGATGGTACCAATCGATCCGCAGGACCCAAATTAGTCCAGATGCAACCACTTTCCAAGTCTCTCCGACCTTCACAAAAAAAGTTATTCAAGAATATCTCTTTCTCCTATGTGCTTTCATCCCTAACCCTAACCCTTCCGAAAGTCGGAGAAGCTCAAGGATGGTACCGATCGATGCGCGCTACCCCATTTAGTGGGGGTAGAGCCTACTTGCAAGTCTCTCCGACCTTCACAAAAAACGTTATTCAAGAATATCTCTTTCTCCTATGTGCTTTCATCCCTAACCCTAACCCTAACCCTTCCGAAAGTCGGAGAAGCTCAAGGATGGTACCGATCGATGCGCGTTACCCCATTTAGTGGGGGTAGAGCCTACTTGCAAGTCTCTCCGACCTTCACAAAAAAAGTTATTCAAGAATATCTCTTTCTCCTATGTGCTTTCATCCCTAACCCTAACCCTTCCGAAAGTCGGAGAAGCTCAAGGATGGTACCGATCGATGCGCGCTACCCCATTTAGTGGGGGTAGAGCCTACTTGCAAGTCTCTCCGACCTTCACAAAAAAAGTTATTCAAGAATATCTCCTCAGATTTGGGGGAATTTCGTCGGTCGACCTCTTCCGAAGGTCGTACAAGCTCGGGGATGGTACCAATCGATCCGCAGGACCCAAATTAGTCCAGATGCAACCACTTTCCAAGTCTCTCCGACCTTCACAAAAAAAGTTATTCAAGAATATCTCTTTCTCCTATGTGCTTTCATCCCTAACCCTAACCCTAACCCTTCCGAAAGTCGGAGAAGCTCAAGGATGGTACCGATCGATGCGCGCTACCCCATTTAGTGGGGGTAGAGCCTACTTGCAAGTCTCTCCGACCTTCACAAAAAAAGTTATTCAAGAATATCTCCTCAGATTTGGGGGAATTTCGTCGGTCGACCTCTTCCGAAGGTCGTACAAGCTCGGGGATGGTACCAATCGATCCGCAGGACCCAAATTAGTCCAGATGCAACCACTTTCCAAGTCTCTCCGACCTTCACAAAAAAAGTTATTCAAGAATATCTCTTTCTCCTATGTGCTTTCATCCCTAACCCTAACCCTTCCGAAAGTCGGAGAAGCTCAAGGATGGTACCGATCGATGCGCGCTACCCCATTTAGTGGGGGTAGAGCCTACTTGCAAGTCTCTCCGACCTTCACAAAAAACGTTATTCAAGAATATCTCTTTCTCCTATGTGCTTTCATCCCTAACCCTAACCCTAACCCTTCCGAAAGTCGGAGAAGCTCAAGGATGGTACCGATCGATGCGCGTTACCCCATTTAGTGGGGGTAGAGCCTACTTGCAAGTCTCTCCGACCTTCACAAAAAAAGTTATTCAAGAATATCTCTTTCTCCTATGTGCTTTCATCCCTAACCCTAACCCTTCCGAAAGTCGGAGAAGCTCAAGGATGGTACCGATCGATGCGCGCTACCCCATTTAGTGGGGGTAGAGCCTACTTGCAAGTCTCTCCGACCTTCACAAAAAAAGTTATTCAAGAATATCTCCTCAGATTTGGGGGAATTTCGTCGGTCGACCTCTTCCGAAGGTCGTACAAGCTCGGGGATGGTACCAATCGATCCGCAGGACCCAAATTAGTCCAGATGCAACCACTTTCCAAGTCTCTCCGACCTTCACAAAAAAAGTTATTCAAGAATATCTCTTTCTCCTATGTGCTTTCATCCCTAACCCTAACCCTTCCGAAAGTCGGAGAAGCTCAAGGATGGTACCGATCGATGCGCGCTACCCCATTTAGTGGGGGTAGAGCCTACTTGCAAGTCTCTCCGACCTTCACAAAAAACGTTATTCAAGAATATCTCTTTCTCCTATGTGCTTTCATCCCTAACCCTAACCCTAACCCTTCCGAAAGTCGGAGAAGCTCAAGGATGGTACCGATCGATGCGCGTTACCCCATTTAGTGGGGGTAGAGCCTACTTGCAAGTCTCTCCGACCTTCACAAAAAAAGTTATTCAAGAATATCTCTTTCTCCTATGTGCTTTCATCCCTAACCCTTCCGAAAGTCGGAGAAGCTCAAGGATGGTACCGATCGATGCGCGCTACCCCATTTAGTGGGGGTAGAGCCTACTTGCAAGTCTCTCCGACCTTCACAAAAAAAGTTATTCAAGAATATCTCCTCAGATTTGGGGGAATTTCGTCGGTCGACCTCTTCCGAAGGTCGTACAAGCTCGGGGATGGTACCAATCGATCCGCAGGACCCAAATTAGTCCAGATGCAACCACTTTCCAAGTCTCTCCGACCTTCACAAAAAAAGTTATTCAAGAATATCTCTTTCTCCTATGTGCTTTCATCCCTAACCCTAACCCTAACCCTTCCGAAAGTCGGAGAAGCTCAAGGATGGTACCGATCGATGCGCGCTACCCCATTTAGTGGGGGTAGAGCCTACTTGCAAGTCTCTCCGACCTTCACAAAAAAAGTTATTCAAGAATATCTCTTTCTCCTATGTGCTTTCATCCCTAACCCTAACCCTAACCCTTCCGAAAGTCGGAGAAGCTCAAGGATGGTACCGATCGATGCGCGCTACCCCATTTAGTGGGGGTAGAGCCTACTTGCAAGTCTCTCCGACCTTCACAAAAAAAGTTATTCAAGAATATCTCTTTCTCCTATGTGCTTTCATCCCTAACCCTAACCCTAACCCTTCCGAAAGTCGGAGAAGCTCAAGGATGGTACCGATCGATGCGCGCTACCCCATTTAGTGGGGGTAGAGCCTACTTGCAAGTCTCTCCGACCTTCACAAAAAAAGTTATTCAAGAATATCTCTTTCTCCTATGTGCTTTCATCCCTAACCCTAACCCTAACCCTTCCAAAAGTCGGAGAAGCTCAAGGATGGTACCGATCGATGCGCGCTACCCCATTTAGTGGGGGTAGAGCCTACTTGCAAGTCTCTCCGACCTTCACAAAAAAAGTTATTCAAGAATATCTCTTTCTCCTATGTGCTTTCATCCCTAACCCTAACCCTAACCCTTCCGAAAGTCGGAGAAGCTCAAGGATGGTACCGATCGATGCGCGCTACCCCATTTAGTGGGGGTAGAGCCTACTTGCAAGTCTCTCCGACCTTCACAAAAAAAGTTATTCAAGAATATCTCTTTCTCCTATGTGCTTTCATCCCTAACCCTAACCCTTCCGAAAGTCGGAGAAGCTCAAGGATGGTACCGATCGATGCGCGCTACCCCATTTAGTGGGGGTAGAGCCTACTTGCAAGTCTCTCCGACCTTCACAAAAAACGTTATTCAAGAATATCTCTTTCTCCTATGTGCTTTCATCCCTAACCCTAACCCTAACCCTTCCGAAAGTCGGAGAAGCTCAAGGATGGTACCGATCGATGCGCGTTACCCCATTTAGTGGGGGTAGAGCCTACTTGCAAGTCTCTCCGACCTTCACAAAAAAAGTTATTCAAGAATATCTCTTTCTCCTATGTGCTTTCATCCCTAACCCTAACCCTTCCGAAAGTCGGAGAAGCTCAAGGATGGTACCGATCGATGCGCGCTACCCCATTTAGTGGGGGTAGAGCCTACTTGCAAGTCTCTCCGACCTTCACAAAAAAAGTTATTCAAGAATATCTCCTCAGATTTGGGGGAATTTCGTCGGTCGACCTCTTCCGAAGGTCGTACAAGCTCGGGGATGGTACCAATCGATCCGCAGGACCCAAATTAGTCCAGATGCAACCACTTTCCAAGTCTCTCCGACCTTCACAAAAAAGGTTATTCAAGAATATCTCTTTCTCCTATGTGCTTTCATCCCTAACCCTAACCCTTCCGAAAGTCGGAGAAGCTCAAGGATGGTACCGATCGATGCGCGCTACCCCATTTAGTGGGGGTAGAGCCTACTTGCATGTCTCTCCGACCTTTACCAAAAAAGTTATTCAAGAATATCTCTTTCTCCTATGTGCTTTCATCCCTAACCCTAACCCTAACCCTTCCTAAAGTCGGAGAAGCTCAAGGATAGTACCGATCGATGCGCGCTACCCCATTTAGTGGGGGTAGAGCCTACTTGCAAGTCTCTCCGACCTTCACAAAAAAAGTTATTCAAGAATATCTCTTTCTCCTATGTGCTTTCATCCCTAACCCTAACCCTAACCCTTCCGAAAGTCGGAGAAGCTCAAGGATGGTACCGATCGATGCGCGCAACCCCATTTAGTGGGGGTAGAGCCTACTTGCAAGTCTCTCCGACCTTCACAAAAAAAGTTATTCAAGAATATCTCCTCAGATTTGGGGGAATTTCGTCGGTCGACCTCTTCCGAAGGTCGTACAAGCTCGGGGATGGTACCAATCGATCCGCAGGACCCAAATTAGTCCAGATGCAACCACTTTCCAAGTCTCTCCGACCTTCACAAAAAAAGTTATTCAAGAATATCTCTTTCTCCTATGTGCTTTCATCCCTAACCCTAACCCTAACCCTTCCGAAAGTCGGAGAAGCTCAAGGATGGTACCGATCGATGTGCGCTACCCCATTTAGTGGGGGTAGAGCCTACTTGCAAGTCTCTCCGACCTTCACAAAAAAAGTTATTCAAGAATATCTCTTTCTCCTATGTGCTTTCATCCCTAACCCTAACCCTAACCCTTCCGAAAGTCGGAGAAGCTCAAGGATGGTACCGATCGATGCGCGCTACCCCATTTAGTGGGGGTAGAGCCTACTTGCAAGTCTCTCCGACCTTCACAAAAAAAGTTATTCAAGAATATCTCCTCAGATTTGGGGGAATTTCGTCGGTCGACCTCTTCCGAAGGTCGTACAAGCTCGGGGATGGTACCAATCGATCCGCAGGACCCAAATTAGTCCAGATGCAACCACTTTCCAAGTCTCTCCGACCTTCACAAAAAAAGTTATTCAAGAATATCTCTTTCTCCTATGTGCTTTCATCCCTAACCCTAACCCTAACCCTTCCGAAAGTCGGAGAAGCTCAAGGATGGTACCGATCGATGTGCGCTACCCCATTTAGTGGGGGTAGAGCCTACTTGCAAGTCTCTCCGACCTTCACAAAAAAAGTTATTCAAGAATATCTCTTTCTCCTATGTGCTTTCATCCCTAACCCTAACCCTAACCCTTCCGAAAGTCGGAGAAGCTCAAGGATGGTACCGATCGATGCGCGCTACCCCATTTAGTGGGGGTAGAGCCTACTTGCAAGTCTCTCCGACCTTCACAAAAAAAGTTATTCAAGAATATCTCCTCAGATTTGGGGGAATTTCGTCGGTCGACCTCTTCCGAAGGTCGTACAAGCTCGGGGATGGTACCAATCGATCCGCAGGACCCAAATTAGTCCAGATGCAACCACTTTCCAAGTCTCTCCGACCTTCACAAAAAAAGTTATTCAAGAATATCTCTTTCTCCTATGTGCTTTCATCCCTAACCCTAACCCTAACCCTTCCGAAAGTCGGAGAAGCTCAAGGATGGTACCGATCGATGCGCGCTACTCCATTTAGTGGGGGTAGAGCCTACTTGCAAGTCTCTCCGACCTTCACAAAAAAAGTTATTCAAGAATATCTCTTTCTCCTATGTGCTTTCATCCCTAACCCTAACCCTTCCGAAAGTCGGAGAAGCTCAAGGATGGTACCGATCGATGCGCGCTACCCCATTTAGTGGGGGTAGAGCCTACTTGCAAGTCTCTCCGACCTTCACAAAAAACGTTATTCAAGAATATCTCTTTCTCCTATGTGCTTTCATCCCTAACCCTAACCCTAACCCTTCCGAAAGTCGGAGAAGCTCAAGGATGGTACCGATCGATGCGCGTTACCCCATTTAGTGGGGGTAGAGCCTACTTGCAAGTCTCTCCGACCTTCACAAAAAAAGTTATTCAAGAATATCTCTTTCTCCTATGTGCTTTCATCCCTAACCCTAACCCTTCCGAAAGTCGGAGAAGCTCAAGGATGGTACCGATCGATGCGCGCTACCCCATTTAGTGGGGGTAGAGCCTACTTGCAAGTCTCTCCGACCTTCACAAAAAAAGTTATTCAAGAATATCTCCTCAGATTTGGGGGAATTTCGTCGGTCGACCTCTTCCGAAGGTCGTACAAGCTCGGGGATGGTACCAATCGATCCGCAGGACCCAAATTAGTCCAGATGCAACCACTTTCCAAGTCTCTCCGACCTTCACAAAAAAGGTTATTCAAGAATATCTCTTTCTCCTATGTGCTTTCATCCCTAACCCTAACCCTTCCGAAAGTCGGAGAAGCTCAAGGATGGTACCGATCGATGCGCGCTACCCCATTTAGTGGGGGTAGAGCCTACTTGCAAGTCTCTCCGACCTTCACCAAAAAAGTTATTCAAGAATATCTCTTTCTCCTATGTGCTTTCATCCCTAACCCTAACCCTAACCCTTCCGAAAGTCGGAGAAGCTCAAGGATGGTACCGATCGATGCGCGCTACCCCATTTAGTGGGGGTAGAGCCTACTTGCAAGTCTCTCCGACCTTCACAAAAAAAGTTATTCAAGAATATCTCTTTCTCCTATGTGCTTTCATCCCTAACCCTAACCCTAACCCTTCCGAAAGTCGGAGAAGCTCAAGGATGGTACCGATCGATGCGCGCAACCCCATTTAGTGGGGGTAGAGCCTACTTGCAAGTCTCTCCGACCTTCACAAAAAAAGTTATTCAAGAATATCTCCTCAGATTTGGGGGAATTTCGTCGGTCGACCTCTTCCGAAGGTCGTACAAGCTCGGGGATGGTACCAATCGATCCGCAGGACCCAAATTAGTCCAGATGCAACCACTTTCCAAGTCTCTCCGACCTTCACAAAAAAAGTTATTCAAGAATATCTCTTTCTCCTATGTGCTTTCATCCCTAACCCTAACCCTAACCCTTCCGAAAGTCGGAGAAGCTCAAGGATGGTACCGATCGATGCGCGCTACCCCATTTAGTGGGGGTAGAGCCTACTTGCAAGTCTCTCCGACCTTCACAAAAAAAGTTATTCAAGAATATCTCTTTCTCCTATGTGCTTTCATCCCTAACCCTAACCCTAACCCTTCCGAAAGTCGGAGAAGCTCAAGGATGGTACCGATCGATGCGCGCTACCCCATTTAGTGGGGGTAGAGCCTACTTGCAAGTCTCTCCGACCTTCACAAAAAAAGTTATTCAAGAATATCTCCTCAGATTTGGGGGAATTTCGTCGGTCGACCTCTTCCGAAGGTCGTACAAGCTCGGGGATGGTACCAATCGATCCGCAGGACCCAAATTAGTCCAGATGCAACCACTTTCCAAGTCTCTCCGACCTTCACAAAAAAAGTTATTCAAGAATATGTCTTTCTCCTATGTGCTTTCATCCCTAACCCTAACCCTAACCCTTCCGAAAGTCGGAGAAGCTCAAGGATGGTACCGATCGATGCGCGCTACCCCATTTAGTGGGGGTAGAGCCTACTTGCAAGTCTCTCCGACCTTCACAAAAAAAGTTATTCAAGAATATCTCTTTCTCCTATGTGCTTTCATCCCTAACCCTAACCCTTCCGAAAGTCGGAGAAGCTCAAGGATGGTACCGATCGATGCGCGCTACCCCATTTAGTGGGGGTAGAGCCTACTTGCAAGTCTCTCCGACCTTCACAAAAAAAGTTATTCAAGAATATCTCCTCAGATTTGGGGGAATTTCGTCGGTCGACCTCTTCCGAAGGTCGTACAAGCTCGGGGATGGTACCAATCGATCCGCAGGACCCAAATTAGTCCAGATGCAACCACTTTCCAAGTCTCTCCGACCTTCACAAAAAAAGTTATTCAAGAATATCTCTTTCTCCTATGTGCTTTCATCCCTAACCCTAACCCTAACCCTTCCGAAAGTCGGAGAAGCTCAAGGATGGTACCGATCGATGCGCGCTACCCCATTTAGTGGGGGTAGAGCCTACTTGCAAGTCTCTCCGACCTTCACAAAAAAAGTTATTCAAGAATATCTCTTTCTCCTATGTGCTTTCATCCCTAACCCTAACCCTAACCCTTCCGAAAGTCGGAGAAGCTCAAGGATGGTACTGATCGATGCGCGCTACCCCATTTAGTGGGGGTAGAGCCTACTTGCAAGTCTCTCCGACCTTCACAAAAAAAGTTATTCAAGAATATCTCTTTCTCCTATGTGCTTTCATCCCTAACCCTAACCCTAACTCTTCCGAAAGTCGGAGAAGCTCAAGGATGGTACCGATCGATGCGCGCTACCCCATTTAGTGGGGGTAGAGCCTACTTGCAAGTCTCTCCGACCTTCACAAAAAAAGTTATTCAAGAATATCTCTTTCTCCTATGTGCTTTCATCCCTAACCCTAACCCTAACCCTTCCAAAAGTCGGAGAAGCTCAAGGATGGTACCGATCGATGCGCGCTACCCCATTTAGTGGGGGTAGAGCCTACTTGCAAGTCTCTCCGACCTTCACAAAAAAAGTTATTCAAGAATATCTCTTTCTCCTATGTGCTTTCATCCCTAACCCTAACCCTAACCCTTCCGAAAGTCGGAGAAGCTCAAGGATGGTACCGATCGATGCGCGCTACCCCATTTAGTGGGGGTAGAGCCTACTTGCAAGTCTCTCCGACCTTCACAAAAAAAGTTATTCAAGAATATCTCCTCAGATTTGGGGGAATTTCGTCGGTCGACCTCTTCCGAAGGTCGTACAAGCTCGGGGATGGTACCAATCGATCCGCAGGACCCAAATTAGTCCAGATGCAACCACTTTCCAAGTCTCTCCGACCTTCACAAAAAAAGTTATTCAAGAATATCTCTTTCTCCTATGTGCTTTCATCCCTAACCCTAACCCTTCCGAAAGTCGGAGAAGCTCAAGGATGGTACCGATCGATGCGCGCTACCCCATTTAGTGGGGGTAGAGCCTACTTGCAAGTCTCTCCGACCTTCACAAAAAACGTTATTCAAGAATATCTCTTTCTCCTATGTGCTTTCATCCCTAACCCTAACCCTAACCCTTCCGAAAGTCGGAGAAGCTCAAGGATGGTACCGATCGATGCGCGTTACCCCATTTAGTGGGGGTAGAGCCTACTTGCAAGTCTCTCCGACCTTCACAAAAAAAGTTATTCAAGAATATCTCTTTCTCCTATGTGCTTTCATCCCTAACCCTAACCCTTCCGAAAGTCGGAGAAGCTCAAGGATGGTACCGATCGATGCGCGCTACCCCATTTAGTGGGGGTAGAGCCTACTTGCAAGTCTCTCCGACCTTCACAAAAAAAGTTATTCAAGAATATCTCCTCAGATTTGGGGGAATTTCGTCGGTCGACCTCTTCCGAAGGTCGTACAAGCTCGGGGATAGTACCAATCGATCCGCAGGACCCAAATTAGTCCAGATGCAACCACTTTCCAAGTCTCTCCGACCTTCACAAAAAAGGTTATTCAAGAATATCTCTTTCTCCTATGTGCTTTCATCCCTAACCCTAACCCTTCCGAAAGTCGGAGAAGCTCAAGGATGGTACCGATCGATGCGCGCTACCCCATTTAGTGGGGGTAGAGCCTACTTGCAAGTCTCTCCGACCTTCACCAAAAAAGTTATTCAAGAATATCTCTTTCTCCTATGTGCTTTCATCCCTAACCCTAACCCTAACCCTTCCGAAAGTCGGAGAAGCTCAAGGATGGTACCGATCGATGCGCGCTACCCCATTTAGTGGGGGTAGAGCCTACTTGCAAGTCTCTCCGACCTTCACAAAAAAAGTTATTCAAGAATATCTCTTTCTCCTATGTGCTTTCATCCCTAACCCTAACCCTAACCCTTCCGAAAGTCGGAGAAGCTCAAGGATGGTACCGATCGATGCGCGCAACCCCATTTAGTGGGGGTAGAGCCTACTTGCAAGTCTCTCCGACCTTCACAAAAAAAGTTATTCAAGAATATCTCCTCAGATTTGGGGGAATTTCGTCGGTCGACCTCTTCCGAAGGTCGTACAAGCTCGGGGATAGTACCAATCGATCCGCAGCACCCAAATTAGTCCAGATGCAACCACTTTCCAAGTCTCTCCGACCTTCACAAAAAAAGTTATTCAAGAATATCTCTTTCTCCTATGTGCTTTCATCCCTAACCCTAACCCTAACCCTTCCGAAAGTCGGAGAAGCTCAAGGATGGTACCGATCGATGCGCGCTACCCCATTTAGTGGGGGTAGAGCCTACTTGCAAGTCTCTCCGACCTTCACAAAAAAAGTTATTCAAGAATATCTCTTTCTCCTATGTGCTTTCATCCCTAACCCTAACCCTAACCCTTCCGAAAGTCGGAGAAGCTCAAGGATGGTACCGATCGATGCGCGCTACCCCATTTAGTGGGGGTAGAGCCTACTTGCAAGTCTCTCCGACCTTCACAAAAAAAGTTATTCAAGAATATCTCCTCAGATTTGGGGGAATTTCGTCGGTCGACCTCTTCCGAAGGTCGTACAAGCTCGGGGATGGTACCAATCGATCCGCAGGACCCAAATTAGTCCAGATGCAACCACTTTCCAAGTCTCTCCGACCTTCACAAAAAAAGTTATTCAAGAATATCTCTTTCTCCTATGTGCTTTCATCCCTAACCCTAACCCTAACCCTTCCGAAAGTCGGAGAAGCTCAAGGATGGTACCGATCGATGCGCGCTACCCCATTTAGTGGGGGTAGAGCCTACTTGCAAGTCTCTCCGACCTTCACAAAAAAAGTTATTCAAGAATATCTCTTTCTCCTATGTGCTTTCATCCCTAACCCTAACCCTAACCCTTCCGAAAGTCGGAGAAGCTCAAGGATGGTACCGATCGATGCGCGCTACCCCATTTAGTGGGGGTAGAGCCTACTTGCAAGTCTCTCCGACCTTCACAAAAAAAGTTATTCAAGAATATCTCTTTCTCCTATGTGCTTTCATCCCTAACCCTAACCCTAACCCTTCCGAAAGTCGGAGAAGCTCAAGGATGGTACCGATCGATGCGCGCTACCCCATTTAGTGGGGGTAGAGCCTACTTGCAAGTCTCTCCGACCTTCACAAAAAAAGTTATTCAAGAATATCTCTTTCTCCTATGTGCTTTCATCCCTAACCCTAACCCTTCCGAAAGTCGGAGAAGCTCAAGGATGGTACCGATCGATGCGCGCTACCCCATTTAGTGGGGGTAGAGCCTACTTGCAAGTCTCTCCGACCTTCACAAAAAAAGTTATTCAAGAATATCTCCTCAGATTTGGGGGAATTTCGTCGGTCGACCTCTTCCGAAGGTCGTACAAGCTCGGGGATGGTACCAATCGATCCGCAGGACCCAAATTAGTCCAGATGCAACCACTTTCCAAGTCTCTCCGACCTTCACAAAAAAAGTTATTCAAGAATATCTCTTTCTCCTATGTGCTTTCATCCCTAACCCTAACCCTAACCCTTCCGAAAGTCGGAGAAGCTCAAGGATGGTACCGATCGATGCGCGCTACCCCATTTAGTGGGGGTAGAGCCTACTTGCAAGTCTCTCCGACCTTCACAAAAAAAGTTATTCAAGAATATCTCTTTCTCCTATGTGCTTTCATCCCTAACCCTAACCCTAACCCTTCCGAAAGTCGGAGAAGCTCAAGGATGGTACTGATCGATGCGCGCTACCCCATTTAGTGGGGGTAGAGCCTACTTGCAAGTCTCTCCGACCTTCACAAAAAAAGTTATTCAAGAATATCTCTTTCTCCTATGTGCTTTCATCCCTAACCCTAACCCTAACTCTTCCGAAAGTCGGAGAAGCTCAAGGATGGTACCGATCGATGCGCGCTACCCCATTTAGTGGGGGTAGAGCCTACTTGCAAGTCTCTCCGACCTTCACAAAAAAAGTTATTCAAGAATATCTCTTTCTCCTATGTGCTTTCATCCCTAACCCTAACCCTAACCCTTCCAAAAGTCGGAGAAGCTCAAGGATGGTACCGATCGATGCGCGCTACCCCATTTAGTGGGGGTAGAGCCTACTTGCAAGTCTCTCCGACCTTCACAAAAAAAGTTATTCAAGAATATCTCTTTCTCCTATGTGCTTTCATCCCTAACCCTAACCCTAACCCTTCCGAAAGTCGGAGAAGCTCAAGGATGGTACCGATCGATGCGCGCTACCCCATTTAGTGGGGGTAGAGCCTACTTGCAAGTCTCTCCGACCTTCACAAAAAAAGTTATTCAAGAATATCTCCTCAGATTTGGGGGAATTTCGTCGGTCGACCTCTTCCGAAGGTCGTACAAGCTCGGGGATGGTACCAATCGATCCGCAGGACCCAAATTAGTCCAGATGCAACCACTTTCCAAGTCTCTCCGACCTTCACAAAAAAAGTTATTCAAGAATATCTCTTTCTCCTATGTGCTTTCATCCCTAACCCTAACCCTTCCGAAAGTCGGAGAAGCTCAAGGATGGTACCGATCGATGCGCGCTACCCCATTTAGTGGGGGTAGAGCCTACTTGCAAGTCTCTCCGACCTTCACAAAAAACGTTATTCAAGAATATCTCTTTCTCCTATGTGCTTTCATCCCTAACCCTAACCCTAACCCTTCCGAAAGTCGGAGAAGCTCAAGGATGGTACCGATCGATGCGCGTTACCCCATTTAGTGGGGGTAGAGCCTACTTGCAAGTCTCTCCGACCTTCACAAAAAAAGTTATTCAAGAATATCTCTTTCTCCTATGTGCTTTCATCCCTAACCCTAACCCTTCCGAAAGTCGGAGAAGCTCAAGGATGGTACCGATCGATGCGCGCTACCCCATTTAGTGGGGGTAGAGCCTACTTGCAAGTCTCTCCGACCTTCACAAAAAAAGTTATTCAAGAATATCTCCTCAGATTTGGGGGAATTTCGTCGGTCGACCTCTTCCGAAGGTCGTACAAGCTCGGGGATAGTACCAATCGATCCGCAGGACCCAAATTAGTCCAGATGCAACCACTTTCCAAGTCTCTCCGACCTTCACAAAAAAGGTTATTCAAGAATATCTCTTTCTCCTATGTGCTTTCATCCCTAACCCTAACCCTTCCGAAAGTCGGAGAAGCTCAAGGATGGTACCGATCGATGCGCGCTACCCCATTTAGTGGGGGTAGAGCCTACTTGCAAGTCTCTCCGACCTTCACCAAAAAAGTTATTCAAGAATATCTCTTTCTCCTATGTGCTTTCATCCCTAACCCTAACCCTAACCCTTCCGAAAGTCGGAGAAGCTCAAGGATGGTACCGATCGATGCGCGCTACCCCATTTAGTGGGGGTAGAGCCTACTTGCAAGTCTCTCCGACCTTCACAAAAAAAGTTATTCAAGAATATCTCTTTCTCCTATGTGCTTTCATCCCTAACCCTAACCCTAACCCTTCCGAAAGTCGGAGAAGCTCAAGGATGGTACCGATCGATGCGCGCAACCCCATTTAGTGGGGGTAGAGCCTACTTGCAAGTCTCTCCGACCTTCACAAAAAAAGTTATTCAAGAATATCTCCTCAGATTTGGGGGAATTTCGTCGGTCGACCTCTTCCGAAGGTCGTACAAGCTCGGGGATAGTACCAATCGATCCGCAGCACCCAAATTAGTCCAGATGCAACCACTTTCCAAGTCTCTCCGACCTTCACAAAAAAAGTTATTCAAGAATATCTCTTTCTCCTATGTGCTTTCATCCCTAACCCTAACCCTAACCCTTCCGAAAGTCGGAGAAGCTCAAGGATGGTACCGATCGATGCGCGCTACCCCATTTAGTGGGGGTAGAGCCTACTTGCAAGTCTCTCCGACCTTCACAAAAAAAGTTATTCAAGAATATCTCTTTCTCCTATGTGCTTTCATCCCTAACCCTAACCCTAACCCTTCCGAAAGTCGGAGAAGCTCAAGGATGGTACCGATCGATGCGCGCTACCCCATTTAGTGGGGGTAGAGCCTACTTGCAAGTCTCTCCGACCTTCACAAAAAAAGTTATTCAAGAATATCTCCTCAGATTTGGGGGAATTTCGTCGGTCGACCTCTTCCGAAGGTCGTACAAGCTCGGGGATGGTACCAATCGATCCGCAGGACCCAAATTAGTCCAGATGCAACCACTTTCCAAGTCTCTCCGACCTTCACAAAAAAAGTTATTCAAGAATATCTCTTTCTCCTATGTGCTTTCATCCCTAACCCTAACCCTAACCCTTCCGAAAGTCGGAGAAGCTCAAGGATGGTACCGATCGATGCGCGCTACCCCATTTAGTGGGGGTAGAGCCTACTTGCAAGTCTCTCCGACCTTCACAAAAAAAGTTATTCAAGAATATCTCTTTCTCCTATGTGCTTTCATCCCTAACCCTAACCCTAACCCTTCCGAAAGTCGGAGAAGCTCAAGGATGGTACCGATCGATGCGCGCTACCCCATTTAGTGGGGGTAGAGCCTACTTGCAAGTCTCTCCGACCTTCACAAAAAAAGTTATTCAAGAATATCTCTTTCTCCTATGTGCTTTCATCCCTAACCCTAACCCTAACCCTTCCGAAAGTCGGAGAAGCTCAAGGATGGTACCGATCGATGCGCGCTACCCCATTTAGTGGGGGTAGAGCCTACTTGCAAGTCTCTCCGACCTTCACAAAAAAAGTTATTCAAGAATATCTCTTTCTCCTATGTGCTTTCATCCCTAACCCTAACCCTAACCCTTCCAAAAGTCGGAGAAGCTCAAGGATGGTACCGATCGATGCGCGCTACCCCATTTAGTGGGGGTAGAGCCTACTTGCAAGTCTCTCCGACCTTCACAAAAAAAGTTATTCAAGAATATCTCTTTCTCCTATGTGCTTTCATCCCTAACCCTAACCCTAACCCTTCCGAAAGTCGGAGAAGCTCAAGGATGGTACCGATCGATGCGCGCTACCCCATTTAGTGGGGGTAGAGCCTACTTGCAAGTCTCTCCGACCTTCACAAAAAAAGTTATTCAAGAATATCTCCTCAGATTTGGGGGAATTTCGTCGGTCGACCTCTTCCGAAGGTCGTACAAGCTCGGGGATGGTACCAATCGATCCGCAGGACCCAAATTAGTCCAGATGCAACCACTTTCCAAGTCTCTCCGACCTTCACAAAAAAAGTTATTCAAGAATATCTCTTTCTCCTATGTGCTTTCATCCCTAACCCTAACCCTTCCGAAAGTCGGAGAAGCTCAAGGATGGTACCGATCGATGCGCGCTACCCCATTTAGTGGGGGTAGAGCCTACTTGCAAGTCTCTCCGACCTTCACAAAAAACGTTATTCAAGAATATCTCTTTCTCCTATGTGCTTTCATCCCTAACCCTAACCCTAACCCTTCCGAAAGTCGGAGAAGCTCAAGGATGGTACCGATCGATGCGCGTTACCCCATTTAGTGGGGGTAGAGCCTACTTGCAAGTCTCTCCGACCTTCACAAAAAAAGTTATTCAAGAATATCTCTTTCTCCTATGTGCTTTCATCCCTAACCCTAACCCTTCCGAAAGTCGGAGAAGCTCAAGGATGGTACCGATCGATGCGCGCTACCCCATTTAGTGGGGGTAGAGCCTACTTGCAAGTCTCTCCGACCTTCACAAAAAAAGTTATTCAAGAATATCTCCTCAGATTTGGGGGAATTTCGTCGGTCGACCTCTTCCGAAGGTCGTACAAGCTCGGGGATGGTACCAATCGATCCGCAGGACCCAAATTAGTCCAGATGCAACCACTTTCCAAGTCTCTCCGACCTTCACAAAAAAAGTTATTCAAGAATATCTCTTTCTCCTATGTGCTTTCATCCCTAACCCTAACCCTAACCCTTCCGAAAGTCGGAGAAGCTCAAGGATGGTACCGATCGATGCGCGCTACCCCATTTAGTGGGGGTAGAGCCTACTTGCAAGTCTCTCCGACCTTCACAAAAAAAGTTATTCAAGAATATCTCTTTCTCCTATGTGCTTTCATCCCTAACCCTAACCCTAACCCTTCCGAAAGTCGGAGAAGCTCAAGGATGGTACCGATCGATGCGCGCTACCCCATTTAGTGGGGGTAGAGCCTACTTGCAAGTCTCTCCGACCTTCACAAAAAAAGTTATTCAAGAATATCTCTTTCTCCTATGTGCTTTCATCCCTAACCCTAACCCTAACCCTTCCAAAAGTCGGAGAAGCTCAAGGATGGTACCGATCGATGCGCGCTACCCCATTTAGTGGGGGTAGAGCCTACTTGCAAGTCTCTCCGACCTTCACAAAAAAAGTTATTCAAGAATATCTCTTTCTCCTATGTGCTTTCATCCCTAACCCTAACCCTAACCCTTCCGAAAGTCGGAGAAGCTCAAGGATGGTACCGATCGATGCGCGCTACCCCATTTAGTGGGGGTAGAGCCTACTTGCAAGTCTCTCCGACCTTCACAAAAAAAGTTATTCAAGAATATCTCCTCAGATTTGGGGGAATTTCGTCGGTCGACCTCTTCCGAAGGTCGTACAAGCTCGGGGATGGTACCAATCGATCTGCAGGACCCAAATTAGTCCAGATGCAACCACTTTCCAAGTCTCTCCGACCTTCACAAAAAAAGTTATTCAAGAATATCTCTTTCTCCTATGTGCTTTCATCCCTAACCCTAACCCTTCCGAAAGTCGGAGAAGCTCAAGGATGGTACCGATCGATGCGCGCTACCCCATTTAGTGGGGGTAGAGCCTACTTGCAAGTCTCTCCGACCTTCACAAAAAACGTTATTCAAGAATATCTCTTTCTCCTATGTGCTTTCATCCCTAACCCTAACCCTAACCCTTCCGAAAGTCGGAGAAGCTCAAGGATGGTACCGATCGATGCGCGTTACCCCATTTAGTGGGGGTAGAGCCTACTTGCAAGTCTCTCCGACCTTCACAAAAAAAGTTATTCAAGAATATCTCTTTCTCCTATGTGCTTTCATCCCTAACCCTAACCCTTCCGAAAGTCGGAGAAGCTCAAGGATGGTACCGATCGATGCGCGCTACCCCATTTAGTGGGGGTAGAGCCTACTTGCAAGTCTCTCCGACCTTCACAAAAAAAGTTATTCAAGAATATCTCCTCAGATTTGGGGGAATTTCGTCGGTCGACCTCTTCCGAAGGTCGTACAAGCTCGGGGATGGTACCAATCGATCCGCAGGACCCAAATTAGTCCAGATGCAACCACTTTCCAAGTCTCTCCGACCTTCACAAAAAAGGTTATTCAAGAATATCTCTTTCTCCTATGTGCTTTCATCCCTAACCCTAACCCTTCCGAAAGTCGGAGAAGCTCAAGGATGGTACCGATCGATGCGCGCTACCCCATTTAGTGGGGGTAGAGCCTACTTGCAAGTCTCTCCGACCTTTACCAAAAAAGTTATTCAAGAATATCTCTTTCTCCTATGTGCTTTCATCCCTAACCCTAACCCTAACCCTTCCGAAAGTCGGAGAAGCTCAAGGATGGTACCGATCGATGCGCGCTACCCCATTTAGTGGGGGTAGAGCCTACTTGCAAGTCTCTCCGACCTTCACAAAAAAAGTTATTCAAGAATATCTCTTTCTCCTATGTGCTTTCATCCCTAACCCTAACCCTAACCCTTCCGAAAGTCGGAGAAGCTCAAGGATGGTACCGATCGATGCGCGCAACCCCATTTAGTGGGGGTAGAGCCTACTTGCAAGTCTCTCCGACCTTCACAAAAAAAGTTATTCAAGAATATCTCCTCAGATTTGGGGGAATTTCGTCGGTCGACCTCTTCCGAAGGTCGTACAAGCTCGGGGATGGTACCAATCGATCCGCAGGACCCAAATTAGTCCAGATGCAACCACTTTCCAAGTCTCTCCGACCTTCACAAAAAAAGTTATTCAAGAATATCTCTTTCTCCTATGTGCTTTCATCCCTAACCCTAACCCTAACCCTTCCGAAAGTCGGAGAAGCTCAAGGATGGTACCGATCGATGTGCGCTACCCCATTTAGTGGGGGTAGAGCCTACTTGCAAGTCTCTCCGACCTTCACAAAAAAAGTTATTCAAGAATATCTCTTTCTCCTATGTGCTTTCATCCCTAACCCTAACCCTAACCCTTCCGAAAGTCGGAGAAGCTCAAGGATGGTACCGATCGATGCGCGCTACCCCATTTAGTGGGGGTAGAGCCTACTTGCAAGTCTCTCCGACCTTCACAAAAAAAGTTATTCAAGAATATCTCCTCAGATTTGGGGGAATTTCGTCGGTCGACCTCTTCCGAAGGTCGTACAAGCTCGGGGATGGTACCAATCGATCCGCAGGACCCAAATTAGTCCAGATGCAACCACTTTCCAAGTCTCTCCGACCTTCACAAAAAAAGTTATTCAAGAATATCTCTTTCTCCTATGTGCTTTCATCCCTAACCCTAACCCTAACCCTTCCGAAAGTCGGAGAAGCTCAAGGATGGTACCGATCGATGCGCGCTACCCCATTTAGTGGGGGTAGAGCCTACTTGCAAGTCTCTCCGACCTTCACAAAAAAAGTTATTCAAGAATATCTCTTTCTCCTATGTGTTTTCATCCCTAACCCTAACCCTTCCGAAAGTCGGAGAAGCTCAAGGATGGTACCGATCGATGCGCGCTACCCTATTTAGTGGGGGTAGAGCCTACTTGCAAGTCTCTCCGACCTTCACAAAAAAAGTTATTCAAGAATATCTCCTCAGATTTGGGGGAATTTCGTCGGTCGACCTCTTCCGAAGGTCGTACAAGCTCGGGGATGGTACCAATCGATCCGCAGGACCCAAATTAGTCCAGATGCAACCACTTTCCAAGTCTCTCCGACCTTCACAAAAAAAGTTATTCAAGAATATCTCTTTCTCCTATGTGCTTTCATCCCTAACCCTAACCCTAACCCTTCCGAAAGTCGGAGAAGCTCAAGGATGGTACCGATCGATGCGCGCTACCCCATTTAGTGGGGGTAGAGCCTACTTGCAAGTCTCTCCGACCTTCACAAAAAAAGTTATTCAAGAATATCTCTTTCTCCTATGTGCTTTCATCCCTAACCCTAACCCTAACCCTTCCGAAAGTCGGAGAAGCTCAAGGATGGTACCGATCGATGCGCGCTACCCCATTTAGTGGGGGTAGAGCCTACTTGCAAGTCTCTCCGACCTTCACAAAAAAAGTTATTCAAGAATATCTCTTTCTCCTATGTGCTTTCATCCCTAACCCTAACCCTAACCCTTCCAAAAGTCGGAGAAGCTCAAGGATGGTACCGATCGATGCGCGCTACCCCATTTAGTGGGGGTAGAGCCTACTTGCAAGTCTCTCCGACCTTCACAAAAAAAGTTATTCAAGAATATCTCTTTCTCCTATGTGCTTTCATCCCTAACCCTAACCCTAACCCTTCCGAAAGTCGGAGAAGCTCAAGGATGGTACCGATCGATGCGCGCTACCCCATTTAGTGGGGGTAGAGCCTACTTGCAAGTCTCTCCGACCTTCACAAAAAAAGTTATTCAAGAATATCTCCTCAGATTTGGGGGAATTTCGTCGGTCGACCTCTTCCGAAGGTCGTACAAGCTCGGGGATGGTACCAATCGATCCGCAGGACCCAAATTAGTCCAGATGCAACCACTTTCCAAGTCTCTCCGACCTTCACAAAAAAAGTTATTCAAGAATATCTCTTTCTCCTATGTGCTTTCATCCCTAACCCTAACCCTTCCGAAAGTCGGAGAAGCTCAAGGATGGTACCGATCGATGCGCGCTACCCCATTTAGTGGGGGTAGAGCCTACTTGCAAGTCTCTCCGACCTTCACAAAAAACGTTATTCAAGAATATCTCTTTCTCCTATGTGCTTTCATCCCTAACCCTAACCCTAACCCTTCCGAAAGTCGGAGAAGCTCAAGGATGGTACCGATCGATGCGCGTTACCCCATTTAGTGGGGGTAGAGCCTACTTGCAAGTCTCTCCGACCTTCACAAAAAAAGTTATTCAAGAATATCTCTTTCTCCTATGTGCTTTCATCCCTAACCCTAACCCTTCCGAAAGTCGGAGAAGCTCAAGGATGGTACCGATCGATGCGCGCTACCCCATTTAGTGGGGGTAGAGCCTACTTGCAAGTCTCTCCGACCTTCACAAAAAAAGTTATTCAAGAATATCTCCTCAGATTTGGGGGAATTTCGTCGGTCGACCTCTTCCGAAGGTCGTACAAGCTCGGGGATGGTACCAATCGATCCGCAGGACCCAAATTAGTCCAGATGCAACCACTTTCCAAGTCTCTCCGACCTTCACAAAAAAGGTTATTCAAGAATATCTCTTTCTCCTATGTGCTTTCATCCCTAACCCTAACCCTTCCGAAAGTCGGAGAAGCTCAAGGATGGTACCGATCGATGCGCGCTACCCCATTTAGTGGGGGTAGAGCCTACTTGCAAGTCTCTCCGACCTTTACCAAAAAAGTTATTCAAGAATATCTCTTTCTCCTATGTGCTTTCATCCCTAACCCTAACCCTAACCCTTCCGAAAGTCGGAGAAGCTCAAGGATGGTACCGATCGATGCGCGCTACCCCATTTAGTGGGGGTAGAGCCTACTTGCAAGTCTCTCCGACCTTCACAAAAAAAGTTATTCAAGAATATCTCTTTCTCCTATGTGCTTTCATCCCTAACCCTAACCCTAACCCTTCCGAAAGTCGGAGAAGCTCAAGGATGGTACCGATCGATGCGCGCAACCCCATTTAGTGGGGGTAGAGCCTACTTGCAAGTCTCTCCGACCTTCACAAAAAAAGTTATTCAAGAATATCTCCTCAGATTTGGGGGAATTTCGTCGGTCGACCTCTTCCGAAGGTCGTACAAGCTCGGGGATGGTACCAATCGATCCGCAGGACCCAAATTAGTCCAGATGCAACCACTTTCCAAGTCTCTCCGACCTTCACAAAAAAAGTTATTCAAGAATATCTCTTTCTCCTATGTGCTTTCATCCCTAACCCTAACCCTAACCCTTCCGAAAGTCGGAGAAGCTCAAGGATGGTACCGATCGATGTGCGCTACCCCATTTAGTGGGGGTAGAGCCTACTTGCAAGTCTCTCCGACCTTCACAAAAAAAGTTATTCAAGAATATCTCTTTCTCCTATGTGCTTTCATCCCTAACCCTAACCCTAACCCTTCCGAAAGTCGGAGAAGCTCAAGGATGGTACCGATCGATGCGCGCTACCCCATTTAGTGGGGGTAGAGCCTACTTGCAAGTCTCTCCGACCTTCACAAAAAAAGTTATTCAAGAATATCTCCTCAGATTTGGGGGAATTTCGTTGGTCGACCTCTTCCGAAGGTCGTACAAGCTCGGGGATGGTACCAATCGATCCGCAGGACCCAAATTAGTCCAGATGCAACCACTTTCCAAGTCTCTCCGACCTTCACAAAAAAAGTTATTCAAGAATATCTCTTTCTCCTATGTGCTTTCATCCCTAACCCTAACCCTAACCCTTCCGAAAGTCGGAGAAGCTCAAGGATGGTACCGATCGATGCGCGCTACCCCATTTAGTGGGGGTAGAGCCTACTTGCAAGTCTCTCCGACCTTCACAAAAAAAGTTATTCAAGAATATCTCTTTCTCCTATGTGCTTTCATCCCTAACCCTAACCCTTCCGAAAGTCGGAGAAGCTCAAGGATGGTACCGATCGATGCGCGCTACCCCATTTAGTGGGGGTAGAGCCTACTTGCAAGTCTCTCCGACCTTCACAAAAAACGTTATTCAAGAATATCTCTTTCTCCTATGTGCTTTCATCCCTAACCCTAACCCTAACCCTTCCAAAAGTCGGAGAAGCTCAAGGATGGTACCGATCGATGCGCGTTACCCCATTTAGTGGGGGTAGAGCCTACTTGCAAGTCTCTCCGACCTTCACAAAAAAAGTTATTCAAGAATATCTCTTTCTCCTATGTGCTTTCATCCCTAACCCTAACCCTTCCGAAAGTCGGAGAAGCTCAAGGATGGTACCGATCGATGCGCGCTACCCCATTTAGTGGGGGTAGAGCCTACTTGCAAGTCTCTCCGACCTTCACAAAAAAAGTTATTCAAGAATATCTCCTCAGATTTGGGGGAATTTCGTCGGTCGACCTCTTCCGAAGGTCGTACAAGCTCGGGGATGGTACCAATCGATCCGCAGGACCCAAATTAGTCCAGATGCAACCACTTTCCAAGTCTCTCCGACCTTCACAAAAAAGGTTATTCAAGAATATCTCTTTCTCCTATGTGCTTTCATCCCTAACCCTAACCCTTCCGAAAGTCGGAGAAGCTCAAGGATGGTACCGATCGATGCGCGCTACCCCATTTAGTGGGGGTAGAGCCTACTTGCAAGTCTCTCCGACCTTCACCAAAAAAGTTATTCAAGAATATCTCTTTCTCCTATGTGCTTTCATCCCTAACCCTAACCCTAACCCTTCCGAAAGTCGGAGAAGCTCAAGGATGGTACCGATCGATGCGCGCTACCCCATTTAGTGGGGGTAGAGCCTACTTGCAAGTCTCTCCGACCTTCACAAAAAAAGTTATTCAAGAATATCTCTTTCTCCTATGTGCTTTCATCCCTAACCCTAACCCTAACCCTTCCGAAAGTCGGAGAAGCTCAAGGATGGTACCGATCGATGCGCGCAACCCCATTTAGTGGGGGTAGAGCCTACTTGCAAGTCTCTCCGACCTTCACAAAAAAAGTTATTCAAGAATATCTCCTCAGATTTGGGGGAATTTCGTCGGTCGACCTCTTCCGAAGGTCGTACAAGCTCGGGGATGGTACCAATCGATCCGCAGGACCCAAATTAGTCCAGATGCAACCACTTTCCAAGTCTCTCCGACCTTCACAAAAAAAGTTATTCAAGAATATCTCTTTCTCCTATGTGCTTTCATCCCTAACCCTAACCCTAACCCTTCCGAAAGTCGGAGAAGCTCAAGGATGGTACCGATCGATGCGCGCTACCCCATTTAGTGGGGGTAGAGCCTACTTGCAAGTCTCTCCGACCTTCACAAAAAAAGTTATTCAAGAATATCTCTTTCTCCTATGTGCTTTCATCCCTAACCCTAACCCTAACCCTTCCGAAAGTCGGAGAAGCTCAAGGATGGTACCGATCGATGCGCGCTACCCCATTTAGTGGGGGTAGAGCCTACTTGCAAGTCTCTCCGACCTTCACAAAAAAAGTTATTCAAGAATATCTCCTCAGATTTGGGGGAATTTCGTCGGTCGACCTCTTCCGAAGGTCGTACAAGCTCGGGGATGGTACCAATCGATCCGCAGGACCCAAATTAGTCCAGATGCAACCACTTTCCAAGTCTCTCCGACCTTCACAAAAAAAGTTATTCAAGAATATCTCTTTCTCCTATGTGCTTTCATCCCTAACCCTAACCCTAACCCTTCCGAAAGTCGGAGAAGCTCAAGGATGGTACCGATCGATGCGCGCTACCCCATTTAGTGGGGGTAGAGCCTACTTGCAAGTCTCTCCGACCTTCACAAAAAAAGTTATTCAAGAATATCTCTTTCTCCTATGTGCTTTCATCCCTAACCCTAACCCTAACCCTTCCGAAAGTCGGAGAAGCTCAAGGATGGTACCGATCGATGCGCGCTACCCCATTTAGTGGGGGTAGAGCCTACTTGCAAGTCTCTCCGACCTTCACAAAAAAAGTTATTCAAGAATATCTCTTTCTCCTATGTGCTTTCATCCCTAACCCTAACCCTAACCCTTCCGAAAGTCGGAGAAGCTCAAGGATGGTACCGATCGATGCGCGCTACCCCATTTAGTGGGGGTAGAGCCTACTTGCAAGTCTCTCCGACCTTCACAAAAAAAGTTATTCAAGAATATCTCTTTCTCCTATGTGCTTTCATCCCTAACCCTAACCCTAACCCTTCCAAAAGTCGGAGAAGCTCAAGGATGGTACCGATCGATGCGCGCTACCCCATTTAGTGGGGGTAGAGCCTACTTGCAAGTCTCTCCGACCTTCACAAAAAAAGTTATTCAAGAATATCTCTTTCTCCTATGTGCTTTCATCCCTAACCCTAACCCTAACCCTTCCGAAAGTTAAAGAAGCTCAAAAATGGTACCGATCGATGCGCGCTACCCCATTTAGTGGGGGTAGAGCCTACTTGCAAGTCTCTCCGACCTTCACAAAAAAAGTTATTCAAGAATATCTCCTCAGATTTGGGGGAATTTCGTCGGTCGACCTCTTCCGAAGGTCGTACAAGCTCGGGGATGGTACCAATCGATCCGCAGGACCCAAATTAGTCCAGATGCAACCACTTTCCAAGTCTCTCCGACCTTCACAAAAAAAGTTATCCAAGAATATCTCTTTCTCCTATGTGCTTTCATCCCTAACCCTAACCCTATCCCTTCCGAAAGTCGGAGAAGCTCAAGGATGGTACCGATCGATGCGCGCAACCCCATTTAGTGGGGGTAGAGCCTACTTGCAAGTCTCTCCGACCTTCACAAAAAAAGTTATTCAAGAATATCTCCTCAGATTTGGGGGAATTTCGTTGGTCGACCTCTTCCGAAGGTCGTACAAGCTCGGGGATGGTACCAATCGATCCGCAGGACCCAAATTAGTCCAGATGCAACCACTTTCCAAGTCTCTCCGACCTTCACAAAAAAAGTTATTCAAGAATATCTCTTTCTCCTATGTGCTTTCATCCCTAACCCTAACCCTAACCCTTCCGAAAGTCGGAGAAGCTCAAGGATGGTACCGATCGATGCGCGCTACCCCATTTAGTGGGGGTAGAGCCTACTTGCAAGTCTCTCCGACCTTCACAAAAAAAGTTATTCAAGAATATCTCTTTCTCCTATGTGCTTTCATCCCTAACCCTAACCCTTCCGAAAGTCGGAGAAGCTCAAGGATGGTACCGATCGATGCGCGCTACCCCATTTAGTGGGGGTAGAGCCTACTTGCAAGTCTCTCCGACCTTCACAAAAAAAGTTATTCAAGAATATCTCCTCAGATTTGGGGGAATTTCGTCGGTCGACCTCTTCCGAAGGTCGTACAAGCTCGGGGATGGTACCAATCGATCCGCAGGACCCAAATTAGTCCAGATGCAACCACTTTCCAAGTCTCTCCGACCTTCACAAAAAAAGTTATTCAAGAATATCTCTTTCTCCTATGTGCTTTCATCCCTAACCCTAACCCTAACCCTTCCGAAAGTCGGAGAAGCTCAAGGATGGTACCGATCGATGCGCGCTACCCCATTTAGTGGGGGTAGAGCCTACTTGCAAGTCTCTCCGACCTTCACAAAAAAAGTTATTCAAGAATATCTCTTTCTCCTATGTGCTTTCATCCCTAACCCTAACCCTAACCCTTCCGAAAGTCGGAGAAGCTCAAGGATGGTACCGATCGATGCGCGCTACCCCATTTAGTGGGGGTAGAGCCTACTTGCAAGTCTCTCCGACCTTCACAAAAAAAGTTATTCAAGAATATCTCTTTCTCCTATGTGCTTTCATCCCTAACCCTAACCCTAACCCTTCCGAAAGTCGGAGAAGCTCAAGGATGGTACCGATCGATGCGCGCTACCCCATTTAGTGGGGGTAGAGCCTACTTGCAAGTCTCTCCGACCTTCACAAAAAAAGTTATTCAAGAATATCTCTTTCTCCTATGTGCTTTCATCCCTAACCCTAACCCTAACCCTTCCAAAAGTCGGAGAAGCTCAAGGATGGTACCGATCGATGCGCGCTACCCCATTTAGTGGGGGTAGAGCCTACTTGCAAGTCTCTCCGACCTTCACAAAAAAAGTTATTCAAGAATATCTCTTTCTCCTATGTGCTTTCATCCCTAACCCTAACCCTAACCCTTCCGAAAGTCGGAGAAGCTCAAGGATGGTACCGATCGATGCGCGCTACCCCATTTAGTGGGGGTAGAGCCTACTTGCAAGTCTCTCCGACCTTCACAAAAAAAGTTATTCAAGAATATCTCCTCAGATTTGGGGGAATTTCGTCGGTCGACCTCTTCCGAAGGTCGTACAAGCTCGGGGATGGTACCAATCGATCCGCAGGACCCAAATTAGTCCAGATGCAACCACTTTCCAAGTCTCTCCGACCTTCACAAAAAAAGTTATTCAAGAATATCTCTTTCTCCTATGTGCTTTCATCCCTAACCCTAACCCTAACCCTTCCGAAAGTCGGAGAAGCTCAAGGATGGTACCGATCGATGCGCGCTACCCCATTTAGTGGGGGTAGAGCCTACTTGCAAGTCTCTCCGACCTTCAAAAAAAAAGTTATTCAAGAATATCTCTTTCTCCTATGTGCTTTCATCCCTAACCCTAACCCTAACCCTTCCAAAAGTCGGAGAAGCTCAAGGATGGTACCGATCGATGCGCGCTACCCCATTTAGTGGGGGTAGAGCCTACTTGCAAGTCTCTCCGACCTTCACAAAAAAAGTTATTCAAGAATATCTCTTTCTCCTATGTGCTTTCATCCCTAACCCTAACCCTAACCCTTCCGAAAGTCGGAGAAGCTCAAGGATGGTACCGATCGATGCGCGCTACCCCATTTAGTGGGGGTAGAGCCTACTTGCAAGTCTCTCCGACCTTCACAAAAAAAGTTATTCAAGAATATCTCTTTCTCCTATGTGCTTTCATCCCTAACCCTAACCCTAACCCTTCCGAAAGTCGGAGAAGCTCAAGGATGGTACCGATCGATGCGCGCTACCCCATTTAGTGGGGGTAGAGCCTGCTTGCAAGTCTCTCCGACCTTCACAAAAAAAGTTATTCAAGAATATCTCTTTCTCCTATGTGCTTTCATCCCTAACCCTAACCCTAACCCTTCCAAAAGTCGGAGAAGCTCAAGGATGGTACCGATCGATGCGCGCTACCCCATTTAGTGGGGGTAGAGCCTACTTGCAAGTCTCTCCGACCTTCACAAAAAAAGTTATTCAAGAATATCTCTTTCTCCTATGTGCTTTCATCCCTAACCCTAACCCTAACCCTTCCGAAAGTCGGAGAAGCTCAAGGATGGTACCGATCGATGCGCGCTACCCCATTTAGTGGGGGTAGAGCCTACTTGCAAGTCTCTCCGACCTTCACAAAAAAAGTTATTCAAGAATATCTCCTCAGATTTGGGGGAATTTCGTCGGTCGACCTCTTCCGAAGGTCGTACAAGCTCGGGGATGGTACCAATCGATCCGCAGGACCCAAATTAGTCCAGATGCAACCACTTTCCAAGTCTCTCCGACCTTCACAAAAAAAGTTATTCAAGAATATCTCTTTCTCCTATGTGCTTTCATCCCTAACCCTAACCCTAACCCTTCCGAAAGTCGGAGAAGCTCAAGGATGGTACCGATCGATGCGCGCTACCCCATTTAGTGGGGGTAGAGCCTACTTGCAAGTCTCTCCGACCTTCACAAAAAAAGTTATTCAAGAATATCTCTTTCTCCTATGTGCTTTCATCCCTAACCCTAACCCTAACCCTTCCGAAAGTCGGAGAAGCTCAAGGATGGTACCGATCGATGCGCGCTACCCCATTTAGTGGGGGTAGAGCCTACTTGCAAGTCTCTCCGACCTTCACAAAAAAAGTTATTCAAGAATATCTCTTTCTCCTATGTGCTTTCATCCCTAACCCTAACCCTAACCCTTCCAAAAGTCGGAGAAGCTCAAGGATGGTACCGATCGATGCGCGCTACCCCATTTAGTGGGGGTAGAGCCTACTTGCAAGTCTCTCCGACCTTCACAAAAAAAGTTATTCAAGAATATCTCTTTCTCCTATGTGCTTTCATCCCTAACCCTAACCCTAACCCTTCCGAAAGTCGGAGAAGCTCAAGGATGGTACCGATCGATGCGCGCTACCCCATTTAGTGGGGGTAGAGCCTACTTGCAAGTCTCTCCGACCTTCACAAAAAAAGTTATTCAAGAATATCTCTTTCTCCTATGTGCTTTCATCCCTAACCCTAACCCTATCCCTTCCGAAAGTCGGAGAAGCTCAAGGATGGTACCGATCGATGCGCGCAACCCCATTTAGTGGGGGTAGAGCCTACTTGCAAGTCTCTCCGACCTTCACAAAAAAAGTTATTCAAGAATATCTCCTCAGATTTGGGGGAATTTCGTTGGTCGACCTCTTCCGAAGGTCGTACAAGCTCGGGGATGGTACCAATCGATCCGCAGGACCCAAATTAGTCCAGATGCAACCACTTTCCAAGTCTCTCCGACCTTCACAAAAAAAGTTATTCAAGAATATCTCTTTCTCCTATGTGCTTTCATCCCTAACCCTAACCCTAACCCTTCCGAAAGTCGGAGAAGCTCAAGGATGGTACCGATCGATGCGCGCTACCCCATTTAGTGGGGGTAGAGCCTACTTGCAAGTCTCTCCGACCTTCACAAAAAAAGTTATTCAAGAATATCTCTTTCTCCTATGTGCTTTCATCCCTAACCCTAACCCTTCCGAAAGTCGGAGAAGCTCAAGGATGGTACCGATCGATGCGCGCTACCCCATTTAGTGGGGGTAGAGCCTACTTGCAAGTCTCTCCGACCTTCACAAAAAAAGTTATTCAAGAATATCTCCTCAGATTTGGGGGAATTTCGTCGGTCGACCTCTTCCGAAGGTCGTACAAGCTCGGGGATGGTACCAATCGATCCGCAGGACCCAAATTAGTCCAGATGCAACCACTTTCCAAGTCTCTCCGACCTTCACAAAAAAAGTTATTCAAGAATATCTCTTTCTCCTATGTGCTTTCATCCCTAACCCTAACCCTAACCCTTCCGAAAGTCGGAGAAGCTCAAGGATGGTACCGATCGATGCGCGCTACCCCATTTAGTGGGGGTAGAGCCTACTTGCAAGTCTCTCCGACCTTCACAAAAAAAGTTATTCAAGAATATCTCTTTCTCCTATGTGCTTTCATCCCTAACCCTAACCCTAACCCTTCCGAAAGTCGGAGAAGCTCAAGGATGGTACCGATCGATGCGCGCTACCCCATTTAGTGGGGGTAGAGCCTACTTGCAAGTCTCTCCGACCTTCACAAAAAAAGTTATTCAAGAATATCTCTTTCTCCTATGTGCTTTCATCCCTAACCCTAACCCTAACCCTTCCGAAAGTCGGAGAAGCTCAAGGATGGTACCGATCGATGCGCGCTACCCCATTTAGTGGGGGTAGAGCCTACTTGCAAGTCTCTCCGACCTTCACAAAAAAAGTTATTCAAGAATATCTCTTTCTCCTATGTGCTTTCATCCCTAACCCTAACCCTAACCCTTCCAAAAGTCGGAGAAGCTCAAGGATGGTACCGATCGATGCGCGCTACCCCATTTAGTGGGGGTAGAGCCTACTTGCAAGTCTCTCCGACCTTCACAAAAAAAGTTATTCAAGAATATCTCTTTCTCCTATGTGCTTTCATCCCTAACCCTAACCCTAACCCTTCCGAAAGTCGGAGAAGCTCAAGGATGGTACCGATCGATGCGCGCTACCCCATTTAGTGGGGGTAGAGCCTACTTGCAAGTCTCTCCGACCTTCACAAAAAAAGTTATTCAAGAATATCTCCTCAGATTTGGGGGAATTTCGTCGGTCGACCTCTTCCGAAGGTCGTACAAGCTCGGGGATGGTACCAATCGATCCGCAGGACCCAAATTAGTCCAGATGCAACCACTTTCCAAGTCTCTCCGACCTTCACAAAAAAAGTTATTCAAGAATATCTCTTTCTCCTATGTGCTTTCATCCCTAACCCTAACCCTAACCCTTCCGAAAGTCGGAGAAGCTCAAGGATGGTACCGATCGATGCGCGCTACCCCATTTAGTGGGGGTAGAGCCTACTTGCAAGTCTCTCCGACCTTCAAAAAAAAAGTTATTCAAGAATATCTCTTTCTCCTATGTGCTTTCATCCCTAACCCTAACCCTAACCCTTCCAAAAGTCGGAGAAGCTCAAGGATGGTACCGATCGATGCGCGCTACCCCATTTAGTGGGGGTAGAGCCTACTTGCAAGTCTCTCCGACCTTCACAAAAAAAGTTATTCAAGAATATCTCTTTCTCCTATGTGCTTTCATCCCTAACCCTAACCCTAACCCTTCCGAAAGTCGGAGAAGCTCAAGGATGGTACCGATCGATGCGCGCTACCCCATTTAGTGGGGGTAGAGCCTACTTGCAAGTCTCTCCGACCTTCACAAAAAAAGTTATTCAAGAATATCTCTTTCTCCTATGTGCTTTCATCCCTAACCCTAACCCTAACCCTTCCGAAAGTCGGAGAAGCTCAAGGATGGTACCGATCGATGCGCGCTACCCCATTTAGTGGGGGTAGAGCCTGCTTGCAAGTCTCTCCGACCTTCACAAAAAAAGTTATTCAAGAATATCTCTTTCTCCTATGTGCTTTCATCCCTAACCCTAACCCTAACCCTTCCAAAAGTCGGAGAAGCTCAAGGATGGTACCGATCGATGCGCGCTACCCCATTTAGTGGGGGTAGAGCCTACTTGCAAGTCTCTCCGACCTTCACAAAAAAAGTTATTCAAGAATATCTCTTTCTCCTATGTGCTTTCATCCCTAACCCTAACCCTAACCCTTCCGAAAGTCGGAGAAGCTCAAGGATGGTACCGATCGATGCGCGCTACCCCATTTAGTGGGGGTAGAGCCTACTTGCAAGTCTCTCCGACCTTCACAAAAAAAGTTATTCAAGAATATCTCCTCAGATTTGGGGGAATTTCGTCGGTCGACCTCTTCCGAAGGTCGTACAAGCTCGGGGATGGTACCAATCGATCCGCAGGACCCAAATTAGTCCAGATGCAACCACTTTCCAAGTCTCTCCGACCTTCACAAAAAAAGTTATTCAAGAATATCTCTTTCTCCTATGTGCTTTCATCCCTAACCCTAACCCTAACCCTTCCGAAAGTCGGAGAAGCTCAAGGATGGTACCGATCGATGCGCGCTACCCCATTTAGTGGGGGTAGAGCCTACTTGCAAGTCTCTCCGACCTTCACAAAAAAAGTTATTCAAGAATATCTCTTTCTCCTATGTGCTTTCATCCCTAACCCTAACCCTAACCCTTCCGAAAGTCGGAGAAGCTCAAGGATGGTACCGATCGATGCGCGCTACCCCATTTAGTGGGGGTAGAGCCTACTTGCAAGTCTCTCCGACCTTCACAAAAAAAGTTATTCAAGAATATCTCTTTCTCCTATGTGCTTTCATCCCTAACCCTAACCCTAACCCTTCCAAAAGTCGGAGAAGCTCAAGGATGGTACCGATCGATGCGCGCTACCCCATTTAGTGGGGGTAGAGCCTACTTGCAAGTCTCTCCGACCTTCACAAAAAAAGTTATTCAAGAATATCTCTTTCTCCTATGTGCTTTCATCCCTAACCCTAACCCTAACCCTTCCGAAAGTCGGAGAAGCTCAAGGATGGTACCGATCGATGCGCGCTACCCCATTTAGTGGGGGTAGAGCCTACTTGCAAGTCTCTCCGACCTTCACAAAAAAAGTTATTCAAGAATATCTCCTCAGATTTGGGGGAATTTCGTCGGTCGACCTCTTCCGAAGGTAGTACAAGCTCGGGGATGGTACCAATCGATCCGCAGGACCCAAATTAGTCCAGATGCAACCACTTTCCAAGTCTCTCCGACCTTCACAAAAAAAGTTATTCAAGAATATCTCTTTCTCCTATGTGCTTTCATCCCTAACCCTAACCCTTCCGAAAGTCGGAGAAGCTCAAGGATGGTACCGATCGATGCGCGCTACCCCATTTAGTGGGGGTAGAGCCTACTTGCAAGTCTCTCCGACCTTCACAAAAAACGTTATTCAAGAATATCTCTTTCTCCTATGTGCTTTCATCCCTAACCCTAACCCTAACCCTTCCGAAAGTCGGAGAAGCTCAAGGATGGTACCGATCGATGCGCGTTACCCCATTTAGTGGGGGTAGAGCCTACTTGCAAGTCTCTCCGACCTTCACAAAAAAAGTTATTCAAGAATATCTCTTTCTCCTATGTGCTTTCATCCCTAACCCTAACCCTAACCCTTCCGAAAGTCGGAGAAGCTCAAAGATGGTACCGATCGATGCGCGCTACGCCATTTAGTGGGGGTAGAGCCTACTTGCAAGTCTCTCCGACCTTCACAAAAAAAGTTATTCAAGAATAACTCTTTCTCCTATGTGCTTTCATCCCTAACCCTAACCCTAACCCTTCCGAAAGTCGGAGAAGCTCAAGGATGGTACCGATCGATGCGCGCTACCCCATTTAGTGGGGGTAGAGCCTACTTGCAAGTCTCTCCAACCTTCACAAAAAAAGTTATTCAAGAATATCTCCTCAGATTTGGGGGAATTTCGTCGGTCGACCTCTTTCGAAGGTCGTACAAGCTCGGGGATGGTACCAATCGATCCGCAGGACCCAAATTAGTCCAGATGCAACCACTTTCCAAGTCTCTCCGACCTTCACAAAAAAAGTTATTCAAGAATATCTCTTTCTCCTATGTGCTTTCATCCCTAACCCTAACCCTAACCCTTCCGAAAGTCGGAGAAGCTCAAGGATGGTACCGATCGATGCGCGCTACCCCATTTAGTGGGGGTAGAGCCTACTTGCAAGTCTCTCCGACCTTCACAAAAAAAGTTATTCAAGAATATCTCTTTCTCCTATGTGCTTTCATCCCTAACCCTAACCCTAACCCTTCCGAAAGTCGGAGAAGCTCAAGGATGGTACCGATCGATGCGCGCTACCCCATTTAGTGGGGGTAGAGCCTACTTGCAAGTCTCTCCGACCTTCACAAAAAAAGTTATTCAAGAATATCTCTTTCTCCTATGTGCTTTCATCCCTAACCCTTCCGAAAGTCGGAGAAGCTCAAGGATGGTACCGATCGATGTGCGCTACCCCATTTAGTGGGGGTAGAGCCTACTTGCAAGTCTCTCCGACCTTCACAAAAAAAGTTATTCAAGAATATCTCCTCAGATTTGGGGGAATTTCGTCGGTCGACCTCTTCCGAAGGTCGTACAAGCTCGGGGATGGTACCAATCGATTTGCAGGACCCAAATTAGTCCAGATGCAACCACTTTCCAAGTCTCTCCGACCTTCACAAAAAAAGTTATTCAAGAATATCTCTTTCTCCTATGTGCTTTCATCCCTAACCCTAACCCTAACCCTTCCGAAAGTCGGAGAAGCTCAAGGATGGTACCGATCGATGCGCGCTACCCCATTTAGTGGGGGTAGAGCCTACTTGCAATTCTCTCCGACCTTCACAAAAAAAGTTATTCAAGAATATCTCTTTCTCCTATGTGCTTTCATCCCTAACCCTAACCCTAACCCTTCCGAAAGTCGGAGAAGCTCAAGGATGGTACCGATCGATGCGCGCTACCCCATTTAGTGGGGGTAGAGCCTACTTGCAAGTCTCTCCGACCTTCACAAAAAAAGTTATTCAAGAATATCTCTTTCTCCTATGTGCTTTCATCCCTAACCCTAACCCTAACCCTTCCGAAAGTCGGAGAAGCTCAAGGATGGTACCGATCGATGCGCGCTACCCCATTTAGTGGGGGTAGAGCCTACTTGCAAGTCTCTCCGACCTTCACAAAAAAAGTTATTCAAGAATATCTCTTTCTCCTATGTGCTTTCATCCCTAACCCTAACCCTAACCCTTCCGAAAGTCGGAGAAGCTCAAGGATGGTACCGATCGATGCGCGCAACCCCATTTAGTGGGGGTAGAGCCTACTTGCAAGTCTCTCCGACCTTCACAAAAAAAGTAATTCAAGAATATCTCCTCAGATTTGGGGGAATTTCGTCGGTCGACCTCTTCCGAAGGTCGTACAAGCTCGGGGATGGTACCAATCGATCCGCAGGACCCAAATTAGTCCAGATGCAACCACTTTCCAAGTCTCTCCGACCTTCACAAAAAAAGTTATTCAAGAATATCTCTTTCTCCTATGTGCTTTCATCCCTAACCCTTCCGAAAGTCGGAGAAGCTCAAGGATGGTACCGATCGATGCGCGCTACCCCATTTAGTGGGGGTAGAGCCTACTTGCAAGTCTCTCCGACCTTCACAAAAAAAGTTATTTAAGAATATCTCTTTCTCCTATGTGCTTTCATCCCTAACCCTAACCCTAACCCTTCCGAAAGTCGGAGAAGCTCAAGGATGGTACCGATCGATGCGCGCTACCCCATTTAGTGGGGGTAGAGCCTACTTGCAAGTCTCTCCGACCTTCACAAAAAAAGTTATTCAAGAATATCTCTTTCTCCTATGTGCTTTCATCCCTAACCCTAACCCTAACCCTTCCAAAAGTCGGAGAAGCTCAAGGATGGTACCGATCGATGCGCGCTACCCCATTTAGTGGGGGTAGAGCCTACTTGCAAGTCTCTCCGACCTTCACAAAAAAAGTTATTCAAGAATATCTCTTTCTCCTATGTGCTTTCATCCCTAACCCTAACCCTAACCCTTCCGAAAGTCGTAGAAGCTCAAGGATGGTACCGATCGATGCGCGCTACCCCATTTAGTGGGGGTAGAGCCTACTTGCAAGTCTCTCCGACCTTCACAAAAAAAGTTATTCAAGAATATCTCCTCAGATTTGGGGGAATTTCGTCGGTCGACCTCTTCCGAAGGTCGTACAAGCTCGGGGATGGTACCAATCGATCTGCAGGACCCAAATTAGTCCAGATGCAACCACTTTCCAAGTCTCTCCGACCTTCACAAAAAAAGTTATTCAAGAATATCTCTTTCTCCTATGTGCTTTCATCCCTAACCCTAACCCTTCCGAAAGTCGGAGAAGCTCAAGGATGGTACCGATCGATGCGCGCTACCCCATTTAGTGGGGGTAGAGCCTACTTGCAAGTCTCTCCGACCTTCACAAAAAACGTTATTCAAGAATATCTCTTTCTCCTATGTGCTTTCATCCCTAACCCTAACCCTAACCCTTCCGAAAGTCGGAGAAGCTCAAGGATGGTACCGATCGATGCGCGTTACCCCATTTAGTGGGGGTAGAGCCTACTTGCAAGTCTCTCCGACCTTCACAAAAAAAGTTATTCAAGAATATCTCTTTCTCCTATGTGCTTTCATCCCTAACCCTAACCCTTCCGAAAGTCGGAGAAGCTCAAGGATGGTACCGATCGATGCGCGCTACCCCATTTAGTGGGGGTAGAGCCTACTTGCAAGTCTCTCCGACCTTCACAAAAAAAGTTATTCAAGAATATCTCCTCAGATTTGGGGGAATTTCGTCGGTCGACCTCTTCCGAAGGTCGTACAAGCTCGGGGATGGTACCAATCGATCTGCAGGACCCAAATTAGTCCAGATGCAACCACTTTCCAAGTCTCTCCGACCTTCACAAAAAAGGTTATTCAAGAATATCTCTTTCTCCTATGTGCTTTCATCCCTAACCCTAACCCTTCCGAAAGTCGGAGAAGCTCAAGGATGGTACCGATCGATGCGCGCTACCCCATTTAGTGGGGGTAGAGCCTACTTGCAAGTCTCTCCGACCTTCACCAAAAAAGTTATTCAAGAATATCTCTTTCTCCTATGTGCTTTCATCCCTAACCCTAACCCTAACCCTTCCGAAAGTCGGAGAAGCTCAAGGATGGTACCGATCGATGCGCGCTACCCCATTTAGTGGGGGTAGAGCCTACTTGCAAGTCTCTCCGACCTTCACAAAAAAAGTTATTCAAGAATATCTCCTCAGATTTGGGGGAATTTCGTCGGTCGACCTCTTCCGAAGGTCGTACAAGCTCGGGGATGGTACCAATCGATTTGCAGGACCCAAATTAGTCCAGATGCAACCACTTTCCAAGTCTCTCCGACCTTCACAAAAAAAGTTATTCAAGAATATCTCTTTCTCCTATGTGCTTTCATCCCTAACCCTAACCCTAACCCTTCCGAAAGTCGGAGAAGCTCAAGGATGGTACCGATCGATGCGCGCTACCCCATTTAGTGGGGGTAGAGCCTACTTGCAAGTCTCTCCGACCTTCACAAAAAAAGTTATTCAAGAATATCTCTTTCTCCTATGTGCTTTCATCCCTAACCCTAACCCTAACCCTTCCGAAAGTCGGAGAAGCTCAAGGATGGTACCGATCGATGCGCGCTACCCCATTTAGTGGGGGTAGAGCCTACTTGCAAGTCTCTCCGACCTTCACAAAAAAAGTTATTCAAGAATATCTCTTTCTCCTATGTGCTTTCATCCCTAACCCTAACCCTAACCCTTCCGAAAGTCGGAGAAGCTCAAGGATGGTACCGATCGATGCGCGCTACCCCATTTAGTGGGGGTAGAGCCTACTTGCAAGTCTCTCCAACCTTCACAAAAAAAGTTATTCAAGAATATCTCTTTCTCCTATGTGCTTTCATCCCTAACCCTAACCCTAACCCTTCCGAAAGTCGGAGAAGCTCAAGGATGGTACCGATCGATGCGCGCAACCCCATTTAGTGGGGGTAGAGCCTACTTGCAAGTCTCTCCGACCTTCACAAAAAAAGTAATTCAAGAATATCTCCTCAGATTTGGGGGAATTTCGTCGGTCGACCTCTTCCGAAGGTCGTACAAGCTCGGGGATGGTACCAATCGATCCGCAGGACCCAAATTAGTCCAGATGCAACCACTTTCCAAGTCTCTCCGACCTTCACAAAAAAAGTTATTCAAGAATATCTCTTTCTCCTATGTGCTTTCATCCCTAACCCTTCCGAAAGTCGGAGAAGCTCAAGGATGGTACCGATCGATGCGCGCTACCCCATTTAGTGGGGGTAGAGCCTACTTGCAAGTCTCTCCGACCTTCACAAAAAAAGTTATTCAAGAATATCTCTTTCTCCTATGTGCTTTCATCCCTAACCCTAACCCTAACCCTTCCGAAAGTCGGAGAAGCTCAAGGATGGTACCGATCGATGCGCGCTACCCCATTTAGTGGGGGTAGAGCCTACTTGCAAGTCTCTCCGACCTTCACAAAAAAAGTTATTCAAGAATATCTCTTTCTCCTATGTGCTTTCATCCCTAACCCTAACCCTAACCCTTCCAAAAGTCGGAGAAGCTCAAGGATGGTACCGATCGATGCGCGCTACCCCATTTAGTGGGGGTAGAGCCTACTTGCAAGTCTCTCCGACCTTCACAAAAAAAGTTATTCAAGAATATCTCTTTCTCCTATGTGCTTTCATCCCTAACCCTAACCCTAACCCTTCCGAAAGTCGGAGAAGCTCAAGGATGGTACCGATCGATGCGCGCTACCCCATTTAGTGGGGGTAGAGCCTACTTGCAAGTCTCTCCGACCTTCACAAAAAAAGTTATTCAAGAATATCTCCTCAGATTTGGGGGAATTTCGTCGGTCGACCTCTTCCGAAGGTCGTACAAGCTCGGGGATGGTACCAATCGATCTGCAGGACCCAAATTAGTCCAGATGCAACCACTTTCCAAGTCTCTCCGACCTTCACAAAAAAAGTTATTCAAGAATATCTCTTTCTCCTATGTGCTTTCATCCCTAACCCTAACCCTTCCGAAAGTCGGAGAAGCTCAAGGATGGTACCGATCGATGCGCGCTACCCCATTTAGTGGGGGTAGAGCCTACTTGCAAGTCTCTCCGACCTTCACAAAAAACGTTATTCAAGAATATCTCTTTCTCCTATGTGCTTTCATCCCTAACCCTAACCCTAACCCTTCCGAAAGTCGGAGAAGCTCAAGGATGGTACCGATCGATGCGCGTTACCCCATTTAGTGGGGGTAGAGCCTACTTGCAAGTCTCTCCGACCTTCACAAAAAAAGTTATTCAAGAATATCTCTTTCTCCTATGTGCTTTCATCCCTAACCCTAACCCTTCCGAAAGTCGGAGAAGCTCAAGGATGGTACCGATCGATGCGCGCTACCCCATTTAGTGGGGGTAGAGCCTACTTGCAAGTCTCTCCGACCTTCACAAAAAAAGTTATTCAAGAATATCTCCTCAGATTTGGGGGAATTTCGTCGGTCGACCTCTTCCGAAGGTCGTACAAGCTCGGGGATGGTACCAATCGATCCGCAGGACCCAAATTAGTCCAGATGCAACCACTTTCCAAGTCTCTCCGACCTTCACAAAAAAGGTTATTCAAGAATATCTCTTTCTCCTATGTGCTTTCATCCCTAACCCTAACCCTTCCGAAAGTCGGAGAAGCTCAAGGATGGTACCGATCGATGCGCGCTACCCCATTTAGTGGGGGTAGAGCCTACTTGCAAGTCTCTCCGACCTTCACCAAAAAAGTTATTCAAGAATATCTCTTTCTCCTATGTGCTTTCATCCCTAACCCTAACCCTTCCGAAAGTCGGAGAAGCTCAAGGATGGTACCGATCGATGCGCGCTACCCCATTTAGTGGGGGTAGAGCCTACTTGCAAGTCTCTCCGACCTTCACAAAAAAAGTTATTCAAGAATATCTCTTTCTCCTATGTGCTTTCATCCCTAACCCTAACCCTAACCCTTCCGAAAGTCGGAGAAGCTCAAGGATGGTACCGATCGATGCGCGCAACCCCATTTAGTGGGGGTAGAGCCTACTTGCAAGTCTCTCCGACCTTCACAAAAAAAGTTATTCAAGAATATCTCCTCAGATTTGGGGGAATTTCGTCGGTCGACCTCTTCCGAAGGTCGTACAAGCTCGGGGATGGTACCAATCGATCCGCAGCACCCAAATTAGTCCAGATGCAACCACTTTCCAAGTCTCTCCGACCTTCACAAAAAAAGTTATTCAAGAATATCTCTTTCTCCTATGTGCTTTCATCCCTAACCCTAACCCTAACCCTTCCGAAAGTCGGAGAAGCTCAAGGATGGTACCGATCGATGCGCGCTACCCCATTTAGTGGGGGTAGAGCCTACTTGCAAGTCTCTCCGACCTTCACAAAAAAAGTTATTCAAGAATATCTCTTTCTCCTATGTGCTTTCATCCCTAACCCTAACCCTTCCGAAAGTCGGAGAAGCTCAAGGATGGTACCGATCGATGCGCGCTACCCCATTTAGTGGGGGTAGAGCCTACTTGCAAGTCTCTCCGACCTTCACAAAAAAAGTTATTCAAGAATATCTCCTCAGATTTGGGGGAATTTCGTCGGTCGACCTCTTCCGAAGGTCGTACAAGCTCGGGGATGGTACCAATCGATCCGCAGGACCCAAATTAGTCCAGATGCAACCACTTTCCAAGTCTCTCCGACCTTCACAAAAAAAGTTATTCAAGAATATCTCTTTCTCCTATGTGCTTTCATCCCTAACCCTAACCCTAACCCTTCCGAAAGTCGGAGAAGCTCAAGGATGGTACCGATCGATGCGCGCTACCCCATTTAGTGGGGGTAGAGCCTACTTGCAAGTCTCTCCGACCTTCACAAAAAAAGTTATTCAAGAATATCTCTTTCTCCTATGTGCTTTCATCCCTAACCCTAACCCTAACCCTTCCGAAAGTCGGAGAAGCTCAAGGATGGTACCGATCGATGCGCGCTACCCCATTTAGTGGGGGTAGAGCCTACTTGCAAGTCTCTCCGACCTTCACAAAAAAAGTTATTCAAGAATATCTCTTTCTCCTATGTGCTTTCATCCCTAACCCTAACCCTAACCCTTCCGAAAGTCGGAGAAGCTCAAGGATGGTACCGATCGATGCGCGCTACCCCATTTAGTGGGGGTAGAGCCTACTTGCAAGTCTCTCCGACCTTCACAAAAAAAGTTATTCAAGAATATCTCTTTCTCCTATGTGCTTTCATCCCTAACCCTAACCCTAACCCTTCCGAAAGTCGGAGAAGCTCAAGGATGGTACCGATCGATGCGCGCTACCCCATTTAGTGGGGGTAGAGCCTACTTGCAAGTCTCTCCGACCTTCACAAAAAAAGTTATTCAAGAATATCTCTTTCTCCTATGTGCTTTCATCCCTAACCCTAACCCTAACCCTTCCAAAAGTCGGAGAAGCTCAAGGATAGTACCGATCGATGCGCGCTACCCCATTTAGTGGGGGTAGAGCCTACTTGCAAGTCTCTCCGACCTTCACAAAAAAAGTTATTCAAGAATATCTCTTTCTCCTATGTGCTTTCATCCCTAACCCTAACCCTAACCCTTCCGAAAGTCGGAGAAGCTCAAGGATGGTACCGATCGATGCGCGCTACCCCATTTAGTGGGGGTAGAGCCTACTTGCAAGTCTCTCCGACCTTCACAAAAAAAGTTATTCAAGAATATCTCCTCAGATTTGGGGGAATTTCGTCGGTCGACCTCTTCCGAAGGTCGTACAAGCTCGGGGATGGTACCAATCGATCCGCAGGACCCAAATTAGTCCAGATGCAACCACTTTCCAAGTCTCTCCGACCTTCACAAAAAAAGTTATTCAAGAATATCTCTTTCTCCTATGTGCTTTCATCCCTAACCCTAACCCTAACCCTTCCGAAAGTCGGAGAAGCTCAAGGATGGTACCGATCGATGCGCGCTACCCCATTTAGTGGGGGTAGAGCCTACTTGCAAGTCTCTCCGACCTTCACAAAAAAAGTTATTCAAGAATATCTCTTTCTCCTATGTGCTTTCATCCCTAACCCTAACCCTAACCCTTCCGAAAGTCGGAGAAGCTCAAGGATGGTACCGATCGATGCGCGCTACTCCATTTAGTGGGGGTAGAGCCTACTTGCAAGTCTCTCCGACCTTCACAAAAAAAGTTATTCAAGAATATCTCTTTCTCCTATGTGCTTTCATCCCTAACCCTAACCCTAACCCTTCCGAAAGTCGGAGAAGCTCAAAGATGGTACCGATCGATGCGCGCTACCCCATTTAGTGGGGGTAGAGCCTACTTGCAAGTCTCTCCGACCTTCACAAAAAAAGTTATTCAAGAATATCTCTTTCTCCTATGTGCTTTCATCCCTAACCCTAACCCTAACCCTTCCAAAAGTCGGAGAAGCTCAAGGATGGTACCGATCGATGCGCGCTACCCCATTTAGTGGGGGTAGAGCCTACTTGCAAGTCTCTCCGACCTTCACAAAAAAAGTTATTCAAGAATAACTCTTTCTCCTATGTGCTTTCATCCCTAACCCTAACCCTAACCCTTCCGAAAGTCGGAGAAGCTCAAGGATGGTACCGATCGATGCGCGCTACCCCATTTAGTGGGGGTAGAGCCTACTTGCAAGTCTCTCCGACCTTCACAAAAAAAGTTATTCAAGAATATCTCCTCAGATTTGGGGGAATTTCGTCGGTCGACCTCTTCCGAAGGTCGTACAAGCTCGGGGATGGTACCAATCGATCCGCAGGACCCAAATTAGTCCAGATGCAACCACTTTCCAAGTCTCTCCGACCTTCACAAAAAAGGTTATTCAAGAATATCTCTTTCTCCTATGTGCTTTCATCCCTAACCCTAACCCTTCCGAAAGTCGGAGAAGCTCAAGGATGGTACCGATCGATGCGCGCTACCCCATTTAGTGGGGGTAGAGCCTACTTGCAAGTCTCTCCGACCTTCACCAAAAAAGTTATTCAAGAATATCTCTTTCTCCTATGTGCTTTCATCCCTAACCCTAACCCTAACCCTTCCGAAAGTCGGAGAAGCTCAAGGATGGTACCGATCGATGCGCGCTACCCCATTTAGTGGGGGTAGAGCCTACTTGCAAGTCTCTCCGACCTTCACAAAAAAAGTTATTCAAGAATATCTCTTTCTCCTATGTGCTTTCATCCCTAACCCTAACCCTAACCCTTCCGAAAGTCGAAGAAGCTCAAGGATGGTACCGATCGATGCGCGCAACCCCATTTAGTGGGGGTAGAGCCTACTTGCAAGTCTCTCCGACCTTCACAAAAAAAGTTATTCAAGAATATCTCCTCAGATTTGGGGGAATTTCGTCGGTCGACCTCTTCCGAAGGTCGTACAAGCTCGGGGATGGTACCAATCGATCCGCAGCACCCAAATTAGTCCAGATGCAACCACTTTCCAAGTCTCTCCGACCTTCACAAAAAAAGTTATTCAAGAATATCTCTTTCTCCTATGTGCTTTCATCCCTAACCCTAACCCTAACCCTTCCGAAAGTCGGAGAAGCTCAAGGATGGTACCGATCGATGCGCGCTACCCCATTTAGTGGGGGTAGAGCCTACTTGCAAGTCTCTCCGACCTTCACAAAAAAAGTTATTCAAGAATATCTCTTTCTCCTATGTGCTTTCATCCCTAACCCTAACCCTTCCGAAAGTCGGAGAAGCTCAAGGATGGTACCGATCGATGCGCGCTACCCCATTTAGTGGGGGTAGAGCCTACTTGCAAGTCTCTCCGACCTTCACAAAAAAAGTTATTCAAGAATATCTCCTCAGATTTGGGGGAATTTCGTCGGTCGACCTCTTCCGAAGGTCGTACAAGCTCGGGGATGGTACCAATCGATCCGCAGGACCCAAATTAGTCCAGATGCAACCACTTTCCAAGTCTCTCCGACCTTCACAAAAAAAGTTATTCAAGAATATCTCTTTCTCCTATGTGCTTTCATCCCTAACCCTAACCCTAACCCTTCCGAAAGTCGGAAAAGCTCAAGGATGGTACCGATCGATGCGCGCTACCCCATTTAGTGGGGGTAGAGCCTACTTGCAAGTCTCTCCGACCTTCACAAAAAAAGTTATTCAAGAATATCTCTTTCTCCTATGTGCTTTCATCCCTAACCCTAACCCTAACCCTTCCGAAAGTCGGAGAAGCTCAAGGATGGTACCGATCGATGCGCGCTACCCCATTTAGTGGGGGTAGAGCCTACTTGCAAGTCTCTCCGACCTTCACAAAAAAAGTTATTCAAGAATATCTCTTTCTCCTATGTGCTTTCATCCCTAACCCTAACCCTAACCCTTCCGAAAGTCGGAGAAGCTCAAGGATGGTACCGATCGATGCGCGCTACCCCATTTAGTGGGGGTAGAGCCTACTTGCAAGTCTCTCCGACCTTCACAAAAAAAGTTATTCAAGAATATCTCTTTCTCCTATGTGCTTTCATCCCTAACCCTAACCCTAACCCTTCCGAAAGTCGGAGAAGCTCAAGGATGGTACCGATCGATGCGCGCTACCCCATTTAGTGGGGGTAGAGCCTACTTGCAAGTCTCTCCGACCTTCACAAAAAAAGTTATTCAAGATTATCTCTTTCTCCTATGTGCTTTCATCCCTAACCCTAACCCTAACCCTTCCAAAAGTCGGAGAAGCTCAAGGATGGTACCGATCGATGCGCGCTACCCCATTTAGTGGGGGTAGAGCCTACTTGCAAGTCTCTCCGACCTTCACAAAAAAAGTTATTCAAGAATATCTCTTTCTCCTATGTGCTTTCATCCCTAACCCTAACCCTAACCCTTCCGAAAGTCGGAGAAGCTCAAGGATGGTACCGATCGATGCGCGCTACCCCATTTAGTGGGGGTAGAGCCTACTTGCAAGTCTCTCCGACCTTCACAAAAAAAGTTATTCAAGAATATCTCCTCAGATTTGGGGGAATTTCGTCGGTCGACCTCTTCCGAAGGTCGTACAAGCTCGGGGATGGTACCAATCGATCCGCAGGACCCAAATTAGTCCAGATGCAACCACTTTCCAAGTCTCTCCGACCTTCACAAAAAAAGTTATTCAAGAATATCTCTTTCTCCTATGTGCTTTCATCCCTAACCCTAACCCTAACCCTTCCGAAAGTCGGAGAAGCTCAAGGATGGTACCGATCGATGCGCGCTACCCCATTTAGTGGGGGTAGAGCCTACTTGCAAGTCTCTCCGACCTTCACAAAAAAAGTTATTCAAGAATATCTCTTTCTCCTATGTGCTTTCATCCCTAACCCTAACCCTAACCCTTCCGAAAGTCGGAGAAGCTCAAGGATGGTACCGATCGATGCGCGCTACTCCATTTAGTGGGGGTAGAGCCTACTTGCAAGTCTCTCCGACCTTCACAAAAAAAGTTATTCAAGAATATCTCTTTCTCCTATGTGCTTTCATCCCTAACCCTAACCCTAACCCTTCCGAAAGTCGGAGAAGCTCAAAGATGGTACCGATCGATGCGCGCTACCCCATTTAGTGGGGGTAGAGCCTACTTGCAAGTCTCTCCGACCTTCACAAAAAAAGTTATTCAAGAATATCTCTTTCTCCTATGTGCTTTCATCCCTAACCCTAACCCTAACCCTTCCAAAAGTCGGAGAAGCTCAAGGATGGTACCGATCGATGCGCGCTACCCCATTTAGTGGGGGTAGAGCCTACTTGCAAGTCTCTCCGACCTTCACAAAAAAAGTTATTCAAGAATAACTCTTTCTCCTATGTGCTTTCATCCCTAACCCTAACCCTAACCCTTCCGAAAGTCGGAGAAGCTCAAGGATGGTACCGATCGATGCGCGCTACCCCATTTAGTGGGGGTAGAGCCTACTTGCAAGTCTCTCCGACCTTCACAAAAAAAGTTATTCAAGAATATCTCCTCAGATTTGGGGGAATTTCGTCGGTCGACCTCTTCCGAAGGTCGTACAAGCTCGGGGATGGTACCAATCGATCCGCAGGACCCAAATTAGTCCAGATGCAACCACTTTCCAAGTCTCTCCGACCTTCACAAAAAAGGTTATTCAAGAATATCTCTTTCTCCTATGTGCTTTCATCCCTAACCCTAACCCTTCCGAAAGTCGGAGAAGCTCAAGGATGGTACCAATCGATGCGCGCTACCCCATTTAGTGGGGGTAGAGCCTACTTGCAAGTCTCTCCGACCTTCACCAAAAAAGTTATTCAAGAATATCTCTTTCTCCTATGTGCTTTCATCCCTAACCCTAACCCTAACCCTTCCGAAAGTCGGAGAAGCTCAAGGATGGTACCGATCGATGCGCGCTACCCCATTTAGTGGGGGTAGAGCCTACTTGCAAGTCTCTCCGACCTTCACAAAAAAAGTTATTCAAGAATATCTCTTTCTCCTATGTGCTTTCATCCCTAACCCTAACCCTAACCCTTCCGAAAGTCGGAGAAGCTCAAGGATGGTACCGATCGATGCGCGCAACCCCATTTAGTGGGGGTAGAGCCTACTTGCAAGTCTCTCCGACCTTCACAAAAAAAGTTATTCAAGAATATCTCCTCAGATTTGGGGGAATTTCGTCGGTCGACCTCTTCCGAAGGTCGTACAAGCTCGGGGATGGTACCAATCGATCCGCAGCACCCAAATTAGTCCAGATGCAACCACTTTCCAAGTCTCTCCGACCTTCACAAAAAAAGTTATTCAAGAATATCTCTTTCTCCTATGTGCTTTCATCCCTAACCCTAACCCTAACCCTTCCGAAAGTCGGAGAAGCTCAAGGATGGTACCGATCGATGCGCGCTACCCCATTTAGTGGGGGTAGAGCCTACTTGCAAGTCTCTCCGACCTTCACAAAAAAAGTTATTCAAGAATATCTCTTTCTCCTATGTGCTTTCATCCCTAACCCTAACCCTTCCGAAAGTCGGAGAAGCTCAAGGATGGTACCGATCGATGCGCGCTACCCCATTTAGTGGGGGTAGAGCCTACTTGCAAGTCTCTCCGACCTTCACAAAAAAAGTTATTCAAGAATATCTCCTCAGATTTGGGGGAATTTCGTCGGTCGACCTCTTCCGAAGGTCGTACAAGCTCGGGGATGGTACCAATCGATCCGCAGGACCCAAATTAGTCCAGATGCAACCACTTTCCAAGTCTCTCCGACCTTCACAAAAAAAGTTATTCAAGAATATCTCTTTCTCCTATGTGCTTTCATCCCTAACCCTAACCCTAACCCTTCCGAAAGTCGGAGAAGCTCAAGGATGGTACCGATCGATGCGCGCTACCCCATTTAGTGGGGGTAGAGCCTACTTGCAAGTCTCTCCGACCTTCACAAAAAAAGTTATTCAAGAATATCTCTTTCTCCTATGTGCTTTCATCCCTAACCCTAACCCTAACCCTTCCGAAAGTCGGAGAAGCTCAAGGATGGTACCGATCGATGCGCGCTACCCCATTTAGTGGGGGTAGAGCCTACTTGCAAGTCTCTCCGACCTTCACAAAAAAAGTTATTCAAGAATATCTCTTTCTCCTATGTGCTTTCATCCCTAACCCTAACCCTAACCCTTCCGAAAGTCGGAGAAGCTCAAGGATGGTACCGATCGATGCGCGCTACCCCATTTAGTGGGGGTAGAGCCTACTTGCAAGTCTCTCCGACCTTCACAAAAAAAGTTATTCAAGAATATCTCTTTCTCCTATGTGCTTTCATCCCTAACCCTAACCCTAACCCTTCCGAAAGTCGGAGAAGCTCAAGGATGGTACCGATCGATGCGCGCTACCCCATTTAGTGGGGGTAGAGCCTACTTGCAAGTCTCTCCGACCTTCACAAAAAAAGTTATTCAAGAATATCTCTTTCTCCTATGTGCTTTCATCCCTAACCCTAACCCTAACCCTTCCAAAAGTCGGAGAAGCTCAAGGATGGTACCGATCGATGCGCGCTACCCCATTTAGTGGGGGTAGAGCCTACTTGCAAGTCTCTCCGACCTTCACAAAAAAAGTTATTCAAGAATATCTCTTTCTCCTATGTGCTTTCATCCCTAACCCTAACCCTAACCCTTCCGAAAGTCGGAGAAGCTCAAGGATGGTACCGATCGATGCGCGCTACCCCATTTAGTGGGGGTAGAGCCTACTTGCAAGTCTCTCCGACCTTCACAAAAAAAGTTATTCAAGAATATCTCCTCAGATTTGGGGGAATTTCGTCGGTCGACCTCTTCCGAAGGTCGTACAAGCTCGGGGATGGTACCAATCGATCCGCAGGACCCAAATTAGTCCAGATGCAACCACTTTCCAAGTCTCTCCGACCTTCACAAAAAAAGTTATTCAAGAATATCTCTTTCTCCTATGTGCTTTCATCCCTAACCCTAACCCTTCCGAAAGTCGGAGAAGCTCAAGGATGGTACCGATCGATGCGCGCTACCCCATTTAGTGGGGGTAGAGCCTACTTGCAAGTCTCTCCGACCTTCACAAAAAAAGTTATTCAAGAATATCTCTTTCTCCTATGTGCTTTCATCCCTAACCCTAACCCTAACCCTTCCGAAAGTCGGAGAAGCTCAAGGATGGTACCGATCGATGCGCGCTACTCCATTTAGTGGGGGTAGAGCCTACTTGAAAGTCTCTCCGACCTTCACAAAAAAAGTTATTCAAGAATATCTCTTTCTCCTATGTGCTTTCATCCCTAACCCTAACCCTAACCCTTCCGAAAGTCGGAGAAGCTCAAAGATGGTACCGATCGATGCGCGCTACCCCATTTAGTGGGGGTAGAGCCTACTTGCAAGTCTCTCCGACCTTCACAAAAAAAGTTATTCAAGAATATCTCTATCTCCTATGTGCTTTCATCCCTAACCCTAACCCTAACCCTTCCAAAAGTCGGAGAAGCTCAAGGATGGTACCGATCGATGCGCGCTACCCCATTTAGTGGGGGTAGAGCCTACTTGCAAGTCTCTCCGACCTTCACAAAAAAAGTTATTCAAGAATAACTCTTTCTCCTATGTGCTTTCATCCCTAACCCTAACCCTAACCCTTCCGAAAGTCGGAGAAGCTCAAGGATGGTACCGATCGATGCGCGCTACCCCATTTAGTGGGGGTAGAGCCTACTTGCAAGTCTCTCCAACCTTCACAAAAAAAGTTATTCAAGAATATCTCCTCAGATTTGGGGGAATTTCGTCGGTCGACCTCTTCCGAAGGTCGTACAAGCTCGGGGATGGTACCAATCGATCCGCAGGACCCAAATTAGTCCAGATGCAACCACTTTCCAAGTCTCTCCGACCTTCACAAAAAAAGTTATTCAAGAATATCTCTTTCTCCTATGTGCTTTCATCCCTAACCCTAACCCTAACCCTTCCGAAAGTCGGAGAAGCTCAAGGATGGTACCGATCGATGCGCGCTACCCCATTTAGTGGGGGTAGAGCCTACTTGCAAGTCTCTCCGACCTTCACAAAAAAAGTTATTCAAGAATATCTCTTTCTCCTATGTGCTTTCATCCCTAACCCTAACCCTAACCCTTCCGAAAGTCGGAGAAGCTCAAGGATGGTACTGATCGATGCGCGCTACCCCATTTAGTGGGGGTAGAGCCTACTTGCAAGTCTCTCCGACCTTCACAAAAAAAGTTATTCAAGAATATCTCTTTCTCCTATGTGCTTTCATCCCTAACCCTAACCCTAACCCTTCCGAAAGTCGGAGAAGCTCAAGGATGGTACCGATCGATGCGCGCTACCCCATTTAGTGGGGGTAGAGCCTACTTGCAAGTCTCTCCGACCTTCACAAAAAAAGTTATTCAAGAATATCTCCTCAGATTTGGGGGAATTTCGTCGGTCGACCTCTTCCGAAGGTCGTACAAGCTCGGGGATGGTACCAATCGATTCGCAGGACCCAAATTAGTCCAGATGCAACCACTTTCCAAGTCTCTCCGACCTTCACAAAAAAAGTTATTCAAGAATATCTCTTTCTCCTATGTGCTTTCATCCCTAACCCTAACCCTAACCCTTCCGAAAGTCGGAGAAGCTCAAGGATGGTACCGATCGATGCGCGCTACCCCATTTAGTGGGTGTAGAGCCTACTTGCAAGTCTCTCCGACCTTCACAAAAAAAGTTATTCAAGAATATCTCTTTCTCCTATGTGCTTTCATCCCTAACCCTAACCCTAACCCTTCCGAAAGTCGGAGAAGCTCAAGGATGGTACCGATCGATGTGCGCTACCCCATTTAGTGGGGGTAGAGCCTACTTGCAAGTCTCTCCGACCTTCACAAAAAAAGTTATTCAAGAATATCTCTTTCTCCTATGTGCTTTCATCCCTAACCCTAACCCTAACCCTTCCGAAAGTCGGAGAAGCTCAAGGATGGTACCGATCGATGCGCGCTACCCCATTTAGTGGGGGTAGAGCCTACTTGCAAGTCTCTCCGACCTTCACAAAAAAAGTTATTCAAGAATATCTCTTTCTCCTATGTGCTTTCATCCCTAACCCTAACCCTAACCCTTCCGAAAGTCGGAGAAGCTCAAGGATGGTACCGATCGATGCGCGCAACCCCATTTAGTGGGGGTAGAGCCTACTTGCAAGTCTCTCCGACCTTCACAAAAAAAGTAATTCAAGAATATCTCCTCAGATTTGGGGGAATTTCGTCGGTCGACCTCTTCCGAAGGTCGTACAAGCTCGGGGATGGTACCAATCGATCCGCAGGACCCAAATTAGTCCAGATGCAACCACTTTCCAAGTCTCTCCGACCTTCACAAAAAAAGTTATTCAAGAATATCTCTTTCTCCTATGTGCTTTCATCCCTAACCCTTCCGAAAGTCGGAGAAGCTCAAGGATGGTACCGATCGATGCGCGCTACCCCATTTAGTGGGGGTAGAGCCTACTTGCAAGTCTCTCCGACCTTCACAAAAAAAGTTATTCAAGAATATCTCTTTCTCCTATGTGCTTTCATCCCTAACCCTAACCCTAACCCTTCCGAAAGTCGGAGAAGCTCAAGGATGGTACCGATCGATGCGCGCTACCCCATTTAGTGGGGGTAGAGCCTACTTGCAAGTCTCTCCGACCTTCACAAAAAAAGTTATTCAAGAATATCTCTTTCTCCTATGTGCTTTCATCCCTAACCCTAACCCTAACCCTTCCAAAAGTCGGAGAAGCTCAAGGATGGTACCGATCGATGCGCGCTACCCCATTTAGTGGGGGTAGAGCCTACTTGCAAGTCTCTCCGACCTTCACAAAAAAAGTTATTCAAGAATATCTCTTTCTCCTATGTGCTTTCATCCCTAACCCTAACCCTAACCCTTCCGAAAGTCGGAGAAGCTCAAGGATGGTACCGATCGATGCGCGCTACCCCATTTAGTGGGGGTAGAGCCTACTTGCAAGTCTCTCCGACCTTCACAAAAAAAGTTATTCAAGAATATCTCCTCAGATTTGGGGGAATTTCGTCGGTCGACCTCTTCCGAAGGTCGTACAAGCTCGGGGATGGTACCAATCGATCTGCAGGACCCAAATTAGTCCAGATGCAACCACTTTCCAAGTCTCTCCGACCTTCACAAAAAAAGTTATTCAAGAAAATCTCTTTCTCCTATGTGCTTTCATCCCTAACCCTAACCCTTCCGAAAGTCGGAGAAGCTCAAAGATGGTACCGATCGATGCGCGCTACCCCATTTAGTGGGGGTAGAGCCTACTTGCAAGTCTCTCCGACCTTCACAAAAAACGTTATTCAAGAATATCTCTTTCTCCTATGTGCTTTCATCCCTAACCCTAACCCTAACCCTTCCGAAAGTCGGAGAAGCTCAAGGATGGTACCGATCGATGCGCGTTACCCCATTTAGTGGGGGTAGAGCCTACTTGCAAGTCTCTCCGACCTTCACAAAAAAAGTTATTCAAGAATATCTCTTTCTCCTATGTGCTTTCATCCCTAACCCTAACCCTTCCGAAAGTCGGAGAAGCTCAAGGATGGTACCGATCGATGCGCGCTACCCCATTTAGTGGGGGTAGAGCCTACTTGCAAGTCTCTCCGACCTTCACAAAAAAAGTTATTCAAGAATATCTCCTCAGATTTGGGGGAATTTCGTCGGTCGACCTCTTCCGAAGGTCGTACAAGCTCGGGGATGGTACCAATCGATCCGCAGGACCCAAATTAGTCCAGATGCAACCACTTTCCAAGTCTCTCCGACCTTCACAAAAAAGGTTATTCAAGAATATCTCTTTCTCCTATGTGCTTTCATCCCTAACCCTAACCCTTCCGAAAGTCGGAGAAGCTCAAGGATGGTACCGATCGATGCGCGCTACCCCATTTAGTGGGGGTAGAGCCTACTTGCAAGTCTCTCCGACCTTCACCAAAAAAGTTATTCAAGAATATCTCTTTCTCCTATGTGCTTTCATCCCTAACCCTAACCCTAACCCTTCCGAAAGTCGGAGAAGCTCAAGGATGGTACCGATCGATGCGCGCTACCCCATTTAGTGGGGGTAAAGCCTACTTGCAAGTCTCTCCGACCTTCACAAAAAAAGTTATTCAAGAATATCTCTTTCTCCTATGTGCTTTCATCCCTAACCCTAACCCTAACCCTTCCGAAAGTCGGAGAAGCTCAAGGATGGTACCGATCGATGCGCGCAACCCCATTTAGTGGGGGTAGAGCCTACTTGCAAGTCTCTCCGACCTTCACAAAAAAAGTTATTCAAGAATATCTCCTCAGATTTGGGGGAATTTCGTCGGTCGACCTCTTCCGAAGGTCGTACAAGCTCGGGGATGGTACCAATCGATCCGCAGCACCCAAATTAGTCCAGATGCAACCACTTTCCAAGTCTCTCCGACCTTCACAAAAAAAGTTATTCAAGAATATCTCTTTCTCCTATGTGCTTTCATCCCTAACCCTAACCCTAACCCTTCCGAAAGTCGGAGAAGCTCAAGGATGGTACCGATCGATGCGCGCTACCCCATTTAGTGGGGGTAGAGCCTACTTGCAAGTCTCTCCGACCTTCACAAAAAAAGTTATTCAAGAATATCTCTTTCTCCTATGTGCTTTCATCCCTAACCCTAACCCTTCCGAAAGTCGGAGAAGCTCAAGGATGGTACCGATCGATGCGCGCTACCCCATTTAGTGGGGGTAGAGCCTACTTGCAAGTCTCTCCGACCTTCACAAAAAAAGTTATTCAAGAATATCTCCTCAGATTTGGGGGAATTTCGTTGGTCGACCTCTTCCGAAGGTCGTACAAGCTCGGGGATGGTACCAATCGATCCGCAGGACCCAAATTAGTCCAGATGCAACCACTTTCCAAGTCTCTCCGACCTTCACAAAAAAAGTTATTCAAGAATATCTCTTTCTCCTATGTGCTTTCATCCCTAACCCTAACCCTAACCCTTCCGAAAGTCGGAGAAGCTCAAGGATGGTACCGATCGATGCGCGCTACCCCATTTAGTGGGGGTAGAGCCTACTTGCAAGTCTCTCCGACCTTCACAAAAAAAGTTATTCAAGAATATCTCTTTCTCCTATGTGCTTTCATCCCTAACCCTAACCCTAACCCTTCCGAAAGTCGGAGAAGCTCAAGGATGGTACCGATCGATGCGCGCTACCCCATTTAGTGGGGGTAGAGCCTACTTGCAAGTCTCTCCGACCTTCACAAAAAAAGTTATTCAAGAATATCTCTTTCTCCTATGTGCTTTCATCCCTAACCCTAACCCTAACCCTTCCGAAAGTCGGAGAAGCTCAAGGATGGTACCGATCGATGCGCGCTACCCCATTTAGTGGGGGTAGAGCCTACTTGCAAGTCTCTCCGACCTTCACAAAAAAAGTTATTCAAGAATATCTCTTTCTCCTATGTGCTTTCATCCCTAACCCTAACCCTAACCCTTCCAAAAGTCGGAGAAGCTCAAGGATGGTACCGATCGATGCGCGCTACCCCATTTAGTGGGGGTAGAGCCTACTTGCAAGTCTCTCCGACCTTCACAAAAAAAGTTATTCAAGAATATCTCTTTCTCCTATGTGCTTTCATCCCTAACCCTAACCCTAACCCTTCCGAAAGTCGGAGAAGCTCAAGGATGGTACCGATCGATGCGCGCTACCCCATTTAGTGGGGGTAGAGCCTACTTGCAAGTCTCTCCGACCTTCACAAAAAAAGTTATTCAAGAATATCTCCTCAGATTTGGGGGAATTTCGTCGGTCGACCTCTTCCGAAGGTCGTACAAGCTCGGGGATGGTACCAATCGATCCGCAGGACCCAAATTAGTCCAGATGCAACCACTTTCCAAGTCTCTCCGACCTTCACAAAAAAAGTTATTCAAGAATATCTCTTTCTCCTATGTGCTTTCATCCCTAACCCTAACCCTAACCCTTCCGAAAGTCGGAGAAGCTCAAGGATGGTACCGATCGATGCGCGCTACCCCATTTAGTGGGGGTAGAGCCTACTTGCAAGTCTCTCCGACCTTCACAAAAAAAGTTATTCAAGAATATCTCTTTCTCCTATGTGCTTTCATCCCTAACCCTAACCCTAACCCTTCCGAAAGTCGGAGAAGCTCAAGGATGGTACCGATCGATGCGCGCTACTCCATTTAGTGGGGGTAGAGCCTACTTGCAAGTCTCTCCGACCTTCACAAAAAAAGTTATTCAAGAATATCTCTTTCTCCTATGTGCTTTCATCCCTAACCCTAACCCTAACCCTTCCGAAAGTCGGAGAAGCTCAAAGATGGTACCGATCGATGCGCGCTACCCCATTTAGTGGGGGTAGAGCCTACTTGCAAGTCTCTCCGACCTTCACAAAAAAAGTTATTCAAGAATATCTCTTTCTCCTATGTGCTTTCATCCCTAACCCTAACCCTAACCCTTCCAAAAGTCGGAGAAGCTCAAGGATGGTACCGATCGATGCGCGCTACCCCATTTAGTGGGGGTAGAGCCTACTTGCAAGTCTCTCCGACCTTCACAAAAAAAGTTATTCAAGAATAACTCTTTCTCCTATGTGCTTTCATCCCTAACCCTAACCCTAACCCTTCCGAAAGTCGGAGAAGCTCAAGGATGGTACCGATCGATGCGCGCTACCCCATTTAGTGGGGGTAGAGCCTACTTGCAAGTCTCTCCAACCTTCACAAAAAAAGTTATTCAAGAATATCTCCTCAAATTTGGGGGAATTTCGTCGGTCGACCTCTTTCGAAGGTCGTACAAGCTCGGGGATGGTACCAATCGATCCGCAGGACCCAAATTAGTCCAGATGCAACCACTTTCCAAGTCTCTCCGACCTTCACAAAAAAAGTTATTCAAGAATATCTCTTTCTCCTATGTGCTTTCATCCCTAACCCTAACCCTAACCCTTCCGAAAGTCGGAGAAGCTCAAGGATGGTACCGATCGATGCGCGCTACCCCATTTAGTGGGGGTAGAGCCTACTTGCAAGTCTCTCCGACCTTCACAAAAAAAGTTATTCAAGAATATCTCTTTCTCCTATGTGCTTTCATCCCTAACCCTAACCCTAACCCTTCCGAAAGTCGGAGAAGCTCAAGGATGGTACCGATCGATGCGCGCTACCCCATTTAGTGGGGGTAGAGCCTACTTGCAAGTCTCTCCGACCTTCACAAAAAAAGTTATTCAAGAATATCTCTTTCTCCTATGTGCTTTCATCCCTAACCCTAACCCTAACCCTTCCGAAAGTCGGAGAAGCTCAAGGATGGTACCGATCGATGCGCGCTACCCCATTTAGTGGGGGTAGAGCCTACTTGCAAGTCTCTCCGACCTTCACAAAAAAAGTTATTCAAGAATATCTCTTTCTCCTATGTGCTTTCATCCCTAACCCTAACCCTAACCCTTCCGAAAGTCGGAGAAGCTCAAGGATGGTACCGATCGATGTGCGCAACCCCATTTAGTGGGGGTAGAGCCTACTTGCAAGTCTCTCCGACCTTCACAAAAAAAGTAATTCAAGAATATCTCCTCAGATTTGGGGGAATTTCGTCGGTCGACCTCTTCCGAAGGTCGTACAAGCTCGGGGATGGTACCAATCGATCCGCAGGACCCAAATTAGTCCAGATGCAACCACTTTCCAAGTCTCTCCGACCTTCACAAAAAAAGTTATTCAAGAATATCTCTTTCTCCTATGTGCTTTCATCCCTAACCCTTCCGAAAGTCGGAGAAGCTCAAGGATGGTACCGATCGATGCGCGCTACCCCATTTAGTGGGGGTAGAGCCTACTTGCAAGTCTCTCCGACCTTCACAAAAAAAGTTATTCAAGAATATCTCTTTCTCCTATGTGCTTTCATCCCTAACCCTAACCCTAACCCTTCCGAAAGTCGGAGAAGCTCAAGGATGGTACCGATCGATGCGCGCTACCCCATTTAGTGGGGGTAGAGCCTACTTGCAAGTCTCTCCGACCTTCACAAAAAAAGTTATTCAAGAATATCTCTTTCTCCTATGTGCTTTCATCCCTAACCCTAACCCTAACCCTTCCGAAAGTCGGAGAAGCTCAAGGATGGTACCGATCGATGCGCGCTACCCCATTTAGTGGGGGTAGAGCCTACTTGCAAGTCTCTCCGACCTTCACAAAAAAAGTTATTCAAGAATATCTCTTTCTCCTATGTGCTTTCATCCCTAACCCTAACCCTAACCCTTCCAAAAGTCGGAGAAGCTCAAGGATGGTACCGATCGATGCGCGCTACCCCATTTAGTGGGGGTAGAGCCTACTTGCAAGTCTCTCCGACCTTCACAAAAAAAGTTATTCAAGAATATCTCTTTCTCCTATGTGCTTTCATCCCTAACCCTAACCCTAACCCTTCCGAAAGTCGGAGAAGCTCAAGGATGGTACCGATCGATGCGCGCTACCCCATTTAGTGGGGGTACAGCCTACTTGCAAGTCTCTCCGACCTTCACAAAAAAAGTTATTCAAGAATATCTCTTTCTCCTATGTGCTTTCATCCCTAACCCTAACCCTAACCCTTCCGAAAGTCGGAGAAGCTCAAGGATGGTACCGATCGATGCGCGCTACCCCATTTAGTGGGGGTAGAGCCTACTTGCAAGTCTCTCCGACCTTCACAAAAAAAGTTATTCAAGAATATCTCCTCAGATTTGGGGGAATTTCGTCGGTCGACCTCTTCCGAAGGTCGTACAAGCTCGGGGATGGTACCAATCGATTCGCAGGACCCAAATTAGTCCAGATGCAACCACTTTCCAAGTCTCTCCGACCTTCACAAAAAAAGTTATTCAAGAATATCTCTTTCTCCTATGTGCTTTCATCCCTAACCCTAACCCTAACCCTTCCGAAAGTCGGAGAAGCTCAAGGATGGTACCGATCGATGCGCGCTACCCCATTTTGTGGGGGTAGAGCCTACTTGCAAGTCTCTCCGACCTTCACAAAAAAAGTTATTCAAGAATATCTCTTTCTCCTATGTGCTTTCATCCCTAACCCTAACCCTTCCGAAAGTCGGAGAAGCTCAAGGATGGTACCGATCGATGCGCGCTACCCCATTTAGTGGGGGTAGAGCCTACTTGCAAGTCTCTCCGACCTTCACAAAAAAAGTTATTCAAGAATATCTCTTTCTCCTATGTGCTTTCATCCCTAACCCTAACCCTAACCCTTCCGAAAGTCGGAGAAGCTCAAGGATGGTACCGATCGATGCGCGCTACCCCATTTAGTGGGGGTAGAGCCTACTTGCAAGTCTCTCCGACCTTCACAAAAAAAGTTATTCAAGAATATCTCTTTCTCCTATGTGCTTTCATCCCTAACCCTAACCCTAACCCTTCCGAAAGTCGGAGAAGCTCAAGGATGGTACCGATCGATGCGCGCAACCCCATTTAGTGGGGGTAGAGCCTACTTGCAAGTCTCTCCGACCTTCACAAAAAAAGTAATTCAAGAATATCTCCTCAGATTTGGGGGAATTTCGTCGGTCGACCTCTTCCGAAGGTCGTACAAGCTCGGGGATGGTACCAATCGATCCGCAGGACCCAAATTAGTCCAGATGCAACCACTTTCCAAGTCTCTCCGACCTTCACAAAAAAAGTTATTCAAGAATATCTCTTTCTCCTACGTGCTTTCATCCCTAACCCTAACCCTAACTCTTCCGAAAGTCGGAGAAGCTCAAGGATGGTACCGATCGATGCGCGCTACCCCATTTAGTGGGGGTAGAGCCTACTTGCAAGCCTTTCCGACCTTCACAAAAAAAGTTATTCAAGAATATCTCTTTCTCCTATGTGCTTTCATCCCTAACCCTAACCCTAACCCTTCCGAAAGTCGGAGAAGCTCAAGGATGGTACCGATCGATGCGCGCAACCCCATTTAGTGGGGGTAGAGCCTACTTGCAAGTCTCTCCGACCTTCACAAAAAAAGTTATTCAAGAATATCTCCTCAGATTTGGGGGAATTTCGTCGGTCGACCTCTTCCGAAGGTCGTACAAGCTCGGGGATGGTACCAATCGATCCGCAGGACCCAAATTAGTCCAGATGCAACCACTTTCCAAGTCTCTCCGACCTTCACAAAAAAAGTTATTCAAGAATATCTCTTTCTCCTATGTGCTTTCATCCCTAACCCTAACCCTTCCGAAAGTCGGAGAAGCTCAAAGATGGTACCGATCGATGCGCGCTACCCCATTTAGTGGGGGTAGAGCCTACTTGCAAGTCTCTCCGACCTTCACAAAAAAAGTTATTCAAGAATATCTCTTTCTCCTATGTGCTTTCATCCCTAACCCTAACCCTAACCCTTCCAAAAGTCGGAGAAGCTCAAGGATGGTACCGATCGATGTGCGCTACCCCATTTAGTGGGGGTAGAGCCTACTTGCAAGTCTCTCCGACCTTCACAAAAAAAGTTATTCAAGAATATCTCTTTCTCCTATGTGCTTTCATCCCTAACCCTAACCCTAACCCTTCCGAAAGTCGGAGAAGCTCAAGGATGGTACCGATCGATGCGCGCTACCCCATTTAGTGGGGGTAGAGCCTACTTGCAAGTCTCTCCGACCTTCACAAAAAAAGTTATTCAAGAATATCTCCTCAGATTTGGGGGAATTTCGTCGGTCGACCTCTTCCGAAGGTCGTACAAGCTCGGGGATGGTACCAATCGATCCGCAGGACCCAAATTAGTCCAGATGCAACCACTTTCCAAGTCTCTCCGACCTTCACAAAAAAAGTTATTCAAGAATATCTCTTTCTCCTATGTGCTTTCATCCCTAACCCTAACCCTAACCCTTCCAAAAGTCGGAGAAGCTCAAGGATGGTACCGATCGATGCGCGCTACCCCATTTAGTGGGGGTAGAGCCTACTTGCAAGTCTCTCCGACCTTCACAAAAAAAGTTATTCAAGAATATCTCTTTCTCCTATGTGCTTTCATCCCTAACCCTAACCCTAACCCTTCCGAAAGTCGGAGAAGCTCAAGGATGGTACCGATCGATGCGCGCTACCCCATTTAGTGGGGGTAGAGCCTACTTGCAAGTCTCTCCGACCTTCACAAAAAAAGTTATTCAAGAATATCTCTTTCTCCTATGTGCTTTCATCCCTAACCCTAACCCTAACCCTTCCGAAAGTCGGAGAAGCTCAAGGATGGTACCGATCGATGCGCGCTACCCCATTTAGTGGGGGTAGAGCCTACTTGCAAGTCTCTCCGACCTTCACAAAAAAAGTTATTCAAGAATATCTCCTCAGATTTGGGGGAATTTCGTCGGTCGACCTCTTCCGAAGGTCGTACAAGCTCGGGGATGGTACCAATCGATTCGCAGGACCCAAATTAGTCCAGATGCAACCACTTTCCAAGTCTCTCCGACCTTCACAAAAAAAGTTATTCAAGAATATCTCTTTCTCCTATGTGCTTTCATCCCTAACCCTAACCCTAACTCTTCCGAAAGTCGGAAAAGCTCAAGGATGGTACCGATCGATGCGCGCTACCCCATTTAGTGGGGGTAGAGCCTACTTGCAAGTCTCTCCGACCTTCACAAAAAAAGTTATTCAAGAATATCTCTTTCTCCTATGTGCTTTCATCCCTAACCCTAACCCTAACCCTTCCGAAAGTCGGAGAAGCTCAAGGATGGTACCGATCGATGCGCGCTACCCCATTTAGTGGGGGTAGAGCCTACTTGCAAGTCTCTCCGACCTTCACAAAAAAAGTTATTCAAGAATATCTCTTTCTCCTATGTGCTTTCATCCCTAACCCTAACCCTAACCCTTCCGAAAGTCGGAGAAGCTCAAGGATGGTACCGATCGATGCGCGCTACCCCATTTAGTGGGGGTAGAGCCTACTTGCAAGTCTCTCCGACCTTCACAAAAAAAGTTATTCAAGAATATCTCTTTCTCCTATGTGCTTTCATCCCTAACCCTAACCCTAACCCTTCCGAAAGTCGGAGAAGCTCAAGGATGGTACCGATCGATGTGCGCAACCCCATTTAGTGGGGGTAGAGCCTACTTGCAAGTCTCTCCGACCTTCACAAAAAAAGTAATTCAAGAATATCTCCTCAGATTTGGGGGAATTTCGTCGGTCGACCTCTTCCGAAGGTCGTACAAGCTCGGGGATGGTACCAATCGATCCGCAGGACCCAAATTAGTCCAGATGCAACCACTTTCCAAGTCTCTCCGACCTTCACAAAAAAAGTTATTCAAGAATATCTCTTTCTCCTATGTGCTTTCATCCCTAACCCTTCCGAAAGTCGGAGAAGCTCAAGGATGGTACCGATCGATGCGCGCTACCCCATTTAGTGGGGGTAGAGCCTACTTGCAAGTCTCTCCGACCTTCACAAAAAAAGTTATTCAAGAATATCTCTTTCTCCTATGTGCTTTCATCCCTAACCCTAACCCTAACCCTTCCGAAAGTCGGAGAAGCTCAAGGATGGTACCGATCGATGCGCGCTACCCCATTTAGTGGGGGTAGAGCCTACTTGCAAGTCTCTCCGACCTTCACAAAAAAAGTTATTCAAGAATATCTCTTTCTCCTATGTGCTTTCATCCCTAACCCTAACCCTAACCCTTCCGAAAGTCGGAGAAGCTCAAGGATGGTACCGATCGATGCGCGCTACCCCATTTAGTGGGGGTAGAGCCTACTTGCAAGTCTCTCCGACCTTCACAAAAAAAGTTATTCAAGAATATCTCTTTCTCCTATGTGCTTTCATCCCTAACCCTAACCCTAACCCTTCCAAAAGTCGGAGAAGCTCAAGGATGGTACCGATCGATGCGCGCTACCCCATTTAGTGGGGGTAGAGCCTACTTGCAAGTCTCTCCGACCTTCACAAAAAAAGTTATTCAAGAATATCTCTTTCTCCTATGTGCTTTCATCCCTAACCCTAACCCTAACCCTTCCGAAAGTCGGAGAAGCTCAAGGATGGTACCGATCGATGCGCGCTACCCCATTTAGTGGGGGTACAGCCTACTTGCAAGTCTCTCCGACCTTCACAAAAAAAGTTATTCAAGAATATCTCTTTCTCCTATGTGCTTTCATCCCTAACCCTAACCCTAACCCTTCCGAAAGTCGGAGAAGCTCAAGGATGGTACCGATCGATGCGCGCTACCCCATTTAGTGGGGGTAGAGCCTACTTGCAAGTCTCTCCGACCTTCACAAAAAAAGTTATTCAAGAATATCTCCTCAGATTTGGGGGAATTTCGTCGGTCGACCTCTTCCGAAGGTCGTACAAGCTCGGGGATGGTACCAATCGATTCGCAGGACCCAAATTAGTCCAGATGCAACCACTTTCCAAGTCTCTCCGACCTTCACAAAAAAAGTTATTCAAGAATATCTCTTTCTCCTATGTGCTTTCATCCCTAACCCTAACCCTAACCCTTCCGAAAGTCGGAGAAGCTCAAGGATGGTACCGATCGATGCGCGCTACCCCATTTTGTGGGGGTAGAGCCTACTTGCAAGTCTCTCCGACCTTCACAAAAAAAGTTATTCAAGAATATCTCTTTCTCCTATGTGCTTTCATCCCTAACCCTAACCCTTCCGAAAGTCGGAGAAGCTCAAGGATGGTACCGATCGATGCGCGCTACCCCATTTAGTGGGGGTAGAGCCTACTTGCAAGTCTCTCCGACCTTCACAAAAAAAGTTATTCAAGAATATCTCTTTCTCCTATGTGCTTTCATCCCTAACCCTAACCCTAACCCTTCCGAAAGTCGGAGAAGCTCAAGGATGGTACCGATCGATGCGCGCTACCCCATTTAGTGGGGGTAGAGCCTACTTGCAAGTCTCTCCGACCTTCACAAAAAAAGTTATTCAAGAATATCTCTTTCTCCTATGTGCTTTCATCCCTAACCCTAACCCTAACCCTTCCGAAAGTCGGAGAAGCTCAAGGATGGTACCGATCGATGCGCGCAACCCCATTTAGTGGGGGTAGAGCCTACTTGCAAGTCTCTCCGACCTTCACAAAAAAAGTAATTCAAGAATATCTCCTCAGATTTGGGGGAATTTCGTCGGTCGACCTCTTCCGAAGGTCGTACAAGCTCGGGGATGGTACCAATCGATCCGCAGGACCCAAATTAGTCCAGATGCAACCACTTTCCAAGTCTCTCCGACCTTCACAAAAAAAGTTATTCAAGAATATCTCTTTCTCCTACGTGCTTTCATCCCTAACCCTAACCCTAACTCTTCCGAAAGTCGGAGAAGCTCAAGGATGGTACCGATCGATGCGCGCTACCCCATTTAGTGGGGGTAGAGCCTACTTGCAAGCCTTTCCGACCTTCACAAAAAAAGTTATTCAAGAATATCTCTTTCTCCTATGTGCTTTCATCCCTAACCCTAACCCTAACCCTTCCGAAAGTCGGAGAAGCTCAAGGATGGTACCGATCGATGCGCGCAACCCCATTTAGTGGGGGTAGAGCCTACTTGCAAGTCTCTCCGACCTTCACAAAAAAAGTTATTCAAGAATATCTCCTCAGATTTGGGGGAATTTCGTCGGTCGACCTCTTCCGAAGGTCGTACAAGCTCGGGGATGGTACCAATCGATCCGCAGGACCCAAATTAGTCCAGATGCAACCACTTTCCAAGTCTCTCCGACCTTCACAAAAAAAGTTATTCAAGAATATCTCTTTCTCCTATGTGCTTTCATCCCTAACCCTAACCCTTCCGAAAGTCGGAGAAGCTCAAAGATGGTACCGATCGATGCGCGCTACCCCATTTAGTGGGGGTAGAGCCTACTTGCAAGTCTCTCCGACCTTCACAAAAAAAGTTATTCAAGAATATCTCTTTCTCCTATGTGCTTTCATCCCTAACCCTAACCCTAACCCTTCCAAAAGTCGGAGAAGCTCAAGGATGGTACCGATCGATGTGCGCTACCCCATTTAGTGGGGGTAGAGCCTACTTGCAAGTCTCTCCGACCTTCACAAAAAAAGTTATTCAAGAATATCTCTTTCTCCTATGTGCTTTCATCCCTAACCCTAACCCTAACCCTTCCGAAAGTCGGAGAAGCTCAAGGATGGTACCGATCGATGCGCGCTACCCCATTTAGTGGGGGTAGAGCCTACTTGCAAGTCTCTCCGACCTTCACAAAAAAAGTTATTCAAGAATATCTCCTCAGATTTGGGGGAATTTCGTCGGTCGACCTCTTCCGAAGGTCGTACAAGCTCGGGGATGGTACCAATCGATCCGCAGGACCCAAATTAGTCCAGATGCAACCACTTTCCAAGTCTCTCCGACCTTCACAAAAAAAGTTATTCAAGAATATCTCTTTCTCCTATGTGCTTTCATCCCTAACCCTAACCCTAACCCTTCCAAAAGTCGGAGAAGCTCAAGGATGGTACCGATCGATGCGCGCTACCCCATTTAGTGGGGGTAGAGCCTACTTGCAAGTCTCTCCGACCTTCACAAAAAAAGTTATTCAAGAATATCTCTTTCTCCTATGTGCTTTCATCCCTAACCCTAACCCTAACCCTTCCGAAAGTCGGAGAAGCTCAAGGATGGTACCGATCGATGCGCGCTACCCCATTTAGTGGGGGTAGAGCCTACTTGCAAGTCTCTCCGACCTTCACAAAAAAAGTTATTCAAGAATATCTCTTTCTCCTATGTGCTTTCATCCCTAACCCTAACCCTAACCCTTCCGAAAGTCGGAGAAGCTCAAGGATGGTACCGATCGATGCGCGCTACCCCATTTAGTGGGGGTAGAGCCTACTTGCAAGTCTCTCCGACCTTCACAAAAAAAGTTATTCAAGAATATCTCCTCAGATTTGGGGGAATTTCGTCGGTCGACCTCTTCCGAAGGTCGTACAAGCTCGGGGATGGTACCAATCGATTCGCAGGACCCAAATTAGTCCAGATGCAACCACTTTCCAAGTCTCTCCGACCTTCACAAAAAAAGTTATTCAAGAATATCTCTTTCTCCTATGTGCTTTCATCCCTAACCCTAACCCTAACTCTTCCGAAAGTCGGAAAAGCTCAAGGATGGTACCGATCGATGCGCGCTACCCCATTTAGTGGGGGTAGAGCCTACTTGCAAGTCTCTCCGACCTTCACAAAAAAAGTTATTCAAGAATATCTCTTTCTCCTATGTGCTTTCATCCCTAACCCTAACCCTAACCCTTCCGAAAGTCGGAGAAGCTCAAGGATGGTACCGATCGATGCGCGCTACCCCATTTAGTGGGGGTAGAGCCTACTTGCAAGTCTCTCCGACCTTCACAAAAAAAGTTATTCAAGAATATCTCTTTCTCCTATGTGCTTTCATCCCTAACCCTAACCCTAACCCTTCCGAAAGTCGGAGAAGCTCAAGGATGGTACCGATCGATGCGCGCTACCCCATTTAGTGGGGGTAGAGCCTACTTGCAAGTCTCTCCGACCTTCACAAAAAAAGTTATTCAAGAATATCTCTTTCTCCTATGTGCTTTCATCCCTAACCCTAACCCTAACCCTTCCGAAAGTCGGAGAAGCTCAAGGATGGTACCGATCGATGCGCGCAACCCCATTTAGTGGGGGTAGAGCCTACTTGCAAGTCTCTCCGACCTTCACAAAAAAAGTTATTCAAGAATATCTCTTTCTCCTATGTGCTTTCATCCCTAACCCTAACCCTAACCCTTCCGAAAGTCGGAGAAGCTCAAGGATGGTACCGATCGATGCGCGCTACCCCATTTAGTGGGGGTAGAGCCTACTTGCAAGTCTCTCCGACCTTCACAAAAAAAGTTATTCAAGAATATCTCTTTCTCCTATGTGCTTTCATCCCTAACCCTAACCCTAACCCTTCCGAAAGTCGGAGAAGCTCAAGGATGGTACCGATCGATGCGCGCTACCCCATTTAGTGGGGGTAGAGCCTACTTGCAAGTCTCTCCGACCTTCACAAAAAAAGTTATTCAAGAATATCTCCTCAGATTTGGGGGAATTTCGTCGGTCGACCTCTTCCGAAGGTCGTACAAGCTCGGGGATGGTACCAATCGATCCGCAGGACCCAAATTAGTCCAGATGCAACCACTTTCCAAGTCTCTCCGACCTTCACAAAAAAAGTTATTCAAGAATATCTCTTTCTCCTATGTGCTTTCATCCCTAACCCTAACCCTAACCCTTCCAAAAGTCGGAGAAGCTCAAGGATGGTACCGATCGATGCGCGCTACCCCATTTAGTGGGGGTAGAGCCTACTTGCAAGTCTCTCCGACCTTCACAAAAAAAGTTATTCAAGAATATCTCTTTCTCCTATGTGCTTTCATCCCTAACCCTAACCCTAACCCTTCCGAAAGTCGGAGAAGCTCAAGGATGGTACCGATCGATGCGCGCTACCCCATTTAGTGGGGGTAGAGCCTACTTGCAAGTCTCTCCGACCTTCACAAAAAAAGTTATTCAAGAATATCTCTTTCTCCTATGTGCTTTCATCCCTAACCCTAACCCTAACCCTTCCGAAAGTCGGAGAAGCTCAAGGATGGTACCGATCGATGCGCGCTACCCCATTTAGTGGGGGTAGAGCCTACTTGCAAGTCTCTCCGACCTTCACAAAAAAAGTTATTCAAGAATATCTCCTCAGATTTGGGGGAATTTCGTCGGTCGACCTCTTCCGAAGGTCGTACAAGCTCGGGGATGGTACCAATCGATTTGCAGGACCCAAATTAGTCCAGATGCAACCACTTTCCAAGTCTCTCCGACCTTCACAAAAAAAGTTATTCAAGAATATCTCTTTCTCCTATGTGCTTTCATCCCTAACCCTAACCCTAACCCTTCCGAAAGTCGGAAAAGCTCAAGGATGGTACCGATCGATGCGCGCTACCCCATTTAGTGGGGGTAGAGCCTACTTGCAAGTCTCTCCGACCTTCACAAAAAAAGTTATTCAAGAATATCTCTTTCTCCTATGTGCTTTCATCCCTAACCCTAACCCTAACCCTTCCGAAAGTCGGAGAAGCTCAAGGATGGTACCGATCGATGCGCGCTACCCCATTTAGTGGGGGTAGAGCCTACTTGCAAGTCTCTCCGACCTTCACAAAAAAAGTTATTCAAGAATATCTCTTTCTCCTATGTGCTTTCATCCCTAACCCTAACCCTAACCCTTCCGAAAGTCGGAGAAGCTCAAGGATGGTACCGATCGATGCGCGCTACCCCATTTAGTGGGGGTAGAGCCTACTTGCAAGTCTCTCCGACCTTCACAAAAAAAGTTATTCAAGAATATCTCTTTCTCCTATGTGCTTTCATCCCTAACCCTAACCCTAACCCTTCCGAAAGTCGGAGAAGCTCAAGGATGGTACCGATCGATGCGCGCAACCCCATTTAGTGGGGGTAGAGCCTACTTGCAAGTCTCTCCGACCTTCACAAAAAAAGTAATTCAAGAATATCTCCTCAGATTTGGGGGAATTTCGTCGGTCGACCTCTTCCGAAGGTCGTACAAGCTCGGGGATGGTACCAATCGATCCGCAGGACCCAAATTAGTCCAGATGCAACCACTTTCCAAGTCTCTCCGACCTTCACAAAAAAAGTTATTCAAGAATATCTCTTTCTCCTATGTGCTTTCATCCCTAACCCTAACCCTAACTCTTCCGAAAGTCGGAGAAGCTCAAGGATGGTACCGATCGATGCGCGCTACCCCATTTAGTGGGGGTAGAGCCTACTTGCAAGTCTCTCCGACCTTCACAAAAAAAGTTATTCAAGAATATCTCTTTCTCCTATGTGCTTTCATCCCTAACCCTAACCCTAACCCTTCCGAAAGTCGGAGAAGCTCAAGGATGGTACCGATCGATGCGCGCAACCCCATTTAGTGGGGGTAGAGCCTACTTGCAAGTCTCTCCGACCTTCACAAAAAAAGTTATTCAAGAATATCTCCTCAGATTTGGGGGAATTTCGTCGGTCGACCTCTTCCGAAGGTCGTACAAGCTCGGGGATGGTACCAATCGATCCGCAGGACCCAAATTAGTCCAGATGCAACCACTTTCCAAGTCTCTCCGACCTTCACAAAAAAAGTTATTCAAGAATATCTCTTTCTCCTATGTGCTTTCATCCCTAACCCTAACCCTAACCCTTCCGAAAGTCGGAGAAGCTCAAGGATGGTACCGATCGATGCGCGTTACCCCATTTAGTGGGGGTAGAGCCTACTTGCAAGTCTCTCCGACCTTCACAAAAAAAGTTATTCAAGAATATCTCTTTCTCCTATGTGCTTTCATCCCTAACCCTAACCCTAACCCTTCCGAAAGTCGGAGAAGCTCAAGGATGGTACCGATCGATGCGCGCAACCCCATTTAGTGGGGGTAGAGCCTACTTGCAAGTCTCTCCGACCTTCACAAAAAAAGTTATTCAAGAATATCTCTTTCTCCTATGTGCTTTCATCCCTAACCCTTCCGAAAGTCGGAGAAGCTCAAGGATGGTACCGATCGATGCGCGCTACCCCATTTAGTGGGGGTAGAGCCTACTTGCAAGTCTCTCCGACCTTCACAAAAAAAGTTATTCAAGAATATCTCTTTCTCCTATGTGCTTTCATCCCTAACCCTAACCCTAACCCTTCCGAAAGTCGGAGAAGCTCAAGGATGGTACCGATCGATGCGCGCTACCCCATTTAGTGGGGGTAGAGCCTACTTGCAAGTCTCTCCGACCTTCACAAAAAAAGTTATTCAAGAATATCTCCTCAGATTTGGGGGAATTTCGTCGGTCGACCTCTTTCGAAGGTCGTACAAGCTCGGGGATGGTACCAATCGATCCGCAGGACCCAAATTAGTCCAGATGCAACCACTTTCCAAGTCTCTCCGACCTTCACAAAAAAAGTTATTCAAGAATATCTCTTTCTCCTATGTGCTTTCATCCCTAACCCTAACCCTAACCCTTCCGAAAGTCGGAGAAGCTCAAGGATGGTACCGATCGATGCGCGCTACCCCATTTAGTGGGGGTAGAGCCTACTTGCAAGTCTCTCCGACCTTCACAAAAAAAGTTATTCAAGAATATCTCTTTCTCCTATGTGCTTTCATCCCTAACCCTAACCCTAACCCTTCCGAAAGTCGGAGAAGCTCAAGGATGGTACCGATCGATGCGCGCTACCCCATTTAGTGGGGGTAGAGCCTACTTGCAAGTCTCTCCGACCTTCACAAAAAAAGTTATTCAAGAATATCTCTTTCTCCTATGTGCTTTCATCCCTAACCCTAACCCTAACCCTTCCGAAAGTCGGAGAAGCTCAAGGATGGTACCGATCGATGCGCGCTACCCTATTTAGTGGGGGTAGAGCCTACTTGCAAGTCTTTCCGACCTTCACAAAAAAAGTTATTCAAGAATATCTCTTTCTCCTATGTGCTTTCATCCCTAACCCTAACCCTAACCCTTCCGAAAGTCGGAGAAGCTCAAGGATGGTACCAATCGATGCGCGCTACCCCATTTAGTGGGGGTAGAGCCTACTTGCAAGTCTCTCCGACCTTCACAAAAAAAGTTATTCAAGAATATCTCTTTCTCCTATGTGCTTTCATCCCTAACCCTAACCCTAACCCTTCCGAAAGTCGGAGAAGCTCAAGGATGGTACCGATCGATGTGCGCTACCCCATTTAGTGGGGGTAGAGCCTACTTGCAAGTCTCTCCGACCTTCACAAAAAAAGTTATTCAAGAATATCTCCTCAGATTTGGGGGAATTTCGTCGGTCGACCTCTTCCGAAGGTCGTACAAGCTCGGGGATGGTACCAATCGATCCGCAGGACCCAAATTAGTCCAGATGCAACCACTTTCCAAGTCTCTCCGACCTTCACAAAAAAAGTTATTCAAGAATATCTCTTTCTCCTATGTGCTTTCATCCCTAACCCTAACCCTAACCCTTCCGAAAGTCGGAGAAGCTCAAGGATGGTACCGATCGATGCGCGCTACCCTATTTAGTGGGGGTAGAGCCTACTTGCAAGTCTCTCCGACCTTCACAAAAAAAGTTATTCAAGAATATCTCTTTCTCCTATGTGCTTTCATCCCTAACCCTAACCCTAACCCTTCCGAAAGTCGGAGAAGCTCAAGGATGGTACCGATCGATGCGCGCTACCCCATTTAGTGGGGGTAGAGCCTACTTGCAAGTCTCTCCGACCTTCACAAAAAAAGTTATTCAAGAATATCTCCTCAGATTTGGGGGAATTTCGTCGGTCGACCTCTTCCGAAGGTCGTACAAGCTCGGGGATGGTACCAATCGATCCGCAGGACCCAAATTAGTCCAGATGCAACCACTTTCCAAGTCTCTCCGACCTTCACAAAAAAAGTTATTCAAGAATATCTCTTTCTCCTATGTGCTTTCATCCCTAACCCTAACCCTAACCCTTCCGAAAGTCGGAGAAGCTCAAGGATGGTACTGATCGATGCGCGCTACCCCATTTAGTGGGGGTAGAGCCTACTTGCAAGTCTCTCCGACCTTCACAAAAAAAGTTATTCAAGAATATCTCTTTCTCCTATGTGCTTTCATCCCTAACCCTAACCCTAACCCTTCCGAAAGTCGGAGAAGCTCAAGGATGGTACCGATCGATGCGCGCTACCCCATTTAGTGGGGGTAGAGCCTACTTGCAAGTCTCTCCGACCTTCACAAAAAAAGTTATTCGAGAATATCTCTTTCTCCTATGTGCTTTCATCCCTAACCCTAACCCTAACCCTTCCGAAAGTCGGAGAAGCTCAAGGATGGTACCGATCGATGCGCGCTACCCCATTTAGTGGGGGTAGAGCCTACTTGCAAGTCTCTCCGACCTTCACAAAAAAAGTTATTCAAGAATATCTCTTTCTCCTATGTGCTTTCATCCCTAACCCTAACCCTAACCCTTCCGAAAGTCGGAGAAGCTCAAGGATGGTACCGATCGATGCGCGCTACCCCATTTAGTGGGGGTAGAGCCTACTTGCAAGTCTTTCCGACCTTCACAAAAAAAGTTATTCAAGAATATCTCTTTCTCCTATGTGCTTTCATCCCTAACCCTAACCCTAACCCTTCCGAAAGTCGGAGAAGCTCAAGGATGGTACCGATCGATGCGCGCTACCCTATTTAGTGGGGGTAGAGCCTACTTGCAAGTCTTTCCGACCTTCACAAAAAAAGTTATTCAAGAATATCTCTTTCTCCTATGTGCTTTCATCCCTAACCCTAACCCTAACCCTTCCGAAAGTCGGAGAAGCTCAAGGATGGTACCGATCGATGCGCGCTACCCCATTTAGTGGGGGTAGAGCCTACTTGCAAGTCTCTCCGACCTTCACAAAAAAAGTTATTCAAGAATATCTCTTTCTCCTATGTGCTTTCATCCCTAACCCTAACCCTAACCCTTCCGAAAGTCGGAGAAGCTCAAGGATGGTACCGATCGATGTGCGCTACTCCATTTAGTGGGGGTAGAGCCTACTTGCAAGTCTCTCCGACCTTCACAAAAAAAGTTATTCAAGAATATCTCCTCAGATTTGGGGGAATTTCGTCGGTCGACCTCTTCCGAAGGTCGTACAAGCTCGGGGATGGTACCAATCGATCCGCAGGACCCAAATTAGTCCAGATGCAACCACTTTTCAAGTCTCTCCGACCTTCACAAAAAAAGTTATTCAAGAATATCTCTTTCTCCTATGTGCTTTCATCCCTAACCCTAACCCTAACCCTTCCGAAAGTCGGAGAAGCTCAAGGATGGTACCGATCGATGCGCGCTACCCTATTTAGTGGGGGTAGAGCCTACTTGCAAGTCTCTCCGACCTTCACAAAAAAAGTTATTCAAGAATATCTCTTTCTCCTATGTGCTTTCATCCCTAACCCTAACCCTAACCCTTCCGAAAGTCGGAGAAGCTCAAGGATGGTACCGATCGATGCGCGCTACCCCATTTAGTGGGGGTAGAGCCTACTTGCAAGTCTCTCCGACCTTCACAAAAAAAGTTATTCAAGAATATCTCCTCAGATTTGGGGGAATTTCGTCGGTCGACCTCTTCCGAAGGTCGTACAAGCTCGGGGATGGTACCAATCGATTCGCAGGACCCAAATTAGTCCAGATGCAACCACTTTCCAAGTCTCTCCGACCTTCACAAAAAAAGTTATTCAAGAATATCTCTTTCTCCTATGTGCTTTCATCCCTAACCCTAACCCTAACCCTTCCGAAAGTCGGAGAAGCTCAAGGATGGTACCGATCGATGCGCGCTACCCCATTTAGTGGGGGTAGAGCCTACTTGCAAGTCTCTCCGACCTTCACAAAAAAAGTTATTCAAGAATATCTCTTTCTCCTATGTGCTTTCATCCCTAACCCTAACCCTAACCCTTCCGAAAGTCGGAGAAGCTCAAGGATGGTACCGATCGATGCGCGCTACCCCATTTAGTGGGGGTAGAGCCTACTTGCAAGTCTCTCCGACCTTCACAAAAAAAGTTATTCAAGAATATCTCTTTCTCCTATGTGCTTTCATCCCTAACCCTAACCCTAACCCTTCCGAAAGTCGGAGAAGCTCAAGGATGGTACCGATCGATGCGCGCTACCCCATTTAGTGGGGGTAGAGCCTACTTGCAAGTCTCTCCGACCTTCACAAAAAAAGTTATTCAAGAATATCTCTTTCTCCTATGTGCTTTCATCCCTAACCCTAACCCTAACCCTTCCGAAAGTCGGAGAAGCTCAAGGATGGTACCGATCGATGTGCGCAACCCCATTTAGTGGGGGTAGAGCCTACTTGCAAGTCTCTCCGACCTTCACAAAAAAAGTAATTCAAGAATATCTCCTCAGATTTGGGGGAATTTCGTCGGTCGACCTCTTCCGAAGGTCGTACAAGCTCGGGGATGGTACCAATCGATCCGCAGGACCCAAATTAGTCCAGATGCAACCACTTTCCAAGTCTCTCCGACCTTCACAAAAAAAGTTATTCAAGAATATCTCTTTCTCCTATGTGCTTTCATCCCTAACCCTAACCCTAACTCTTCCGAAAGTCGGAGAAGCTCAAGGATGGTACCGATCGATGCGCGCTACCCCATTTAGTGGGGGTAGAGCCTACTTGCAAGTCTCTCCGACCTTCACAAAAAAAGTTATTCAAGAATATCTCTTTCTCCTATGTGCTTTCATCCCTAACCCTAACCCTAACCCTTCCGAAAGTCGGAGAAGCTCAAGGATGGTACCGATCGATGCGCGCAACCCCATTTAGTGGGGGTAGAGCCTACTTGCAAGTCTCTCCGACCTTCACAAAAAAAGTTATTCAAGAATATCTCCTCAGATTTGGGGGAATTTCGTCGGTCGACCTCTTCCGAAGGTCGTACAAGCTCGGGGATGGTACCAATCGATCCGCAGGACCCAAATTAGTCCAGATGCAACCACTTTCCAAGTCTCTCCGACCTTCACAAAAAAAGTTATTCAAGAATATCTCTTTCTCCTATGTGCTTTCATCCCTAACCCTAACCCTAACCCTTCCGAAAGTCGGAGAAGCTCAAGGATGGTACCGATCGATGCGCGCTACCCCATTTAGTGGGGGTAGAGCCTACTTGCAAGTCTCTCCGACCTTCACAAAAAAAGTTATTCAAGAATATCTCTTTCTCCTATGTGCTTTCATCCCTAACCCTAACCCTAACCCTTCCGAAAGTCGGAGAAGCTCAAGGATGGTACCGATCGATGTGCGCAACCCCATTTAGTGGGGGTAGAGCCTACTTGCAAGTCTCTCCGACCTTCACAAAAAAAGTAATTCAAGAATATCTCCTCAGATTTGGGGGAATTTCGTCGGTCGACCTCTTCCGAAGGTCGTACAAGCTCGGGGATGGTACCAATCGATCCGCAGGACCCAAATTAGTCCAGATGCAACCACTTTCCAAGTCTCTCCGACCTTCACAAAAAAAGTTATTCAAGAATATCTCTTTCTCCTATGTGCTTTCATCCCTAACCCTAACCCTAACTCTTCCGAAAGTCGGAGAAGCTCAAGGATGGTACCGATCGATGCGCGCTACCCCATTTAGTGGGGGTAGAGCCTACTTGCAAGTCTCTCCGACCTTCACAAAAAAAGTTATTCAAGAATATCTCTTTCTCCTATGTGCTTTCATCCCTAACCCTAACCCTAACCCTTCCGAAAGTCGGAGAAGCTCAAGGATGGTACCGATCGATGCGCGCAACCCCATTTAGTGGGGGTAGAGCCTACTTGCAAGTCTCTCCGACCTTCACAAAAAAAGTTATTCAAGAATATCTCCTCAGATTTGGGGGAATTTCGTCGGTCGACCTCTTCCGAAGGTCGTACAAGCTCGGGGATGGTACCAATCGATCCGCAGGACCCAAATTAGTCCAGATGCAACCACTTTCCAAGTCTCTCCGACCTTCACAAAAAAAGTTATTCAAGAATATCTCTTTCTCCTATGTGCTTTCATCCCTAACCCTAACCCTAACCCTTCCGAAAGTCGGAGAAGCTCAAGGATGGTACCGATCGATGCGCGCTACCCCATTTAGTGGGGGTAGAGCCTACTTGCAAGTCTCTCCGACCTTCACAAAAAAAGTTATTCAAGAATATCTCTTTCTCCTATGTGCTTTCATCCCTAACCCTAACCCTAACCCTTCCGAAAGTCGGAGAAGCTCAAGGATGGTACTGATCGATGCGCGCAACCCCATTTAGTGGGGGTAGAGCCTACTTGCAAGTCTCTCCGACCTTCACAAAAAAAGTTATTCAAGAATATCTCCTCAGATTTGGGGGAATTTCGTCGGTCGACCTCTTCCGAAGGTCGTACAAGCTCGGGGATGGTACCAATCGATCTGCAGGACCCAAATTAGTCCAGATGCAACCACTTTCCAAGTCTCTCCGACCTTCACAAAAAAAGTTATTCAAGAATATCTCTTTCTCCTATGTGCTTTCATCCCTAACCCTAACCCTAACCCTTCCGAAAGTCGGAGAAGCTCAAGGATGGTACCGATCGATGCGCGCAACCCCATTTAGTGGGGGTAGAGCCTACTTGCAAGTCTCTCCGACCTTCACAAAAAAAGTAATTCAAGAATATCTCCTCAGATTTGGGGGAATTTCGTCGGTCGACCTCTTCCGAAGGTCGTACAAGCTCGGGGATGGTACCAATCGATCCGCAGGACCCAAATTAGTCCAGATGCAACCACTTTCCAAGTCTCTCCGACCTTCACAAAAAAAGTTATTCAAGAATATCTCTTTCTCCTATGTGCTTTCATCCCTAACCCTAACCCTAACCCTTCCGAAAGTCGGAGAAGCTCAAGGATGGTACCGATCGATGTGCGCTACCCCATTTAGTGGGGGTAGAGCCTACTTGCAAGTCTCTCCGACCTTCACAAAAAAAGTTATTCAAGAATATCTCTTTCTCCTATGTGCTTTCATCCCTAACCCTAACCCTAACCCTTCCGAAAGTCGGAGAAGCTCAAGGATGGTACCGATCGATGCGCGCAACCCCATTTAGTGGGGGTAGAGCCTACTTGCAAGTCTCTCCGACCTTCACAAAAAAAGTTATTCAAGAATATCTCCTCAGATTTGGGGGAATTTCGTCGGTCGACCTCTTCCGAAGGTCGTACAAGCTCGGGGATGGTACCAATCGATCTGCAGGACCCAAATTAGTCCAGATGCAACCACTTTCCAAGTCTCTCCGACCTTCACAAAAAAAGTTATTCAAGAATATCTCTTTCTCCTATGTGCTTTCATCCCTAACCCTAACCCTAACCCTTCCGAAAGTCGGAGAAGCTCAAGGATGGTACCGATCGATGCGCGCTACCCCATTTAGTGGGGGTAGAGCCTACTTGCAAGTCTCTCCGACCTTCACAAAAAAAGTTATTCAAGAATATATCTTTCTCCTATGTGCTTTCATCCCTAACCCTAACCCTAACCCTTCCGAAAGTCGGAGAAGCTCAAGGATGGTACCGATCGATGCGCGCAACCCCATTTAGTGGGGGTAGAGCCTACTTGCAAGTCTCTCCGACCTTCACAAAAAAAGTTATTCAAGAATATCTCCTCAGATTTGGGGGAATTTCGTCGGTCGACCTCTTCCGAAGGTCGTACAAGCTCGGGGATGGTACCAATCGATCCGCAGGACCCAAATTAGTCCAGATGCAACCACTTTCCAAGTCTCTCCGACCTTCACAAAAAAAGTTATTCAAGAATATCTCTTTCTCCTATGTGCTTTCATCCCTAACCCTAACCCTAACCCTTCCGAAAGTCGGAGAAGCTCAAGGATGGTACCGATCGATGCGCGCTACCCCATTTAGTGGGGGTAGAGCCTACTTGCAAGTCTCTCCGACCTTCACAAAAAAAGTTATTCAAGAATATCTCTTTCTCCTATGTGCTTTCATCCCTAACCCTAACCCTAACCCTTCCGAAAGTCGGAGAAGCTCAAGGATGGTACCGATCGATGTGCGCTACCCCATTTAGTGGGGGTAGAGCCTACTTGCAAGTCTCTCCGACCTTCACAAAAAAAGTTATTCAAGAATATCTCCTCAGATTTGGGGGAATTTCGTCGGTCGACCTCTTCCGAAGGTCGTACAAGCTCGGGGATGGTACCAATCGATCCGCAGGACCCAAATTAGTCCAGATGCAACCACTTTCCAAGTCTCTCCGACCTTCACAAAAAAAGTTATTCAAGAATATCTCTTTCTCCTATGTGCTTTCATCCCTAACCCTAACCCTTCCGAAAGTCGGAGAAGCTAAAGGATGGTACTGATCGATGCGCGCTACCCCATTTAGTGGGGGTAGAGCCTACTTGCAAGTCTCTCCGACCTTCACAAAAAAAGTTATTCAAGAATATCTCTTTCTCCTATGTGCTTTCATCCCTAACCCTAACCCTAACCCTTCCGAAAGTCGGAGAAGCTCAAGGATGGTACCGATCGATGCGCGCTACCCCATTTAGTGGGGGTAGAGCCTACTTGCAAGTCTCTCCGACCTTCACAAAAAAAGTTATTCAAGAATATCTCTTTCTCCTATGTGCTTTCATCCCTAACCCTAACCCTAACCCTTCCGAAAGTCGGAGAAGCTCAAGGATGGTACCGATCGATGCGCGCTACCCCATTTAGTGGGGGTAGAGCCTACTTGCAAGTCTCTCCGACCTTCACAAAAAAAGTTATTCAAGAATATCTCTTTCTCCTATGTGCTTTCATCCCTAACCCTAACCCTTCCAAAAGTCGGAGAAGCTCAAGGATGGTACTGATCGATGCGCATTACCCCATTTAGTGGGGGTAGAGCCTACTTGCAAGTCTCTCCGACCTTCACAAAAAAAGTAATTCAAGAATATCTCCTCAGATTTGGGGGAATTTCGTCGGTCGACCTCTTCCGAAGGTCGTACAAGCTCGGGGATGGTACCAATCGATCCGCAGGACCCAAATTAGTCCAGATGCAACCACTTTCCAAGTCTCTCCGACCTTCACAAAAAAAGTTATTCAAGAATATCTCTTTCTCCTATGTGCTTTCATCCCTAACCCTAACCCTAACCCTTCCGAAAGTCGGAGAAGCTCAAGGATGGTACCGATCGATGCGCGCTACCCCATTTAGTGGGGGTAGAGCCTACTTGCAAGTCTCTCCGACCTTCACAAAAAAAGTTATTCAAGAATATCTCTTTCTCCTATGTGCTTTCATCCCTAACCCTAACCCTAACCCTTCCGAAAGTCGGAGAAGCTCAAGGATGGTACCGATCGATGCGCGCAACCCCATTTAGTGGGGGTAGAGCCTACTTGCAAGTCTCTCCGACCTTCACAAAAAAAGTTATTCAAGAATATCTCCTCAGATTTGGGGGAATTTCGTCGGTCGACCTCTTCCGAAGGTCGTACAAGCTCGGGGATGGTACCAATCGATCCGCAGGACCCAAATTAGTCCAGATGCAACCACTTTCCAAGTCTCTCCGACCTTCACAAAAAAAGTTATTCAAGAATATCTCTTTCTCCTATGTGCTTTCATCCCTAACCCTAACCCTAACCCTTCCGAAAGTCGGAGAAGCTCAAGGATGGTACCGATCGATGCGTGCTACCCCATTTAGTGGGGGTAGAGCCTACTTGCAAGTCTCTCCGACCTTCACAAAAAAAGTTATTCAAGAATATCTCCTCAGATTTGGGGGAATTTCGTCGGTCGACCTCTTCCGAAGGTCGTACAAGCTCGGGGATGGTACCAATCGATCCGCAGGACCCAAATTAGTCCAGATGCAACCACTTTCCAAGTCTCTCCGACCTTCACAAAAAAAGTTATTCAAGAATATCTCTTTCTCCTATGTGCTTTCATCCCTAACCCTAACCCTAACCCTTCCGAAAGTCGGAGAAGCTCAAGGATGGTACCGATCGATGCGCGCTACCCCATTTAGTGGGGGTAGAGCCTACTTGCAAGTCTCTCCGACCTTCACAAAAAAAGTTATTCAAGAATATCTCTTTCTCCTATGTGCTTTCATCCCTAACCCTAACCCTAACCCTTCCGAAAGTCGGAGAAGCTCAAGGATGGTACCGATCGATGTGCGCTACCCCATTTAGTGGGGGTAGAGCCTACTTGCAAGTCTCTCCGACCTTCACAAAAAAAGTTATTCAAGAATATCTCCTCAGATTTGGGGGAATTTCGTCGGTCGACCTCTTCCGAAGGTCGTACAAGCTCGGGGATGGTACCAATCGATCCGCAGGACCCAAATTAGTCCAGATGCAACCACTTTCCAAGTCTCTCCGACCTTCACAAAAAAAGTTATTCAAGAATATCTCTTTCTCCTATGTGCTTTCATCCCTAACCCTAACCCTAACCCTTCCGAAAGTCGGAGAAGCTCAAGGATGGTACCGATCGATGCGCGCTACCCCATTTAGTGGGGGTAGAGCCTACTTGCAAGTCTCTCCGACCTTCACAAAAAAAGTTATTCAAGAATATCTCTTTCTCCTATGTGCTTTCATCCCTAACCCTAACCCTAACCCTTCCGAAAGTCGGAGAAGCTCAAGGATGGTACCGATCGATGCGCGCTACCCCATTTAGTGGGGGTAGAGCCTACTTGCAAGTCTCTCCGACCTTCACAAAAAAAGTTATTCAAGAATATCTCTTTCTCCTATGTGCTTTCATCCCTAACCCTAACCCTAACCCTTCCGAAAGTCGGAGAAGCTCAAGGATGGTACCGATCGATGCGCGCTACCCCATTTAGTGGGGGTAGAGCCTACTTGCAAGTCTCTCCGACCTTCACAAAAAAAGTTATTCAAGAATATCTCTTTCTCCTATGTGCTTTCATCCCTAACCCTAACCCTAACCCTTCCAAAAGTCGGAGAAGCTCAAGGATGGTACCGATCGATGCGCGCTACCCCATTTAGTGGGGGTAGAGCCTACTTGCAAGTCTCTCCGACCTTCACAAAAAAAGTTATTCAAGAATATCTCTTTCTCCTATGTGCTTTCATCCCTAACCCTAACCCTAACCCTTCCGAAAGTCGGAGAAGCTCAAGGATGGTACCGATCGATGTGCGCTACCCCATTTAGTGGGGGTAGAGCCTACTTGCAAGTCTCTCCGACCTTCACAAAAAAAGTTATTCAAGAATATCTCCTCAGATTTGGGGGAATTTCGTCGGTCGACCTCTTCCGAAGGTCGTACAAGCTCGGGGATGGTACCAATCGATCCGCAGGACCCAAATTAGTCCAGATGCAACCACTTTCCAAGTCTCTCCGACCTTCACAAAAAAAGTTATTCAAGAATATCTCTTTCTCCTATGTGCTTTCATCCCTAACCCTAACCCTAACCCTTCCGAAAGTCGGAGAAGCTCAAGGATGGTACCGATCGATGCGCGCTACCCTATTTAGTGGGGGTAGAGCCTACTTGCAAGTCTTTCCGACCTTCACAAAAAAAGTTATTCAAGAATATCTCTTTCTCCTATGTGCTTTCATCCCTAACCCTAACCCTAACCCTTCCGAAAGTCGGAGAAGCTCAAGGATGGTACCGATCGATGCGCGCTACCCCATTTAGTGGGGGTAGAGCCTACTTGCAAGTCTCTCCGACCTTCACAAAAAAAGTTATTCAAGAATATCTCTTTCTCCTATGTGCTTTCATCCCTAACCCTAACCCTAACCCTTCCGAAAGTCGGAGAAGCTCAAGGATGGTACCGATCGATGCGCGCTACCCCATTTAGTGGGGGTAGAGCCTACTTGCAAGTCTCTCCGACCTTCACAAAAAAAGTTATTCAAGAATATCTCCTCAGATTTGGGGGAATTTCGTCGGTCGACCTCTTCCGAAGGTCGTACAAGCTCGGGGATGGTACCAATCGATCCGCAGGACCCAAATTAGTCCAGATGCAACCACTTTCCAAGTCTCTCCGACCTTCACAAAAAAAGTTATTCAAGAATATCTCTTTCTCCTATGTGCTTTCATCCCTAACCCTAACCCTAACCCTTCCGAAAGTCGGAGAAGCTCAAGGATGGTACCGATCGATGCGCGCTACCCCATTTAGTGGGGGTAGAGCCTACTTGCAAGTCTCTCCGACCTTCACCAAAAAAGTTATTCAAGAATATCTCTTTCTCCTATGTGCTTTCATCCCTAACCCTAACCCTAACCCTTCCGAAAGTCGGAGAAGCTCAAGGATGGTACCGATCGATGCGCGCTACCCCATTTAGTGGGGGTAGAGCCTACTTGCAAGTCTCTCCGACCTTCACAAAAAAAGTTATTCAAGAATATCTCTTTCTCCTATGTGCTTTCATCCCTAACCCTAACCCTAACCCTTCCGAAAGTCGGAGAAGCTCAAGGATGGTACCGATCGATGCGCGCTACCCCATTTAGTGGGGGTAGAGCCTACTTGCAAGTCTCTCCGACCTTCACAAAAAAAGTTATTCAAGAATATCTCTTTCTCCTATGTGCTTTCATCCCTAACCCTAACCCTAACCCTTCCGAAAGTCGGAGAAGCTCAAGGATGGTACCGATCGATGTGCGCTACCCCATTTAGTGGGGGTAGAGCCTACTTGCAAGTCTCTCCGACCTTCACAAAAAAAGTTATTCAAGAATATCTCCTCAGATTTGGGGGAATTTCGTCGGTCGACCTCTTCCGAAGGTCGTACAAGCTCGGGGATGGTACCAATCGATCCGCAGGACCCAAATTAGTCCAGATGCAACCACTTTCCAAGTCTCTCCGACCTTCACAAAAAAAGTTATTCAAGAATATCTCTTTCTCCTATGTGCTTTCATCCCTAACCCTAACCCTAACCCTTCCGAAAGTCGGAGAAGCTCAAGGATGGTACCGATCGATGCGCGCTACCCCATTTAGTGGGGGTAGAGCCTACTTGCAAGTCTCTCCGACCTTCACCAAAAAAGTTATTCAAGAATATCTCTTTCTCCTATGTGCTTTCATCCCTAACCCTAACCCTAACCCTTCCGAAAGTCGGAGAAGCTCAAGGATGGTACCGATCGATGCGCGCTACCCCATTTAGTGGGGGTAGAGCCTACTTGCAAGTCTCTCCGACCTTCACAAAAAAAGTTATTCAAGAATATCTCTTTCTCCTATGTGCTTTCATCCCTAACCCTAACCCTAACCCTTCCGAAAGTCGGAGAAGCTCAAGGATGGTACCGATCGATGCGCGCTACCCCATTTAGTGGGGGTAGAGCCTACTTGCAAGTCTCTCCGACCTTCACAAAAAAAGTTATTCAAGAATATCTCTTTCTCCTATGTGCTTTCATCCCTAACCCTAACCCTTCCGAAAGTCGGAGAAGCTCAAGGATGGTACCGATCGATGCGCGCTACCCTATTTAGTGGGGGTAGAGCCTACTTGCAAGTCTCTCCGACCTTCACAAAAAAAGTTATTCAAGAATATCTCTTTCTCCTATGTGCTTTCATCCCTAACCCTAACCCTAACCCTTCCGAAAGTCGGAGAAGCTCAAGGATGGTTCCGATCGATGCGCGCTACCCCATTTAGTGGGGGTAGAGCCTACTTGCAAGTCTCTCCGACCTTCACAAAAAAAGTTATTCAAGAATATCTCTTTCTCCTATGTGCTTTCATCCCTAACCCTAACCCTAACCCTTCCGAAAGTCGGAGAAGCTCAAGGATGGTACCGATCGATGTGCGCTACCCCATTTAGTGGGGGTAGAGCCTACTTGCAAGTCTCTCCGACCTTCACAAAAAAAGTTATTCAAGAATATCTCCTCAGATTTGGGGGAATTTCGTCGGTCGACCTCTTCCGAAGGTCGTACAAGCTCGGGGATGGTACCAATCGATCCGCAGGACCCAAATTAGTCCAGATGCAACCACTTTCCAAGTCTCTCCGACCTTCACAAAAAAAGTTATTCAAGAATATCTCTTTCTCCTATGTGCTTTCATCCCTAACCCTAACCCTAACCCTTCCGAAAGTCGGAGAAGCTCAAGGATGGTACCGATCGATGCGCGCTACCCTATTTAGTGGGGGTAGAGCCTACTTGCAAGTCTCTCCGACCTTCACAAAAAAAGTTATTCAAGAATATCTCTTTCTCCTATGTGCTTTCATCCCTAACCCTAACCCTAACCCTTCCGAAAGTCGGAGAAGCTCAAGGATGGTACCGATCGATGCGCGCTACCCCATTTAGTGGGGGTAGAGCCTACTTGCAAGTCTCTCCGACCTTCACAAAAAAAGTTATTCAAGAATATCTCTTTCTCCTATGTGCTTTCATCCCTAACCCTAACCCTAACCCTTCCGAAAGTCGGAGAAGCTCAAGGATGGTACCGATCGATGCGCGCTACCCCATTTAGTGGGGGTAGAGCCTACTTGCAAGTCTCTCCGACCTTCACAAAAAAAGTTATTCAAGAATATCTCCTCAGATTTGGGGGAATTTCGTCGGTCGACCTCTTCCGAAGGTCGTACAAGCTCGGGGATGGTACTAATCGATCCGCAGGACCCAAATTAGTCCAGATGCAACCACTTTCCAAGTCTCTCCGACCTTCACAAAAAAAGTTATTCAAGAATATCTCTTTCTCCTATGTGCTTTCATCCCTAACCCTAACCCTAACCCTTCCGAAAGTCGGAGAAGCTCAAGGATGGTACCGATCGATGCGCGCTACCCTATTTAGTGGGGGTAGAGCCTACTTGCAAGTCTCTCCGACCTTCACAAAAAAAGTTATTCAAGAATATCTCTTTCTCCTATGTGCTTTCATCCCTAACCCTAACCCTAACCCTTCCGAAAGTCGGAGAAGCTCAAGGATGGTACCGATTGATGCGCGCTACCCCATTTAGTGGGGGTAGAGCCTACTTGCAAGTCTCTCCGACCTTCACAAAAAAAGTTATTCAAGAATATCTCCTCAGATTTGGGGGAATTTCGTCGGTCGACCTCTTCCGAAGGTCGTACAAGCTCGGGGATGGTACCAATCGATCCGCAGGACCCAAATTAGTCCAGATGCAACCACTTTCCAAGTCTCTCCGACCTTCACAAAAAAAGTTATTCAAGAATATCTCTTTCTCCTATGTGCTTTCATCCCTAACCCTAACCCTAACCCTTCCGAAAGTCGGAGAAGCTCAAGGATGGTACCGATCGATGCGCGCTACCCCATTTAGTGGGGGTAGAGCCTACTTGCAAGTCTCTCCGACCTTCACAAAAAAAGTTATTCAAGAATATCTCTTTCTCCTATGTGCTTTCATCCCTAACCCTAACCCTTCCGAAAGTCGGAGAAGCTCAAGGATGGTACCGATCGATGCGCGCTACCCCATTTAGTGGGGGTAGAGCCTACTTGCAAGTCTCTCCGACCTTCACAAAAAAAGTTATTCAAGAATATCTCTTTCTCCTATGTGCTTTCATCCCTAACCCTAACCCTAACCCTTCCGAAAGTCGGAGAAGCTCAAGGATGGTACCGATCGATGTGCGCTACCCCATTTAGTGGGGGTAGAGCCTACTTGCAAGTCTCTCCGACCTTCACAAAAAAAGTTATTCAAGAATATCTCCTCAGATTTGGGGGAATTTCGTCGGTCGACCTCTTCCGAAGGTCGTACAAGCTCGGGGATGGTACCAATCGATCCGCAGGACCCAAATTAGTCCAGATGCAACCACTTTCCAAGTCTCTCCGACCTTCACAAAAAAAGTTATTCAAGAATATCTCTTTCTCCTATGTGCTTTCATCCCTAACCCTAACCCTAACCCTTCCGAAAGTCGGAGAAGCTCAAGGATGGTACCGATCGATGCGCGCTACCCTATTTAGTGGGGGTAGAGCCTACTTGCAAGTCTCTCCGACCTTCACAAAAAAAGTTATTCAAGAATATCTCTTTCTCCTATGTGCTTTCATCCCTAACCCTAACCCTAACCCTTCCGAAAGTCGGAGAAGCTCAAGGATGGTACCGATCGATGCGCGCTACCCCATTTAGTGGGGGTAGAGCCTACTTGCAAGTCTCTCCGACCTTCACAAAAAAAGTTATTCAAGAATATCTCTTTCTCCTATGTGCTTTCATCCCTAACCCTAACCCTAACCCTTCCGAAAGTCGGAGAAGCTCAAGGATGGTACCGATCGATGTGCGCTACCCCATTTAGTGGGGGTAGAGCCTACTTGCAAGTCTCTCCGACCTTCACAAAAAAAGTTATTCAAGAATATCTCCTCAGATTTGGGGGAATTTCGTCGGTCGACCTCTTTCGAAGGTCGTACAAGCTCGGGGATGGTACCAATCGATCCGCAGGACCCAAATTAGTCCAGATGCAACCACTTTCCAAGTCTCTCCGACCTTCACAAAAAAAGTTATTCAAGAATATCTCTTTCTCCTATGTGCTTTCATCCCTAACCCTAACCCTAACCCTTCCGAAAGTCGGAGAAGCTCAAGGATGGTACCGATCGATGCGCGCTACCCTATTTAGTGGGGGTAGAGCCTACTTGCAAGTCTCTCCGACCTTCACAAAAAAAGTTATTCAAGAATATCTCTTTCTCCTATGTGCTTTCATCCCTAACCCTAACCCTAACCCTTCCGAAAGTCGGAGAAGCTCAAGGATGGTACCGATCGATGCGCGCTACCCCATTTAGTGGGGGTAGAGCCTACTTGCAAGTCTCTCCGACCTTCACAAAAAAAGTTATTCAAGAATATCTCTTTCTCCTATGTGCTTTCATCCCTAACCCTAACCCTAACCCTTCCGAAAGTCGGAGAAGCTCAAGGATGGTACCGATCGATGTGCGCTACCCCATTTAGTGGGGGTAGAGCCTACTTGCAAGTCTCTCCGACCTTCACAAAAAAAGTTATTCAAGAATATCTCCTCAGATTTGGGGGAATTTCGTCGGTCGACCTCTTCCGAAGGTCGTACAAGCTCGGGGATGGTACCAATCGATCTGCAGGACCCAAATTAGTCCAGATGCAACCACTTTCCAAGTCTCTCCGACCTTCACAAAAAAAGTTATTCAAGAATATCTCTTTCTCCTATGTGCTTTCATCCCTAACCCTAACCCTAACCCTTCCGAAAGTCGGAGAAGCTCAAGGATGGTACCGATCGATGCGCGCTACCCTATTTAGTGGGGGTAGAGCCTACTTGCAAGTCTCTCCGACCTTCACAAAAAAGTTATTCAAGAATATCTCTTTCTCCTATGTGCTTTCATCCCTAACCCTAACCCTAACCCTTCCGAAAGTCGGAGAAGCTCAAGGATGGTACCGATCGATGCGCGCTACCCCATTTAGTGGGGGTAGAGCCTACTTGCAAGTCTCTCCGACCTTCACAAAAAAAGTTATTCAAGAATATCTCTTTCTCCTATGTGCTTTCATCCCTAACCCTAACCCTAACCCTTCCGAAAGTCGGAGAAGCTCAAGGATGGTACCGATCGATGCGCGCTACCCCATTTAGTGGGGGTAGAGCCTACTTGCAAGTCTCTCCGACCTTCACAAAAAAAGTTATTCAAGAATATCTCCTCAGATTTGGGGGAATTTCGTCGGTCGACCTCTTCCGAAGGTCGTACAAGCTCGGGGATGGTACTAATCGATCCGCAGGACCCAAATTAGTCCAGATGCAACCACTTTCCAAGTCTCTCCGACCTTCACAAAAAAAGTTATTCAAGAATATCTCTTTCTCCTATGTGCTTTCATCCCTAACCCTAACCCTAACCCTTCCGAAAGTCGGAGAAGCTCAAGGATGGTACCGATCGATGCGCGCTACCCTATTTAGTGGGGGTAGAGCCTACTTGCAAGTCTCTCCGACCTTCACAAAAAAAGTTATTCAAGAATATCTCTTTCTCCTATGTGCTTTCATCCCTAACCCTAACCCTAACCCTTCCGAAAGTCGGAGAAGCTCAAGGATGGTACCGATCGATGCGCGCTACCCCATTTAGTGGGGGTAGAGCCTACTTGCAAGTCTCTCCGACCTTCACAAAAAAAGTTATTCAAGAATATCTCTTTCTCCTATGTGCTTTCATCCCTAACCCTAACCCTAACCCTTCCGAAAGTCGGAGAAGCTCAAGGATGGTACCGATCGATGTGCGCTACCCCATTTAGTGGGGGTAGAGCCTACTTGCAAGTCTCTCCGACCTTCACAAAAAAAGTTATTCAAGAATATCTCCTCAGATTTGGGGGAATTTCGTCGGTCGACCTCTTCCGAAGGTCGTACAAGCTCGGGGATGGTACCAATCGATCCGCAGGACCCAAATTAGTCCAGATGCAACCACTTTCCAAGTCTCTCCGACCTTCACAAAAAAAGTTATTCAAGAATATCTCTTTCTCCTATGTGCTTTCATCCCTAACCCTAACCCTAACCCTTCCGAAAGTCGGAGAAGCTCAAGGATGGTACCGATCGATGCGCGCTACCCTATTTAGTGGGGGTAGAGCCTACTTGCAAGTCTCTCCGACCTTCACAAAAAAAGTTATTCAAGAATATCTCTTTCTCCTATGTGCTTTCATCCCTAACCCTAACCCTAACCCTTCCGAAAGTCGGAGAAGCTCAAGGATGGTACCGATCGATGCGCGCTACCCCATTTAGTGGGGGTAGAGCCTACTTGCAAGTCTCTCCGACCTTCACAAAAAAAGTTATTCAAGAATATCTCTTTCTCCTATGTGCTTTCATCCCTAACCCTAACCCTAACCCTTCCGAAAGTCGGAGAAGCTCAAGGATGGTACCGATCGATGTGCGCTACCCCATTTAGTGGGGGTAGAGCCTACTTGCAAGTCTCTCCGACCTTCACAAAAAAAGTTATTCAAGAATATCTCCTCAGATTTGGGGGAATTTCGTCGGTCGACCTCTTTCGAAGGTCGTACAAGCTCGGGGATGGTACCAATCGATCCGCAGGACCCAAATTAGTCCAGATGCAACCACTTTCCAAGTCTCTCCGACCTTCACAAAAAAAGTTATTCAAGAATATCTCTTTCTCCTATGTGCTTTCATCCCTAACCCTAACCCTAACCCTTCCGAAAGTCGGAGAAGCTCAAGGATGGTACCGATCGATGCGCGCTACCCTATTTAGTGGGGGTAGAGCCTACTTGCAAGTCTCTCCGACCTTCACAAAAAAAGTTATTCAAGAATATCTCTTTCTCCTATGTGCTTTCATCCCTAACCCTAACCCTAACCCTTCCGAAAGTCGGAGAAGCTCAAGGATGGTACCGATCGATGCGCGCTACCCCATTTAGTGGGGGTAGAGCCTACTTGCAAGTCTCTCCGACCTTCACAAAAAAAGTTATTCAAGAATATCTCTTTCTCCTATGTGCTTTCATCCCTAACCCTAACCCTAACCCTTCCGAAAGTCGGAGAAGCTCAAGGATGGTACCGATCGATGCGCGCTACCCCATTTAGTGGGGGTAGAGCCTACTTGCAAGTCTCTCCGACCTTCACAAAAAAAGTTATTCAAGAATATCTCTTTCTCCTATGTGCTTTCATCCCTAACCCTAACCCTAACCCTTCCGAAAGTCGGAGAAGCTCAAGGATGGTACCGATCGATGCGCGCTACCCTATTTAGTGGGGGTAGAGCCTACTTGCAAGTCTCTCCGACCTTCACAAAAAAAGTTATTCAAGAATATCTCTTTCTCCTATGTGCTTTCATCCCTAACCCTAACCCTAACCCTTCCGAAAGTCGGAGAAGCTCAAGGATGGTACCGATCGATGCGCGCTACCCCATTTAGTGGGGGTAGAGCCTACTTGCAAGTCTCTCCGACCTTCACAAAAAAAGTTATTCAAGAATATCTCCTCAGATTTGGGGGAATTTCGTCGGTCGACCTCTTCCGAAGGTCGTACAAGCTCGGGGATGGTACCAATCGATCCGCAGGACCCAAATTTGTCCAGATGCAACCACTTTCCAAGTCTCTCCGACCTTCACAAAAAAAGTTATTCAAGAATATCTCTTTCTCCTATGTGCTTTCATCCCTAACCCTAACCCTAACCCTTCCGAAAGTCGGAGAAGCTCAAGGATGGTACCGATCGATGCGCGCTACCCCATTTAGTGGGGGTAGAGCCTACTTGCAAGTCTCTCCGACCTTCACAAAAAAAGTTATTCAAGAATATCTCTTTCTCCTATGTGCTTTCATCCCTAACCCTAACCCTAACCCTTCCGAAAGTCGGAGAAGCTCAAGGATGGTACCGATCGATGCGCGCTACCCCATTTAGTGGGGGTAGAGCCTACTTGCAAGTCTCTCCGACCTTCACAAAAAAAGTTATTCAAGAATATCTCTTTCTCCTATGTGCTTTCATCCCTAACCCTAACCCTAACCCTTCCGAAAGTCGGAGAAGCTCAAGGATGGTACCGATCGATGCGCGCTACCCCATTTAGTGGGGGTAGAGCCTACTTGCAAGTCTCTCCGACCTTCACAAAAAAAGTTATTCAAGAATATCTCTTTCTCCTATGTGCTTTCATCCCTAACCCTAACCCTAACCCTTCCGAAAGTCGGAGAAGCTCAAGGATGGTACCGATCGATGCGCGCTACCCCATTTAGTGGGGGTAGAGCCTACTTGCAAGTCTCTCCGACCTTCACAAAAAAAGTTATTCAAGAATATCTCTTTCTCCTATGTGCTTTCATCCCTAACCCTAACCCTAACCCTTCCGAAAGTCGGAGAAGCTCAAGGATGGTACCGATCGATGCGCGCTACCCCATTTAGTGGGGGTAGAGCCTACTTGCAAGTCTCTCCGACCTTCACAAAAAAAGTTATTCAAGAATATCTCTTTCTCCTATGTGCTTTCATCCCTAACCCTAACCCTAACCCTTCCGAAAGTCGGAGAAGCTCAAGGATGGTACCGATCGATGCGCGCTACCCCATTTAGTGGGGGTAGAGCCTACTTGCAAGTCTCTCCGACCTTCACAAAAAAAGTTATTCAAGAATATCTCTTTCTCCTATGTGCTTTCATCCCTAACCCTAACCCTAACCCTTCCGAAAGTCGGAGAAGCTCAAGGATGGTACCGATCGATGCGCGCAACCCCATTTAGTGGGGGTAGAGCCTACTTGCAAGTCTCTCCGACCTTCACAAAAAAAGTAATTCAAGAATATCTCCTCAGATTTGGGGGAATTTCGTCGGTCGACCTCTTCCGAAGGTCGTACAAGCTCGGGGATGGTACCAATCGATCCGCAGGACCCAAATTAGTCCAGATGCAACCACTTTCCAAGTCTCTCCGACCTTCACAAAAAAAGTTATTCAAGAATATCTCTTTCTCCTATGTGCTTTCATCCCTAACCCTAACCCTAACCCTTCCGAAAGTCGGAGAAGCTCAAGGATGGTACCGATCGATGCGCGCTACCCCATTTAGTGGGGGTAGAGCCTACTTGCAAGTCTCTCCGACCTTCACAAAAAAAGTTATTCAAGAATATCTCTTTCTCCTATGTGCTTTCATCCCTAACCCTAACCCTAACCCTTCCGAAAGTCGGAGAAGCTCAAGGATGGTACTGATCGATGCGCGCTACCCCATTTAGTGGGGGTAGAGCCTACTTGCAAGTCTCTCCGACCTTCACAAAAAAAGTTATTCAAGAATATCTCTTTCTCCTATGTGCTTTCATCCCTAACCCTAACCCTAACCCTTCCGAAAGTCGGAGAAGCTCAAGGATGGTACTGATCGATGCGTGCTACCCCATTTAGTGGGGGTAGAGCCTACTTGCAAGTCTCTCCGACCTTCACAAAAAAAGTTATTCAAGAATATCTCTTTCTCCTATGTGCTTTCATCCCTAACCCTAACCCTAACCCTTCCGAAAGTCGGAGAAGCTCAAGGATGGTACCGATCGATGCGCGCTACCCCATTTAGTGGGGGTAGAGCCTACTTGCAAGTCTCTCCGACCTTCACAAAAAAAGTTATTCAAGAATATCTCTTTCTCCTATGTGCTTTCATCCCTAACCCTAACCCTAACCCTTCCGAAAGTCGGAGAAGCTCAAGGATGGTACCGATCGATGCGCGCAACCCCATTTAGTGGGGGTAGAGCCTACTTGCAAGTCTCTCCGACCTTCACAAAAAAAGTAATTCAAGAATATCTCCTCAGATTTGGGGGAATTTCGTCGGTCGACCTCTTCCGAAGGTCGTACAAGCTCGGGGATGGTACCAATCGATCCGCAGGACCCAAATTAGTCCAGATGCAACCACTTTCCAAGTCTCTCCGACCTTCACAAAAAAAGTTATTCAAGAATATCTCTTTCTCCTATGTGCTTTCATCCCTAACCCTAACCCTAACCCTTCCGAAAGTCGGAGAAGCTCAAGGATGGTACCGATCGATGCGCGCTACCCCATTTAGTGGGGGTAGAGCCTACTTGCAAGTCTCTCCGACCTTCACAAAAAAAGTTATTCAAGAATATCTCTTTCTCCTATGTGCTTTCATCCCTAACCCTAACCCTAACCCTTCCGAAAGTCGGAGAAGCTCAAGGATGGTACTGATCGATGCGCGCTACCCCATTTAGTGGGGGTAGAGCCTACTTGCAAGTCTCTCCGACCTTAACAAAAAAAGTTATTCAAGAATATCTCTTTCTCCTATGTGCTTTCATCCCTAACCCTAACCCTAACCCTTCCGAAAGTCGGAGAAGCTCAAGGATGGTACTGATCGATGCGTGCTACCCCATTTAGTGGGGGTAGAGCCTACTTGCAAGTCTCTCCGACCTTCACAAAAAAAGTTATTCAAGAATATCTCTTTCTCCTATGTGCTTTCATCCCTAACCCTAACCCTAACCCTTCCGAAAGTCGGAGAAGCTCAAGGATGGTACCGATCGATGCGCGCTACCCCATTTAGTGGGGGTAGAGCCTACTTGCAAGTCTCTCCGACCTTCACAAAAAAAGTTATTCAAGAATATCTCTTTCTCCTATGTGCTTTCATCCCTAACCCTAACCCTAACCCTTCCGAAAGTCGGAGAAGCTCAAGGATGGTACCGATCGATGCGCGCAACCCCATTTAGTGGGGGTAGAGCCTACTTGCAAGTCTCTCCGACCTTCACAAAAAAAGTAATTCAAGAATATCTCCTCAGATTTGGGGGAATTTCGTCGGTCGACCTCTTCCGAAGGTCGTACAAGCTCGGGGATGGTACCAATCGATCCGCAGGACCCAAATTAGTCCAGATGCAACCACTTTCCAAGTCTCTCCGACCTTCACAAAAAAAGTTATTCAAGAATATCTCTTTCTCCTATGTGCTTTCATCCCTAACCCTAACCCTAACCCTTCCGAAAGTCGGAGAAGCTCAAGGATGGTACCGATCGATGCGCGCTACCCCATTTAGTGGGGGTAGAGCCTACTTGCAAGTCTCTCCGACCTTCACAAAAAAAGTTATTCAAGAATATCTCTTTCTCCTATGTGCTTTCATCCCTAACCCTAACCCTAACCCTTCCGAAAGTCGGAGAAGCTCAAGGATGGTACCGATCGATGCGCGCTACCCCATTTAGTGGGGGTAGAGCCTACTTGCAAGTCTCTCCGACCTTCACAAAAAAAGTTATTCAAGAATATCTCCTCAGATTTGGGGGAATTTCGTCGGTCGACCTCTTCCGAAGGTCGTACAAGCTCGGAGATGGTATAAATCGATCCGCAGGACCCAAATTAGTCCAGATGCAACCACTTTCCAAGTCTCTCCGACCTTCACAAAAAAAGTTATTCAAGAATATCTCTTTCTCCTATGTGCTTTCATCCCTAACCCTAACCCTAACCCTTCCGAAAGTCGGAGAAGCTCAAGGATGGTACCGATCGATGCGCGCTACCCCATTTAGTGGGGGTAGAGCCTACTTGCAAGTCTCTCCGACCTTCACAAAAAAAGTTATTCAAGAATATCTCCTCAGATTTGGGGGAATTTCGTCGGTCGACCTCTTCCGAAGGTCGTACAAGCTCGGGGATGGTACCAATCGATCTGCAGGACCCAAATTAGTCCAGATGCAACCACTTTCCAAGTCTCTCCGACCTTCACAAAAAAAGTTATTCAAGAATATCTCTTTCTCCTATGTGCTTTCATCCCTAACCCTAACCCTAACCCTTCCGAAAGTCGGAGAAGCTCAAGGATGGTACCGATCGATGCGCGCTACCCCATTTAGTGGGGGTAGAGCCTACTTGCAAGTCTCTCCGACCTTCACAAAAAAAGTTATTCAAGAATATCTCTTTCTCCTATGTGCTTTCATCCCTAACCCTAACCCTAACCCTTCCGAAAGTCGGAGAAGCTCAAGGATGGTACCGATCGATGCGCGCAACCCCATTTAGTGGGGGTAGAGCCTACTTGCAAGTCTCTCCGACCTTCACAAAAAAAGTTATTCAAGAATATCTCCTCAGATTTGGGGGAATTTCGTCGGTCGACCTCTTCCGAAGGTCGTACAAGCTCGGAGATGGTATAAATCGATCCGCAGGACCCAAATTAGTCCAGATGCAACCACTTTCCAAGTCTCTCCGACCTTCACAAAAAAAGTTATTCAAGAATATCTCTTTCTCCTATGTGCTTTCATCCCTAACCCTAACCCTAACCCTTCCGAAAGTCGGAGAAGCTCAAGGATGGTACCGATCGATGCGCGCTACCCCATTTAGTGGGGGTAGAGCCTACTTGCAAGTCTCTCCGACCTTCACAAAAAAAGTTATTCAAGAATATCTCCTCAGATTTGGGGGAATTTCGTCGGTCGACCTCTTCCGAAGGTCGTACAAGCTCGGGGATGGTACCAATCGATCCGCAGGACCCAAATTAGTCCAGATGCAACCACTTTCCAAGTCTCTCCGACCTTCACAAAAAAAGTTATTCAAGAATATCTCTTTCTCCTATGTGCTTTCATCCCTAACCCTAACCCTAACCCTTCCGAAAGTCGGAGAAGCTCAAGGATGGTACCGATCGATGCGCGCTACCCCATTTAGTGGGGGCAGAGCCTACTTGCAAGTCTCTCCGACCTTCACAAAAAAGGTTATTCAAGAATATCTCTTTCTCCTATGTGCTTTCATCCCTAACCCTAACCCTAACCCTTCCGAAAGTCGGAGAAGCTCAAGGATGGTACCGATCGATGCGCGCAACCCCATTTAGTGGGGGTAGAGCCTACTTGCAAGTCTCTCCGACCTTCACAAAAAAAGTTATTCAAGAATATCTCCTCAGATTTGGGGGAATTTCGTCGGTCGACCTCTTCCAAAGGTCGTACAAGCTCGGGGATGGTACCAATCGATCCGCAGGACCCAAATTAGTCCAGATGCAACCACTTTCCAAGTCTCTCCGACCTTCACAAAAAAAGTTATTCAAGAATATCTCTTTCTCCTATGTGCTTTCATCCCTAACCCTAACCCTAACCCTTCCGAAAGTCGGAGAAGCTCAAGGATGGTACCGATCGATGCGCGCTACCCCATTTAGTGGGGGTAGAGCCTACTTGCAAGTCTCTCCGACCTTCACAAAAAAAGTTATTCAAGAATATCTCCTCAGATTTGGGGGAATTTCGTCGGTCGACCTCTTCCGAAGGTCGTACAAGCTCGGAGATGGTATAAATCGATCCGCAGGACCCAAATTAGTCCAGATGCAACCACTTTCCAAGTCTCTCCGACCTTCACAAAAAAAGTTATTCAAGAATATCTCTTTCTCCTATGTGCTTTCATCCCTAACCCTAACCCTAACCCTTCCGAAAGTCGGAGAAGCTCAAGGATGGTACCGATCGATGCGCGCTACCCCATTTAGTGGGGGTAGAGCCTACTTGCAAGTCTCTCCGACCTTCACAAAAAAAGTTATTCAAGAATATCTCTTTCTCCTATGTGCTTTCATCCCTAACCCTAACCCTAACCCTTCCGAAAGTCGGAGAAGCTCAAGGATGGTACCGATCGATGCGCGCTACCCCATTTAGTGGGGGTAGAGCCTACTTGCAAGTCTCTCCGACCTTCACAAAAAAAGTTATTCAAGAATATCTCTTTCTCCTATGTGCTTTCATCCCTAACCCTAACCCTAACCCTTCCGAAAGTCGGAGAAGCTCAAGGATGGTACCGATCGATGCGCGCTACCCCATTTAGTGGGGGTAGAGCCTACTTGCAAGTCTCTCCGACCTTCACAAAAAAAGTTATTCAAGAATATCTCTTTCTCCTATGTGCTTTCATCCCTAACCCTAACCCTAACCCTTCCGAAAGTCGGAGAAGCTCAAGGATGGTACCGATCGATGCGCGCAACCCCATTTAGTGGGGGTAGAGCCTACTTGCAAGTCTCTCCGACCTTCACAAAAAAAGTAATTCAAGAATATCTCCTCAGATTTGGGGGAATTTCGTCGGTCGACCTCTTCCGAAGGTCGTACAAGCTCGGGGATGGTACCAATCGATCCGCAGGACCCAAATTAGTCCAGATGCAACCACTTTCCAAGTCTCTCCGACCTTCACAAAAAAAGTTATTCAAGAATATCTCTTTCTCCTATGTGCTTTCATCCCTAACCCTAACCCTAACCCTTCCGAAAGTCGGAGAAGCTCAAGGATGGTACCGATCGATGCGCGCTACCCCATTTAGTGGGGGTAGAGCCTACTTGCAAGTCTCTCCGACCTTCACAAAAAAAGTTATTCAAGAATATCTCTTTCTCCTATGTGCTTTCATCCCTAACCCTAACCCTAACCCTTCCGAAAGTCGGAGAAGCTCAAGGATGGTACTGATCGATGCGCGCTACCCCATTTAGTGGGGGTAGAGCCTACTTGCAAGTCTCTCCGACCTTAACAAAAAAAGTTATTCAAGAATATCTCTTTCTCCTATGTGCTTTCATCCCTAACCCTAACCCTAACCCTTCCGAAAGTCGGAGAAGCTCAAGGATGGTACTGATCGATGCGTGCTACCCCATTTAGTGGGGGTAGAGCCTACTTGCAAGTCTCTCCGACCTTCACAAAAAAAGTTATTCAAGAATATCTCTTTCTCCTATGTGCTTTCATCCCTAACCCTAACCCTAACCCTTCCGAAAGTCGGAGAAGCTCAAGGATGGTACCGATCGATGCGCGCTACCCCATTTAGTGGGGGTAGAGCCTACTTGCAAGTCTCTCCGACCTTCACAAAAAAAGTTATTCAAGAATATCTCTTTCTCCTATGTGCTTTCATCCCTAACCCTAACCCTAACCCTTCCGAAAGTCGGAGAAGCTCAAGGATGGTACCGATCGATGCGCGCAACCCCATTTAGTGGGGGTAGAGCCTACTTGCAAGTCTCTCCGACCTTCACAAAAAAAGTAATTCAAGAATATCTCCTCAGATTTGGGGGAATTTCGTCGGTCGACCTCTTCCGAAGGTCGTACAAGCTCGGGGATGGTACCAATCGATCCGCAGGACCCAAATTAGTCCAGATGCAACCACTTTCCAAGTCTCTCCGACCTTCACAAAAAAAGTTATTCAAGAATATCTCTTTCTCCTATGTGCTTTCATCCCTAACCCTAACCCTAACCCTTCCGAAAGTCGGAGAAGCTCAAGGATGGTACCGATCGATGCGCGCTACCCCATTTAGTGGGGGTAGAGCCTACTTGCAAGTCTCTCCGACCTTCACAAAAAAAGTTATTCAAGAATATCTCTTTCTCCTATGTGCTTTCATCCCTAACCCTAACCCTAACCCTTCCGAAAGTCGGAGAAGCTCAAGGATGGTACCGATCGATGCGCGCTACCCCATTTAGTGGGGGTAGAGCCTACTTGCAAGTCTCTCCGACCTTCACAAAAAAAGTTATTCAAGAATATCTCCTCAGATTTGGGGGAATTTCGTCGGTCGACCTCTTCCGAAGGTCGTACAAGCTCGGAGATGGTATAAATCGATCCGCAGGACCCAAATTAGTCCAGATGCAACCACTTTCCAAGTCTCTCCGACCTTCACAAAAAAAGTTATTCAAGAATATCTCTTTCTCCTATGTGCTTTCATCCCTAACCCTAACCCTAACCCTTCCGAAAGTCGGAGAAGCTCAAGGATGGTACCGATCGATGCGCGCTACCCCATTTAGTGGGGGTAGAGCCTACTTGCAAGTCTCTCCGACCTTCACAAAAAAAGTTATTCAAGAATATCTCCTCAGATTTGGGGGAATTTCGTCGGTCGACCTCTTCCGAAGGTCGTACAAGCTCGGGGATGGTACCAATCGATCTGCAGGACCCAAATTAGTCCAGATGCAACCACTTTCCAAGTCTCTCCGACCTTCACAAAAAAAGTTATTCAAGAATATCTCTTTCTCCTATGTGCTTTCATCCCTAACCCTAACCCTAACCCTTCCGAAAGTCGGAGAAGCTCAAGGATGGTACCGATCGATGCGCGCTACCCCATTTAGTGGGGGTAGAGCCTACTTGCAAGTCTCTCCGACCTTCACAAAAAAAGTTATTCAAGAATATCTCTTTCTCCTATGTGCTTTCATCCCTAACCCTAACCCTAACCCTTCCGAAAGTCGGAGAAGCTCAAGGATGGTACCGATCGATGCGCGCAACCCCATTTAGTGGGGGTAGAGCCTACTTGCAAGTCTCTCCGACCTTCACAAAAAAAGTTATTCAAGAATATCTCCTCAGATTTGGGGGAATTTCGTCGGTCGACCTCTTCCGAAGGTCGTACAAGCTCGGAGATGGTATAAATCGATCCGCAGGACCCAAATTAGTCCAGATGCAACCACTTTCCAAGTCTCTCCGACCTTCACAAAAAAAGTTATTCAAGAATATCTCTTTCTCCTATGTGCTTTCATCCCTAACCCTAACCCTAACCCTTCCGAAAGTCGGAGAAGCTCAAGGATGGTACCGATCGATGCGCGCTACCCCATTTAGTGGGGGTAGAGCCTACTTGCAAGTCTCTCCGACCTTCACAAAAAAAGTTATTCAAGAATATCTCCTCAGATTTGGGGGAATTTCGTCGGTCGACCTCTTCCGAAGGTCGTACAAGCTCGGGGATGGTACCAATCGATCCGCAGGACCCAAATTAGTCCAGATGCAACCACTTTCCAAGTCTCTCCGACCTTCACAAAAAAAGTTATTCAAGAATATCTCTTTCTCCTATGTGCTTTCATCCCTAACCCTAACCCTAACCCTTCCGAAAGTCGGAGAAGCTCAAGGATGGTACCGATCGATGCGCGCTACCCCATTTAGTGGGGGCAGAGCCTACTTGCAAGTCTCTCCGACCTTCACAAAAAAGGTTATTCAAGAATATCTCTTTCTCCTATGTGCTTTCATCCCTAACCCTAACCCTAACCCTTCCGAAAGTCGGAGAAGCTCAAGGATGGTACCGATCGATGCGCGCAACCCCATTTAGTGGGGGTAGAGCCTACTTGCAAGTCTCTCCGACCTTCACAAAAAAAGTTATTCAAGAATATCTCCTCAGATTTGGGGGAATTTCGTCGGTCGACCTCTTCCAAAGGTCGTACAAGCTCGGGGATGGTACCAATCGATCCGCAGGACCCAAATTAGTCCAGATGCAACCACTTTCCAAGTCTCTCCGACCTTCACAAAAAAAGTTATTCAAGAATATCTCTTTCTCCTATGTGCTTTCATCCCTAACCCTAACCCTAACCCTTCCGAAAGTCGGAGAAGCTCAAGGATGGTACCGATCGATGCGCGCTACCCCATTTAGTGGGGGTAGAGCCTACTTGCAAGTCTCTCCGACCTTCACAAAAAAAGTTATTCAAGAATATCTCCTCAGATTTGGGGGAATTTCGTCGGTCGACCTCTTCCGAAGGTCGTACAAGCTCGGAGATGGTATAAATCGATCCGCAGGACCCAAATTAGTCCAGATGCAACCACTTTCCAAGTCTCTCCGACCTTCACAAAAAAAGTTATTCAAGAATATCTCTTTCTCCTATGTGCTTTCATCCCTAACCCTAACCCTAACCCTTCCGAAAGTCGGAGAAGCTCAAGGATGGTACCGATCGATGCGCGCTACCCCATTTAGTGGGGGTAGAGCCTACTTGCAAGTCTCTCCGACCTTCACAAAAAAAGTTATTCAAGAATATCTCTTTCTCCTATGTGCTTTCATCCCTAACCCTAACCCTAACCCTTCCGAAAGTCGGAGAAGCTCAAGGATGGTACCGATCGATGCGCGCTACCCCATTTAGTGGGGGTAGAGCCTACTTGCAAGTCTCTCCGACCTTCACAAAAAAAGTTATTCAAGAATATCTCTTTCTCCTATGTGCTTTCATCCCTAACCCTAACCCTAACCCTTCCGAAAGTCGGAGAAGCTCAAGGATGGTACCGATCGATGCGCGCAACCCCATTTAGTGGGGGTAGAGCCTACTTGCAAGTCTCTCCGACCTTCACAAAAAAAGTAATTCAAGAATATCTCCTCAGATTTGGGGGAATTTCGTCGGTCGACCTCTTCCGAAGGTCGTACAAGCTCGGGGATGGTACCAATCGATCCGCAGGACCCAAATTAGTCCAGATGCAACCACTTTCCAAGTCTCTCCGACCTTCACAAAAAAAGTTATTCAAGAATATCTCTTTCTCCTATGTGCTTTCATCCCTAACCCTAACCCTAACCCTTCCGAAAGTCGGAGAAGCTCAAGGATGGTACCGATCGATGCGCGCTACCCCATTTAGTGGGGGCAGAGCCTACTTGCAAGTCTCTCCGACCTTCACAAAAAAAGTTATTCAAGAATATCTCTTTCTCCTATGTGCTTTCATCCCTAACCCTAACCCTAACCCTTCCGAAAGTCGGAGAAGCTCAAGGATGGTACCGATCGATGCGCGCTACCCCATTTAGTGGGGGTAGAGCCAACTTGCAAGTCTCTCCGACCTTCACAAAAAAAGTTATTCAAGAATATCTCTTTCTCCTATGTGCTTTCATCCCTAACCCTAACCCTAACCCTTCCGAAAGTCGGAGAAGCTCAAGGATGGTACCGATCGATGCGCGCTACCCCATTTAGTGGGGGTAGAGCCTACTTGCAAGTCTCTCCGACCTTCACAAAAAAAGTTATTCAAGAATATCTCTTTCTCCTATGTGCTTTCATCCCTAACCCTAACCCTAACCCTTCCGAAAGTCGGAGAAGCTCAAGGATGGTACCGATCGATGCGCGCTACCCCATTTAGTGGGGGTAGAGCCTACTTGCAAGTCTCTCCGACCTTCACAAAAAAAGTTATTCAAGAATATCTCTTTCTCCTATGTGCTTTCATCCCTAACCCTAACCCTAACCCTTCCGAAAGTCGGAAAAGCTCAAGGATGGTACCGATCGATGCGCGCAACCCCATTTAGTGGGGGTAGAGCCTACTTGCAAGTCTCTCCGACCTTCACAAAAAAAGTAATTCAAGAATATCTCCTCAGATTTGGGGGAATTTCGTCGGTCGACCTCTTCCGAAGGTCGTACAAGCTCGGGGATGGTACCAATCGATCCGCAGGACCCAAATTAGTCCAGATGCAACCACTTTCCAAGTCTCTCCGACCTTCACAAAAAAAGTTATTCAAGAATATCTCTTTCTCCTATGTGCTTTCATCCCTAACCCTAACCCTAACCCTTCCGAAAGTCGGAGAAGCTCAAGGATGGTACCGATCGATGCGCGCTACCCCATTTAGTGGGGGTAGAGCCTACTTGCAAGTCTCTCCGACCTTCACAAAAAAAGTTATTCAAGAATATCTCTTTCTCCTATGTGCTTTCATCCCTAACCCTAACCCTTCCGAAAGTCGGAGAAGCTCAAGGATGGTACCGATCGATGCGCGCAACCCCATTTAGTGGGGGTAGAGCCTACTTGCAAGTCTCTCCGACCTTCACAAAAAAAGTTATTCAAGAATATCTCCTCAGATTTGGGGGAATTTCGTCGGTCGACCTCTTCCGAAGGTCGTACAAGCTCGGGGATGGTACCAATCGATCCGCAGGACCCAAATTAGTCCAGATGCAACCACTTTCCAAGTCTCTCCGACCTTCACAAAAAAAGTTATTCAAGAATATCTCTTTCTCCTATGTGCTTTCATCCCTAACCCTAACCCTAACCCTTCCGAAAGTCGGAGAAGCTCAAGGATGGTACCGATCGATGCGCGCTACCCCATTTAGTGGGGGTAGAGCCTACTTGCAAGTCTCTCCGACCTTCACAAAAAAAGTTATTCAAGAATATCTCCTCAGATTTGGGGGAATTTCGTCGGTCGACCTCTTCCGAAGGTCGTACAAGCTTGGAGATGGTACCAATCGATCCGCAGGACCCAAGTTAGTCCAGATGCAACCACTTTCCAAGTCTCTCCGACCTTCACAAAAAAAGTTATTCAAGAATATCTCTTTCTCCTATGTGCTTTCATCCCTAACCCTAACCCTAACCCTTCCGAAAGTCGGAGAAGCTCAAGGATGGTACCGATCGATGCGCGCTACCCCATTTAGTGGGGGTAGAGCCTACTTGCAAGTCTCTCTGACCTTCACAAAAAAAGTTATTCAAGAATATCTCCTCAGATTTGGGGGAATTTCGTCGGTCGACCTCTTTCGAAGGTCGTACAAGCTCGGGGATGGTACCAATCGATCCGCAGGACCCAAATTAGTCCAGATGCAACCACTTTCCAAGTCTCTCCGACCTTCACAAAAAAAGTTATTCAAGAATATCTCTTTCTCCTATGTGCTTTCATCCCTAACCCTAACCCTAACCCTTCCGAAAGTCGGAGAAGCTCATGGATGGTACCGATCGATGCGCGCTACCCCATTTAGTGGGGGCAGAGCCTACTTGCAAGTCTCTCCAACCTTCACAAAAAAAGTTATTCAAGAATATCTCTTTCTCCTATGTGCTTTCATCCCTAACCCTAACCCTAACCCTTCCGAAAGTCGGAGAAGCTCAATAATGGTACCGATCGATGCGCGCTACCCCATTTAGTGGGGGTAGAGCCTACTTGCAAGTCTCTCCGACCTTCACAAAAAAAGTTATTCAAGAATATCTCTTTCTCCTATGTGCTTTCATCCCTAACCCTAACCCTAACCCTTCCGAAAGTCGGAGAAGCTCAAAGATGGTACCGATCGATGCGCGCTACCCCATTTAGTGGGGGTAGAGCCTACTTGCAAGTCTCTCCGACCTTCACAAAAAAAGTTATTCAAGAATATCTCTTTCTCCTATGTGCTTTCATCCCTAACCCTAACCCTAACCCTTCCGAAAGTCGGAGAAGCTCAAGGATGGTACCGATCGATGCGCGCAACCCCATTTAGTGGGGGTAGAGCCTACTTGCAAGTCTCTCCGACCTTCACAAAAAAAGTTATTCAAGAATATCTCCTCAGATTTGGGGGAATTTCGTCGGTCGACCTCTTCCGAAGGTCGTACAAGCTCGGGGATGGTACCAATCGATCCGCAGGACCCAAATTAGTCCAGATGCAACCACTTTCCAAGTCTCTCCGACCTTCACAAAAAAAGTTATTCAAGAATATCTCTTTCTCCTATGTCCTTTCATCCCTAACCCTAACCCTAACCCTTCCGAAAGTCGGAGAAGCTCAAGGATGGTACTGATCGATGCGCGCTACCCCATTTAGTGGGGGTAGAGCCTACTTGCAAGTCTCTCCGACCTTCACAAAAAAAGTTATTCAAGAATATCTCTTTCTCCTATGTGCTTTCATCCCTAACCCTAACCCTAACCCTTCCGAAAGTCGGAGAAGCTCATGGATGGTACCGATCGATGCGCGTTACCCCATTTAGTGGGGGCAGAGCCTACTTGCAAGTCTCTCCGACCTTCACAAAAAAAGTTATTCAAGAATATCTCTTTCTCCTATGTGCTTTCATCCCTAACCCTAACCCTAACCCTTCCGAAAGTCGGAGAAGCTCAATAATGGTACCGATCGATGCGCGCTACCCCATTTAGTGGGGGTAGAGCCTACTTGCAAGTCTCTCCGACCTTCACAAAAAAAGTTATTCAAGAATATCTCTTTCTCCTATGTGCTTTCATCCCTAACCCTAACCCTAACCCTTCCGAAAGTCGGAGAAGCTCAAAGATGGTACCGATCGATGCGCGCTACCCCATTTAGTGGGGGTAGAGCCTACTTGCAAGTCTCTCCGACCTTCACAAAAAAAGTTATTCAAGAATATCTCTTTCTCCTATGTGCTTTCATCCCTAACCCTAACCCTAACCCTTCCGAAAGTCGGAGAAGCTCAAGGATGGTACCGATCGATGCGCGCAACCCCGTTTAGTGGGGGTAGAGCCTACTTGCAAGTCTCTCCGACCTTCACAAAAAAAGTTATTCAAGAATATCTCCTCAGATTTGGGGGAATTTCGTCGGTCGACCTCTTCCGAAGGTCGTACAAGCTCGGGGATGGTACCAATCGATCCGCAGGACCCAAATTAGTCCAGATGCAACCACTTTCCAAGTCTCTCCGACCTTCACAAAAAAAGTTATTCAAGAATATCTCTTTCTCCTATGTGCTTTCATCCCTAACCCTAACCCTAACCCTTCCGAAAGTCGGAGAAGCTCAAGGATGGTACCGATCGATGCGCGCTACCCCATTTAGTGGGGGTAGAGCCTACTTGCAAGTCTCTCCGACCTTCACAAAAAAAGTTATTCAAGAATATCTCCTCAGATTTGGGGGAATTTCGTCGGTCGACCTCTTCCGAAGGTCGTACAAGCTCGGGGATGGTACCAATCGATCCGCAGGACCCAAATTAGTCCAGATGCAACCACTTTCCAAGTCTCTCCAACCTTCACAAAAAAAGTTATTCAAGAATATCTCTTTCTCCTATGTGCTTTCATCCCTAACCCTAACCCTAACCCTTCCGAAAGTCGGAGAAGCTCAAGGATGGTACCGATCGATGCGCGCTACCCCATTTAGTGGGGGTAGAGCCTACTTGCAAGTCTCTCCGACCTTCACAAAAAAAGTTATTCAAGAATATCTCCTCAGATTTGGGGGAATTTCGTCGGTCGACCTCTTCCGAAGGTCGTACAAGCTCGGGGATGGTACCAATCGATCCGCAGGACCCAAATTAGTCCAGATGCAACCACTTTCCAAGTCTCTCCGACCTTCACAAAAAAAGTTATTCAAGAATATCTCTTTCTCCTATGTGCTTTCATCCCTAACCCTAACCCTAACCCTTCCGAAAGTCGGAGAAGCTCAAGGATGGTACCGATCGATGCGCGCTACCCCATTTAGTGGGGGTAGAGCCTACTTGCAAGTCTCTCCGACCTTCACAAAAAAAGTTATTCAAGAATATCTCTTTCTCCTATGTGCTTTCATCCCTAACCCTAACCCTAACCCTTCCGAAAGTCGGAGAAGCTCAAGGATGGTACCGATCGATGCGCGCTACCCCATTTAGTGGGGGTAGAGCCTACTTGCAAGTCTCTCCGACCTTCACAAAAAAAGTTATTCAAGAATATCTCTTTCTCCTATGTGCTTTCATCCCTAACCCTAACCCTAACCCTTCCGAAAGTCGGAGAAGCTCAAGGATGGTACCGATCGATGCGCGCTACCCCATTTAGTGGGGGTAGAGCCTACTTGCAAGTCTCTCCGACCTTCACAAAAAAAGTTATTCAAGAATATCTCTTTCTCCTATGTGCTTTCATCCCTAACCCTAACCCTAACCCTTCCGAAAGTCGGAAAAGCTCAAGGATGGTACCGATCGATGCGCGCAACCCCATTTAGTGGGGGTAGAGCCTACTTGCAAGTCTCTCCGACCTTCACAAAAAAAGTAATTCAAGAATATCTCCTCAGATTTGGGGGAATTTCGTCGGTCGACCTCTTCCGAAGGTCGTACAAGCTCGGGGATGGTACCAATCGATCCGCAGGACCCAAATTAGTCCAGATGCAACCACTTTCCAAGTCTCTCCGACCTTCACAAAAAAAGTTATTCAAGAATATCTCTTTCTCCTATGTGCTTTCATCCCTAACCCTAACCCTAACCCTTCCGAAAGTCGGAGAAGCTCAAGGATGGTACCGATCGATGCGCGCTACCCCATTTAGTGGGGGTAGAGCCTACTTGCAAGTCTCTCCGACCTTCACAAAAAAAGTTATTCAAGAATATCTCTTTCTCCTATGTGCTTTCATCCCTAACCCTAACCCTTCCGAAAGTCGGAGAAGCTCAAGGATGGTACCGATCGATGCGCGCAACCCCATTTAGTGGGGGTAGAGCCTACTTGCAAGTCTCTCCGACCTTCACAAAAAAAGTTATTCAAGAATATCTCCTCAGATTTGGGGGAATTTCGTCGGTCGACCTCTTCCGAAGGTCGTACAAGCTCGGGGATGGTACCAATCGATCCGCAGGACCCAAATTAGTCCAGATGCAACCACTTTCCAAGTCTCTCCGACCTTCACAAAAAAAGTTATTCAAGAATATCTCTTTCTCCTATGTGCTTTCATCCCTAACCCTAACCCTAACCCTTCCGAAAGTCGGAGAAGCTCAAGGATGGTACCGATCGATGCGCGCTACCCCATTTAGTGGGGGTAGAGCCTACTTGCAAGTCTCTCCGACCTTCACAAAAAAAGTTATTCAAGAATATCTCTTTCTCCTATGTGCTTTCATCCCTAACCCTAACCCTAACCCTTCCGAAAGTCGGAGAAGCTCAAGGATGGTACCGATCGATGCGCGCAACCCCATTTAGTGGGGGTAGAGCCTACTTGCAAGTCTCTCCGACCTTCACAAAAAAAGTAATTCAAGAATATCTCCTCAGATTTGGGGGAATTTCGTCGGTCGACCTCTTCCGAAGGTCGTACAAGCTCGGGGATGGTACCAATCGATCCGCAGGACCCAAATTAGTCCAGATGCAACCACTTTCCAAGTCTCTCCGACCTTCACAAAAAAAGTTATTCAAGAATATCTCTTTCTCCTATGTGCTTTCATCCCTAACCCTAACCCTAACCCTTCCGAAAGTCGGAGAAGCTCAAGGATGGTACCGATCGATGCGCGCTACCCCATTTAGTGGGGGTAGAGCCTACTTGCAAGTCTCTCCGACCTTCACAAAAAAAGTTATTCAAGAATATCTCTTTCTCCTATGTGCTTTCATCCCTAACCCTAACCCTTCCGAAAGTCGGAGAAGCTCAAGGATGGTACCGATCGATGCGCGCAACCCCATTTAGTGGGGGTAGAGCCTACTTGCAAGTCTCTCCGACCTTCACAAAAAAAGTTATTCAAGAATATCTCCTCAGATTTGGGGGAATTTCGTCGGTCGACCTCTTCCGAAGGTCGTACAAGCTCGGGGATGGTACCAATCGATCCGCAGGACCCAAATTAGTCCAGATGCAACCACTTTCCAAGTCTCTCCGACCTTCACAAAAAAAGTTATTCAAGAATATCTCTTTCTCCTATGTGCTTTCATCCCTAACCCTAACCCTAACCCTTCCGAAAGTCGGAGAAGCTCAAGGATGGTACCGATCGATGCGCGCTACCCCATTTAGTGGGGGTAGAGCCTACTTGCAAGTCTCTCCGACCTTCACAAAAAAAGTTATTCAAGAATATCTCTTTCTCCTATGTGCTTTCATCCCTAACCCTAACCCTAACCCTTCCGAAAGTCGGAGAAGCTCAAGGATGGTACCGATCGATGCGCGCTACCCCATTTAGTGGGGGTAGAGCCTACTTGCAAGTCTCTCCGACCTTCACAAAAAAAGTTATTCAAGAATATCTCTTTCTCCTATGTGCTTTCATCCCTAACCCTAACCCTAACCCTTCCGAAAGTCGGAAAAGCTCAAGGATGGTACCGATCGATGCGCGCAACCCCATTTAGTGGGGGTAGAGCCTACTTGCAAGTCTCTCCGACCTTCACAAAAAAAGTAATTCAAGAATATCTCCTCAGATTTGGGGGAATTTCGTCGGTCGACCTCTTCCGAAGGTCGTACAAGCTCGGGGATGGTACCAATCGATCCGCAGGACCCAAATTAGTCCAGATGCAACCACTTTCCAAGTCTCTCCGACCTTCACAAAAAAAGTTATTCAAGAATATCTCTTTCTCCTATGTGCTTTCATCCCTAACCCTAACCCTAACCCTTCCGAAAGTCGGAGAAGCTCAAGGATGGTACCGATCGATGCGCGCTACCCCATTTAGTGGGGGTAGAGCCTACTTGCAAGTCTCTCCGACCTTCACAAAAAAAGTTATTCAAGAATATCTCTTTCTCCTATGTGCTTTCATCCCTAACCCTAACCCTTCCGAAAGTCGGAGAAGCTCAAGGATGGTACCGATCGATGCGCGCAACCCCATTTAGTGGGGGTAGAGCCTACTTGCAAGTCTCTCCGACCTTCACAAAAAAAGTTATTCAAGAATATCTCCTCAGATTTGGGGGAATTTCGTCGGTCGACCTCTTCCGAAGGTCGTACAAGCTCGGGGATGGTACCAATCGATCCGCAGGACCCAAATTAGTCCAGATGCAACCACTTTCCAAGTCTCTCCGACCTTCACAAAAAAAGTTATTCAAGAATATCTCTTTCTCCTATGTGCTTTCATCCCTAACCCTAACCCTAACCCTTCCGAAAGTCGGAGAAGCTCAAGGATGGTACCGATCGATGCGCGCTACCCCATTTAGTGGGGGTAGAGCCTACTTGCAAGTCTCTCCGACCTTCACAAAAAAAGTTATTCAAGAATATCTCTTTCTCCTATGTGCTTTCATCCCTAACCCTAACCCTAACCCTTCCGAAAGTCGGAGAAGCTCAAGGATGGTACCGATCGATGCGCGCAACCCCATTTAGTGGGGGTAGAGCCTACTTGCAAGTCTCTCCGACCTTCACAAAAAAAGTAATTCAAGAATATCTCCTCAGATTTGGGGGAATTTCGTCGGTCGACCTCTTCCGAAGGTCGTACAAGCTCGGGGATGGTACCAATCGATCCGCAGGACCCAAATTAGTCCAGATGCAACCACTTTCCAAGTCTCTCCGACCTTCACAAAAAAAGTTATTCAAGAATATCTCTTTCTCCTATGTGCTTTCATCCCTAACCCTAACCCTAACCCTTCCGAAAGTCGGAGAAGCTCAAGGATGGTACCGATCGATGCGCGCTACCCCATTTAGTGGGGGTAGAGCCTACTTGCAAGTCTCTCCGACCTTCACAAAAAAAGTTATTCAAGAATATCTCTTTCTCCTATGTGCTTTCATCCCTAACCCTAACCCTTCCGAAAGTCGGAGAAGCTCAAGGATGGTACCGATCGATGCGCGCAACCCCATTTAGTGGGGGTAGAGCCTACTTGCAAGTCTCTCCGACCTTCACAAAAAAAGTTATTCAAGAATATCTCCTCAGATTTGGGGGAATTTCGTCGGTCGACCTCTTCCGAAGGTCGTACAAGCTCGGGGATGGTACCAATCGATCCGCAGGACCCAAATTAGTCCAGATGCAACCACTTTCCAAGTCTCTCCGACCTTCACAAAAAAAGTTATTCAAGAATATCTCTTTCTCCTATGTGCTTTCATCCCTAACCCTAACCCTAACCCTTCCGAAAGTCGGAGAAGCTCAAGGATGGTACCGATCGATGCGCGCTACCCCATTTAGTGGGGGTAGAGCCTACTTGCAAGTCTCTCCGACCTTCACAAAAAAAGTTATTCAAGAATATCTCTTTCTCCTATGTGCTTTCATCCCTAACCCTAACCCTAACCCTTCCGAAAGTCGGAGAAGCTCAAGGATGGTACCGATCGATGCGCGCTACCCCATTTAGTGGGGGTAGAGCCTACTTGCAAGTCTCTCCGACCTTCACAAAAAAAGTTATTCAAGAATATCTCTTTCTCCTATGTGCTTTCATCCCTAACCCTAACCCTAACCCTTCCGAAAGTCGGAGAAGCTCAAGGATGGTACCGATCGATGCGCGCTACCCCATTTAGTGGGGGTAGAGCCTACTTGCAAGTCTCTCCGACCTTCACAAAAAAAGTTATTCAAGAATATCTCTTTCTCCTATGTGCTTTCATCCCTAACCCTAACCCTAACCCTTCCGAAAGTCGGAAAAGCTCAAGGATGGTACCGATCGATGCGCGCAACCCCATTTAGTGGGGGTAGAGCCTACTTGCAAGTCTCTCCGACCTTCACAAAAAAAGTAATTCAAGAATATCTCCTCAGATTTGGGGGAATTTCGTCGGTCGACCTCTTCCGAAGGTCGTACAAGCTCGGGGATGGTACCAATCGATCCGCAGGACCCAAATTAGTCCAGATGCAACCACTTTCCAAGTCTCTCCGACCTTCACAAAAAAAGTTATTCAAGAATATCTCTTTCTCCTATGTGCTTTCATCCCTAACCCTAACCCTAACCCTTCCGAAAGTCGGAGAAGCTCAAGGATGGTACCGATCGATGCGCGCTACCCCATTTAGTGGGGGTAGAGCCTACTTGCAAGTCTCTCCGACCTTCACAAAAAAAGTTATTCAAGAATATCTCTTTCTCCTATGTGCTTTCATCCCTAACCCTAACCCTTCCGAAAGTCGGAGAAGCTCAAGGATGGTACCGATCGATGCGCGCAACCCCATTTAGTGGGGGTAGAGCCTACTTGCAAGTCTCTCCGACCTTCACAAAAAAAGTTATTCAAGAATATCTCCTCAGATTTGGGGGAATTTCGTCGGTCGACCTCTTCCGAAGGTCGTACAAGCTCGGGGATGGTACCAATCGATCCGCAGGACCCAAATTAGTCCAGATGCAACCACTTTCCAAGTCTCTCCGACCTTCACAAAAAAAGTTATTCAAGAATATCTCTTTCTCCTATGTGCTTTCATCCCTAACCCTAACCCTAACCCTTCCGAAAGTCGGAGAAGCTCAAGGATGGTACCGATCGATGCGCGCTACCCCATTTAGTGGGGGTAGAGCCTACTTGCAAGTCTCTCCGACCTTCACAAAAAAAGTTATTCAAGAATATCTCTTTCTCCTATGTGCTTTCATCCCTAACCCTAACCCTAACCCTTCCGAAAGTCGGAGAAGCTCAAGGATGGTACCGATCGATGCGCGCAACCCCATTTAGTGGGGGTAGAGCCTACTTGCAAGTCTCTCCGACCTTCACAAAAAAAGTAATTCAAGAATATCTCCTCAGATTTGGGGGAATTTCGTCGGTCGACCTCTTCCGAAGGTCGTACAAGCTCGGGGATGGTACCAATCGATCCGCAGGACCCAAATTAGTCCAGATGCAACCACTTTCCAAGTCTCTCCGACCTTCACAAAAAAAGTTATTCAAGAATATCTCTTTCTCCTATGTGCTTTCATCCCTAACCCTAACCCTAACCCTTCCGAAAGTCGGAGAAGCTCAAGGATGGTACCGATCGATGCGCGCTACCCCATTTAGTGGGGGTAGAGCCTACTTGCAAGTCTCTCCGACCTTCACAAAAAAAGTTATTCAAGAATATCTCTTTCTCCTATGTGCTTTCATCCCTAACCCTAACCCTTCCGAAAGTCGGAGAAGCTCAAGGATGGTACCGATCGATGCGCGCAACCCCATTTAGTGGGGGTAGAGCCTACTTGCAAGTCTCTCCGACTTTCACAAAAAAAGTTATTCAAGAATATCTCCTCAGATTTGGGGGAATTTCGTCGGTCGACCTCTTCCGAAGGTCGTACAAGCTCGGGGATGGTACCAATCGATCCGCAGGACCCAAATTAGTCCAGATGCAACCACTTTCCAAGTCTCTCCGACCTTCACAAAAAAAGTTATTCAAGAATATCTCTTTCTCCTATGTGCTTTCATCCCTAACCCTAACCCTAACCCTTCCGAAAGTCGGAGAAGCTCAAGGATGGTACCGATCGATGCGCGCTACCCCATTTAGTGGGGGTAGAGCCTACTTGCAAGTCTCTCCGACCTTCACAAAAAAAGTTATTCAAGAATATCTCCTCAGATTTGGGGGAATTTCGTCGGTCGACCTCTTCCGAAGGTCGTACAAGCTCGGGGATGGTACCAATCGATCCGCAGGACCCAAATTAGTCCAGATGCAACCACTTTCCAAGTCTCTCCGACCTTCACAAAAAAAGTTATTCAAGAATATCTCTTTCTCCTATGTGCTTTCATCCCTAACCCTAACCCTAACCCTTCCGAAAGTCGGAGAAGCTCAAGGATGGTACCGATCGATGCGCGCTACCCCATTTAGTGGGGGTAGAGCCTACTTGCAAGTCTCTCCGACCTTCACAAAAAAAGTTATTCAAGAATATCTCTTTCTCCTATGTGCTTTCATCCCTAACCCTAACCCTAACCCTTCCGAAAGTCGGAGAAGCTCAAGGATGGTACCGATCGATGCGCGCTACCCCATTTAGTGGGGGTAGAGCCTACTTGCAAGTCTCTCCGACCTTCACAAAAAAAGTTATTCAAGAATATCTCTTTCTCCTATGTGCTTTCATCCCTAACCCTAACCCTAACCCTTCCGAAAGTCGGAGAAGCTCAAGGATGGTACCGATCGATGCGCGCTACCCCATTTAGTGGGGGTAGAGCCTACTTGCAAGTCTCTCCGACCTTCACAAAAAAAGTTATTCAAGAATATCTCTTTCTCCTATGTGCTTTCATCCCTAACCCTAACCCTAACCCTTCCGAAAGTCGGAAAAGCTCAAGGATGGTACCGATCGATGCGCGCAACCCCATTTAGTGGGGGTAGAGCCTACTTGCAAGTCTCTCCGACCTTCACAAAAAAAGTAATTCAAGAATATCTCCTCAGATTTGGGGGAATTTCGTCGGTCGACCTCTTCCGAAGGTCGTACAAGCTCGGGGATGGTACCAATCGATCCGCAGGACCCAAATTAGTCCAGATGCAACCACTTTCCAAGTCTCTCCGACCTTCACAAAAAAAGTTATTCAAGAATATCTCTTTCTCCTATGTGCTTTCATCCCTAACCCTAACCCTAACCCTTCCGAAAGTCGGAGAAGCTCAAGGATGGTACCGATCGATGCGCGCTACCCCATTTAGTGGGGGTAGAGCCTACTTGCAAGTCTCTCCGACCTTCACAAAAAAAGTTATTCAAGAATATCTCTTTCTCCTATGTGCTTTCATCCCTAACCCTAACCCTTCCGAAAGTCGGAGAAGCTCAAGGATGGTACCGATCGATGCGCGCAACCCCATTTAGTGGGGGTAGAGCCTACTTGCAAGTCTCTCCGACCTTCACAAAAAAAGTTATTCAAGAATATCTCCTCAGATTTGGGGGAATTTCGTCGGTCGACCTCTTCCGAAGGTCGTACAAGCTCGGGGATGGTACCAATCGATCCGCAGGACCCAAATTAGTCCAGATGCAACCACTTTCCAAGTCTCTCCGACCTTCACAAAAAAAGTTATTCAAGAATATCTCTTTCTCCTATGTGCTTTCATCCCTAACCCTAACCCTAACCCTTCCGAAAGTCGGAGAAGCTCAAGGATGGTACCGATCGATGCGCGCTACCCCATTTAGTGGGGGTAGAGCCTACTTGCAAGTCTCTCCGACCTTCACAAAAAAAGTTATTCAAGAATATCTCTTTCTCCTATGTGCTTTCATCCCTAACCCTAACCCTAACCCTTCCGAAAGTCGGAGAAGCTCAAGGATGGTACCGATCGATGCGCGCAACCCCATTTAGTGGGGGTAGAGCCTACTTGCAAGTCTCTCCGACCTTCACAAAAAAAGTAATTCAAGAATATCTCCTCAGATTTGGGGGAATTTCGTCGGTCGACCTCTTCCGAAGGTCGTACAAGCTCGGGGATGGTACCAATCGATCCGCAGGACCCAAATTAGTCCAGATGCAACCACTTTCCAAGTCTCTCCGACCTTCACAAAAAAAGTTATTCAAGAATATCTCTTTCTCCTATGTGCTTTCATCCCTAACCCTAACCCTAACCCTTCCGAAAGTCGGAGAAGCTCAAGGATGGTACCGATCGATGCGCGCTACCCCATTTAGTGGGGGTAGAGCCTACTTGCAAGTCTCTCCGACCTTCACAAAAAAAGTTATTCAAGAATATCTCTTTCTCCTATGTGCTTTCATCCCTAACCCTAACCCTTCCGAAAGTCGGAGAAGCTCAAGGATGGTACCGATCGATGCGCGCAACCCCATTTAGTGGGGGTAGAGCCTACTTGCAAGTCTCTCCGACCTTCACAAAAAAAGTTATTCAAGAATATCTCCTCAGATTTGGGGGAATTTCGTCGGTCGACCTCTTCCGAAGGTCGTACAAGCTCGGGGATGGTACCAATCGATCCGCAGGACCCAAATTAGTCCAGATGCAACCACTTTCCAAGTCTCTCCGACCTTCACAAAAAAAGTTATTCAAGAATATCTCTTTCTCCTATGTGCTTTCATCCCTAACCCTAACCCTAACCCTTCCGAAAGTCGGAGAAGCTCAAGGATGGTACCGATCGATGCGCGCTACCCCATTTAGTGGGGGTAGAGCCTACTTGCAAGTCTCTCCGACCTTCACAAAAAAAGTTATTCAAGAATATCTCCTCAGATTTGGGGGAATTTCGTCGGTCGACCTCTTCCGAAGGTCGTACAAGCTTGGAGATGGTACCAATCGATCCGCAGGACCCAAATTAGTCCAGATGCAACCACTTTCCAAGTCTCTCCGACCTTCACAAAAAAAGTTATTCAAGAATATCTCTTTCTCCTATGTGCTTTCATCCCTAACCCTAACCCTAACCCTTCCGAAAGTCGGAGAAGCTCAAGGATGGTACCGATCGATGCGCGCTACCCCATTTAGTGGGGGTAGAGCCTACTTGCAAGTCTCTCTGACCTTCACAAAAAAAGTTATTCAAGAATATCTCCTCAGATTTGGGGGAATTTCGTCGGTCGACCTCTTCCGAAGGTCGTACAAGCTCGGGGATGGTACCAATCGATCCGCAGGACCCAAATTAGTCCAGATGCAACCACTTTCCAAGTCTCTCCGACCTTCACAAAAAAAGTTATTCAAGAATATCTCTTTCTCCTATGTGCTTTCATCCCTAACCCTAACCCTAACCCTTCCGAAAGTCGGAGAAGCTCATGGATGGTACCGATCGATGCGCGCTACCCCATTTAGTGGGGGCAGAGCCTACTTGCAAGTCTCTCCGACCTTCACAAAAAAAGTTATTCAAGAATATCTCTTTCTCCTATGTGCTTTCATCCCTAACCCTAACCCTAACCCTTCCGAAAGTCGGAGAAGCTCAATAATGGTACCGATCGATGCGCGCTACCCCATTTAGTGGGGGTAGAGCCTACTTGCAAGTCTCTCCGACCTTCACAAAAAAAGTTATTCAAGAATATCTCTTTCTCCTATGTGCTTTCATCCCTAACCCTAACCCTAACCCTTCCGAAAGTCGGAGAAGCTCAAAGATGGTACCGATCGATGCGCGCTACCCCATTTAGTGGGGGTAGAGCCTACTTGCAAGTCTCTCCGACCTTCACAAAAAAAGTTATTCAAGAATATCTCTTTCTCCTATGTGCTTTCATCCCTAACCCTAACCCTAACCCTTCCGAAAGTCGGAGAAGCTCAAGGATGGTACCGATCGATGCGCGCAACCCCATTTAGTGGGGGTAGAGCCTACTTGCAAGTCTCTCCGACCTTCACAAAAAAAGTAATTCAAGAATATCTCCTCAGATTTGGGGGAATTTCGTCGGTCGACCTCTTCCGAAGGTCGTACAAGCTCGGGGATGGTACCAATCGATCCGCAGGACCCAAATTAGTCCAGATGCAACCACTTTCCAAGTCTCTCCGACCTTCACAAAAAAAGTTATTCAAGAATATCTCTTTCTCCTATGTGCTTTCATCCCTAACCCTAACCCTAACCCTTCCGAAAGTCGGAGAAGCTCAAGGATGGTACCGATCGATGCGCGCTACCCCATTTAGTGGGGGTAGAGCCTACTTGCAAGTCTCTCCGACCTTCACAAAAAAAGTTATTCAAGAATATCTCTTTCTCCTATGTGCTTTCATCCCTAACCCTAACCCTAACCCTTCCGAAAGTCGGAGAAGCTCAAGGATGGTACCGATCGATGCGCGCAACCCCATTTAGTGGGGGTAGAGCCTACTTGCAAGTCTCTCCGACCTTCACAAAAAAAGTTATTCAAGAATATCTCCTCAGATTTGGGGGAATTTCGTCGGTCGACCTCTTCCGAAGGTCGTACAAGCTCGGGGATGGTACCAATCGATCCGCAGGACCCAAATTAGTCCAGATGCAACCACTTTCCAAGTCTCTCCGACCTTCACAAAAAAAGTTATTCAAGAATATCTCTTTCTCCTATGTGCTTTCATCCCTAACCCTAACCCTAACCCTTCCGAAAGTCGGAGAAGCTCAAGGATGGTACCGATCGATGCGCGCAACCCCATTTAGTGGGGGTAGAGCCTACTTGCAAGTCTCTCCGACCTTCACAAAAAAAGTTATTCAAGAATATCTCCTCAGATTTGGGGGAATTTCGTCGGTCGACCTCTTCCGAAGGTCGTACAAGCTCGGGGATGGTACCAATCGATCCGCAGGACCCAAATTAGTCCAGATGCAACCACTTTCCAAGTCTCTCCGACCTTCACAAAAAAAGTTATTCAAGAATATCTCTTTCTCCTATGTGCTTTCATCCCTAACCCTAACCCTAACCCTTCCGAAAGTCGGAGAAGCTCAAGGATGGTACCGATCGATGCGCGCTACCCCATTTAGTGGGGGCAGAGCCTACTTGCAAGTCTCTCCGACCTTCACAAAAAAAGTTATTCAAGAATATCTCTTTCTCCTATTTGCTTTCATCCCTAACCCTAACCCTAACCCTTCCGAAAGTCGGAGAAGCTCAAGGATGGTACCGATCGATGCGCGCTACCCCATTTAGTGGGGGTAGAGCCAACTTGCAAGTCTCTCCGACCTTCACAAAAAAAGTTATTCAAGAATATCTCTTTCTCCTATGTGCTTTCATCCCTAACCCTAACCCTAACCCTTCCGAAAGTCGGAGAAGCTCAAGGATGGTACCGATCGATGCGCGCTACCCCATTTAGTGGGGGTAGAGCCTACTTGCAAGTCTCTCCGACCTTCACAAAAAAAGTTATTCAAGAATATCTCCTCAGATTTGGGGGAATTTCGTCGGTCGACCTCTTCCGAAGGTCGTACAAGCTCGGGGATGGTACCAATCGATCCGCAGGACCCAAATTAGTCCAGATGCAACCACTTTCCAAGTCTCTCCGACCTTCACAAAAAAAGTTATTCAAGAATATCTCTTTCTCCTATGTGCTTTCATCCCTAACCCTAACCCTAACCCTTCCGAAAGTCGGAGAAGCTCAAGGATGGTACCGATCGATGCGCGCTACCCCATTTAGTGGGGGTAGAGCCTACTTGCAAGTCTCTCCGACCTTCACCAAAAAAGTTATTCAAGAATATCTCTTTCTCCTATGTGCTTTCATCCCTAACCCTAACCCTAACCCTTCCGAAAGTCGGAGAAGCTCAAGGATGGTACCGATCGATGCGCGCTACCCCATTTAGTGGGGGTAGAGCCAACTTGCAAGTCTCTCCGACCTTCACAAAAAAAGTTATTCAAGAATATCTCTTTCTCCTATGTGCTTTCATCCCTAACCCTAACCCTAACCCTTCCGAAAGTCGGAGAAGCTCAAGGATGGTACCGATCGATGCGCGCTACCCCATTTAGTGGGGGTAGAGCCTACTTGCAAGTCTCTCCGACCTTCACAAAAAAAGTTATTCAAGAATATCTCTTTCTCCTATGTGCTTTCATCCCTAACCCTAACCCTAACCCTTCCGAAAGTCGGAGAAGCTCAAGGATGGTACCGATCGATGTGCGCTACCCCATTTAGTGGGGGTAGAGCCTACTTGCAAGTCTCTCCGACCTTCACAAAAAAAGTTATTCAAGAATATCTCCTCAGATTTGGGGGAATTTCGTCGGTCGACCTCTTCCGAAGGTCGTACAAGCTCGGGGATGGTACCAATCGATCCGCAGGACCCAAATTAGTCCAGATGCAACCACTTTCCAAGTCTCTCCGACCTTCACAAAAAAAGTTATTCAAGAATATCTCTTTCTCCTATGTGCTTTCATCCCTAACCCTAACCCTAACCCTTCCGAAAGTCGGAGAAGCTCAAGGATGGTACCGATCGATGCGCGCTACCCTATTTAGTGGGGGTAGAGCCTACTTGCAAGTCTCTCCGACCTTCACAAAAAAAGTTATTCAAGAATATCTCTTTCTCCTATGTGCTTTCATCCCTAACCCTAACCCTAACCCTTCCGAAAGTCGGAGAAGCTCAAGGATGGTACCGATCGATGCGCGCTACCCCATTTAGTGGGGGTAGAGCCTACTTGCAAGTCTCTCCGACCTTCACAAAAAAAGTTATTCAAGAATATCTCTTTCTCCTATGTGCTTTCATCCCTAACCCTAACCCTAACCCTTCCGAAAGTCGGAGAAGCTCAAGGATGGTACCGATCGATGTGCGCTACCCCATTTAGTGGGGGTAGAGCCTACTTGCATGTCTCTCCGACCTTCACAAAAAAAGTTATTCAAGAATATCTCCTCAGATTTGGGGGAATTTCGTCGGTCGACCTCTTTCGAAGGTCGTACAAGCTCGGGGATGGTACCAATCGATCTGCAGGACCCAAATTAGTCCAGATGCAACCACTTTCCAAGTCTCTCCGACCTTCACAAAAAAAGTTATTCAAGAATATCTCTTTCTCCTATGTGCTTTCATCCCTAACCCTAACCCTAACCCTTCCGAAAGTCGGAGAAGCTCAAGGATGGTACCGATCGATGCGCGTTACCCTATTTAGTGGGGGTAAAGCCTACTTGCAAGTCTCTCCGACCTTCACAAAAAAAGTTATTCAAGAATATCTCTTTCTCCTATGTGCTTTCATCCCTAACCCTAACCCTAACCCTTCCGAAAGTCGGAGAAGCTCAAGGATGGTACCGATCGATGCGCGCTACCCCATTTAGTGGGGGTAGAGCCTACTTGCAAGTCTCTCCGACCTTCACAAAAAAAGTTATTCAAGAATATCTCTTTCTCCTATGTGCTTTCATCCCTAACCCTAACCCTAACCCTTCCGAAAGTCGGAGAAGCTCAAGGATGGTACCGATCGATGCGCGCTACCCCATTTAGTGGGGGTAGAGCCTACTTGCAAGTCTCTCCGACCTTCACAAAAAAAGTTATTCAAGAATATCTCCTCAGATTTGGGGGAATTTCGTCGGTCGACCTCTTCCGAAGGTCGTACAAGCTCGGGGATGGTACCAATCGATCCGCAGGACCCAAATTAGTCCAGATGCAACCACTTTCCAAGTCTCTCCGACCTTCACAAAAAAAGTTATTCAAGAATATCTCTTTCTCCTATGTGCTTTCATCCCTAACCCTAACCCTAACCCTTCCGAAAGTCGGAGAAGCTCAAGGATGGTACCGATCGATGCGCGCTACCCCATTTAGTGGGGGTAGAGCCTACTTGCAAGTCTCTCCGACCTTCACAAAAAAAGTTATTCAAGAATATCTCCTCAGATTTGGGGGAATTTCGTCGGTCGACCTCTTCCGAAGGTCGTACAAGCTCGGGGATGGTACCAATCGATCCGCAGGACCCAAATTAGTCCAGATGCAACCACTTTCCAAGTCTCTCCGACCTTCACAAAAAAAGTTATTCAAGAATATCTCTTTCTCCTATGTGCTTTCATCCCTAACCCTAACCCTAACCCTTCCGAAAGTCGGAGAAGCTCATGGATGGTACCGATCGATGCGCGCTACCCCATTTAGTGGGGGCAGAGCCTACTTGCAAGTCTCTCCGACCTTCACAAAAAAAGTTATTCAAGAATATCTCTTTCTCCTATGTGCTTTCATCCCTAACCCTAACCCTAACCCTTCCGAAAGTCGGAGAAGCTCAATAATGGTACCGATCGATGCGCGCTACCCCATTTAGTGGGGGTAGAGCCTACTTGCAAGTCTCTCCGACCTTCACAAAAAAAGTTATTCAAGAATATCTCTTTCTCCTATGTGCTTTCATCCCTAACTCTAACCCTAACCCTTCCGAAAGTCGGAGAAGCTCAAGGATGGTACCGATCGATGCGCGCTACCCCATTTAGTGGGGGTAGAGCCTACTTGCAAGTCTCTCCGACCTTCACAAAAAAAGTTATTCAAGAATATCTCTTTCTCCTATGTGCTTTCATCCCTAACCCTAACCCTAACCCTTCCGAAAGTCGGAGAAGCTCAAGGATGGTACCGATCGATGCGCGCAACCCCATTTAGTGGGGGTAGAGCCTACTTGCAAGTCTCTCCGACCTTCACAAAAAAAGTAATTCAAGAATATCTCCTCAGATTTGGGGGAATTTCGTCGGTCGACCTCTTCCGAAGGTCGTACAAGCTCGGGGATGGTACCAATCGATCCGCAGGACCCAAATTAGTCCAGATGCAACCACTTTCCAAGTCTCTCCGACCTTCACAAAAAAAGTTATTCAAGAATATCTCTTTCTCCTATGTGCTTTCATCCCTAACCCTAACCCTAACCCTTCCGAAAGTCGGAGAAGCTCAAGGATGGTACCGATCGATGCGCGCTACCCCATTTAGTGGGGGTAGAGCCTACTTGCAAGTCTCTCCGACCTTCACAAAAAAAGTTATTCAAGAATATCTCTTTCTCCTATGTGCTTTCATCCCTAACCCTAACCCTAACCCTTCCGAAAGTCGGAGAAGCTCAAGGATGGTACCGATCGATGCGCGCTACCCCATTTAGTGGGGGTAGAGCCTACTTGCAAGTCTCTCCGACCTTCACAAAAAAAGTTATTCAAGAATATCTCCTCAGATTTGGGGGAATTTCGTCGGTCGACCTCTTCCGAAGGTCGTACAAGCTTGGAGATGGTACCAATCGATCCGCAGGACCCAAATTAGTCCAGATGCAACCACTTTCCAAGTCTCTCCGACCTTCACAAAAAAAGTTATTCAAGAATATCTCTTTCTCCTATGTGCTTTCATCCCTAACCCTAACCCTAACCCTTCCGAAAGTCGGAGAAGCTCAAGGATGGTACCGATCGATGCGCGCTACCCCATTTAGTGGGGGTAGAGCCTACTTGCAAGTCTCTCTGACCTTCACAAAAAAAGTTATTCAAGAATATCTCCTCAGATTTGGGGGAATTTCGTCGGTCGACCTCTTCCGAAGGTCGTACAAGCTCGGGGATGGTACCAATCGATCCGCAGGACCCAAATTAGTCCAGATGCAACCACTTTCCAAGTCTCTCCGACCTTCACAAAAAAAGTTATTCAAGAATATCTCTTTCTCCTATGTGCTTTCATCCCTAACCCTAACCCTAACCCTTCCGAAAGTCGGAGAAGCTCATGGATGGTACCGATCGATGCGCGCTACCCCATTTAGTGGGGGCAGAGCCTACTTGCAAGTCTCTCCGACCTTCACAAAAAAAGTTATTCAAGAATATCTCTTTCTCCTATGTGCTTTCATCCCTAACCCTAACCCTAACCCTTCCGAAAGTCGGAGAAGCTCAATAATGGTACCGATCGATGCGCGCTACCCCATTTAGTGGGGGTAGAGCCTACTTGCAAGTCTCTCCGACCTTCACAAAAAAAGTTATTCAAGAATATCTCTTTCTCCTATGTGCTTTCATCCCTAACCCTAACCCTAACCCTTCCGAAAGTCGGAGAAGCTCAAAGATGGTACCGATCGATGCGCGCTACCCCATTTAGTGGGGGTAGAGCCTACTTGCAAGTCTCTCCGACCTTCACAAAAAAAGTTATTCAAGAATATCTCTTTCTCCTATGTGCTTTCATCCCTAACCCTAACCCTAACCCTTCCGAAAGTCGGAGAAGCTCAAGGATGGTACCGATCGATGCGCGCAACCCCATTTAGTGGGGGTAGAGCCTACTTGCAAGTCTCTCCGACCTTCACAAAAAAAGTAATTCAAGAATATCTCCTCAGATTTGGGGGAATTTCGTCGGTCGACCTCTTCCGAAGGTCGTACAAGCTCGGGGATGGTACCAATCGATCCGCAGGACCCAAATTAGTCCAGATGCAACCACTTTCCAAGTCTCTCCGACCTTCACAAAAAAAGTTATTCAAGAATATCTCTTTCTCCTATGTGCTTTCATCCCTAACCCTAACCCTAACCCTTCCGAAAGTCGGAGAAGCTCAAGGATGGTACCGATCGATGCGCGCTACCCCATTTAGTGGGGGTAGAGCCTACTTGCAAGTCTCTCCGACCTTCACAAAAAAAGTTATTCAAGAATATCTCTTTCTCCTATGTGCTTTCATCCCTAACCCTAACCCTAACCCTTCCGAAAGTCGGAGAAGCTCAAGGATGGTACCGATCGATGCGCGCAACCCCATTTAGTGGGGGTAGAGCCTACTTGCAAGTCTCTCCGACCTTCACAAAAAAAGTTATTCAAGAATATCTCCTCAGATTTGGGGGAATTTCGTCGGTCGACCTCTTCCGAAGGTCGTACAAGCTCGGGGATGGTACCAATCGATCCGCAGGACCCAAATTAGTCCAGATGCAACCACTTTCCAAGTCTCTCCGACCTTCACAAAAAAAGTTATTCAAGAATATCTCTTTCTCCTATGTGCTTTCATCCCTAACCCTAACCCTAACCCTTCCGAAAGTCGGAGAAGCTCAAGGATGGTACCGATCGATGCGCGCAACCCCATTTAGTGGGGGTAGAGCCTACTTGCAAGTCTCTCCGACCTTCACAAAAAAAGTTATTCAAGAATATCTCCTCAGATTTGGGGGAATTTCGTCGGTCGACCTCTTCCGAAGGTCGTACAAGCTCGGGGATGGTACCAATCGATCCGCAGGACCCAAATTAGTCCAGATGCAACCACTTTCCAAGTCTCTCCGACCTTCACAAAAAAAGTTATTCAAGAATATCTCTTTCTCCTATGTGCTTTCATCCCTAACCCTAACCCTAACCCTTCCGAAAGTCGGAGAAGCTCAAGGATGGTACCGATCGATGCGCGCTACCCCATTTAGTGGGGGTAGAGCCTACTTGCAAGTCTCTCCGACCTTCACAAAAAAAGTTATTCAAGAATATCTCCTCAGATTTGGGGGAATTTCGTCGGTCGACCTCTTCCGAAGGTCGTACAAGCTTGGAGATGGTACCAATCGATCCGCAGGACCCAAATTAGTCCAGATGCAACCACTTTCCAAGTCTCTCCGACCTTCACAAAAAAAGTTATTCAAGAATATCTCTTTCTCCTATGTGCTTTCATCCCTAACCCTAACCCTAACCCTTCCGAAAGTCGGAGAAGCTCAAGGATGGTACCGATCGATGCGCGCTACCCCATTTAGTGGGGGTAGAGCCTACTTGCAAGTCTCTCTGACCTTCACAAAAAAAGTTATTCAAGAATATCTCCTCAGATTTGGGGGAATTTCGTCGGTCGACCTCTTCCGAAGGTCGTACAAGCTCGGGGATGGTACCAATCGATCCGCAGGACCCAAATTAGTCCAGATGCAACCACTTTCCAAGTCTCTCCGACCTTCACAAAAAAAGTTATTCAAGAATATCTCTTTCTCCTATGTGCTTTCATCCCTAACCCTAACCCTAACCCTTCCGAAAGTCGGAGAAGCTCATGGATGGTACCGATCGATGCGCGCTACCCCATTTAGTGGGGGCAGAGCCTACTTGCAAGTCTCTCCGACCTTCACAAAAAAAGTTATTCAAGAATATCTCTTTCTCCTATGTGCTTTCATCCCTAACCCTAACCCTAACCCTTCCGAAAGTCGGAGAAGCTCAATAATGGTACCGATCGATGCGCGCTACCCCATTTAGTGGGGGTAGAGCCTACTTGCAAGTCTCTCCGACCTTCACAAAAAAAGTTATTCAAGAATATCTCTTTCTCCTATGTGCTTTCATCCCTAACCCTAACCCTAACCCTTCCGAAAGTCGGAGAAGCTCAAAGATGGTACCGATCGATGCGCGCTACCCCATTTAGTGGGGGTAGAGCCTACTTGCAAGTCTCTCCGACCTTCACAAAAAAAGTTATTCAAGAATATCTCTTTCTCCTATGTGCTTTCATCCCTAACCCTAACCCTAACCCTTCCGAAAGTCGGAGAAGCTCAAGGATGGTACCGATCGATGCGCGCAACCCCATTTAGTGGGGGTAGAGCCTACTTGCAAGTCTCTCCGACCTTCACAAAAAAAGTAATTCAAGAATATCTCCTCAGATTTGGGGGAATTTCGTCGGTCGACCTCTTCCGAAGGTCGTACAAGCTCGGGGATGGTACCAATCGATCCGCAGGACCCAAATTAGTCCAGATGCAACCACTTTCCAAGTCTCTCCGACCTTCACAAAAAAAGTTATTCAAGAATATCTCTTTCTCCTATGTGCTTTCATCCCTAACCCTAACCCTAACCCTTCCGAAAGTCGGAGAAGCTCAAGGATGGTACCGATCGATGCGCGCTACCCCATTTAGTGGGGGTAGAGCCTACTTGCAAGTCTCTCCGACCTTCACAAAAAAAGTTATTCAAGAATATCTCTTTCTCCTATGTGCTTTCATCCCTAACCCTAACCCTAACCCTTCCGAAAGTCGGAGAAGCTCAAGGATGGTACCGATCGATGCGCGCAACCCCATTTAGTGGGGGTAGAGCCTACTTGCAAGTCTCTCCGACCTTCACAAAAAAAGTTATTCAAGAATATCTCCTCAGATTTGGGGGAATTTCGTCGGTCGACCTCTTCCGAAGGTCGTACAAGCTCGGGGATGGTACCAATCGATCCGCAGGACCCAAATTAGTCCAGATGCAACCACTTTCCAAGTCTCTCCGACCTTCACAAAAAAAGTTATTCAAGAATATCTCTTTCTCCTATGTGCTTTCATCCCTAACCCTAACCCTAACCCTTCCGAAAGTCGGAGAAGCTCAAGGATGGTACCGATCGATGCGCGCAACCCCATTTAGTGGGGGTAGAGCCTACTTGCAAGTCTCTCCGACCTTCACAAAAAAAGTTATTCAAGAATATCTCCTCAGATTTGGGGGAATTTCGTCGGTCGACCTCTTCCGAAGGTCGTACAAGCTCGGGGATGGTACCAATCGATCCGCAGGACCCAAATTAGTCCAGATGCAACCACTTTCCAAGTCTCTCCGACCTTCACAAAAAAAGTTATTCAAGAATATCTCTTTCTCCTATGTGCTTTCATCCCTAACCCTAACCCTAACCCTTCCGAAAGTCGGAGAAGCTCAAGGATGGTACCGATCGATGCGCGCTACCCCATTTAGTGGGGGCAGAGCCTACTTGCAAGTCTCTCCGACCTTCACAAAAAAAGTTATTCAAGAATATCTCTTTCTCCTATTTGCTTTCATCCCTAACCCTAACCCTAACCCTTCCGAAAGTCGGAGAAGCTCAAGGATGGTACCGATCGATGCGCGCTACCCCATTTAGTGGGGGTAGAGCCAACTTGCAAGTCTCTCCGACCTTCACAAAAAAAGTTATTCAAGAATATCTCTTTCTCCTATGTGCTTTCATCCCTAACCCTAACCCTAACCCTTCCGAAAGTCGGAGAAGCTCAAGGATGGTACCGATCGATGCGCGCTACCCCATTTAGTGGGGGTAGAGCCTACTTGCAAGTCTCTCCGACCTTCACAAAAAAAGTTATTCAAGAATATCTCCTCAGATTTGGGGGAATTTCGTCGGTCGACCTCTTCCGAAGGTCGTACAAGCTCGGGGATGGTACCAATCGATCCGCAGGACCCAAATTAGTCCAGATGCAACCACTTTCCAAGTCTCTCCGACCTTCACAAAAAAAGTTATTCAAGAATATCTCTTTCTCCTATGTGCTTTCATCCCTAACCCTAACCCTAACCCTTCCGAAAGTCGGAGAAGCTCAAGGATGGTACCGATCGATGCGCGCTACCCCATTTAGTGGGGGTAGAGCCTACTTGCAAGTCTCTCCGACCTTCACCAAAAAAGTTATTCAAGAATATCTCTTTCTCCTATGTGCTTTCATCCCTAACCCTAACCCTAACCCTTCCGAAAGTCGGAGAAGCTCAAGGATGGTACCGATCGATGCGCGCTACCCCATTTAGTGGGGGTAGAGCCAACTTGCAAGTCTCTCCGACCTTCACAAAAAAAGTTATTCAAGAATATCTCTTTCTCCTATGTGCTTTCATCCCTAACCCTAACCCTAACCCTTCCGAAAGTCGGAGAAGCTCAAGGATGGTACCGATCGATGCGCGCTACCCCATTTAGTGGGGGTAGAGCCTACTTGCAAGTCTCTCCGACCTTCACAAAAAAAGTTATTCAAGAATATCTCTTTCTCCTATGTGCTTTCATCCCTAACCCTAACCCTAACCCTTCCGAAAGTCGGAGAAGCTCAAGGATGGTACCGATCGATGTGCGCTACCCCATTTAGTGGGGGTAGAGCCTACTTGCAAGTCTCTCCGACCTTCACAAAAAAAGTTATTCAAGAATATCTCCTCAGATTTGGGGGAATTTCGTCGGTCGACCTCTTCCGAAGGTCGTACAAGCTCGGGGATGGTACCAATCGATCCGCAGGACCCAAATTAGTCCAGATGCAACCACTTTCCAAGTCTCTCCGACCTTCACAAAAAAAGTTATTCAAGAATATCTCTTTCTCCTATGTGCTTTCATCCCTAACCCTAACCCTAACCCTTCCGAAAGTCGGAGAAGCTCAAGGATGGTACCGATCGATGCGCGCTACCCTATTTAGTGGGGGTAGAGCCTACTTGCAAGTCTCTCCGACCTTCACAAAAAAAGTTATTCAAGAATATCTCTTTCTCCTATGTGCTTTCATCCCTAACCCTAACCCTAACCCTTCCGAAAGTCGGAGAAGCTCAAGGATGGTACCGATCGATGCGCGCTACCCCATTTAGTGGGGGTAGAGCCTACTTGCAAGTCTCTCCGACCTTCACAAAAAAAGTTATTCAAGAATATCTCTTTCTCCTATGTGCTTTCATCCCTAACCCTAACCCTAACCCTTCCGAAAGTCGGAGAAGCTCAAGGATGGTACCGATCGATGTGCGCTACCCCATTTAGTGGGGGTAGAGCCTACTTGCATGTCTCTCCGACCTTCACAAAAAAAGTTATTCAAGAATATCTCCTCAGATTTGGGGGAATTTCGTCGGTCGACCTCTTTCGAAGGTCGTACAAGCTCGGGGATGGTACCAATCGATCTGCAGGACCCAAATTAGTCCAGATGCAACCACTTTCCAAGTCTCTCCGACCTTCACAAAAAAAGTTATTCAAGAATATCTCTTTCTCCTATGTGCTTTCATCCCTAACCCTAACCCTAACCCTTCCGAAAGTCGGAGAAGCTCAAGGATGGTACCGATCGATGCGCGTTACCCTATTTAGTGGGGGTAAAGCCTACTTGCAAGTCTCTCCGACCTTCACAAAAAAAGTTATTCAAGAATATCTCTTTCTCCTATGTGCTTTCATCCCTAACCCTAACCCTAACCCTTCCGAAAGTCGGAGAAGCTCAAGGATGGTACCGATCGATGCGCGCTACCCCATTTAGTGGGGGTAGAGCCTACTTGCAAGTCTCTCCGACCTTCACAAAAAAAGTTATTCAAGAATATCTCTTTCTCCTATGTGCTTTCATCCCTAACCCTAACCCTAACCCTTCCGAAAGTCGGAGAAGCTCAAGGATGGTACCGATCGATGCGCGCTACCCCATTTAGTGGGGGTAGAGCCTACTTGCAAGTCTCTCCGACCTTCACAAAAAAAGTTATTCAAGAATATCTCCTCAGATTTGGGGGAATTTCGTCGGTCGACCTCTTCCGAAGGTCGTACAAGCTCGGGGATGGTACCAATCGATCCGCAGGACCCAAATTAGTCCAGATGCAACCACTTTCCAAGTCTCTCCGACCTTCACAAAAAAAGTTATTCAAGAATATCTCTTTCTCCTATGTGCTTTCATCCCTAACCCTAACCCTAACCCTTCCGAAAGTCGGAGAAGCTCAAGGATGGTACCGATCGATGCGCGCTACCCCATTTAGTGGGGGTAGAGCCTACTTGCAAGTCTCTCCGACCTTCACAAAAAAAGTTATTCAAGAATATCTCCTCAGATTTGGGGGAATTTCGTCGGTCGACCTCTTCCGAAGGTCGTACAAGCTCGGGGATGGTACCAATCGATCCGCAGGACCCAAATTAGTCCAGATGCAACCACTTTCCAAGTCTCTCCGACCTTCACAAAAAAAGTTATTCAAGAATATCTCTTTCTCCTATGTGCTTTCATCCCTAACCCTAACCCTAACCCTTCCGAAAGTCGGAGAAGCTCATGGATGGTACCGATCGATGCGCGCTACCCCATTTAGTGGGGGCAGAGCCTACTTGCAAGTCTCTCCGACCTTCACAAAAAAAGTTATTCAAGAATATCTCTTTCTCCTATGTGCTTTCATCCCTAACCCTAACCCTAACCCTTCCGAAAGTCGGAGAAGCTCAATAATGGTACCGATCGATGCGCGCTACCCCATTTAGTGGGGGTAGAGCCTACTTGCAAGTCTCTCCGACCTTCACAAAAAAAGTTATTCAAGAATATCTCTTTCTCCTATGTGCTTTCATCCCTAACTCTAACCCTAACCCTTCCGAAAGTCGGAGAAGCTCAAGGATGGTACCGATCGATGCGCGCTACCCCATTTAGTGGGGGTAGAGCCTACTTGCAAGTCTCTCCGACCTTCACAAAAAAAGTTATTCAAGAATATCTCTTTCTCCTATGTGCTTTCATCCCTAACCCTAACCCTAACCCTTCCGAAAGTCGGAGAAGCTCAAGGATGGTACCGATCGATGCGCGCAACCCCATTTAGTGGGGGTAGAGCCTACTTGCAAGTCTCTCCGACCTTCACAAAAAAAGTAATTCAAGAATATCTCCTCAGATTTGGGGGAATTTCGTCGGTCGACCTCTTCCGAAGGTCGTACAAGCTCGGGGATGGTACCAATCGATCCGCAGGACCCAAATTAGTCCAGATGCAACCACTTTCCAAGTCTCTCCGACCTTCACAAAAAAAGTTATTCAAGAATATCTCTTTCTCCTATGTGCTTTCATCCCTAACCCTAACCCTAACCCTTCCGAAAGTCGGAGAAGCTCAAGGATGGTACCGATCGATGCGCGCTACCCCATTTAGTGGGGGTAGAGCCTACTTGCAAGTCTCTCCGACCTTCACAAAAAAAGTTATTCAAGAATATCTCTTTCTCCTATGTGCTTTCATCCCTAACCCTAACCCTAACCCTTCCGAAAGTCGGAGAAGCTCAAGGATGGTACCGATCGATGCGCGCAACCCCATTTAGTGGGGGTAGAGCCTACTTGCAAGTCTCTCCGACCTTCACAAAAAAAGTTATTCAAGAATATCTCCTCAGATTTGGGGGAATTTCGTCGGTCGACCTCTTCCGAAGGTCGTACAAGCTCGGGGATGGTACCAATCGATCCGCAGGACCCAAATTAGTCCAGATGCAACCACTTTCCAAGTCTCTCCGACCTTCACAAAAAAAGTTATTCAAGAATATCTCTTTCTCCTATGTGCTTTCATCCCTAACCCTAACCCTAACCCTTCCGAAAGTCGGAGAAGCTCAAGGATGGTACCGATCGATGCGCGCTACCCCATTTAGTGGGGGTAGAGCCTACTTGCAAGTCTCTCCGACCTTCACAAAAAAAGTTATTCAAGAATATCTCCTCAGATTTGGGGGAATTTCGTCGGTCGACCTCTTCCGAAGGTCGTACAAGCTCGGGGATGGTACCAATCGATCCGCAGGACCCAAATTAGTCCAGATGCAACCACTTTCCAAGTCTCTCCGACCTTCACAAAAAAAGTTATTCAAGAATATCTCTTTCTCCTATGTGCTTTCATCCCTAACCCTAACCCTAACCCTTCCGAAAGTCGGAGAAGCTCAAGGATGGTACCGATCGATGCGCGCTACCCCATTTAGTGGGGGCAGAGCCTACTTGCAAGTCTCTCCGACCTTCACAAAAAAAGTTATTCAAGAATATCTCTTTCTCCTATTTGCTTTCATCCCTAACCCTAACCCTAACCCTTCCGAAAGTCGGAGAAGCTCAAGGATGGTACCGATCGATGCGCGCTACCCCATTTAGTGGGGGTAGAGCCAACTTGCAAGTCTCTCCGACCTTCACAAAAAAAGTTATTCAAGAATATCTCTTTCTCCTATGTGCTTTCATCCCTAACCCTAACCCTAACCCTTCCGAAAGTCGGAGAAGCTCAAGGATGGTACCGATCGATGCGCGCTACCCCATTTAGTGGGGGTAGAGCCTACTTGCAAGTCTCTCCGACCTTCACAAAAAAAGTTATTCAAGAATATCTCCTCAGATTTGGGGGAATTTCGTCGGTCGACCTCTTCCGAAGGTCGTACAAGCTCGGGGATGGTACCAATCGATCCGCAGGACCCAAATTAGTCCAGATGCAACCACTTTCCAAGTCTCTCCGACCTTCACAAAAAAAGTTATTCAAGAATATCTCTTTCTCCTATGTGCTTTCATCCCTAACCCTAACCCTAACCCTTCCGAAAGTCGGAGAAGCTCAAGGATGGTACCGATCGATGCGCGCTACCCCATTTAGTGGGGGTAGAGCCTACTTGCAAGTCTCTCCGACCTTCACCAAAAAAGTTATTCAAGAATATCTCTTTCTCCTATGTGCTTTCATCCCTAACCCTAACCCTAACCCTTCCGAAAGTCGGAGAAGCTCAAGGATGGTACCGATCGATGCGCGCTACCCCATTTAGTGGGGGTAGAGCCTACTTGCAAGTCTCTCCGACCTTCACAAAAAAAGTTATTCAAGAATATCTCTTTCTCCTATGTGCTTTCATCCCTAACCCTAACCCTAACCCTTCCGAAAGTCGGAGAAGCTCAAGGATGGTACCGATCGATGCGCGCTACCCCATTTAGTGGGGGTAGAGCCTACTTGCAAGTCTCTCCGACCTTCACAAAAAAAGTTATTCAAGAATATCTCTTTCTCCTATGTGCTTTCATCCCTAACCCTAACCCTAACCCTTCCGAAAGTCGGAGAAGCTCAAGGATGGTACCGATCGATGTGCGCTACCCCATTTAGTGGGGGTAGAGCCTACTTGCAAGTCTCTCCGACCTTCACAAAAAAAGTTATTCAAGAATATCTCCTCAGATTTGGGGGAATTTCGTCGGTCGACCTCTTCCGAAGGTCGTACAAGCTCGGGGATGGTACCAATCGATCCGCAGGACCCAAATTAGTCCAGATGCAACCACTTTCCAAGTCTCTCCGACCTTCACAAAAAAAGTTATTCAAGAATATCTCTTTCTCCTATGTGCTTTCATCCCTAACCCTAACCCTAACCCTTCCGAAAGTCGGAGAAGCTCAAGGATGGTACCGATCGATGCGCGCTACCCTATTTAGTGGGGGTAGAGCCTACTTGCAAGTCTCTCCGACCTTCACAAAAAAAGTTATTCAAGAATATCTCTTTCTCCTATGTGCTTTCATCCCTAACCCTAACCCTAACCCTTCCGAAAGTCGGAGAAGCTCAAGGATGGTACCGATCGATGCGCGCTACCCCATTTAGTGGGGGTAGAGCCTACTTGCAAGTCTCTCCGACCTTCACAAAAAAAGTTATTCAAGAATATCTCTTTCTCCTATGTGCTTTCATCCCTAACCCTAACCCTAACCCTTCCGAAAGTCGGAGAAGCTCAAGGATGGTACCGATCGATGTGCGCTACCCCATTTAGTGGGGGTAGAGCCTACTTGCAAGTCTCTCCGACCTTCACAAAAAAAGTTATTCAAGAATATCTCCTCAGATTTGGGGGAATTTCGTCGGTCGACCTCTTTCGAAGGTCGTACAAGCTCGGGGATGGTACCAATCGATCCGCAGGACCCAAATTAGTCCAGATGCAACCACTTTCCAAGTCTCTCCGACCTTCACAAAAAAAGTTATTCAAGAATATCTCTTTCTCCTATGTGCTTTCATCCCTAACCCTAACCCTAACCCTTCCGAAAGTCGGAGAAGCTCAAGGATGGTACCGATCGATGCGCGTTACCCTATTTAGTGGGGGTAAAGCCTACTTGCAAGTCTCTCCGACCTTCACAAAAAAAGTTATTCAAGAATATCTCTTTCTCCTATGTGCTTTCATCCCTAACCCTAACCCTAACCCTTCCGAAAGTCGGAGAAGCTCAAGGATGGTACCGATCGATGCGCGCTACCCCATTTAGTGGGGGTAGAGCCTACTTGCAAGTCTCTCCGACCTTCACAAAAAAAGTTATTCAAGAATATCTCTTTCTCCTATGTGCTTTCATCCCTAACCCTAACCCTAACCCTTCCGAAAGTCGGAGAAGCTCAAGGATGGTACCGATCGATGCGCGCTACCCCATTTAGTGGGGGTAGAGCCTACTTGCAAGTCTCTCCGACCTTCACAAAAAAAGTTATTCAAGAATATCTCCTCAGATTTGGGGGAATTTCGTCGGTCGACCTCTTCCGAAGGTCGTACAAGCTCGGGGATGGTACCAATCGATCCGCAGGACCCAAATTAGTCCAGATGCAACCACTTTCCAAGTCTCTCCGACCTTCACAAAAAAAGTTATTCAAGAATATCTCTTTCTCCTATGTGCTTTCATCCCTAACCCTAACCCTAACCCTTCCGAAAGTCGGAGAAGCTCAAGGATGGTACCGATCGATGCGCGCTACCCCATTTAGTGGGGGTAGAGCCTACTTGCAAGTCTCTCCGACCTTCAAAAAAAAAGTTATTCAAGAATATCTCTTTCTCCTATGTGCTTTCATCCCTAACCCTAACCCTAACCCTTCCGAAAGTCGGAGAAGCTCAAGGATGGTACCGATCGATGCGCGCTACCCCATTTAGTGGGGGTAGAGCCTACTTGCAAGTCTCTCCGACCTTCACAAAAAAAGTTATTCAAGAATATCTCTTTCTCCTATGTGCTTTCATCCCTAACCCTAACCCTAACCCTTCCGAAAGTCGGAGAAGCTCAAGGATGGTACCGATCGATGCGCGCTACCCCATTTAGTGGGGGTAGAGCCTACTTGCAAGTCTCTCCGACCTTCACAAAAAAAGTTATTCAAGAATATCTCTTTCTCCTATGTGCTTTCATCCCTAACCCTAACCCTAACCCTTCCGAAAGTCGGAGAAGCTCAAGGATGGTACCGATCGATGCGCGCAACCCCATTTAGTGGGGGTAGAGCCTACTTGCAAGTCTCTCCGACCTTCACAAAAAAAGTTATTCAAGAATATCTCTTTCTCCTATGTGCTTTCATCCCTAACCCTAACCCTAACCCTTCCGAAAGTCGGAGAAGCTCAAGGATGGTACCGATCGATGTGCGCTACCCCATTTAGTGGGGGTAGAGCCTACTTGCAAGTCTCTCCGACCTTCACAAAAAAAGTTATTCAAGAATATCTCCTCAGATTTGGGGGAATTTCGTCGGTCGACCTCTTTCGAAGGTCGTACAAGCTCGGGGATGGTACCAATCGATCCGCAAGACCCAAATTAGTCCAGATGCAACCACTTTCCAAGTCTCTCCGACCTTCACAAAAAAAGTTATTCAAGAATATCTCTTTCTCCTATGTGCTTTCATCCCTAACCCTAACCCTAACCCTTCCGAAAGTCGGAGAAGCTCAAGGATGGTACCGATCGATGCGCGCTACCCCATTTAGTGGGGGCAGAGCCTACTTGCAAGTCTCTCCGACCTTCACAAAAAAAGTTATTCAAGAATATCTCTTTCTCCTATTTGCTTTCATCCCTAACCCTAACCCTAACCCTTCCGAAAGTCGGAGAAGCTCAAGGATGGTACTGATCGATGCGCGCTACCCCATTTAGTGGGGGTAGAGCCAACTTGCAAGTCTCTCCGACCTTCACAAAAAAAGTTATTCAAGAATATCTCTTTCTCCTATGTGCTTTCATCCCTAACCCTAACCCTAACCCTTCCGAAAGTCGGAGAAGCTCAAGGATGGTACCGATCGATGCGCGCTACCCCATTTAGTGGGGGTAGAGCCTACTTGCAAGTCTCTCCGACCTTCACAAAAAAAGTTATTCAAGAATATCTCCTCAGATTTGGGGGAATTTCGTCGGTCGACCTCTTCCGAAGGTCGTACAAGCTCGGGGATGGTACCAATCGATCCGCAGGACCCAAATTAGTCCAGATGCAACCACTTTCCAAGTCTCTCCGACCTTCACAAAAAAAGTTATTCAAGAATATCTCTTTCTCCTATGTGCTTTCATCCCTAACCCTAACCCTAACCCTTCCGAAAGTCGGAGAAGCTCAAGGATGGTACCGATCGATGCGCGCTACCCCATTTAGTGGGGGTAGAGCCTACTTGCAAGTCTCTCCGACCTTCACCAAAAAAGTTATTCAAGAATATCTCTTTCTCCTATGTGCTTTCATCCCTAACCCTAACCCTAACCCTTCCGAAAGTCGGAGAAGCTCAAGGATGGTACCGATCGATGCGCGCTACCCCATTTAGTGGGGGTAGAGCCTACTTGCAAGTCTCTCCGACCTTCACAAAAAAAGTTATTCAAGAATATCTCTTTCTCCTATGTGCTTTCATCCCTAACCCTAACCCTAACCCTTCCGAAAGTCGGAGAAGCTCAAGGATGGTACCGATCGATGCGCGCTACCCCATTTAGTGGGGGTAGAGCCTACTTGCAAGTCTCTCCGACCTTCACAAAAAAAGTTATTCAAGAATATCTCTTTCTCCTATGTGCTTTCATCCCTAACCCTAACCCTAACCCTTCCGAAAGTCGGAGAAGCTCAAGGATGGTACCGATCGATGCGCGCTACCCCATTTAGTGGGGGTAGAGCCTACTTGCAAGTCTCTCCGACCTTCACAAAAAAAGTTATTCAAGAATATCTCTTTCTCCTATGTGCTTTCATCCCTAACCCTAACCCTAACCCTTCCGAAAGTCGGAGAAGCTCAAGGATGGTACCGATCGATGCGCGCTACCCCATTTAGTGGGGGTAGAGCCTACTTGCAAGTCTCTCCGACCTTCACAAAAAAAGTTATTCAAGAATATCTCTTTCTCCTATGTGCTTTCATCCCTAACCCTAACCCTAACCCTTCCGAAAGTCGGAGAAGCTCAAGGATGGTACCGATCGATGCGCGCAACCCCATTTAGTGGGGGTAGAGCCTACTTGCAAGTCTCTCCGACCTTCACAAAAAAAGTTATTCAAGAATATCTCCTCAGATTTGGGGGAATTTCGTCGGTCGACCTCTTCCGAAGGTCGTACAAGCTCGGGGATGGTACCAATCGATCCGCAGGACCCAAAATAGTCCAGATGCAACCACTTTCCAAGTCTCTCCGACCTTCACAAAAAAAGTTATTCAAGAATATCTCTTTCTCCTATGTGCTTTCATCCCTAACCCTAACCCTAACCCTTCCGAAAGTCGGAGAAGCTCAAGGATGGTACCGATCGATGCGCGCTACCCCATTTAGTGGGGGTAGAGCCTACTTGCAAGTCTCTCCGACCTTCACAAAAAAAGTTATTCAAGAATATCTCCTCAGATTTGGGGGAATTTCGTCGGTCGACCTCTTCCGAAGGTCGTACAAGCTCGGGGATGGTACCAATCGATCCGCAGGACCCAAATTAGTCCAGATGCAACCACTTTCCAAGTCTCTCCGACCTTCACAAAAAAAGTTATTCAAGAATATCTCTTTCTCCTATGTGCTTTCATCCCTAACCCTAACCCTAACCCTTCCGAAAGTCGGAGAAGCTCAAGGATGGTACCGATCGATGCGCGCTACCCCATTTAGTGGGGGCAGAGCCTACTTGCAAGTCTCTCCGACCTTCACAAAAAAAGTTATTCAAGAATATCTCTTTCTCCTATTTGCTTTCATCCCTAACCCTAACCCTAACCCTTCCGAAAGTCGGAGAAGCTCAAGGATGGTACCGATCGATGCGCGCTACCCCATTTAGTGGGGGTAGAGCCAACTTGCAAGTCTCTCCGACCTTCACAAAAAAAGTTATTCAAGAATATCTCTTTCTCCTATGTGCTTTCATCCCTAACCCTAACCCTAACCCTTCCGAAAGTCGGAGAAGCTCAAGGATGGTACCGATCGATGCGCGCTACCCCATTTAGTGGGGGTAGAGCCTACTTGCAAGTCTCTCCGACCTTCACAAAAAAAGTTATTCAAGAATATCTCCTCAGATTTGGGGGAATTTCGTCGGTCGACCTCTTCCGAAGGTCGTACAAGCTCGGGGATGGTACCAATCGATCCGCAGGACCCAAATTAGTCCAGATGCAACCACTTTCCAAGTCTCTCCGACCTTCACAAAAAAAGTTATTCAAGAATATCTCTTTCTCCTATGTGCTTTCATCCCTAACCCTAACCCTAACCCTTCCGAAAGTCGGAGAAGCTCAAGGATGGTACCGATCGATGCGCGCTACCCCATTTAGTGGGGGTAGAGCCTACTTGCAAGTCTCTCCGACCTTCACCAAAAAAGTTATTCAAGAATATCTCTTTCTCCTATGTGCTTTCATCCCTAACCCTAACCCTAACCCTTCCGAAAGTCGGAGAAGCTCAAGGATGGTACCGATCGATGCGCGCTACCCCATTTAGTGGGGGTAGAGCCTACTTGCAAGTCTCTCCGACCTTCACAAAAAAAGTTATTCAAGAATATCTCTTTCTCCTATGTGCTTTCATCCCTAACCCTAACCCTAACCCTTCCGAAAGTCGGAGAAGCTCAAGGATGGTACCGATCGATGCGCGCTACCCCATTTAGTGGGGGTAGAGCCTACTTGCAAGTCTCTCCGACCTTCACAAAAAAAGTTATTCAAGAATATCTCTTTCTCCTATGTGCTTTCATCCCTAACCCTAACCCTAACCCTTCCGAAAGTCGGAGAAGCTCAAGGATGGTACCGATCGATGTGCGCTACCCCATTTAGTGGGGGTAGAGCCTACTTGCAAGTCTCTCCGACCTTCACAAAAAAAGTTATTCAAGAATATCTCCTCAGATTTGGGGGAATTTCGTCGGTCGACCTCTTCCGAAGGTCGTACAAGCTCGGGGATGGTAACAATCGATCCGCAGGACCCAAATTAGTCCAGATGCAACCACTTTCCAAGTCTCTCCGACCTTCACAAAAAAAGTTATTCAAGAATATCTCTTTCTCCTATGTGCTTTCATCCCTAACCCTAACCCTAACCCTTCCGAAAGTCGGAGAAGCTCAAGGATGGTACCGATCGATGCGCGCTACCCTATTTAGTGGGGGTAGAGCCTACTTGCAAGTCTCTCCGACCTTCACAAAAAAAGTTATTCAAGAATATCTCTTTCTCCTATGTGCTTTCATCCCTAACCCTAACCCTAACCCTTCCGAAAGTCGGAGAAGCTCAAGGATGGTACCGATCGATGCGCGCTACCCCATTTAGTGGGGGTAGAGCCTACTTGCAAGTCTCTCCGACCTTCACAAAAAAAGTTATTCAAGAATATCTCTTTCTCCTATGTGCTTTCATCCCTAACCCTAACCCTAACCCTTCCGAAAGTCGGAGAAGCTCAAGGATGGTACCGATCGATGTGCGCTACCCCATTTAGTGGGGGTAGAGCCTACTTGCAAGTCTCTCCGACCTTCACAAAAAAAGTTATTCAAGAATATCTCCTCAGATTTGGGGGAATTTCGTCGGTCGACCTCTTTCGAAGGTCGTACAAGCTCGGGGATGGTACCAATCGATCCGCAAGACCCAAATTAGTCCAGATGCAACCACTTTCCAAGTCTCTCCGACCTTCACAAAAAAAGTTATTCAAGAATATCTCTTTCTCCTATGTGCTTTCATCCCTAACCCTAACCCTAACCCTTCCGAAAGTCGGAGAAGCTCAAGGATGGTACCGATCGATGCGCGCTACCCCATTTAGTGGGGGCAGAGCCTACTTGCAAGTCTCTCCGACCTTCACAAAAAAAGTTATTCAAGAATATCTCTTTCTCCTATTTGCTTTCATCCCTAACCCTAACCCTAACCCTTCCGAAAGTCGGAGAAGCTCAAGGATGGTACTGATCGATGCGCGCTACCCCATTTAGTGGGGGTAGAGCCAACTTGCAAGTCTCTCCGACCTTCACAAAAAAAGTTATTCAAGAATATCTCTTTCTCCTATGTGCTTTCATCCCTAACCCTAACCCTAACCCTTCCGAAAGTCGGAGAAGCTCAAGGATGGTACCGATCGATGCGCGCTACCCCATTTAGTGGGGGTAGAGCCTACTTGCAAGTCTCTCCGACCTTCACAAAAAAAGTTATTCAAGAATATCTCCTCAGATTTGGGGGAATTTCGTCGGTCGACCTCTTCCGAAGGTCGTACAAGCTCGGGGATGGTACCAATCGATCCGCAGGACCCAAATTAGTCCAGATGCAACCACTTTCCAAGTCTCTCCGACCTTCACAAAAAAAGTTATTCAAGAATATCTCTTTCTCCTATGTGCTTTCATCCCTAACCCTAACCCTAACCCTTCCGAAAGTCGGAGAAGCTCAAGGATGGTACCGATCGATGCGCGCTACCCCATTTAGTGGGGGTAGAGCCTACTTGCAAGTCTCTCCGACCTTCACCAAAAAAGTTATTCAAGAATATCTCTTTCTCCTATGTGCTTTCATCCCTAACCCTAACCCTAACCCTTCCGAAAGTCGGAGAAGCTCAAGGATGGTACCGATCGATGCGCGCTACCCCATTTAGTGGGGGTAGAGCCTACTTGCAAGTCTCTCCGACCTTCACAAAAAAAGTTATTCAAGAATATCTCTTTCTCCTATGTGCTTTCATCCCTAACCCTAACCCTAACCCTTCCGAAAGTCGGAGAAGCTCAAGGATGGTACCGATCGATGCGCGCTACCCCATTTAGTGGGGGTAGAGCCTACTTGCAAGTCTCTCCGACCTTCACAAAAAAAGTTATTCAAGAATATCTCTTTCTCCTATGTGCTTTCATCCCTAACCCTAACCCTAACCCTTCCGAAAGTCGGAGAAGCTCAAGGATGGTACCGATCGATGCGCGCTACCCCATTTAGTGGGGGTAGAGCCTACTTGCAAGTCTCTCCGACCTTCACAAAAAAAGTTATTCAAGAATATCTCCTCAGATTTGGGGGAATTTCGTCGGTCGACCTCTTCCGAAGGTCGTACAAGCTCGGGGATGGTAACAATCGATCCGCAGGACCCAAATTAGTCCAGATGCAACCACTTTCCAAGTCTCTCCGACCTTCACAAAAAAAGTTATTCAAGAATATCTCTTTCTCCTATGTGCTTTCATCCCTAACCCTAACCCTAACCCTTCCGAAAGTCGGAGAAGCTCAAGGATGGTACCGATCGATGCGCGCTACCCTATTTAGTGGGGGTAGAGCCTACTTGCAAGTCTCTCCGACCTTCACAAAAAAAGTTATTCAAGAATATCTCTTTCTCCTATGTGCTTTCATCCCTAACCCTAACCCTAACCCTTCCGAAAGTCGGAGAAGCTCAAGGATGGTACCGATCGATGCGCGCTACCCCATTTAGTGGGGGTAGAGCCTACTTGCAAGTCTCTCCGACCTTCACAAAAAAAGTTATTCAAGAATATCTCTTTCTCCTATGTGCTTTCATCCCTAACCCTAACCCTAACCCTTCCGAAAGTCGGAGAAGCTCAAGGATGGTACCGATCGATGTGCGCTACCCCATTTAGTGGGGGTAGAGCCTACTTGCAAGTCTCTCCGACCTTCACAAAAAAAGTTATTCAAGAATATCTCCTCAGATTTGGGGGAATTTCGTCGGTCGACCTCTTTCGAAGGTCGTACAAGCTCGGGGATGGTACCAATCGATCCGCAAGACCCAAATTAGTCCAGATGCAACCACTTTCCAAGTCTCTCCGACCTTCACAAAAAAAGTTATTCAAGAATATCTCTTTCTCCTATGTGCTTTCATCCCTAACCCTAACCCTAACCCTTCCGAAAGTCGGAGAAGCTCAAGGATGGTACCAATCGATGCGCGCTACCCTATTTAGTGGGGGTAGAGCCTACTTGCAAGTCTCTCCGACCTTCACAAAAAAAGTTATTCAAGAATATCTCTTTCTCCTATGTGCTTTCATCCCTAACCCTAACCCTAACCCTTCCGAAAGTCGGAGAAGCTCAAGGATGGTACCGATCGATGCGCGCTACCCCATTTAGTGGGGGTAGAGCCAACTTGCAAGTCTCTCCGACCTTCACAAAAAAAGTTATTCAAGAATATCTCCTCAGATTTGGGGGAATTTCGTCGGTCGACCTCTTCCGAAGGTCGTACAAGCTCGGGGATGGTACCAATCGATCCGCAGGACCCAAATTAGTCCAGATGCAACCACTTTCCAAGTCTCTCCGACCTTCACAAAAAAAGTTATTCAAGAATATCTCTTTCTCCTATGTGCTTTCATCCCTAACCCTAACCCTAACCCTTCCGAAAGTCGGAGAAGCTCAAGGATGGTACCGATCGATGCGCGCTACCCCATTTAGTGGGGGTAGAGCCTACTTGCAAGTCTCTCCGACCTTCACAAAAAAAGTTATTCAAGAATATCTCTTTCTCCTATGTGCTTTCATCCCTAACCCTAACCCTAACCCTTCCGAAAGTCGGAGAAGCTCAAGGATGGTACCGATCGATGCGCGCTACCCCATTTAGTGGGGGTAGAGCCTACTTGCAAGTCTCTCCGACCTTCACAAAAAAAGTTATTCAAGAATATCTCTTTCTCCTATGTGCTTTCATCCCTAACCCTAACCCTAACCCTTCCGAAAGTCGGAGAAGCTCAAGGATGGTACCGATCGATGCGCGCTACCCCATTTAGTGGGGGTAGAGCCTACTTGCAAGTCTCTCCGACCTTCACAAAAAAAGTTATTCAAGAATATCTCTTTCTCCTATGTGCTTTCATCCCTAACCCTAACCCTAACCCTTCCGAAAGTCGGAGAAGCTCAAGGATGGTACCGATCGATGCGCGCTACCCCATTTAGTGGGGGTAGAGCCTACTTGCAAGTCTCTCCGACCTTCACAAAAAAAGTTATTCAAGAATATCTCTTTCTCCTATGTGCTTTCATCCCTAACCCTAACCCTAACCCTTCCGAAAGTCGGAGAAGCTCAAGGATGGTACCGATCGATGCGCGCAACCCCATTTAGTGGGGGTAGAGCCTACTTGCAAGTCTCTCCGACCTTCACAAAAAAAGTAATTCAAGAATATCTCCTCAGATTTGGGGGAATTTCGTCGGTCGACCTCTTCCGAAGGTCGTACAAGCTCGGGGATAGTACCAATCGATCCGCAGGACCCAAATTAGTCCAGATGCAACCACTTTCCAAGTCTCTCCGACCTTCACAAAAAAAGTTATTCAAGAATATCTCTTTCTCCTATGTGCTTTCATCCCTAACCCTAACCCTAACCCTTCCGAAAGTCGGAGAAGCTCAAGGATGGTACCGATCGATGCGCGCTACCCCATTTAGTGGGGGCAGAGCCTACTTGCAAGTCTCTCCGACCTTCACAAAAAAAGTTATTCAAGAATATCTCTTTCTCCTATTTGCTTTCATCCCTAACCCTAACCCTAACCCTTCCGAAAGTCGGAGAAGCTCAAGGATGGTACTGATCGATGCGCGCTACCCCATTTAGTGGGGGTAGAGCCAACTTGCAAGTCTCTCCGACCTTCACAAAAAAAGTTATTCAAGAATATCTCTTTCTCCTATGTGCTTTCATCCCTAACCCTAACCCTAACCCTTCCGAAAGTCGGAGAAGCTCAAGGATGGTACCGATCGATGCGCGCTACCCCATTTAGTGGGGGTAGAGCCTACTTGCAAGTCTCTCCGACCTTCACAAAAAAAGTTATTCAAGAATATCTCCTCAGATTTGGGGGAATTTCGTCGGTCGACCTCTTCCGAAGGTCGTACAAGCTCGGGGATGGTACCAATCGATCCGCAGGACCCAAATTAGTCCAGATGCAACCACTTTCCAAGTCTCTCCGACCTTCACAAAAAAAGTTATTCAAGAATATCTCTTTCTCCTATGTGCTTTCATCCCTAACCCTAACCCTAACCCTTCCGAAAGTCGGAGAAGCTCAAGGATGGTACCGATCGATGCGCGCTACCCCATTTAGTGGGGGTAGAGCCTACTTGCAAGTCTCTCCGACCTTCACCAAAAAAGTTATTCAAGAATATCTCTTTCTCCTATGTGCTTTCATCCCTAACCCTAACCCTAACCCTTCCGAAAGTCGGAGAAGCTCAAGGATGGTACCGATCGATGCGCGCTACCCCATTTAGTGGGGGTAGAGCCTACTTGCAAGTCTCTCCGACCTTCACAAAAAAAGTTATTCAAGAATATCTCTTTCTCCTATGTGCTTTCATCCCTAACCCTAACCCTAACCCTTCCGAAAGTCGGAGAAGCTCAAGGATGGTACCGATCGATGCGCGCTACCCCATTTAGTGGGGGTAGAGCCTACTTGCAAGTCTCTCCGACCTTCACAAAAAAAGTTATTCAAGAATATCTCTTTCTCCTATGTGCTTTCATCCCTAACCCTAACCCTAACCCTTCCGAAAGTCGGAGAAGCTCAAGGATGGTACCGATCGATGTGCGCTACCCCATTTAGTGGGGGTAGAGCCTACTTGCAAGTCTCTCCGACCTTCACAAAAAAAGTTATTCAAGAATATCTCCTCAGATTTGGGGGAATTTCGTCGGTCGACCTCTTTCGAAGGTCGTACAAGCTCGGGGATGGTACCAATCGATCCGCAGGACCCAAATTAGTCCAGATGCAACCACTTTCCAAGTCTCTCCGACCTTCACAAAAAAAGTTATTCAAGAATATCTCTTTCTCCTATGTGCTTTCATCCCTAACCCTAACCCTAACCCTTCCGAAAGTCGGAGAAGCTCAAGGATGGTACCGATCGATGCGCGTTACCCTATTTAGTGGGGGTAAAGCCTACTTGCAAGTCTCTCCGACCTTCACAAAAAAAGTTATTCAAGAATATCTCTTTCTCCTATGTGCTTTCATCCCTAACCCTAACCCTAACCCTTCCGAAAGTCGGAGAAGCTCAAGGATGGTACCGATCGATGCGCGCTACCCCATTTAGTGGGGGTAAAGCCTACTTGCAAGTCTCTCCGACCTTCACAAAAAAAGTTATTCAAGAATATCTCTTTCTCCTATGTGCTTTCATCCCTAACCCTAACCCTAACCCTTCCGAAAGTCGGAGAAGCTCAAGGATGGTACCGATCGATGCGCGCTACCCCATTTAGTGGGGGTAGAGCCTACTTGCAAGTCTCTCCGACCTTCACAAAAAAAGTTATTCAAGAATATCTCCTCAGATTTGGGGGAATTTCGTCGGTCGACCTCTTCCGAAGGTCGTACAAGCTCGGGGATGGTACCAATCGATCCGCAGGACCCAAATTAGTCCAGATGCAACCACTTTCCAAGTCTCTCCGACCTTCACAAAAAAAGTTATTCAAGAATATCTCTTTCTCCTATGTGCTTTCATCCCTAACCCTAACCCTAACCCTTCCGAAAGTCGGAGAAGCTCAAGGATGGTACCGATCGATGCGCGCTACCCCATTTAGTGGGGGTAGAGCCTACTTGCAAGTCTCTCCGACCTTCAAAAAAAAAGTTATTCAAGAATATCTCTTTCTCCTATGTGCTTTCATCCCTAACCCTAACCCTAACCCTTCCGAAAGTCGGAGAAGCTCAAGGATGGTACCGATCGATGCGCGCTACCCCATTTAGTGGGGGTAGAGCCTACTTGCAAGTCTCTCCGACCTTCACAAAAAAAGTTATTCAAGAATATCTCTTTCTCCTATGTGCTTTCATCCCTAACCCTAACCCTAACCCTTCCGAAAGTCGGAGAAGCTCAAGGATGGTACCGATCGATGCGCGCTACCCCATTTAGTGGGGGTAGAGCCTACTTGCAAGTCTCTCCGACCTTCACAAAAAAAGTTATTCAAGAATATCTCTTTCTCCTATGTGCTTTCATCCCTAACCCTAACCCTAACCCTTCCGAAAGTCGGAGAAGCTCAAGGATGGTACCGATCGATGCGCGCAACCCCATTTAGTGGGGGTAGAGCCTACTTGCAAGTCTCTCCGACCTTCACAAAAAAAGTAATTCAAGAATATCTCCTCAGATTTGGGGGAATTTCGTCGGTCGACCTCTTCCGAAGGTCGTACAAGCTCGGGGATGGTACCAATCGATCCGCAGGACCCAAAATAGTCCAGATGCAACCACTTTCCAAGTCTCTCCGACCTTCACAAAAAAAGTTATTCAAGAATATCTCTTTCTCCTATGTGCTTTCATCCCTAACCCTAACCCTAACCCTTCCGAAAGTCGGAGAAGCTCAAGGATGGTACCGATCGATGCGCGCTACCCCATTTAGTGGGGGTAGAGCCTACTTGCAAGTCTCTCCGACCTTCACAAAAAAAGTTATTCAAGAATATCTCCTCAGATTTGGGGGAATTTCGTCGGTCGACCTCTTCCGAAGGTCGTACAAGCTCGGGGATGGTACCAATCGATCCGCAGGACCCAAATTAGTCCAGATGCAACCACTTTCCAAGTCTCTCCGACCTTCACAAAAAAAGTTATTCAAGAATATCTCTTTCTCCTATGTGCTTTCATCCCTAACCCTAACCCTAACCCTTCCGAAAGTCGGAGAAGCTCAAGGATGGTACCGATCGATGCGCGCTACCCCATTTAGTGGGGGCAGAGCCTACTTGCAAGTCTCTCCGACCTTCACAAAAAAAGTTATTCAAGAATATCTCTTTCTCCTATTTGCTTTCATCCCTAACCCTAACCCTAACCCTTCCGAAAGTCGGAGAAGCTCAAGGATGGTACCGATCGATGCGCGCTACCCCATTTAGTGGGGGTAGAGCCAACTTGCAAGTCTCTCCGACCTTCACAAAAAAAGTTATTCAAGAATATCTCTTTCTCCTATGTGCTTTCATCCCTAACCCTAACCCTAACCCTTCCGAAAGTCGGAGAAGCTCAAGGATGGTACCGATCGATGCGCGCTACCCCATTTAGTGGGGTTAGAGCCTACTTGCAAGTCTCTCCGACCTTCACAAAAAAAGTTATTCAAGAATATCTCCTCAGATTTGGGGGAATTTCGTCGGTCGACCTCTTCCGAAGGTCGTACAAGCTCGGGGATGGTACCAATCGATCCGCAGGACCCAAATTAGTCCAGATGCAACCACTTTCCAAGTCTCTCCGACCTTCACAAAAAAAGTTATTCAAGAATATCTCTTTCTCCTATGTGCTTTCATCCCTAACCCTAACCCTAACCCTTCCGAAAGTCGGAGAAGCTCAAGGATGGTACCGATCGATGCGCGCTACCCCATTTAGTGGGGGTAGAGCCTACTTGCAAGTCTCTCCGACCTTCACCAAAAAAGTTATTCAAGAATATCTCTTTCTCCTATGTGCTTTCATCCCTAACCCTAACCCTAACCCTTCCGAAAGTCGGAGAAGCTCAAAGATGGTACCGATCGATGCGCGCTACCCCATTTAGTGGGGGTAGAGCCTACTTGCAAGTCTCTCCGACCTTCACAAAAAAAGTTATTCAAGAATATCTCTTTCTCCTATGTGCTTTCATCCCTAACCCTAACCCTAACCCTTCCGAAAGTCGGAGAAGCTCAAGGATGGTACCGATCGATGTGCGCTACCCCATTTAGTGGGGGTAGAGCCTACTTGCAAGTCTCTCCGACCTTCACAAAAAAAGTTATTCAAGAATATCTCTTTCTCCTATGTGCTTTCATCCCTAACCCTAACCCTTCCGAAAGTCGGAGAAGCTCAAGGATGGTACCGATCGATGTGCGCTACCCCATTTAGTGGGGGTAGAGCCTACTTGCAAGTCTCTCCGACCTTCACAAAAAAAGTTATTCAAGAATATCTCCTCAGATTTGGGGGAATTTCGTCGGTCGACCTCTTCCGAAGGTCGTACAAGCTCGGGGATGGTAACAATCGATCCGCAGGACCCAAATTAGTCCAGATGCAACCACTTTCCAAGTCTCTCCGACCTTCACAAAAAAAGTTATTCAAGAATATCTCTTTCTCCTATGTGCTTTCATCCCTAACCCTAACCCTAACCCTTCCAAAAGTCGGAGAAGCTCAAGGATGGTACCGATCGATGCGCGCTACCCTATTTAGTGGGGGTAGAGCCTACTTGCAAGTCTCTCCGACCTTCACAAAAAAAGTTATTCAAGAATATCTCTTTCTCCTATGTGCTTTCATCCCTAACCCTAACCCTAACCCTTCCGAAAGTCGGAGAAGCTCAAGGATGGTACCGATCGATGCGCGCTACCCCATTTAGTGGGGGTAGAGCCTACTTGCAAGTCTCTCCGACCTTCACAAAAAAAGTTATTCAAGAATATCTCTTTCTCCTATGTGCTTTCATCCCTAACCCTAACCCTAACCCTTCCGAAAGTCGGAGAAGCTCAAGGATGGTACCGATCGATGCGCGCTACCCCATTTAGTGGGGGTAGAGCCAACTTGCAAGTCTCTCCGACCTTCACAAAAAAAGTTATTCAAGAATATCTCCTCAGATTTGGGGGAATTTCGTCGGTCGACCTCTTCCGAAGGTCGTACAAGCTCGGGGATGGTACCAATCGATCCGCAGGACCCAAATTAGTCCAGATGCAACCACTTTCCAAGTCTCTCCGACCTTCACAAAAAAAGTTATTCAAGAATATCTCTTTCTCCTATGTGCTTTCATCCCTAACCCTAACCCTAACCCTTCCGAAAGTCGGAGAAGCTCAAGGATGGTACCGATCGATGCGCGCTACCCCATTTAGTGGGGGTAGAGCCTACTTGCAAGTCTCTCCGACCTTCACAAAAAAAGTTATTCAAGAATATCTCTTTCTCCTATGTGCTTTCATCCCTAACCCTAACCCTAACCCTTCCGAAAGTCGGAGAAGCTCAAGGATGGTACCGATCGATGCGCGCTACCCCATTTAGTGGGGGTAGAGCCTACTTGCAAGTCTCTCCGACCTTCACAAAAAAAGTTATTCAAGAATATCTCTTTCTCCTATGTGCTTTCATCCCTAACCCTAACCCTAACCCTTCCGAAAGTCGGAGAAGCTCAAGGATGGTACCGATCGATGCGCGCTACCCCATTTAGTGGGGGTAGAGCCTACTTGCAAGTCTCTCCGACCTTCACAAAAAAAGTTATTCAAGAATATCTCTTTCTCCTATGTGCTTTCATCCCTAACCCTAACCCTAACCCTTCCGAAAGTCGGAGAAGCTCAAGGATGGTACCGATCGATGCGCGCTACCCCATTTAGTGGGGGTAGAGCCTACTTGCAAGTCTCTCCGACCTTCACAAAAAAAGTTATTCAAGAATATCTCTTTCTCCTATGTGCTTTCATCCCTAACCCTAACCCTAACCCTTCCGAAAGTCGGAGAAGCTCAAGGATGGTACCGATCGATGCGCGCAACCCCATTTAGTGGGGGTAGAGCCTACTTGCAAGTCTCTCCGACCTTCACAAAAAAAGTAATTCAAGAATATCTCCTCAGATTTGGGGGAATTTCGTCGGTCGACCTCTTCCGAAGGTCGTACAAGCTCGGGGATAGTACCAATCGATCCGCAGGACCCAAATTAGTCCAGATGCAACCACTTTCCAAGTCTCTCCGACCTTCACAAAAAAAGTTATTCAAGAATATCTCTTTCTCCTATGTGCTTTCATCCCTAACCCTAACCCTAACCCTTCCGAAAGTCGGAGAAGCTCAAGGATGGTACCGATCGATGCGCGCTACCCCATTTAGTGGGGGTAGAGCCTACTTGCAAGTCTCTCCGACCTTCACAAAAAAAGTTATTCAAGAATATCTCTTTCTCCTATGTGCTTTCATCCCTAACCCTAACCCTAACCCTTCCGAAAGTCGGAGAAGCTCAAGGATGGTACTGATCGATGCGCGCTACCCCATTTAGTGGGGGTAGAGCCTACTTGCAAGTCTCTCCGACCTTCACAAAAAAAGTTATTCAAGAATATCTCTTTCTCCTATGTGCTTTCATCCCTAACCCTAACCCTAACCCTTCCGAAAGTCGGAGAAGCTCAAGGATGGTACCGATCGATGTGCGCTACCCCATTTAGTGGGGGTAGAGCCTACTTGCAAGTCTCTCCGACCTTCACAAAAAAAGTTATTCAAGAATATCTCCTCAGATTTGGGGGAATTTCGTCGGTCGACCTCTTTCGAAGGTCGTACAAGCTCGGGGATGGTACCAATCGATCCGCAGGACCCAAATTAGTCCAGATGCAACCACTTTCCAAGTCTCTCCGACCTTCACAAAAAAAGTTATTCAAGAATATCTCTTTCTCCTATGTGCTTTCATCCCTAACCCTAACCCTAACCCTTCCGAAAGTCGGAGAAGCTCAAGGATGGTACCAATCGATGCGCGCTACCCTATTTAGTGGGGGTAGAGCCTACTTGCAAGTCTCTCCGACCTTCACAAAAAAAGTTATTCAAGAATATCTCTTTCTCCTATGTGCTTTCATCCCTAACCCTAACCCTAACCCTTCCGAAAGTCGGAGAAGCTCAAGGATGGTACCGATCGATGCGCACTACCCCATTTAGTGGGGGTAGAGCCAACTTGCAAGTCTCTCCGACCTTCACAAAAAAAGTTATTCAAGAATATCTCCTCAGATTTGGGGGAATTTCGTCGGTCGACCTCTTCCGAAGGTCGTACAAGCTCGGGGATGGTACCAATCGATCCGCAGGACCCAAATTAGTCCAGATGCAACCACTTTCCAAGTCTCTCCGACCTTCACAAAAAAAGTTATTCAAGAATATCTCTTTCTCCTATGTGCTTTCATCCCTAACCCTAACCCTAACCCTTCCGAAAGTCGGAGAAGCTCAAGGATGGTACCGATCGATGCGCGCTACCCCATTTAGTGGGGGTAGAGCCTACTTGCAAGTCTCTCCGACCTTCACAAAAAAAGTTATTCAAGAATATCTCTTTCTCCTATGTGCTTTCATCCCTAACCCTAACCCTAACCCTTCCGAAAGTCGGAGAAGCTCAAGGATGGTACCGATCGATGCGCGCTACCCCATTTAGTGGGGGTAGAGCCTACTTGCAAGTCTCTCCGACCTTCACAAAAAAAGTTATTCAAGAATATCTCTTTCTCCTATGTGCTTTCATCCCTAACCCTAACCCTTCCGAAAGTCGGAGAAGCTCAAGGATGGTACCGATCGATGCGCGCTACCCCATTTAGTGGGGGTAGAGCCTACTTGCAAGTCTCTCCGACCTTCACAAAAAAAGTTATTCAAGAATATCTCTTTCTCCTATGTGCTTTCATCCCTAACCCTAACCCTAACCCTTCCGAAAGTCGGAGAAGCTCAAGGATGGTACCGATCGATGCGCGCTACCCCATTTAGTGGGGGTAGAGCCTACTTGCAAGTCTCTCCGACCTTCACAAAAAAAGTTATTCAAGAATATCTCTTTCTCCTATGTGCTTTCATCCCTAACCCTAACCCTAACCCTTCCGAAAGTCGGAGAAGCTCAAGGATGGTACCGATCGATGCGCGCAACCCCATTTAGTGGGGGTAGAGCCTACTTGCAAGTCTCTCCGACCTTCACAAAAAAAGTAATTCAAGAATATCTCCTCAGATTTGGGGGAATTTCGTCGGTCGACCTCTTCCGAAGGTCGTACAAGCTCGGGGATAGTACCAATCGATCCGCAGGACCCAAATTAGTCCAGATGCAACCACTTTCCAAGTCTCTCCGACCTTCACAAAAAAAGTTATTCAAGAATATCTCTTTCTCCTATGTGCTTTCATCCCTAACCCTAACCCTAACCCTTCCGAAAGTCGGAGAAGCTCAAGGATGGTACCGATCGATGCGCGCTACCCCATTTAGTGGGGGTAGAGCCTACTTGCAAGTCTCTCCGACCTTCACAAAAAAAGTTATTCAAGAATATCTCTTTCTCCTATGTGCTTTCATCCCTAACCCTAACCCTAACCCTTCCGAAAGTCGGAGAAGCTCAAGGATGGTACTGATCGATGCGCGCTACCCCATTTAGTGGGGGTAGAGCCTACTTGCAAGTCTCTCCGACCTTCACAAAAAAAGTTATTCAAGAATATCTCTTTCTCCTATGTGCTTTCATCCCTAACCCTAACCCTAACCCTTCCGAAAGTCGGAGAAGCTCAAGGATGGTACCGATCGATGCGCGCTACCCCATTTAGTGGGGGTAGAGCCTACTTGCAAGTCTCTCCGACCTTCACAAAAAAAGTTATTCAAGAATATCTCTTTCTCCTATGTGCTTTCATCCCTAACCCTAACCCTAACCCTTCCGAAAGTCGGAGAAGCTCAAGGATGGTACCGATCGATGCGCGCAACCCCATTTAGTGGGGGTAGAGCCTACTTGCAAGTCTCTCCGACCTTCACAAAAAAAGTAATTCAAGAATATCTCCTCAGATTTGGGGGAATTTCGTCGGTCGACCTCTTCCGAAGGTCGTACAAGCTCAAGGATGGTACCAATCGATCCGCAGGACCCAAATTAGTCCAGATGCAACCACTTTCCAAGTCTCTCCGACCTTCACAAAAAAAGTTATTCAAGAATATCTCTTTCTCCTATGTGCTTTCATCCCTAACCCTAACCCTAACCTTTCCGAAAGTCGGAGAAGCTCAAGGATGGTACCGATCGATGCGCGCTACCCCATTTAGTGGGGGTAGAGCCTACTTGCAAGTCTCTCCGACCTTCACAAAAAAAGTTATTCAAGAATATCTCTTTCTCCTATGTGCTTTCATCCCTAACCCTAACCCTAACCCTTCCGAAAGTCGGAGAAGCTCAAGGATGGTACTGATCGATGCGCGCAACCCCATTTAGTGGGGGTAGAGCCTACTTGCAAGTCTCTCCGACCTTCACAAAAAAAGTTATTCAAGAATATCTCCTCAGATTTGGGGGAATTTCGTCGGTTGACCTCTTCCGAAGGTCGTACAAGCTCGGGGATGGTACCAATCGATCCGCAGGACCCAAATTAGTCCAGATGCAACCACTTTCCAAGTCTCTCCGACCTTCACAAAAAAAGTTATTCAAGAATATCTCTTTCTCCTATGTGCTTTCATCCCTAACCCTAACCCTAACCCTTCCGAAAGTCGGAGAAGCTCAAGGATGGTACCGATCGATGCGCGCTACCCCATTTAGTGGGGGTAGAGCCTACTTGCAAGTCTCTCCGACCTTCACAAAAAAAGTTATTCAAGAATATCTCCTCAGATTTGGGGGAATTTCGTCGGTCGACCTCTTCCGAAGGTCGTACAAGCTCGGAGATGGTATAAATCGATCCGCAGGACCCAAATTAGTCCAGATGCAACCACTTTCCAAGTCTCTCCGACCTTCACAAAAAAAGTTATTCAAGAATATCTCTTTCTCCTATGTGCTTTCATCCCTAACCCTAACCCTAACCCTTCCGAAAGTCGGAGAAGCTCAAGGATGGTACCGATCGATGCGCGCTACCCCATTTAGTGGGGGTAGAGCCTACTTGCAAGTCTCTCCGACCTTCACAAAAAAAGTTATTCAAGAATATCTCCTCAGATTTGGGGGAATTTCGTCGGTCGACCTCTTCCGAAGGTCGTACAAGCTCGGGGATGGTACCAATCGATCCGCAGGACCCAAATTAGTCCAGATGCAACCACTTTCCAAGTCTCTCCGACCTTCACAAAAAAAGTTATTCAAGAATATCTCTTTCTCCTATGTGCTTTCATCCCTAACCCTAACCCTAACCCTTCCGAAAGTCGGAGAAGCTCAAGGATGGTACCGATCGATGCGCGCTACCCCATTTAGTGGGGGCAGAGCCTACTTGCAAGTCTCTCCGACCTTCACAAAAAAAGTTATTCAAGAATATCTCTTTCTCCTATGTGCTTTCATCCCTAACCCTAACCCTAACCCTTCCGAAAGTCGGAGAAGCTCAAGGATGGTACCGATCGATGCGCGCTACCCCATTTAGTGGGGGTAGAGCCTACTTGCAAGTCTCTCCGACCTTCACAAAAAAAGTTATTCAAGAATATCTCTTTCTCCTATGTGCTTTCATCCCTAACCCTAACCCTAACCCTTCCGAAAGTCGGAGAAGCTCAAGGATGGTACCGATCGATGCGCGCTACCCCATTTAGTGGGGGTAGAGCCTACTTGCAAGTCTCTCCGACCTTCACAAAAAAAGTTATTCAAGAATATCTCTTTCTCCTATGTGCTTTCATCCCTAACCCTAACCCTAACCCTTCCGAAAGTCGGAGAAGCTCAAGGATGGTACCGATCGATGCGCGCAACCCCATTTAGTGGGGGTAGAGCCTACTTGCAAGTCTCTCCGACCTTCACAAAAAAAGTAATTCAAGAATATCTCCTCAGATTTGGGGGAATTTCGTCGGTCGACCTCTTCCGAAGGTCGTACAAGCTCGGGGATGGTACCAATCGATCCGCAGGACCCAAATTAGTCCAGATGCAACCACTTTCCAAGTCTCTCCGACCTTCACAAAAAAAGTTATTCAAGAATATCTCTTTCTCCTATGTGCTTTCATCCCTAACCCTAACCCTAACCCTTCCGAAAGTCGGAGAAGCTCAAGGATGGTACCGATCGATGCGCGCTACCCCATTTAGTGGGGGTAGAGCCTACTTGCAAGTCTTTCCGACCTTCACAAAAAAAGTTATTCAAGAATATCTCCTCAGATTTGGGGGAATTTCGTCGGTCGACCTCTTCCGAAGGTCGTACAAGCTCGGGGATGGTACCAATCGATCCGCAGGACCCAAATTAGTCCAGATGCAACCACTTTCCAAGTCTCTCCGACCTTCACAAAAAAAGTTATTCAAGAATATCTCTTTCTCCTATGTGCTTTCATCCCTAACCCTAACCCTAACCCTTCCGAAAGTCGGAGAAGCTCAAGGATGGTACCGATCGATGCGCGCTACCCCATTTAGTGGGGGCAGAGCCTACTTGCAAGTCTCTCCGACCTTCACAAAAAAAGTTATTCAAGAATATCTCTTTCTCCTATGTGCTTTCATCCCTAACCCTAACCCTTCCGAAAGTCGGAGAAGCTCAAGGATGGTACCGATCGATGCGCGCTACCCCATTTAGTGGGGGTAGAGCCAACTTGCAAGTCTCTCCGACCTTCACAAAAAAAGTTATTCAAGAATATCTCTTTCTCCTATGTGCTTTCATCCCTAACCCTAACCCTAACCCTTCCGAAAGTCGGAGAAGCTCAAGGATGGTACCGATCGATGCGCGCTACCCCATTTAGTGGGGGTAGAGCCTACTTGCAAGTCTCTCCGACCTTCACAAAAAAAGTTATTCAAGAATATCTCTTTCTCCTATGTGCTTTCATCCCTAACCCTAACCCTAACCCTTCCAAAAGTCGGAGAAGCTCAAGGATGGTACCGATCGATGCGCGCAACCCCATTTAGTGGGGGTAGAGCCTACTTGCAAGTCTTTCCGACCTTCACAAAAAAAGTTATTCAAGAATATCTCCTCAGATTTGGGGGAATTTCGTCGGTCGACCTCTTCCGAAGGTCGTACAAGCTCGGGGATGGTACCAATCGATCTGCAGGACCCAAATTAGTCCAGATGCAACCACTTTCCAAGTCTCTCCGACCTTCACAAAAAAAGTTATTCAAGAATATCTCTTTCTCCTATGTGCTTTCATCCCTAACCCTAACCCTAACCCTTCCGAAAGTCGGAGAAGCTCAAGGATGGTACCGATCGATGCGCGCTACCCCATTTAGTGGGGGTAGAGCCTACTTGCAAGTCTCTCCGACCTTCACAAAAAAAGTTATTCAAGAATATCTCCTCAGATTTGGGGGAATTTCGTCGGTCGACCTCTTCCGAAGGTCGTACAAGCTCGGGGATGGTACCAATCGATCCGCAGGACCCAAATTAGTCCAGATGCAACCACTTTCCAAGTCTCTCCGACCTTCACAAAAAAAGTTATTCAAGAATATCTCTTTCTCCTATGTGCTTTCATCCCTAACCCTAACCCTAACCCTTCCGAAAGTCGGAGAAGCTCAAGGATGGTACCGATCGATGCGCGCTACCCCATTTAGTGGGGGTAGAGCCTACTTGCAAGTCTCTCCGACCTTCACAAAAAAAGTTATTCAAGAATATCTCTTTCTCCTATGTGCTTTCATCCCTAACCCTAACCCTAACCCTTCCGAAAGTCGGAGAAGCTCAAGGATGGTACCGATCGATGCGCGCTACCCCATTTAGTGGGGGTAGAGCCTACTTGCAAGTCTCTCCGACCTTCACAAAAAAAGTTATTCAAGAATATCTCTTTCTCCTATGTGCTTTCATCCCTAACCCTAACCCTAACCCTTCCGAAAGTCGGAGAAGCTCAAGGATGGTACTGATCGATGCGCGCTACCCCATTTAGTGGGGGTAGAGCCTACTTGCAAGTCTCTCCGACCTTCACAAAAAAAGTTATTCAAGAATATCTCTTTCTCCTATGTGCTTTCATCCCTAACCCTAACCCTAACCCTTCCGAAAGTCGGAGAAGCTCAAGGATGGTACCGATCGATGCGCGCTACCCCATTTAGTGGGGGTAGAGCCTACTTGCAAGTCTCTCCGACCTTCACAAAAAAAGTTATTCAAGAATATCTCTTTCTCCTATGTGCTTTCATCCCTAACCCTAACCCTAACCCTTCCGAAAGTCGGAGAAGCTCAAGGATGGTACCGATCGATGCGCGCAACCCCATTTAGTGGGGGTAGAGCCTACTTGCAAGTCTCTCCGACCTTCACAAAAAAAGTAATTCAAGAATATCTCCTCAGATTTGGGGGAATTTCGTCGGTCGACCTCTTCCGAAGGTCGTACAAGCTCGGGGATGGTACCAATCGATCCGCAGGACCCAAATTAGTCCAGATGCAACCACTTTCCAAGTCTCTCCGACCTTCACAAAAAAAGTTATTCAAGAATATCTCTTTCTCCTATGTGCTTTCATCCCTAACCCTAACCCTAACCCTTCCGAAAGTCGGAGAAGCTCAAGGATGGTACCGATCGATGCGCGCTACCCCATTTAGTGGGGGTAGAGCCTACTTGCAAGTCTCTCTGACCTTCACAAAAAAAGTTATTCAAGAATATCTCCTCAGATTTGGGGGAATTTCGTCGGTCGACCTCTTCCGAAGGTCGTACAAGCTCGGGGATGGTACCAATCGATCCGCAGGACCCAAATTAGTCCAGATGCAACCACTTTCCAAGTCTCTCCGACCTTCACAAAAAAAGTTATTCAAGAATATCTCTTTCTCCTATGTGCTTTCATCCCTAACCCTAACCCTAACCCTTCCGAAAGTCGGAGAAGCTCATGGATGGTACCGATCGATGCGCGCTACCCCATTTAGTGGGGGCAGAGCCTACTTGCAAGTCTCTCCGACCTTCACAAAAAAAGTTATTCAAGAATATCTCTTTCTCCTATGTGCTTTCATCCCTAACCCTAACCCTAACCCTTCCGAAAGTCGGAGAAGCTCAATAATGGTACTGATCGATGCGCGCTACCCCATTTAGTGGGGGTAGAGCCTACTTGCAAGTCTCTCCGACCTTCACAAAAAAAGTTATTCAAGAATATCTCTTTCTCCTATGTGCTTTCATCCCTAACCCTAACCCTAACCCTTCCGAAAGTCGGAGAAGCTCAAGGATGGTACCGATCGATGCGCGCTACCCCATTTAGTGGGGGTAGAGCCTACTTGCAAGTCTCTCCGACCTTCACAAAAAAAGTTATTCAAGAATATCTCTTTCTCCTATGTGCTTTCATCCCTAACCCTAACCCTAACCCTTCCGAAAGTCGGAGAAGCTCAAGGATGGTACCGATCGATGCGCGCAACCCCATTTAGTGGGGGTAGAGCCTACTTGCAAGTCTCTCCGACCTTCACAAAAAAAGTTATTCAAGAATATCTCCTCAGATTTGGGGGAATTTCGTCGGTCGACCTCTTCCGAAGGTCGTACAAGCTCGGGGATGGTACCAATCGATCCGCAGGACCCAAATTAGTCCAGATGCAACCACTTTCCAAGTCTCTCCGACCTTCACAAAAAAAGTTATTCAAGAATATCTCTTTCTCCTATGTGCTTTCATCCCTAACCCTAACCCTAACCCTTCCGAAAGTCGGAGAAGCTCAAGGATGGTACCGATCGATGCGCGCTACCCCATTTAGTGGGGGTAGAGCCTACTTGCAAGTCTCTCCGACCTTCACAAAAAAAGTTATTCAAGAATATCTCCTCAGATTTGGGGGAATTTCGTCGGTCGACCTCTTCCGAAGGTCGTACAAGCTCGGAGATGGTACCAATCGATCCGCAGGACCCAAATTAGTCCAGATGCAACCACTTTCCAAGTCTCTCCGACCTTCACAAAAAAAGTTATTCAAGAATATCTCTTTCTCCTATGTGCTTTCATCCCTAACCCTAACCCTAACCCTTCCGAAAGTCGGAGAAGCTCAAGGATGGTACCGATCGATGCGCGCTACCCCATTTAGTGGGGGTAGAGCCTACTTGCAAGTCTCTCCGACCTTCACAAAAAAAGTTATTCAAGAATATCTCCTCAGATTTGGGGGAATTTCGTCGGTCGACCTCTTCCGAAGGTCGTACAAGCTCGGGGATGGTACCAATCGATCCGCAGGACCCAAATTAGTCCAGATGCAACCACTTTCCAAGTCTCTCCGACCTTCACAAAAAAAGTTATTCAAGAATATCTCTTTCTCCTATGTGCTTTCATCCCTAACCCTAACCCTAACCCTTCCGAAAGTCGGAGAAGCTCATGGATGGTACCGATCGATGCGCGCTACCCCATTTAGTGGGGGCAGAGCCTACTTGCAAGTCTCTCCGACCTTCACAAAAAAAGTTATTCAAGAATATCTCTTTCTCCTATGTGCTTTCATCCCTAACCCTAACCCTAACCCTTCCGAAAGTCGGAGAAGCTCAATAATGGTACCGATCGATGCGCGCTACCCCATTTAGTGGGGGTAGAGCCTACTTGCAAGTCTCTCCGACCTTCACAAAAAAAGTTATTCAAGAATATCTCTTTCTCCTATGTGCTTTCATCCCTAACCCTAACCCTAACCCTTCCGAAAGTCGGAGAAGCTCAAGGATGGTACCGATCGATGCGCGCTACCCCATTTAGTGGGGGTAGAGCCTACTTGCAAGTCTCTCCGACCTTCACAAAAAAAGTTATTCAAGAATATCTCTTTCTCCTATGTGCTTTCATCCCTAACCCTAACCCTAACCCTTCCGAAAGTCGGAGAAGCTCAAGGATGGTACCGATCGATGCGCGCAACCCCATTTAGTGGGGGTAGAGCCTACTTGCAAGTCTCTCCGACCTTCACAAAAAAAGTAATTCAAGAATATCTCCTCAGATTTGGGGGAATTTCGTCGGTCGACCTCTTCCGAAGGTCGTACAAGCTCGGGGATGGTACCAATCGATCCGCAGGACCCAAATTAGTCCAGATGCAACCACTTTCCAAGTCTCTCCGACCTTCACAAAAAAAGTTATTCAAGAATATCTCTTTCTCCTATGTGCTTTCATCCCTAACCCTAACCCTTCCGAAAGTCGGAGAAGCTCAAGGATGGTACCGATCGATGCGCGCTACCCCATTTAGTGGGGGTAGAGCCTACTTGCAAGTCTTTCCGACCTTCACAAAAAAAGTTATTCAAGAATATCTCTTTCTCCTATGTGCTTTCATCCCTAACCCTAACCCTAACCCTTCCGAAAGTCGGAGAAGCTCAAGGATGGTACCGATCGATGTGCGCAACCCCATTTAGTGGGGGTAGAGCCTACTTGCAAGTCTCTCCGACCTTCACAAAAAAAGTTATTCAAGAATATCTCCTCAGATTTGGGGGAATTTCGTCGGTCGACCTCTTCCGAAGGTCGTACAAGCTCGGGGATGGTACCAATCGATCCGCAGGACCCAAATTAGTCCAGATGCAACCACTTTCCAAGTCTCTCCGACCTTCACAAAAAAAGTTATTCAAGAATATCTCTTTCTCCTATGTGCTTTCATCCCTAACCCTAACCCTAACCCTTCCGAAAGTCGGAGAAGCTCAAGGATGGTACCGATCGATGCGCGCTACCCCATTTAGTGGGGGTAGAGCCTACTTGCAAGTCTCTCCGACCTTCACAAAAAAAGTTATTCAAGAATATCTCCTCAGATTTGGGGGAATTTCGTCGGTCGACCTCTTCCGAAGGTCGTACAAGCTCGGGGATGGTACCAATCGATCCGCAGGACCCAAATTAGTCCAGATGCAACCACTTTCCAAGTCTCTCCGACCTTCACAAAAAAAGTTATTCAAGAATATCTCTTTCTCCTATGTGCTTTCATCCCTAACCCTAACCCTAACCCTTCCGAAAGTCGGAGAAGCTCAAGGATGGTACCGATCGATGCGCGCTACCCCATTTAGTGGGGGCAGAGCCTACTTGCAAGTCTCTCCGACCTTCACAAAAAAAGTTATTCAAGAATATCTCTTTCTCCTATTTGCTTTCATCCCTAACCCTAACCCTAACCCTTCCGAAAGTCGGAGAAGCTCAAGGATGGTACCGATCGATGCGCGCTACCCCATTTAGTGGGGGTAGAGCCAACTTGCAAGTCTCTCCGACCTTCACAAAAAAAGTTATTCAAGAATATCTCTTTCTCCTATGTGCTTTCATCCCTAACCCTAACCCTAACCCTTCCGAAAGTCGGAGAAGCTCAAGGATGGTACCGATCGATGCGCGTTACCCCATTTAGTGGGGGTAGAGCCTACTTGCAAGTCTCTCCGACCTTCACAAAAAAAGTTATTCAAGAATATCTCTTTCTCCTATGTGCTTTCATCCCTAACCCTAACCCTAACCCTTCCGAAAGTCGGAGAAGCTCAAGGATGGTACCGATCGATGCGCGCAACCCCATTTAGTGGGGGTAGAGCCTACTTGCAAGTCTCTCCGACCTTCACAAAAAAAGTTATTCAAGAATATCTCCTCAGATTTGGGGGAATTTCGTCGGTCGACCTCTTCCGAAGGTCGTACAAGCTCGGGGATGGTACCAATCGATCCGCAGGACCCAAATTAGTCCAGATGCAACCACTTTCCAAGTCTCTCCGACCTTCACAAAAAAAGTTATTCAAGAATATCTCTTTCTCCTATGTGCTTTCATCCCTAACCCTAACCCTAACCCTTCCGAAAGTCGGAGAAGCTCAAGGATGGTACCGATCGATGCGCGCTACCCCATTTAGTGGGGGTAGAGCCTACTTGCAAGTCTCTCCGACCTTCACAAAAAAAGTTATTCAAGAATATCTCCTCAGATTTGGGGGAATTTCGTCGGTCGACCTCTTCCGAAGGTCGTACAAGCTCGGGGATGGTACCAATCGATCCGCAGGACCCAAATTAGTCCAGATGCAACCACTTTCCAAGTCTCTCCGACCTTCACAAAAAAAGTTATTCAAGAATATCTCTTTCTCCTATGTGCTTTCATCCCTAACCCTTCCGAAAGTCGGAGAAGCTCAAGGATGGTACCGATCGATGCGCGCTACCCCATTTAGTGGGGGTAGAGCCTACTTGCATGTCTCTCCGACCTTCACAAAAAAAGTTATTCAAGAATATCTCTTTCTCCTATGTGCTTTCATCCCTAACCCTAACCCTAACCCTTCCGAAAGTCGGAGAAGCTCAAGGATGGTACCGATCGATGCGCGCTACCCCATTTAGTGGGGGTAGAGCCTACTTGCAAGTCTCTCCGACCTTCACAAAAAAAGTTATTCAAGAATATCTCTTTCTCCTATGTGCTTTCATCCCTAACCCTAACCCTAACCCTTCCGAAAGTCGGAGAAGCTCAAGGATGGTACTGATCGATGCGCGCTACCCCATTTAGTGGGGGTAGAGCCTACTTGCAAGTCTCTCCGACCTTCACAAAAAAAGTTATTCAAGAATATCTCTTTCTCCTATGTGCTTTCATCCCTAACCCTAACCCTAACCCTTCCGAAAGTCGGAGAAGCTCAATAATGGTACCGATCGATGCGCGCTACCCCATTTAGTGGGGGTAGAGCCTACTTGCAAGTCTCTCCGACCTTCACAAAAAAAGTTATTCAAGAATATCTCTTTCTCCTATGTGCTTTCATCCCTAACCCTAACCCTAACCCTTCCGAAAGTCGGAGAAGCTCAAGGATGGTACCGATCGATGCGCGCAACCCCATTTAGTGGGGGTAGAGCCTACTTGCAAGTCTCTCCGACCTTCACAAAAAAAGTAATTCAAGAATATCTCCTCAGATTTGGGGGAATTTCGTCGTTCGACCTCTTCCGAAGGTCGTACAAGCTCGGGGATGGTACCAATCGATCCGCAGGACCCAAATTAGTCCAGATGCAACCACTTTCCAAGTCTCTCCGACCTTCACAAAAAAAGTTATTCAAGAATATCTCTTTCTCCTATGTGCTTTCATCCCTAACCCTAACCCTAACCCTTCCGAAAGTCGGAGAAGCTCAAGGATGGTACCGATCGATGCGCGCTACCCCATTTAGTGGGGGTAGAGCCTACTTGCAAGTCTCTCCGACCTTCACAAAAAAAGTTATTCAAGAATATCTCTTTCTCCTATGTGCTTTCATCCCTAACCCTAACCCTAACCCTTCCGAAAGTCGGAGAAGCTCAAGGATGGTACCGATCGATGCGCGCTACCCCATTTAGTGGGGGTAGAGCCTACTTGCAAGTCTCTCCAACCTTCACAAAAAAAGTTATTCAAGAATATCTCTTTCTCCTATGTGCTTTCATCCCTAACCCTAACCCTAACCCTTCCGAAAGTCGGAGAAGCTCAAGGATGGTACCGATCGATGCGCGCTACCCCATTTAGTGGGGGTAGAGCCTACTTGCAAGTCTCTCCGACCTTCACAAAAAAAGTTATTCAAGAATATCTCTTTCTCCTATGTGCTTTCATCCCTAACCCTAACCCTAACCCTTCCGAAAGTCGGAGAAGCTCAAGGATGGTACCGATCGATGCGCGCTACCCCATTTAGTGGGGGTAGAGCCTACTTGCAAGTCTCTCCGACCTTCACAAAAAAAGTTATTCAAGAATATCTCTTTCTCCTATGTGCTTTCATCCCTAACCCTAACCCTAACCCTTCCGAAAGTCGGAGAAGCTCAAGGATGGTACCGATCGATGCGCGCTACCCCATTTAGTGGGGGTAGAGCCTACTTGCAAGTCTCTCCGACCTTCACAAAAAAAGTTATTCAAGAATATCTCTTTCTCCTATGTGCTTTCATCCCTAACCCTAACCCTAACCCTTCCGAAAGTCGGAGAAGCTCAAGGATGGTACCGATCGATGAGCGCTACCCCATTTAGTGGGGGTAGAGCCTACTTGCAAGTCTCTCCGACCTTCACAAAAAAAGTTATTCAAGAATATCTCTTTCTCCTATGTGCTTTCATCCCTAACCCTAACCCTAACCCTTCCGAAAGTCGGAGAAGCTCAAGGATGGTACCGATCGATGCGCGCTACCCCATTTAGTGGGGGTAGAGCCTACTTGCATGTCTCTCCGACCTTCACAAAAAAAGTTATTCAAGAATATCTCTTTCTCCTATGTGCTTTCATCCCTAACCCTAACCCTAACCCTTCCGAAAGTCGGAGAAGCTCAAGGATGGTACCGATCGATGCGCGCTACCCCATTTAGTGGGGGTAGAGCCTACTTGCAAGTCTCTCCGACCTTCACAAAAAAAGTTATTCAAGAATATCTCTTTCTCCTATGTGCTTTCATCCCTAACCCTAACCCTAACCCTTCCGAAAGTCGGAGAAGCTCAAGGATGGTACCGATCGATGCGCGCTACCCCATTTAGTGGGGGTAGAGCCTACTTGCAAGTCTCTCCGACCTTCACAAAAAAAGTTATTCAAGAATATCTCTTTCTCCTATGTGCTTTCATCCCTAACCCTAACCCTAACCCTTCCGAAAGTCGGAGAAGCTCAATAATGGTACCGATCGATGCGCGTTACCCCATTTAGTGGGGGTAGAGCCTACTTGCAAGTCTCTCCGACCTTCACAAAAAAAGTTATTCAAGAATATCTCTTTCTCCTATGTGCTTTCATCCCTAACCCTAACCCTAACCCTTCCGAAAGTCGGAGAAGCTCAAGGATGGTACCGATCGATGCGCGCAACCCCATTTAGTGGGGGTAGAGCCTACTTGCAAGTCTCTCCGACCTTCACAAAAAAAGTAATTCAAGAATATCTCCTCAGATTTGGGGGAATTTCGTCGGTCGACCTCTTCCGAAGGTCGTACAAGCTCGGGGATGGTACCAATCGATCCGCAGGACCCAAATTAGTCCAGATGCAACCACTTTCCAAGTCTCTCCGACCTTCACAAAAAAAGTTATTCAAGAATATCTCTTTCTCCTATGTGCTTTCATCCCTAACCCTAACCCTAACCCTTCCGAAAGTCGGAGAAGCTCAAGGATGGTAGCGATCGATGCGCGCTACCCCATTTAGTGGGGGTAGAGCCTACTTGCAAGTCTCTCCGACCTTCACAAAAAAAGTTATTCAAGAATATCTCTTTCTCCTATGTGCTTTCATCCCTAACCCTAACCCTAACCCTTCCGAAAGTCGGAGAAGCTCAAGGATGGTACCGATCGATGCGCGCTACCCCATTTAGTGGGGGTAGAGCCTACTTGCAAGTCTCTCCGACCTTCACAAAAAAAGTTATTCAAGAATATCTCTTTCTCCTATGTGCTTTCATCCCTAACCCTAACCCTAACCCTTCCGAAAGTCGGAGAAGCTCAAGGATGGTACCGATCGATGAGCGCTACCCCATTTAGTGGGGGTAGAGCCTACTTGCAAGTCTTTCCGACCTTCACAAAAAAAGTTATTCAAGAATATCTCTTTCTCCTATGTGCTTTCATCCCTAACCCTAACCCTAACCCTTCCGAAAGTCGGAGAAGCTCAAGGATGGTACCGATCGATGCGCGCTACCCCATTTAGTGGGGGTAGAGCCTACTTGCAAGTCTCTCCGACCTTCACAAAAAAAGTTATTCAAGAATATCTCTTTCTCCTATGTGCTTTCATCCCTAACCCTAACCCTAACCCTTCCGAAAGTCAGAGAAGCTCAAGGATGGTACCGATCGATGCGCGCTACTCCATTTAGTGGGGGTAGAGCCTACTTGCAAGTCTCTCCGACCTTCACAAAAAAAGTTATTCAAGAATATCTCTTTCTCCTATGTGCTTTCATCCCTAACCCTAACCCTAACCCTTCCGAAAGTCGGAGAAGCTCAAGGATGGTACCGATCGATGTGCGCTACCCCATTTAGTGGGGGTAGAGCCTACTTGCAAGTCTCTCCGACCTTCACAAAAAAAGTTATTCAAGAATATCTCTTTCTCCTATGTGCTTTCATCCCTAACCCTAACCCTAACCCTTCCGAAAGTCGGAGAAGCTCAAGGATGGTACCGATCGATGCGCGCAACCCCATTTAGTGGGGGTAGAGCCTACTTGCAAGTCTCTCCGACCTTCACAAAAAAAGTTATTCAAGAATATCTCCTCAGATTTGGGGGAATTTCGTCGGTCGACCTCTTCCGAAGGTCGTACAAGCTCGGGGATGGTACCAATCGATCCGCAGGACCCAAATTAGTCCAGATGCAACCACTTTTCAAGTCTCTCCGACCTTCACAAAAAAAGTTATTCAAGAATATCTCTTTCTCCTATGTGCTTTCATCCCTAACCCTAACCCTAACCCTTCCGAAAGTCGGAGAAGCTCAAGGATGGTACCGATCGATGCGCGCTACCCCATTTAGTGGGGGTAGAGCCTACTTGCAAGTCTCTCCGACCTTCACAAAAAAAGTTATTCAAGAATATCTCCTCAGATTTGGGGGAATTTCGTCGGTCGACCTCTTCCGAAGGTCGTACAAGCTCGGGGATGGTACGAATCGATCCGCAGGACCCAAATTAGTCCAGATGCAACCACTTTCCAAGTCTCTCCGACCTTCACAAAAAAAGTTATTCAAGAATATCTCTTTCTCCTATGTGCTTTCATCCCTAACCCTAACCCTAACCCTTCCGAAAGTCGGAGAAGCTCAAGGATGGTACCGATCGATGCGCGCTACCCCATTTAGTGGGGGCAGAGCCTACTTGCAAGTCTCTCCGACCTTCACAAAAAAAGTTATTCAAGAATATCTCTTTCTCCTATGTGCTTTCATCCCTAACCCTAACCCTTCCGAAAGTCGGAGAAGCTCAAGGATGGTACCGATCGATGCGCGCTACCCCATTTAGTGGGGGTAGAGCCTACTTGCAAGTCTCTCCGACCTTCACAAAAAAAGTTATTCAAGAATATCTCTTTCTCCTATGTGCTTTCATCCCTAACCCTAACCCTAACCCTTCCGAAAGTCGGAGAAGCTCAAGGATGGTACCGATCGATGCGCGCTACCCCATTTAGTGGGGGTAGAGCCTACTTGCAAGTCTCTCCGACCTTCACAAAAAAAGTTATTCAAGAATATCTCTTTCTCCTATGTGCTTTCATCCCTAACCCTAACCCTAACCCTTCCGAAAGTCGGAGAAGCTCAAGGATGGTACCGATCGATGCGCGCTACTCCATTTAGTGGGGGTAGAGCCTACTTGCAAGTCTCTCCGACCTTCACAAAAAAAGTTATTCAAGAATATCTCTTTCTCCTATGTGCTTTCATCCCTAACCCTAACCCTAACCCTTCCGAAAGTCGGAGAAGCTCAAGGATGGTACCGATCGATGTGCGCTACCCCATTTAGTGGGGGTAGAGCCTACTTGCAAGTCTCTCCGACCTTCACAAAAAAAGTTATTCAAGAATATCTCTTTCTCCTATGTGCTTTCATCCCTAACCCTAACCCTAACCCTTCCGAAAGTCGGAGAAGCTCAAGGATGGTACCGATCGATGCGCGCAACCCCATTTAGTGGGGGTAGAGCCTACTTGCAAGTCTCTCCGACCTTCACAAAAAAAGTTATTCAAGAATATCTCCTCAGATTTGGGGGAATTTCGTCGGTCGACCTCTTCCGAAGGTCGTACAAGCTCGGGGATGGTACCAATCGATCCGCAGGACCCAAATTAGTCCAGATGCAACCACTTTTCAAGTCTCTCCGACCTTCACAAAAAAAGTTATTCAAGAATATCTCTTTCTCCTATGTGCTTTCATCCCTAACCCTAACCCTAACCCTTCCGAAAGTCGGAGAAGCTCAAGGATGGTACCGATCGATGCGCGCTACCCCATTTAGTGGGGGTAGAGCCTACTTGCAAGTCTCTCCGACCTTCACAAAAAAAGTTATTCAAGAATATCTCCTCAGATTTGGGGGAATTTCGTCGGTCGACCTCTTCCGAAGGTCGTACAAGCTCGGGGATGGTACGAATCGATCCGCAGGACCCAAATTAGTCCAGATGCAACCACTTTCCAAGTCTCTCCGACCTTCACAAAAATAGTTATTCAAGAATATCTCTTTCTCCTATGTGCTTTCATCCCTAACCCTAACCCTAACCCTTCCGAAAGTCGGAGAAGCTCAAGGATGGTACCGATCGATGCGCGCTACCCCATTTAGTGGGGGCAGAGCCTACTTGCAAGTCTCTCCGACCTTCACAAAAAAAGTTATTCAAGAATATCTCTTTCTCCTATGTGCTTTCATCCCTAACCCTAACCCTAACCCTTCCGAAAGTCGGAGAAGCTCAAGGATGGTACCGATCGATGCGCGCTACCCCATTTAGTGGGGGTAGAGCCTACTTGCAAGTCTCTCCGACCTTCACAAAAAAAGTTATTCAAGAATATCTCTTTCTCCTATGTGCTTTCATCCCTAACCCTAACCCTAACCCTTCCGAAAGTCGGAGAAGCTCAAGGATGGTACCGATCGATGCGCGCTACCCCATTTAGTGGGGGTAGAGCCTACTTGCAAGTCTCTCCGACCTTCACAAAAAAAGTTATTCAAGAATATCTCTTTCTCCTATGTGCTTTCATCCCTAACCCTAACCCTAACCCTTCCGAAAGTCGGAGAAGCTCAAGGATGGTACCGATCGATGCGCGCAACCCCATTTAGTGGGGGTAGAGCCTACTTGCAAGTCTCTCCGACCTTCACAAAAAAAGTTATTCAAGAATATCTCCTCAGATTTGGGGGAATTTCGTCGGTCGACCTCTTCCGAAGGTCGTACAAGCTCGGGGATGGTACCAATCGATCCGCAGGACCCAAATTAGTCCAGATGCAACCACTTTCCAAGTCTCTCCGACCTTCACAAAAAAAGTTATTCAAGAATATCTCTTTCTCCTATGTGCTTTCATCCCTAACCCTAACCCTAACCCTTCCGAAAGTCGGAGAAGCTCAAGGATGGTACCGATCGATGCGCGCTACCCCATTTAGTGGGGGTAGAGCCTACTTGCAAGTCTCTCCGACCTTCACAAAAAAAGTTATTCAAGAATATCTCTTTCTCCTATGTGCTTTCATCCCTAACCCTAACCCTAACCCTTCCGAAAGTCGGAGAAGCTCAAGGATGGTACCGATCGATGCGCGCTACCCCATTTAGTGGGGGTAGAGCCTACTTGCAAGTCTCTCCGACCTTCACAAAAAAAGTTATTCAAGAATATCTCCTCAGATTTGGGGGAATTTCGTCGGTCGACCTCTTCCGAAGGTCGTACAAGCTCGGGGATGGTACCAATCGATCCGCAGGACCCAAATTAGTCCAGATGCAACCACTTTCCAAGTCTCTCCGACCTTCACAAAAAAAGTTATTCAAGAATATCTCTTTCTCCTATGTGCTTTCATCCCTAACCCTAACCCTAACCCTTCCGAAAGTCGGAGAAGCTCAAGGATGGTACCGATCGATGCGCGCTACCCCATTTAGTGGGGGCAGAGCCTACTTGCAAGTCTCTCCGACCTTCACAAAAAAAGTTATTCAAGAATATCTCTTTCTCCTATTTGCTTTCATCCCTAACCCTAACCCTAACCCTTCCGAAAGTCGGAGAAGCTCAAGGATGGTACCGATCGATGCGCGCTACCCCATTTAGTGGGGGTAGAGCCAACTTGCAAGTCTCTCCGACCTTCACAAAAAAAGTTATTTTAGAATATCTCTTTCTCCTATGTGCTTTCATCCCTAACCCTAACCCTAACCCTTCCGAAAGTCGGAGAAGCTCAAGGATGGTACCGATCGATGCGCGCTACCCCATTTAGTGGGGGTAGAGCCTACTTGCAAGTCTCTCCGACCTTCACAAAAAAAGTTATTCAAGAATATCTCTTTCTCCTATGTGCTTTCATCCCTAACCCTAACCCTAACCCTTCCGAAAGTCGGAGAAGCTCAAGGATGGTACCGATCGATGCGCGCTACTCCATTTAGTGGGGGTAGAGCCTACTTGCAAGTCTCTCCGACCTTCACAAAAAAAGTTATTCAAGAATATCTCTTTCTCCTATGTGCTTTCATCCCTAACCCTAACCCTAACCCTTCCGAAAGTCGGAGAAGCTCAAGGATGGTACCGATCGATGTGCGCTACCCCATTTAGTGGGGGTAGAGCCTACTTGCAAGTCTCTCCGACCTTCACAAAAAAAGTTATTCAAGAATATCTCTTTCTCCTATGTGCTTTCATCCCTAACCCTAACCCTAACCCTTCCGAAAGTCGGAGAAGCTCAAGGATGGTACCGATCGATGCGCGCAACCCCATTTAGTGGGGGTAGAGCCTACTTGCAAGTCTCTCCGACCTTCACAAAAAAAGTTATTCAAGAATATCTCCTCAGATTTGGGGGAATTTCGTCGGTCGACCTCTTCCGAAGGTCGTACAAGCTCGGGGATGGTACCAATCGATCCGCAGGACCCAAATTAGTCCAGATGCAACCACTTTTCAAGTCTCTCCGACCTTCACAAAAAAAGTTATTCAAGAATATCTCTTTCTCCTATGTGCTTTCATCCCTAACCCTAACCCTAACCCTTCCGAAAGTCGGAGAAGCTCAAGGATGGTACCGATCGATGCGCGCTACCCCATTTAGTGGGGGTAGAGCCTACTTGCAAGTCTCTCCGACCTTCACAAAAAAAGTTATTCAAGAATATCTCCTCAGATTTGGGGGAATTTCGTCGGTCGACCTCTTCCGAAGGTCGTACAAGCTCGGGGATGGTACGAATCGATCCGCAGGACCCAAATTAGTCCAGATGCAACCACTTTCCAAGTCTCTCCGACCTTCACAAAAAAAGTTATTCAAGAATATCTCTTTCTCCTATGTGCTTTCATCCCTAACCCTAACCCTAACCCTTCCGAAAGTCGGAGAAGCTCAAGGATGGTACCGATCGATGCGCGCTACCCCATTTAGTGGGGGCAGAGCCTACTTGCAAGTCTCTCCGACCTTCACAAAAAAAGTTATTCAAGAATATCTCTTTCTCCTATGTGCTTTCATCCCTAACCCTAACCCTAACCCTTCCGAAAGTCGGAGAAGCTCAAGGATGGTACCGATCGATGCGCGCTACCCCATTTAGTGGGGGTAGAGCCTACTTGCAAGTCTCTCCGACCTTCACAAAAAAAGTTATTCAAGAATATCTCTTTCTCCTATGTGCTTTCATCCCTAACCCTAACCCTAACCCTTCCGAAAGTCGGAGAAGCTCAAGGATGGTACCGATCGATGCGCGCTACCCCATTTAGTGGGGGTAGAGCCTACTTGCAAGTCTCTCCGACCTTCACAAAAAAAGTTATTCAAGAATATCTCTTTCTCCTATGTGCTTTCATCCCTAACCCTAACCCTAACCCTTCCGAAAGTCGGAGAAGCTCAAGGATGGTACCGATCGATGCGCGCAACCCCATTTAGTGGGGGTAGAGCCTACTTGCAAGTCTCTCCGACCTTCACAAAAAAAGTTATTCAAGAATATCTCCTCAGATTTGGGGGAATTTCGTCGGTCGACCTCTTCCGAAGGTCGTACAAGCTCGGGGATGGTACCAATCGATCCGCAGGACCCAAATTAGTCCAGATGCAACCACTTTCCAAGTCTCTCCGACCTTCACAAAAAAAGTTATTCAAGAATATCTCTTTCTCCTATGTGCTTTCATCCCTAACCCTAACCCTAACCCTTCCGAAAGTCGGAGAAGCTCAAGGATGGTACCGATCGATGCGCGCTACCCCATTTAGTGGGGGTAGAGCCTACTTGCAAGTCTCTCCGACCTTCACAAAAAAAGTTATTCAAGAATATCTCTTTCTCCTATGTGCTTTCATCCCTAACCCTAACCCTAACCCTTCCGAAAGTCGGAGAAGCTCAAGGATGGTACCGATCGATGCGCGCTACCCCATTTAGTGGGGGTAGAGCCTACTTGCAAGTCTCTCCGACCTTCACAAAAAAAGTTATTCAAGAATATCTCCTCAGATTTGGGGGAATTTCGTCGGTCGACCTCTTCCGAAGGTCGTACAAGCTCGGGGATGGTACCAATCGATCCGCAGGACCCAAATTAGTCCAGATGCAACCACTTTCCAAGTCTCTCCGACCTTCACAAAAAAAGTTATTCAAGAATATCTCTTTCTCCTATGTGCTTTCATCCCTAACCCTAACCCTAACCCTTCCGAAAGTCGGAGAAGCTCAAGGATGGTACCGATCGATGCGCGCTACCCCATTTAGTGGGGGCAGAGCCTACTTGCAAGTCTCTCCGACCTTCACAAAAAAAGTTATTCAAGAATATCTCTTTCTCCTATTTGCTTTCATCCCTAACCCTAACCCTAACCCTTCCGAAAGTCGGAGAAGCTCAAGGATGGTACCGATCGATGCGCGCTACCCCATTTAGTGGGGGTAGAGCCAACTTGCAAGTCTCTCCGACCTTCACAAAAAAAGTTATTCAAGAATATCTCTTTCTCCTATGTGCTTTCATCCCTAACCCTAACCCTAACCCTTCCGAAAGTCGGAGAAGCTCAAGGATGGTACCGATCGATGCGCGTTACCCCATTTAGTGGGGGTAGAGCCTACTTGCAAGTCTCTCCGACCTTCACAAAAAAAGTTATTCAAGAATATCTCTTTCTCCTATGTGCTTTCATCCCTAACCCTAACCCTAACCCTTCCGAAAGTCGGAGAAGCTCAAGGATGGTACCGATCGATGCGCGCAACCCCATTTAGTGGGGGTAGAGCCTACTTGCAAGTCTCTCCGACCTTCACAAAAAAAGTTATTCAAGAATATCTCCTCAGATTTGGGGGAATTTCGTCGGTCGACCTCTTCCGAAGGTCGTACAAGCTCGGGGATGGTACCAATCGATCCGCAGGACCCAAATTAGTCCAGATGCAACCACTTTCCAAGTCTCTCCGACCTTCACAAAAAAAGTTATTCAAGAATATCTCTTTCTCCTATGTGCTTTCATCCCTAACCCTAACCCTAACCCTTCCGAAAGTCGGAGAAGCTCAAGGATGGTACCGATCGATGCGCGCTACCCCATTTAGTGGGGGTAGAGCCTACTTGCAAGTCTCTCCGACCTTCACAAAAAAAGTTATTCAAGAATATCTCCTCAGATTTGGGGGAATTTCGTCGGTCGACCTTTTCCGAAGGTCGTACAAGCTCGGGGATGGTACCAATCGATCCGCAGGACCCAAATTAGTCCAGATGCAACCACTTTCCAAGTCTCTCCGACCTTCACAAAAAAAGTTATTCAAGAATATCTCTTTCTCCTATGTGCTTTCATCCCTAACCCTTCCGAAAGTCGGAGAAGCTCAAGGATGGTACCGATCGATGCGCGCTACCCCATTTAGTGGGGGTAGAGCCTACTTGCATGTCTCTCCGACCTTCACAAAAAAAGTTATTCAAGAATATCTCTTTCTCCTATGTGCTTTCATCCCTAACCCTAACCCTAACCCTTCCGAAAGTCGGAGAAGCTCAAGGATGGTACCGATCGATGCGCGCTACCCCATTTAGTGGGGGTAGAGCCTACTTGCAAGTCTCTCCGACCTTCACAAAAAAAGTTATTCAAGAATATCTCTTTCTCCTATGTGCTTTCATCCCTAACCCTAACCCTAACCCTTCCGAAAGTCGGAGAAGCTCAAGGATGGTACTGATCGATGCGCGCTACCCCATTTAGTGGGGGTAGAGCCTACTTGCAAGTCTCTCCGACCTTCACAAAAAAAGTTATTCAAGAATATCTCTTTCTCCTATGTGCTTTCATCCCTAACCCTAACCCTAACCCTTCCGAAAGTCGGAGAAGCTCAATAATGGTACCGATCGATGCGCGCTACCCCATTTAGTGGGGGTAGAGCCTACTTGCAAGTCTCTCCGACCTTCACAAAAAAAGTTATTCAAGAATATCTCTTTCTCCTATGTGCTTTCATCCCTAACCCTAACCCTAACCCTTCCGAAAGTCGGAGAAGCTCAAGGATGGTACCGATCGATGCGCGCAACCCCATTTAGTGGGGGTAGAGCCTACTTGCAAGTCTCTCCGACCTTCACAAAAAAAGTAATTCAAGAATATCTCCTCAGATTTGGGGGAATTTCGTCGGTCGACCTCTTCCGAAGGTCGTACAAGCTCGGGGATGGTACCAATCGATCCGCAGGACCCAAATTAGTCCAGATGCAACCACTTTCCAAGTCTCTCCGACCTTCACAAAAAAAGTTATTCAAGAATATCTCTTTCTCCTATGTGCTTTCATCCCTAACCCTAACCCTAACCCTTCCGAAAGTCGGAGAAGCTCAAGGATGGTACCGATCGATGCGCGCTACCCCATTTAGTGGGGGTAGAGCCTACTTGCAAGTCTCTCCGACCTTCACAAAAAAAGTTATTCAAGAATATCTCTTTCTCCTATGTGCTTTCATCCCTAACCCTAACCCTAACCCTTCCGAAAGTCGGAGAAGCTCAAGGATGGTACCGATCGATGCGCGCTACCCCATTTAGTGGGGGTAGAGCCTACTTGCAAGTCTCTCCGACCTTCACAAAAAAAGTTATTCAAGAATATCTCTTTCTCCTATGTGCTTTCATCCCTAACCCTAACCCTAACCCTTCCGAAAGTCGGAGAAGCTCAAGGATGGTACCGATCGATGCGCGCTACCCCATTTAGTGGGGGTAGAGCCTACTTGCAAGTCTCTCCGACCTTCACAAAAAAAGTTATTCAAGAATATCTCTTTCTCCTATGTGCTTTCATCCCTAACCCTAACCCTAACCCTTCCGAAAGTCGGAGAAGCTCAAGGATGGTACCGATCGATGCGCGCTACCCCATTTAGTGGGGGTAGAGCCTACTTGCAAGTCTCTCCGACCTTCACAAAAAAAGTTATTCAAGAATATCTCTTTCTCCTATGTGCTTTCATCCCTAACCCTAACCCTTCCGAAAGTCGGAGAAGCTCAAGGATGGTACCGATCGATGCGCGCTACCCCATTTAGTGGGGGTAGAGCCTACTTGCAAGTCTCTCCGACCTTCACAAAAAAAGTTATTCAAGAATATCTCTTTCTCCTATGTGCTTTCATCCCTAACCCTAACCCTAACCCTTCCGAAAGTCGGAGAAGCTCAAGGATGGTACCGATCGATGAGCGCTACCCCATTTAGTGGGGGTAGAGCCTACTTGCAAGTCTCTCCGACCTTCACAAAAAAAGTTATTCAAGAATATCTCTTTCTCCTATGTGCTTTCATCCCTAACCCTAACCCTAACCCTTCCGAAAGTCGGAGAAGCTCAAGGATGGTACCGATCGATGCGCGCTACCCCATTTAGTGGGGGTAGAGCCTACTTGCATGTCTCTCCGACCTTCACAAAAAAAGTTATTCAAGAATATCTCTTTCTCCTATGTGCTTTCATCCCTAACCCTAACCCTAACCCTTCCGAAAGTCGGAGAAGCTCAAGGATGGTACCGATCGATGCGCGCTACCCCATTTAGTGGGGGTAGAGCCTACTTGCAAGTCTCTCCGACCTTCACAAAAAAAGTTATTCAAGAATATCTCTTTCTCCTATGTGCTTTCATCCCTAACCCTAACCCTAACCCTTCCGAAAGTCGGAGAAGCTCAATAATGGTACCGATCGATGCGCGTTACCCCATTTAGTGGGGGTAGAGCCTACTTGCAAGTCTCTCCGACCTTCACAAAAAAAGTTATTCAAGAATATCTCTTTCTCCTATGTGCTTTCATCCCTAACCCTAACCCTAACCCTTCCGAAAGTCGGAGAAGCTCAAGGATGGTACCGATCGATGCGCGCAACCCCATTTAGTGGGGGTAGAGCCTACTTGCAAGTCTCTCCGACCTTCACAAAAAAAGTAATTCAAGAATATCTCCTCAGATTTGGGGGAATTTCGTCGGTCGACCTCTTCCGAAGGTCGTACAAGCTCGGGGATGGTACCAATCGATCCGCAGGACCCAAATTAGTCCAGATGCAACCACTTTCCAAGTCTCTCCGACCTTCACAAAAAAAGTTATTCAAGAATATCTCTTTCTCCTATGTGCTTTCATCCCTAACCCTAACCCTAACCCTTCCGAAAGTCGGAGAAGCTCAAGGATGGTACCGATCGATGCGCGCTACCCCATTTAGTGGGGGTAGAGCCTACTTGCAAGTCTCTCCGACCTTCACAAAAAAAGTTATTCAAGAATATCTCTTTCTCCTATGTGCTTTCATCCCTAACCCTAACCCTAACCCTTCCGAAAGTCGGAGAAGCTCAAGGATGGTACCGATCGATGCGCGCTACCCCATTTAGTGGGGGTAGAGCCTACTTGCAAGTCTCTCCGACCTTCACAAAAAAAGTTATTCAAGAATATCTCTTTCTCCTATGTGCTTTCATCCCTAACCCTAACCCTAACCCTTCCGAAAGTCGGAGAAGCTCAAGGATGGTACCGATCGATGCGCGCTACCCCATTTAGTGGGGGTAGAGCCTACTTGCAAGTCTCTCCGACCTTCACAAAAAAAGTTATTCAAGAATATCTCTTTCTCCTATGTGCTTTCATCCCTAACCCTAACCCTAACCCTTCCGAAAGTCGGAGAAGCTCAAGGATGGTACCGATCGATGAGCGCTACCCCATTTAGTGGGGGTAGAGCCTACTTGCAAGTCTCTCCGACCTTCACAAAAAAAGTTATTCAAGAATATCTCTTTCTCCTATGTGCTTTCATCCCTAACCCTAACCCTAACCCTTCCGAAAGTCGGAGAAGCTCAAGGATGGTACCGATCGATGCGCGCTACCCCATTTAGTGGGGGTAGAGCCTACTTGCAAGTCTCTCCGACCTTCACAAAAAAAGTTATTCAAGAATATCTCTTTCTCCTATGTGCTTTCATCCCTAACCCTAACCCTAACCCTTCCGAAAGTCAGAGAAGCTCAAGGATGGTACCGATCGATGCGCGCTACTCCATTTAGTGGGGGTAGAGCCTACTTGCAAGTCTCTCCGACCTTCACAAAAAAAGTTATTCAAGAATATCTCTTTCTCCTATGTGCTTTCATCCCTAACCCTAACCCTAACCCTTCCGAAAGTCGGAGAAGCTCAAGGATGGTACCGATCGATGTGCGCTACCCCATTTAGTGGGGGTAGAGCCTACTTGCAAGTCTCTCCGACCTTCACAAAAAAAGTTATTCAAGAATATCTCTTTCTCCTATGTGCTTTCATCCCTAACCCTAACCCTAACCCTTCCGAAAGTCGGAGAAGCTCAAGGATGGTACCGATCGATGCGCGCAACCCCATTTAGTGGGGGTAGAGCCTACTTGCAAGTCTCTCCGACCTTCACAAAAAAAGTTATTCAAGAATATCTCCTCAGATTTGGGGGAATTTCGTCGGTCGACCTCTTCCGAAGGTCGTACAAGCTCGGGGATGGTACCAATCGATCCGCAGGACCCAAATTAGTCCAGATGCAACCACTTTTCAAGTCTCTCCGACCTTCACAAAAAAAGTTATTCAAGAATATCTCTTTCTCCTATGTGCTTTCATCCCTAACCCTAACCCTAACCCTTCCGAAAGTCGGAGAAGCTCAAGGATGGTACCGATCGATGCGCGCTACCCCATTTAGTGGGGGTAGAGCCTACTTGCAAGTCTCTCCGACCTTCACAAAAAAAGTTATTCAAGAATATCTCCTCAGATTTGGGGGAATTTCGTCGGTCGACCTCTTCCGAAGGTCGTACAAGCTCGGGGATGGTACGAATCGATCCGCAGGACCCAAATTAGTCCAGATGCAACCACTTTCCAAGTCTCTCCGACCTTCACAAAAAAAGTTATTCAAGAATATCTCTTTCTCCTATGTGCTTTCATCCCTAACCCTAACCCTAACCCTTCCGAAAGTCGGAGAAGCTCAAGGATGGTACCGATCGATGCGCGCTACCCCATTTAGTGGGGGCAGAGCCTACTTGCAAGTCTCTCCGACCTTCACAAAAAAAGTTATTCAAGAATATCTCTTTCTCCTATGTGCTTTCATCCCTAACCCTAACCCTAACCCTTCCGAAAGTCGGAGAAGCTCAAGGATGGTACCGATCGATGCGCGCTACCCCATTTAGTGGGGGTAGAGCCTACTTGCAAGTCTCTCCGACCTTCACAAAAAAAGTTATTCAAGAATATCTCTTTCTCCTATGTGCTTTCATCCCTAACCCTAACCCTAACCCTTCCGAAAGTCGGAGAAGCTCAAGGATGGTACCGATCGATGCGCGCTACCCCATTTAGTGGGGGTAGAGCCTACTTGCAAGTCTCTCCGACCTTCACAAAAAAAGTTATTCAAGAATATCTCTTTCTCCTATGTGCTTTCATCCCTAACCCTAACCCTAACCCTTCCGAAAGTCGGAGAAGCTCAAGGATGGTACCGATCGATGCGCGCTACTCCATTTAGTGGGGGTAGAGCCTACTTGCAAGTCTCTCCGACCTTCACAAAAAAAGTTATTCAAGAATATCTCTTTCTCCTATGTGCTTTCATCCCTAACCCTAACCCTAACCCTTCCGAAAGTCGGAGAAGCTCAAGGATGGTACCGATCGATGTGCGCTACCCCATTTAGTGGGGGTAGAGCCTACTTGCAAGTCTCTCCGACCTTCACAAAAAAAGTTATTCAAGAATATCTCTTTCTCCTATGTGCTTTCATCCCTAACCCTAACCCTAACCCTTCCGAAAGTCGGAGAAGCTCAAGGATGGTACCGATCGATGCGCGCAACCCCATTTAGTGGGGGTAGAGCCTACTTGCAAGTCTCTCCGACCTTCACAAAAAAAGTTATTCAAGAATATCTCCTCAGATTTGGGGGAATTTCGTCGGTCGACCTCTTCCGAAGGTCGTACAAGCTCGGGGATGGTACCAATCGATCCGCAGGACCCAAATTAGTCCAGATGCAACCACTTTTCAAGTCTCTCCGACCTTCACAAAAAAAGTTATTCAAGAATATCTCTTTCTCCTATGTGCTTTCATCCCTAACCCTAACCCTAACCCTTCCGAAAGTCGGAGAAGCTCAAGGATGGTACCGATCGATGCGCGCTACCCCATTTAGTGGGGGTAGAGCCTACTTGCAAGTCTCTCCGACCTTCACAAAAAAAGTTATTCAAGAATATCTCCTCAGATTTGGGGGAATTTCGTCGGTCGACCTCTTCCGAAGGTCGTACAAGCTCGGGGATGGTACGAATCGATCCGCAGGACCCAAATTAGTCCAGATGCAACCACTTTCCAAGTCTCTCCGACCTTCACAAAAAAAGTTATTCAAGAATATCTCTTTCTCCTATGTGCTTTCATCCCTAACCCTAACCCTAACCCTTCCGAAAGTCGGAGAAGCTCAAGGATGGTACCGATCGATGCGCGCTACCCCATTTAGTGGGGGCAGAGCCTACTTGCAAGTCTCTCCGACCTTCACAAAAAAAGTTATTCAAGAATATCTCTTTCTCCTATGTGCTTTCATCCCTAACCCTAACCCTAACCCTTCCGAAAGTCGGAGAAGCTCAAGGATGGTACCGATCGATGCGCGCTACCCCATTTAGTGGGGGTAGAGCCTACTTGCAAGTCTCTCCGACCTTCACAAAAAAAGTTATTCAAGAATATCTCTTTCTCCTATGTGCTTTCATCCCTAACCCTAACCCTAACCCTTCCGAAAGTCGGAGAAGCTCAAGGATGGTACCGATCGATGCGCGCTACCCCATTTAGTGGGGGTAGAGCCTACTTGCAAGTCTCTCCGACCTTCACAAAAAAAGTTATTCAAGAATATCTCTTTCTCCTATGTGCTTTCATCCCTAACCCTAACCCTAACCCTTCCGAAAGTCGGAGAAGCTCAAGGATGGTACCGATCGATGCGCGCAACCCCATTTAGTGGGGGTAGAGCCTACTTGCAAGTCTCTCCGACCTTCACAAAAAAAGTTATTCAAGAATATCTCCTCAGATTTGGGGGAATTTCGTCGGTCGACCTCTTCCGAAGGTCGTACAAGCTCGGGGATGGTACCAATCGATCTGCAGGACCCAAATTAGTCCAGATGCAACCACTTTCCAAGTCTCTCCGACCTTCACAAAAAAAGTTATTCAAGAATATCTCTTTCTCCTATGTGCTTTCATCCCTAACCCTAACCCTTCCGAAAGTCGGAGAAGCTCAAGGATGGTACCGATCGATGCGCGCTACCCCATTTAGTGGGGGTAGAGCCTACTTGCAAGTCTCTCCGACCTTCACAAAAAAAGTTATTCAAGAATATCTCTTTCTCCTATGTGCTTTCATCCCTAACCCTAACCCTAACCCTTCCGAAAGTCGGAGAAGCTCAAGGATGGTACCGATCGATGCGCGCAACCCCATTTAGTGGGGGTAGAGCCTACTTGCAAGTCTCTCCGACCTTCACAAAAAACGTTATTCAAGAATATCTCCTCAGATTTGGGGGAATTTCGTCGGTCGACCTCTTCCGAAGGTCGTACAAGCTCGGGGATGGTACCAATCGATCCGCAGGACCCAAATTAGTCCAGATGCAACCACTTTCCAAGTCTCTCCGACCTTCACAAAAAAAGTTATTCAAGAATATCTCTTTCTCCTATGTGCTTTCATCCCTAACCCTAACCCTAACCCTTCCGAAAGTCGGAGAAGCTCAAGGATGGTACCGATCGATGCGCGCTACCCCATTTAGTGGGGGTAGAGCCTACTTGCAAGTCTCTCCGACCTTCACAAAAAAAGTTATTCAAGAATATCTCTTTCTCCTATGTGCTTTCATCCCTAACCCTAACCCTAACCCTTCCGAAAGTCGGAGAAGCTCAACGATGGTACCGATCGATGCGCGCTACCCCATTTAGTGGGGGTAGAGCCTACTTGCAAGTCTCTCCGACCTTCACAAAAAAAGTTATTCAAGAATATCTCCTCAGATTTGGGGGAATTTCGTCGGTCGACCTCTTCCGAAGGTCGTACAAGCTCGGGGATGGTACCAATCGATCCGCAGGACCCAAATTAGTCCAGATGCAACCACTTTTCAAGTCTCTCCGACCTTCACAAAAAAAGTTATTCAAGAATATCTCTTTCTCCTATGTGCTTTCATCCCTAACCCTAACCCTAACCCTTCCGAAAGTCGGAGAAGCTCAAGGATGGTACCGATCGATGCGCGCTACCCCATTTAGTGGGGGTAGAGCCTACTTGCAAGTCTCTCCGACCTTCACAAAAAAAGTTATTCAAGAATATCTCTTTCTCCTATGTGCTTTCATCCCTAACCCTAACCCTAACCCTTCCGAAAGTCGGAGAAGCTCAAGGATGGTACCGATCGATGCGCGCAACCCCATTTAGTGGGGGTAGAGCCTACTTGCAAGTCTCTCCGACCTTCACAAAAAAAGTTATTCAAGAATATCTCCTCAGATTTGGGGGAATTTCGTCGGTCGACCTCTTCCGAAGGTCGTACAAGCTCGGGGATGGTACCAATCGATCCGCAGGACCCAAATTAGTCCAGATGCAACCACTTTCCAAGTCTCTCCGACCTTCACAAAAAAAGTTATTCAAGAATATCTCTTTCTCCTATGTGCTTTCATCCCTAACCCTAACCCTAACCCTTCCGAAAGTCGGAGAAGCTCAAGGATGGTACCGATCGATGCGCGCTACCCCATTTAGTGGGGGTAGAGCCTACTTGCAAGTCTCTCCGACCTTCACAAAAAAAGTTATTCAAGAATATCTCTTTCTCCTATGTGCTTTCATCCCTAACCCTAACCCTTCCGAAAGTCGGAGAAGCTCAAGGATGGTACCGATCGATGCGCGCAACCCCATTTAGTGGGGGTAGAGCCTACTTGCAAGTCTCTCCGACCTTCACAAAAAAAGTTATTCAAGAATATCTCCTCAGATTTGGGGGAATTTCGTCGGTCGACCTCTTCCGAAGGTCGTACAAGCTCGGGGATGGTACCAATCGATCCGCAGGACCCAAATTAGTCCAGATGCAACCACTTTCCAAGTCTCTCCGACCTTCACAAAAAAAGTTATTCAAGAATATCTCTTTCTCCTATGTGCTTTCATCCCTAACCCTAACCCTAACCCTTCCGAAAGTCGGAGAAGCTCAAGGATGGTACCGATCGATGCGCGCTACCCCATTTAGTGGGGGTAGAGCCTACTTGCAAGTCTCTCCGACCTTCACAAAAAAAGTTATTCAAGAATATCTCTTTCTCCTATGTGCTTTCATCCCTAACCCTAACCCTAACCCTTCCGAAAGTCGGAGAAGCTCAAGGATGGTACCGATCGATGTGCGCTACCCCATTTAGTGGGGGTAGAGCCTACTTGCAAGTCTCTCCGACCTTCACAAAAAAAGTTATTCAAGAATATCTCCTCAGATTTGGGGGAATTTCGTCGGTCGACCTCTTCCGAAGGTCGTACAAGCTCGGGGATGGTACCAATCGATCCGCAGGACCCAATTTAGTCCAGATGCAACCACTTTCCAAGTCTCTCCGACCTTCACAAAAAAAGTTATTCAAGAATATCTCTTTCTCCTATGTGCTTTCATCCCTAACCCTAACCCTAACCCTTCCGAAAGTCGGAGAAGCTCAAGGATGGTACCGATCGATGCGCGCTACCCCATTTAGTGGGGGTAGAGCCTACTTGCAAGTCTCTCCGACCTTCACAAAAAAAGTTATTCAAGAATATCTCTTTCTCCTATGTGCTTTCATCCCTAACCCTAACCCTAACCCTTCCGAAAGTCGGAGAAGCTCAAGGATGGTACCGATCGATGCGCGCTACCCCATTTAGTGGGGGTAGAGCCTACTTGCAAGTCTCTCCGACCTTCACAAAAAAAGTTATTCAAGAATATCTCTTTCTCCTATGTGCTTTCATCCCTAACCCTAACCCTAACCCTTCCAAAAGTCGGAGAAGCTCAAGGATGGTACTGATCGATGCGCGCTACCCCATTTAGTGGGGGTAGAGCCTACTTGCAAGTCTCTCCGACCTTCACAAAAAAAGTTATTCAAGAATATCTCTTTCTCCTATGTGCTTTCATCCCTAACCCTAACCCTAACCCTTCCGAAAGTCGGAGAAGCTCAAGGATGGTACCGATCGATGTGCGCTACCCCATTTAGTGGGGGTAGAGCCTACTTGCAAGTCTCTCCGACCTTCACAAAAAAAGTTATTCAAGAATATCTCCTCAGATTTGGGGGAATTTCGTCGGTCGACCTCTTCCGAAGGTCGTACAAGCTCGGGGATGGTACCAATCGATCCGCAGGACCCAAATTAGTCCAGATGCAACCACTTTCCAAGTCTCTCCGACCTTCACAAAAAAAGTTATTCAAGAATATCTCTTTCTCCTATGTGCTTTCATCCCTAACCCTAACCCTAACCCTTCCGAAAGTCGGAGAAGCTCAAGGATGGTACCGATCGATGCGCGCTACCCCATTTAGTGGGGGTAAAGCCTACTTGCAAGTCTCTCCGACCTTCACAAAAAAAGTTATTCAAGAATATCTCTTTCTCCTATGTGCTTTCATCCCTAACCCTAACCCTTCCGAAAGTCGGAGAAGCTCAAGGATGGTACCGATCGATGTGCGCTACCCCATTTAGTGGGGGTAGAGCCTACTTGCAAGTCTCTCCGACCTTCACAAAAAAAGTTATTCAAGAATATCTCCTCAGATTTGGGGGAATTTCGTCGGTCGACCTCTTCCGAAGGTCGTACAAGCTCGGGGATGGTACCAATCGATCCGCAGGACCCAAATTAGTCCAGATGCAACCACTTTCCAAGTCTCTCCGACCTTCACAAAAAAAGTTATTCAAGAATATCTCTTTCTCCTATGTGCTTTCATCCCTAACCCTAACCCTAACCCTTCCGAAAGTCGGAGAAGCTCAAGGATGGTACCGATCGATGCGCGCTACCCCATTTAGTGGGGGTAGAGCCTACTTGCAAGTCTCTCCGACCTTCACAAAAAAAGTTATTCAAGAATATCTCTTTCTCCTATGTGCTTTCATCCCTAACCCTAACCCTAACCCTTCCGAAAGTCGGAGAAGCTCAAGGATGGTACCGATCGATGCGCGCTACCCCATTTAGTGGGGGTAAAGCCTACTTGCAAGTCTCTCCGACCTTCACAAAAAAAGTTATTCAAGAATATCTCTTTCTCCTATGTGCTTTCATCCCTAACCCTAACCCTAACCCTTCCAAAAGTCGGAGAAGCTCAAGGATGGTACCGATCGATGTGCGCTACCCCATTTAGTGGGGGTAGAGCCTACTTGCAAGTCTCTCCGACCTTCACAAAAAAAGTTATTCAAGAATATCTCTTTCTCCTATGTGCTTTCATCCCTAACCCTAACCCTAACCCTTCCGAAAGTCGGAGAAGCTCAAGGATGGTACCGATCGATGTGCGCTACCCCATTTAGTGGGGGTAGAGCCTACTTGCAAGTCTCTCCGACCTTCACAAAAAAAGTTATTCAAGAATATCTCCTCAGATTTGGGGGAATTTCGTCGGTCGACCTCTTCCGAAGGTCGTACAAGCTCGGGGATGGTACCAATCGATCCGCAGGACCCAAATTAGTCCAGATGCAACCACTTTCCAAGTCTCTCCGACCTTCACAAAAAAAGTTATTCAAGAATATCTCTTTCTCCTATGTGCTTTCATCCCTAACCCTAACCCTAACCCTTCCGAAAGTCGGAGAAGCTCAAGGATGGTACCGATCGATGCGCGCTACCCCATTTAGTGGGGGTAGAGCCTACTTGCAAGTCTCTCCGACCTTCACAAAAAAAGTTATTCAAGAATATCTCTTTCTCCTATGTGCTTTCATCCCTAACCCTAACCCTAACCCTTCCGAAAGTCGGAGAAGCTCAAGGATGGTACTGATCGATGCGCGCTACCCCATTTAGTGGGGGTAGAGCCTACTTGCAAGTCTCTCCGACCTTCACAAAAAAAGTTATTCAAGAATATCTCTTTCTCCTATGTGCTTTCATCCCTAACCCTAACCCTTCCGAAAGTCGGAGAAGCTCAAGGATGGTACCGATCGATGCGCGCTACCCCATTTAGTGGGGGTAGAGCCTACTTGCAAGTCTCTCCGACCTTCACAAAAAAAGTTATTCAAGAATATCTCTTTCTCCTATGTGCTTTCATCCCTAACCCTAACCCTAACCCTTCCGAAAGTCGGACAAGCTCAAGGATGGTACCGATCGATGCGCGCAACCCCATTTAGTGGGGGTAGAGCCTACTTGCAAGTCTCTCCGACCTTCACAAAAAAAGTTATTCAAGAATATCTCCTCAGATTTGGGGGAATTTCGTCGGTCGACCTCTTCCGAAGGTCGTACAAGCTCGGGGATGGTACCAATCGATCCGCAGGACCCAAATTAGTCCAGATGCAACCACTTTCCAAGTCTCTCCGACCTTCACAAAAAAAGTTATTCATGAATATCTCTTTCTCCTATGTGCTTTCATCCCTAACCCTAACCCTAACCCTTCCGAAAGTCGGAGAAGCTCAAGGATGGTACCGATCGATGCGCGCTACCCCATTTAGTGGGGGTAGAGCCTACTTGCAAGTCTCTCCGACCTTCACAAAAAAAGTTATTCAAGAATATCTCTTTCTCCTATGTGCTTTCATCCCTAACCCTAACCCTAACCCTTCCGAAAGTCGGAGAAGCTCAAGGATGGTACCGATCGATGCGCGCAACCCCATTTAGTGGGGGTAGAGCCTACTTGCAAGTCTCTCCGACCTTCACAAAAAAAGTAATTCAAGAATATCTCCTCAGATTTGGGGGAATTTCGTCGGTCGACCTCTTCCGAAGGTCGTACAAGCTCGGGGATGGTACCAATCGATCCGCAGGACCCAAATTAGTCCAGATGAAACCACTTTCCAAGTCTCTCCGACCTTCACAAAAAAAGTTATTCAAGAATATCTCTTTCTCCTATGTGCTTTCATCCCTAACCCTAACCCTAACCCTTCCGAAAGTCGGAGAAGCTCAAGGATGGTACCGATCGATGCGCGCTACCCCATTTAGTGGGGGTAGAGCCTACTTGCAAGTCTCTCCGACCTTCACAAAAAAAGTTATTCAAGAATATCTCTTTCTCCTATGTGCTTTCATCCCTAACCCTAACCCTAACCCTTCCGAAAGTCGGAGAAGCTCAAGGATGGTACCGATCGATGCGCGCAACCCCATTTAGTGGGGGTAGAGCCTACTTGCAAGTCTCTCCGACCTTCACAAAAAAAGTTATTCAAGAATATCTCCTCAGATTTGGGGGAATTTCGTCGGTCGACCTCTTCCGAAGGTCGTACAAGCTCGGGGATGGTACCAATCGATCCGCAGGACCCAAATTAGTCCAGATGCAACCACTTTCCAAGTCTCTCCGACCTTCACAAAAAAAGTTATTCAAGAATATTTCTTTCTCCTATGTGCTTTCATCCCTAACCCTAACCCTAACCCTTCCGAAAGTCGGAGAAGCTCAAGGATGGTACCGATCGATGCGCTTCCCCATTTAGTGGGGGTAGAGCCTACTTGCAAGTCTCTCCGACCTTCACAAAAAAAGTTATTCAAGAATATCTCCTCAGATTTGGGGGAATTTCGTCGGTCGACCTCTTCCGAAGGTCGTACAAGCTCGGGGATGGTACCAATCGATCCGCAGGACCCAAATTAGTCCAGATGCAACCACTTTCCAAGTCTCTCCGACCTTCACAAAAAAAGTTATTCAAGAATATCTCTTTCTCCTATGTGCTTTCATCCCTAACCCTAACCCTAACCCTTCCGAAAGTCGGAGAAGCTCAAGGATGGTACCGATCGATGCGCGCTACCCCATTTAGTGGGGGTAGAGCCTACTTGCAAGTCTCTCCGACCTTCACAAAAAAAGTTATTCAAGAATATCTCTTTCTCCTATGTGCTTTCATCCCTAACCCTAACCCTAACCCTTCCGAAAGTCGGAGAAGCTCAAGGATGGTACCGATCGATGCGCGCAACCCCATTTAGTGGGGGTAGAGCCTACTTGCAAGTCTCTCCGACCTTCACAAAAAAAGTTATTCAAGAATATCTCCTCAGATTTGGGGGAATTTCGTCGGTCGACCTCTTCCGAAGGTCGTACAAGCTCGGGGATGGTACCAATCGATCCGCAGGACCCAAATTAGTCCAGATGCAACCACTTTCCAAGTCTCTCCGACCTTCACAAAAAAAGTTATTCAAGAATATCTCTTTCTTCTATGTGCTTTCATCCCTAACCCCAACCCTAACCCTTCCGAAAGTCGGAGAAGCTCAAGGATGGTACCGATCGATGCGCGCTACCCCATTTAGTGGGGGTAGAGCCTACTTGCAAGTCTCTCCGACCTTCACAAAAAAAGTTATTCAAGAATATCTCTTTCTCCTATGTGCTTTCATCCCTAACCCTAACCCTAACCCTTCCGAAAGTCGGAGAAGCTCAAGGATGGTACCGATCGATGCGCGCTACCCCATTTAGTGGGGGTAGAGCCTACTTGCAAGTCTCTCCGACCTTCACAAAAAAAGTTATTCAAGAATATCTCTTTCTCCTATGTGCTTTCATCCCTAACCCTAACCCTAACCCTTCCGAAAGTCGGAGAAGCTCAAGGATGGTACCGATCGATGCGCGCTACCCCATTTAGTGGGGGTAGAGCCTACTTGCAAGTCTCTCCGACCTTCACAAAAAAAGTTATTCAAGAATATCTCTTTCTCCTATGTGCTTTCATCCCTAACCCTAACCCTAACCCTTCCGAAAGTCGGAGAAGCTCAAGGATGGTACCGATCGATGCGCGCAACCCCATTTAGTGGGGGTAGAGCCTACTTGCAAGTCTCTCCGACCTTCACAAAAAAAGTTATTCAAGAATATCTCCTCAGATTTGGGGGAATTTCGTCGGTCGACCTCTTTCGAAGGTCGTACAAGCTCGGGGATGGTACCAATCGATCCGCAGGACCCAAATTAGTCCAGATGCAACCACTTTCCAAGTCTCTCCGACCTTCACAAAAAAAGTTATTCAAGAATATCTCTTTCTCCTATGTGCTTTCATCCCTAACCCTAACCCTTCCGAAAGTCGGAGAAGCTCAAGGATGGTACCGATCGATGCGCGCTACCCCATTTAGTGGGGGTAGAGCCTACTTGCAAGTCTCTCAGACCTTCACAAAAAAAGTTATTCAAGAATATCTCCTCAGATTTGGGGGAATTTCGTCGGTCGACCTCTTCCGAAGGTCGTACAAGCTCGGGGATGGTACCAATCGATCCGCAGGACCCAAATTAGTCCAGATGCAACCACTTTCCAAGTCTCTCCGACCTTCACAAAAAAAGTTATTCAAGAATATCTCTTTCTCCTATGTGCTTTCATCCCTAACCCTAACCCTAACCCTTCCGAAAGTCGGAGAAGCTCAAGGATGGTACCGATCGATGCGCGCTACCCCATTTAGTGGGGGTAGAGCCTACTTGCAAGTCTCTCCGACCTTCACAAAAAAAGTTATTCAAGAATATCTCTTTCTCCTATGTGCTTTCATCCCTAACCCTAACCCTAACCCTTCCGAAAGTCGGAGAAGCTCAAGGATGGTACCGATCGATGCGCGCAACCCCATTTAGTGGGGGTAGAGCCTACTTGCAAGTCTCTCCGACCTTCACAAAAAAAGTTATTCAAGAATATCTCCTCAGATTTGGGGGAATTTCGTCGGTCGACCTCTTCCGAAGGTCGTACAAGCTCGGGGATGGTACCAATCGATCCGCAGGACCCAAATTAGTCCAGATGCAACCACTTTCCAAGTCTCTCCGACCTTCACAAAAAAAGTTATTCAAGAATATCTCTTTCTCCTATGTGCTTTCATCCCTAACCCTAACCCTAACCCTTCCGAAAGTCGGAGAAGCTCAAGGATGGTACCGATCGATGCGCGTTACCCCATTTAGTGGGGGTAGAGCCTACTTGCAAGTCTCTCCGACCTTCACAAAAAAAGTTATTCAAGAATATCTCTTTCTCCTATGTGCTTTCATCCCTAACCCTAACCCTAACCCTTCCGAAAGTCGGAGAAGCTCAAGGATGGTACCGATCGATGCGCGCAACCCCATTTAGTGGGGGTAGAGCCTACTTGCAAGTCTCTCCGACCTTCACAAAAAAAGTAATTCAAGAATATCTCCTCAGATTTGGGGGAATTTCGTCGGTCGACCTCTTCCGAAGGTCGTACAAGCTCGGGGATGGTACCAATCGATCCGCAGGACCCAAATTAGTCCAGATGCAACCACTTTCCAAGTCTCTCCGACCTTCACAAAAAAAGTTATTCAAGAATATCTCTTTCTCCTATGTGCTTTCATCCCTAACCCTAACCCTAACCCTTCCGAAAGTCGGAGAAGCTCAAGGATGGTACCGATCGATGCGCGCTACCCCATTTAGTGGGGGTAGAGCCTACTTGCAAGTCTCTCCGACCTTCACAAAAAAAGTTATTCAAGAATATCTCTTTCTCCTATGTGCTTTCATCCCTAACCCTAACCCTAACCCTTCCGAAAGTCGGAGAAGCTCAAGGATGGTACCGATCGATGCGCGCAACCCCATTTAGTGGGGGTAGAGCCTACTTGCAAGTCTCTCCGACCTTCACAAAAAAAGTTATTCAAGAATATCTCCTCAGATTTGGGGGAATTTCGTCGGTCGACCTCTTCCGAAGGTCGTACAAGCTCGGGGATGGTACCAATCGATCTGCAGGACCCAAATTAGTCCAGATGCAACCATTTTCCAAGTCTCTCCGACCTTCACAAAAAAAGTTATTCAAGAATATTTCTTTCTCCTATGTGCTTTCATCCCTAACCCTAACCCTAACCCTTCCGAAAGTCGGAGAAGCTCAAGGATGGTACCGATCGATGCGCGCTACCCCATTTAGTGGGGGTAGAGCCTACTTGCAAGTCTCTCCGACCTTCACAAAAAAAGTTATTCAAGAATATCTCCTCAGATTTGGGGGAATTTCGTCGGTCGACCTCTTCCGAAGGTCGTACAAGCTCGGGGATGGTACCAATCGATCCGCAGGACCCAAATTAGTCCAGATGCAACCACTTTCCAAGTCTCTCCGACCTTCACAAAAAAAGTTATTCAAGAATATCTCTTTCTCCTATGTGCTTTCATCCCTAACCCTAACCCTAACCCTTCCGAAAGTCGGAGAAGCTCAAGGATGGTACCGATCGATGCGCGCTACCCCATTTAGTGGGGGTAGAGCCTACTTGCAAGTCTCTCCGACCTTCACAAAAAAAGTTATTCAAGAATATCTCTTTCTCCTATGTGCTTTCATCCCTAACCCTAACCCTAACCCTTCCGAAAGTCGGAGAAGCTCAAGGATGGTACCGATCGATGCGCGCAACCCCATTTAGTGGGGGTAGAGCCTACTTGCAAGTCTCTCCGACGTTCACAAAAAAAGTTATTCAAGAATATCTCCTCAGATTTGGGGGAATTTCGTCGGTCGACCTCTTCCGAAGGTCGTACAAGCTCGGGGATGGTACCAATCGATCCGCAGGACCCAAATTAGTCCAGATGCAACCACTTTCCAAGTCTCTCCGACCTTCACAAAAAAAGTTATTCAAGAATATCTCTTTCTTCTATGTGCTTTCATCCCTAACCCCAACCCTAACCCTTCCGAAAGTCGGAGAAGCTCAAGGATGGTACCGATCGATGCGCGCTACCCCATTTAGTGGGGGTAGAGCCTACTTGCAAGTCTCTCCGACCTTCACAAAAAAAGTTATTCAAGAATATCTCTTTCTCCTATGTGCTTTCATCCCTAACCCTAACCCTAACCCTTCCGAAAGTCGGAGAAGCTCAAGGATGGTACCGATCGATGCGCGCTACCCCATTTAGTGGGGGTAGAGCCTACTTGCAAGTCTCTCCGACCTTCACAAAAAAAGTTATTCAAGAATATCTCTTTCTCCTATGTGCTTTCATCCCTAACCCTAACCCTAACCCTTCCGAAAGTCGGAGAAGCTCAAGGATGGTACCGATCGATGCGCGCTACCCCATTTAGTGGGGGTAGAGCCTACTTGCAAGTCTCTCCGACCTTCACAAAAAAAGTTATTCAAGAATATCTCTTTCTCCTATGTGCTTTCATCCCTAACCCTAACCCTAACCCTTCCGAAAGTCGGAGAAGCTCAAGGATGGTACCGATCGATGCGCGCAACCCCATTTAGTGGGGGTAGAGCCTACTTGCAAGTCTCTCCGACCTTCACAAAAAAAGTTATTCAAGAATATCTCCTCAGATTTGGGGGAATTTCGTCGGTCGACCTCTTTCGAAGGTCGTACAAGCTCGGGGATGGTACCAATCGATCCGCAGGACCCAAATTAGTCCAGATGCAACCACTTTCCAAGTCTCTCCGACCTTCACAAAAAAAGTTATTCAAGAATATCTCTTTCTCCTATGTGCTTTCATCCCTAACCCTAACCCTAACCCTTCCGAAAGTCGGAGAAGCTCAAGGATGGTACCGATCGATGCGCGCTACCCCATTTAGTGGGGGCAGAGCCTACTTGCAAGTCTCTCCGACCTTCACAAAAAAAGTTATTCAAGAATATCTCTTTCTCCTATGTGCTTTCATCCCTAACCCTAACCCTAACCCTTCCGAAAGTCGGAGAAGCTCAAGGATGGTACCGATCGATGCGCGCTACCCCATTTAGTGGGGGTAGAGCCTACTTGCAAGTCTCTCCGACCTTCACAAAAAAAGTTATTCAAGAATATCTCTTTCTCCTATGTGCTTTCATCCCTAACCCTAACCCTAACCCTTCCGAAAGTCGGAGAAGCTCAAGGATGGTACCGATCGATGCGCGCTACCCCATTTAGTGGGGGTAGAGCCTACTTGCAAGTCTCTCCGACCTTCACAAAAAAAGTTATTCAAGAATATCTCTTTCTCCTATGTGCTTTCATCCCTAACCCTAACCCTAACCCTTCCGAAAGTCGGAGAAGCTCAAGGATGGTACTGATCGATGCGCGCAACCCCATTTAGTGGGGGTAGAGCCTACTTGCAAGTCTCTCCGACCTTCACAAAAAAAGTTATTCAAGAATATCTCCTCAGATTTGGGGGAATTTCGTCGGTCGACCTCTTTCGAAGGTCGTACAAGCTCGGGGATGGTACCAATCGATCCGCAGGACCCAAATTAGTCCAGATGCAACCACTTTCCAAGTCTCTCCGACCTTCACAAAAAAAGTTATTCAAGAATATCTCTTTCTCCTATGTGCTTTCATCCCTAACCCTAACCCTAACCCTTCCGAAAGTCGGAGAAGCTCAAGGATGGTACCGATCGATGCGCGTTACCCCATTTAGTGGGGGTAGAGCCTACTTGCAAGTCTCTCCGACCTTCACAAAAAAAGTTATTCAAGAATATCTCTTTCTCCTATGTGCTTTCATCCCTAACCCTAACCCTAACCCTTCCGAAAGTCGGAGAAGCTCAAGGATGGTACCGATCGATGCGCGCAACCCCATTTAGTGGGGGTAGAGCCTACTTGCAAGTCTCTCCGACCTTCACAAAAAAAGTTATTCAAGAATATCTCTTTCTCCTATGTGCTTTCATCCCTAACCCTAACCCTAACCCTTCCGAAAGTCGGAGAAGCTCAAGGATGGTACCGATCGATGCGCGCTACCCCATTTAGTGGGGGTAGAGCCTACTTGCAAGTCTCTCCGACCTTCACAAAAAAAGTTATTCAAGAATATCTCTTTCTCCTATGTGCTTTCATCCCTAACCCTAACCCTAACCCTTCCGAAAGTCGGAGAAGCTCAAGGATGGTACCGATCGATGCGCGCAACCCCATTTAGTGGGGGTAGAGCCTACTTGCAAGTCTCTCCGACCTTCACAAAAAAAGTTATTCAAGAATATCTCCTCAGATTTGGGGGAATTTCGTCGGTCGACCTCTTTCGAAGGTCGTACAAGCTCGGGGATGGTACCAATCGATCCGCAGGACCCAAATTAGTCCAGATGCAACCACTTTCCAAGTCTCTCCGACCTTCACAAAAAAAGTTATTCAAGAATATCTCTTTCTCCTATGTGCTTTCATCCCTAACCCTAACCCTTCCGAAAGTCGGAGAAGCTCAAGGATGGTACCGATCGATGCGCGCTACCCCATTTAGTGGGGGTAGAGCCTACTTGCAAGTCTCTCAGACCTTCACAAAAAAAGTTATTCAAGAATATCTCCTCAGATTTGGGGGAATTTCGTCGGTCGACCTCTTCCGAAGGTCGTACAAGCTCGGGGATGGTACCAATCGATCCGCAGGACCCAAATTAGTCCAGATGCAACCACTTTCCAAGTCTCTCCGACCTTCACAAAAAAAGTTATTCAAGAATATCTCTTTCTCCTATGTGCTTTCATCCCTAACCCTAACCCTAACCCTTCCGAAAGTCGGAGAAGCTCAAGGATGGTACTGATCGATGCGCGCTACCCCATTTAGTGGGGGCAGAGCCTACTTGCAAGTCTCTCCGACCTTCACAAAAAAAGTTATTCAAGAATATCTCTTTCTCCTATGTGCTTTCATCCCTAACCCTAACCCTAACCCTTCCGAAAGTCGGAGAAGCTCAAGGATGGTACCGATCGATGCGCGCTACCCCATTTAGTGGGGGTAGAGCCTACTTGCAAGTCTCTCCGACCTTCACAAAAAAAGTTATTCAAGAATATCTCTTTCTCCTATGTGCTTTCATCCCTAACCCTAACCCTAACCCTTCCGAAAGTCGGAGAAGCTCAAGGATGGTACCGATCGATGCGCGCTACCCCATTTAGTGGGGGTAGAGCCTACTTGCAAGTCTCTCCGACCTTCACAAAAAAAGTTATTCAAGAATATCTCTTTCTCCTATGTGCTTTCATCCCTAACCCTAACCCTAACCCTTCCGAAAGTCGGAGAAGCTCAAGGATGGTACCGATCGATGCGCGCAACCCCATTTAGTGGGGGTAGAGCCTACTTGCAAGTCTCTCCGACCTTCACAAAAAAAGTTATTCAAGAATATCTCCTCAGATTTGGGGGAATTTCGTCGGTCGACCTCTTCCGAAGGTCGTACAAGCTCGGGGATGGTACCAATCGATCCGCAGGACCCAAATTAGTCCAGATGCAACCACTTTCCAAGTCTCTCCGACCTTCACAAAAAAAGTTATTCAAGAATATCTCTTTCTCCTATGTGCTTTCATCCCTAACCCTAACCCTAACCCTTCCGAAAGTCGGAGAAGCTCAAGGATGGTACCGATCGATGCGCGCTACCCCATTTAGTGGGGGTAGAGCCTACTTGCAAGTCTCTCCGACCTTCACAAAAAAAGTTATTCAAGAATATCTCCTCAGATTTGGGGGAATTTCGTCGGTCGACCTCTTCCGAAGGTCGTACAAGCTCGGGGATGGTACCAATCGATTCGCAGGACCCAAATTAGTCCAGATGCAACCACTTTCCAAGTCTCTCCGACCTTCACAAAAAAAGTTATTCAAGAATATCTCTTTCTCCTATGTGCTTTCATCCCTAACCCTAACCCTAACCCTTCCGAAAGTCGGAGAAGCTCAAGGATGGTACCGATCGATGCGCGCTACCCCATTTAGTGGGGGTAGAGCCTACTTGCAAGTCTCTCCGACCTTCACAAAAAAAGTTATTCAAGAATATCTCTTTCTCCTATGTGCTTTCATCCCTAACCCTAACCCTAACCCTTCCGAAAGTCGGAGAAGCTCAAGGATGGTACCGATCGATGCGCGCAACCCCATTTAGTGGGGGTAGAGCCTACTTGCAAGTCTCTCCGACCTTCACAAAAAAAGTTATTCAAGAATATCTCCTCAGATTTGGGGGAATTTCGTCGGTCGACCTCTTCCGAAGGTCGTACAAGCTCGGGGATGGTACCAATCGATCCGCAGGACCCAAATTAGTCCAGATGCAACCACTTTCCAAGTCTCTCCGACCTTCACAAAAAAAGTTATTCAAGAATATCTCTTTCTCCTATGTGCTTTCATCCCTAACCCTAACCCTAACCCTTCCGAAAGTCGGAGAAGCTCAAGGATGGTACCGATCGATGCGCGCTACCCCATTTAGTGGGGGTAGAGCCTACTTGCAAGTCTCTCCGACCTTCACAAAAAAAGTTATTCAAGAATATCTCTTTCTCCTATGTGCTTTCATCCCTAACCCTAACCCTAACCCTTCCGAAAGTCGGAGAAGCTCAAGGATGGTACCGATCGATGCGCGCTACCCCATTTAGTGGGGGTAGAGCCTACTTGCAAGTCTCTCCGACCTTCACAAAAAAAGTTATTCAAGAATATCTCTTTCTCCTATGTGCTTTCATCCCTAACCCTAACCCTAACCCTTCCGAAAGTCGGAGAAGCTCAAGGATGGTACCGATCGATGCGCGCTACCACATTTAGTGGGGGTAGAGCCTACTTGCAAGTCTCTCCGACCTTCACAAAAAAAGTTATTCAAGAATATCTCTTTCTCCTATGTGCTTTCATCCCTAACCCTAACCCTAACCCTTCCGAAAGTCGGAGAAGCTCAAGGATGGTACCGATCGATGCGCGCAACCCCATTTAGTGGGGGTAGAGCCTACTTGCAAGTCTCTCCGACCTTCACAAAAAAAGTAATTCAAGAATATCTCCTCAGATTTGGGGGAATTTCGTCGGTCGACCTCTTCCGAAGGTCGTACAAGCTCGGGGATGGTACCAATCGATCCGCAGGACCCAAATTAGTCCAGATGCAACCACTTTCCAAGTCTCTCCGACCTTCACAAAAAAAGTTATTCAAGAATATCTCTTTCTCCTATGTGCTTTCATCCCTAACCCTAACCCTAACCCTTCCGAAAGTCGGAGAAGCTCAAGGATGGTACCGATCGATGCGCGCTACCCCATTTAGTGGGGGTAGAGCCTACTTGCAAGTCTCTCCGACCTTCACAAAAAAAGTTATTCAAGAATATCTCTTTCTCCTATGTGCTTTCATCCCTAACCCTAACCCTAACCCTTCCGAAAGTCGGAGAAGCTCAAGGATGGTACCGATCGATGCGCGTTACCCCATTTAGTGGGGGTAGAGCCTACTTGCAAGTCTCTCCGACCTTCACAAAAAAAGTTATTCAAGAATATCTCTTTCTCCTATGTGCTTTCATCCCTAACCCTAACCCTAACCCTTCCGAAAGTCGGAGAAGCTCAAGGATGGTACCGATCGATGCGCGCAACCCCATTTAGTGGGGGTAGAGCCTACTTGCAAGTCTCTCCGACCTTCACAAAAAAAGTAATTCAAGAATATCTCCTCAGATTTGGGGGAATTTCGTCGGTCGACCTCTTCCGAAGGTCGTACAAGCTCGGGGATGGTACCAATCGATCCGCAGGACCCAAATTAGTCCAGATGCAACCACTTTCCAAGTCTCTCCGACCTTCACAAAAAAAGTTATTCAAGAATATCTCTTTCTCCTATGTGCTTTCATCCCTAACCCTAACCCTAACCCTTCCGAAAGTCGGAGAAGCTCAAGGATGGTACCGATCGATGCGCGCTACCCCATTTAGTGGGGGTAGAGCCTACTTGCAAGTCTCTCCGACCTTCACAAAAAAAGTTATTCAAGAATATCTCTTTCTCCTATGTGCTTTCATCCCTAACCCTAACCCTAACCCTTCCGAAAGTCGGAGAAGCTCAAGGATGGTACCGATCGATGCGCGCAACCCCATTTAGTGGGGGTAGAGCCTACTTGCAAGTCTCTCCGACCTTCACAAAAAAAGTTATTCAAGAATATCTCCTCAGATTTGGGGGAATTTCGTCGGTCGACCTCTTCCGAAGGTCGTACAAGCTCGGGGATGGTACCAATCGATCTGCAGGACCCAAATTAGTCCAGATGCAACCACTTTCCAAGTCTCTCCGACCTTCACAAAAAAAGTTATTCAAGAATATTTCTTTCTCCTATGTGCTTTCATCCCTAACCCTAACCCTAACCCTTCCGAAAGTCGGAGAAGCTCAAGGATGGTACCGATCGATGCGCGCTACCCCATTTAGTGGGGGTAGAGCCTACTTGCAAGTCTCTCCGACCTTCACAAAAAAAGTTATTCAAGAATATCTCCTCAGATTTGGGGGAATTTCGTCGGTCGACCTCTTCCGAAGGTCGTACAAGCTCGGGGATGGTACCAATCGATCCGCAGGACCCAAATTAGTCCAGATGCAACCACTTTCCAAGTCTCTCCGACCTTCACAAAAAAAGTTATTCAAGAATATCTCTTTCTCCTATGTGCTTTCATCCCTAACCCTAACCCTAACCCTTCCGAAAGTCGGAGAAGCTCAAGGATGGTACCGATCGATGCGCGCTACCCCATTTAGTGGGGGTAGAGCCTACTTGCAAGTCTCTCCGACCTTCACAAAAAAAGTTATTCAAGAATATCTCTTTCTCCTATGTGCTTTCATCCCTAACCCTAACCCTAACCCTTCCGAAAGTCGGAGAAGCTCAAGGATGGTACCGATCGATGCGCGCAACCCCATTTAGTGGGGGTAGAGCCTACTTGCAAGTCTCTCCGACGTTCACAAAAAAAGTTATTCAAGAATATCTCCTCAGATTTGGGGGAATTTCGTCGGTCGACCTCTTCCGAAGGTCGTACAAGCTCGGGGATGGTACCAATCGATCCGCAGGACCCAAATTAGTCCAGATGCAACCACTTTCCAAGTCTCTCCGACCTTCACAAAAAAAGTTATTCAAGAATATCTCTTTCTTCTATGTGCTTTCATCCCTAACCCCAACCCTAACCCTTCCGAAAGTCGGAGAAGCTCAAGGATGGTACCGATCGATGCGCGCTACCCCATTTAGTGGGGGTAGAGCCTACTTGCAAGTCTCTCCGACCTTCACAAAAAAAGTTATTCAAGAATATCTCTTTCTCCTATGTGCTTTCATCCCTAACCCTAACCCTAACCCTTCCGAAAGTCGGAGAAGCTCAAGGATGGTACCGATCGATGCGCGCTACCCCATTTAGTGGGGGTAGAGCCTACTTGCAAGTCTCTCCGACCTTCACAAAAAAAGTTATTCAAGAATATCTCTTTCTCCTATGTGCTTTCATCCCTAACCCTAACCCTAACCCTTCCGAAAGTCGGAGAAGCTCAAGGATGGTACCGATCGATGCGCGCTACCCCATTTAGTGGGGGTAGAGCCTACTTGCAAGTCTCTCCGACCTTCACAAAAAAAGTTATTCAAGAATATCTCTTTCTCCTATGTGCTTTCATCCCTAACCCTAACCCTAACCCTTCCGAAAGTCGGAGAAGCTCAAGGATGGTACCGATCGATGCGCGCAACCCCATTTAGTGGGGGTAGAGCCTACTTGCAAGTCTCTCCGACCTTCACAAAAAAAGTTATTCAAGAATATCTCCTCAGATTTGGGGGAATTTCGTCGGTCGACCTCTTTCGAAGGTCGTACAAGCTCGGGGATGGTACCAATCGATCCGCAGGACCCAAATTAGTCCAGATGCAACCACTTTCCAAGTCTCTCCGACCTTCACAAAAAAAGTTATTCAAGAATATCTCTTTCTCCTATGTGCTTTCATCCCTAACCCTAACCCTAACCCTTCCGAAAGTCGGAGAAGCTCAAGGATGGTACCGATCGATGCGCGCTACCCCATTTAGTGGGGGCAGAGCCTACTTGCAAGTCTCTCCGACCTTCACAAAAAAAGTTATTCAAGAATATCTCTTTCTCCTATGTGCTTTCATCCCTAACCCTAACCCTAACCCTTCCGAAAGTCGGAGAAGCTCAAGGATGGTACCGATCGATGCGCGCTACCCCATTTAGTGGGGGTAGAGCCTACTTGCAAGTCTCTCCGACCTTCACAAAAAAAGTTATTCAAGAATATCTCTTTCTCCTATGTGCTTTCATCCCTAACCCTAACCCTAACCCTTCCGAAAGTCGGAGAAGCTCAAGGATGGTACCGATCGATGCGCGCTACCCCATTTAGTGGGGGTAGAGCCTACTTGCAAGTCTCTCCGACCTTCACAAAAAAAGTTATTCAAGAATATCTCTTTCTCCTATGTGCTTTCATCCCTAACCCTAACCCTAACCCTTCCGAAAGTCGGAGAAGCTCAAGGATGGTACTGATCGATGCGCGCAACCCCATTTAGTGGGGGTAGAGCCTACTTGCAAGTCTCTCCGACCTTCACAAAAAAAGTTATTCAAGAATATCTCCTCAGATTTGGGGGAATTTCGTCGGTCGACCTCTTTCGAAGGTCGTACAAGCTCGGGGATGGTACCAATCGATCCGCAGGACCCAAATTAGTCCAGATGCAACCACTTTCCAAGTCTCTCCGACCTTCACAAAAAAAGTTATTCAAGAATATCTCTTTCTCCTATGTGCTTTCATCCCTAACCCTAACCCTAACCCTTCCGAAAGTCGGAGAAGCTCAAGGATGGTACCGATCGATGCGCGTTACCCCATTTAGTGGGGGTAGAGCCTACTTGCAAGTCTCTCCGACCTTCACAAAAAAAGTTATTCAAGAATATCTCTTTCTCCTATGTGCTTTCATCCCTAACCCTAACCCTAACCCTTCCGAAAGTCGGAGAAGCTCAAGGATGGTACCGATCGATGCGCGCAACCCCATTTAGTGGGGGTAGAGCCTACTTGCAAGTCTCTCCGACCTTCACAAAAAAAGTTATTCAAGAATATCTCTTTCTCCTATGTGCTTTCATCCCTAACCCTAACCCTAACCCTTCCGAAAGTCGGAGAAGCTCAAGGATGGTACCGATCGATGCGCGCTACCCCATTTAGTGGGGGTAGAGCCTACTTGCAAGTCTCTCCGACCTTCACAAAAAAAGTTATTCAAGAATATCTCTTTCTCCTATGTGCTTTCATCCCTAACCCTAACCCTAACCCTTCCGAAAGTCGGAGAAGCTCAAGGATGGTACCGATCGATGCGCGCAACCCCATTTAGTGGGGGTAGAGCCTACTTGCAAGTCTCTCCGACCTTCACAAAAAAAGTTATTCAAGAATATCTCCTCAGATTTGGGGGAATTTCGTCGGTCGACCTCTTTCGAAGGTCGTACAAGCTCGGGGATGGTACCAATCGATCCGCAGGACCCAAATTAGTCCAGATGCAACCACTTTCCAAGTCTCTCCGACCTTCACAAAAAAAGTTATTCAAGAATATCTCTTTCTCCTATGTGCTTTCATCCCTAACCCTAACCCTTCCGAAAGTCGGAGAAGCTCAAGGATGGTACCGATCGATGCGCGCTACCCCATTTAGTGGGGGTAGAGCCTACTTGCAAGTCTCTCAGACCTTCACAAAAAAAGTTATTCAAGAATATCTCCTCAGATTTGGGGGAATTTCGTCGGTCGACCTCTTCCGAAGGTCGTACAAGCTCGGGGATGGTACCAATCGATCCGCAGGACCCAAATTAGTCCAGATGCAACCACTTTCCAAGTCTCTCCGACCTTCACAAAAAAAGTTATTCAAGAATATCTCTTTCTCCTATGTGCTTTCATCCCTAACCCTAACCCTAACCCTTCCGAAAGTCGGAGAAGCTCAAGGATGGTACTGATCGATGCGCGCTACCCCATTTAGTGGGGGCAGAGCCTACTTGCAAGTCTCTCCGACCTTCACAAAAAAAGTTATTCAAGAATATCTCTTTCTCCTATGTGCTTTCATCCCTAACCCTAACCCTAACCCTTCCGAAAGTCGGAGAAGCTCAAGGATGGTACCGATCGATGCGCGCTACCCCATTTAGTGGGGGTAGAGCCTACTTGCAAGTCTCTCCGACCTTCACAAAAAAAGTTATTCAAGAATATCTCTTTCTCCTATGTGCTTTCATCCCTAACCCTAACCCTAACCCTTCCGAAAGTCGGAGAAGCTCAAGGATGGTACCGATCGATGCGCGCTACCCCATTTAGTGGGGGTAGAGCCTACTTGCAAGTCTCTCCGACCTTCACAAAAAAAGTTATTCAAGAATATCTCTTTCTCCTATGTGCTTTCATCCCTAACCCTAACCCTAACCCTTCCGAAAGTCGGAGAAGCTCAAGGATGGTACCGATCGATGCGCGCAACCCCATTTAGTGGGGGTAGAGCCTACTTGCAAGTCTCTCCGACCTTCACAAAAAAAGTTATTCAAGAATATCTCCTCAGATTTGGGGGAATTTCGTCGGTCGACCTCTTCCGAAGGTCGTACAAGCTCGGGGATGGTACCAATCGATCCGCAGGACCCAAATTAGTCCAGATGCAACCACTTTCCAAGTCTCTCCGACCTTCACAAAAAAAGTTATTCAAGAATATCTCTTTCTCCTATGTGCTTTCATCCCTAACCCTAACCCTAACCCTTCCGAAAGTCGGAGAAGCTCAAGGATGGTACCGATCGATGCGCGCTACCCCATTTAGTGGGGGTAGAGCCTACTTGCAAGTCTCTCCGACCTTCACAAAAAAAGTTATTCAAGAATATCTCCTCAGATTTGGGGGAATTTCGTCGGTCGACCTCTTCCGAAGGTCGTACAAGCTCGGGGATGGTACCAATCGATTCGCAGGACCCAAATTAGTCCAGATGCAACCACTTTCCAAGTCTCTCCGACCTTCACAAAAAAAGTTATTCAAGAATATCTCTTTCTCCTATGTGCTTTCATCCCTAACCCTAACCCTAACCCTTCCGAAAGTCGGAGAAGCTCAAGGATGGTACCGATCGATGCGCGCTACCCCATTTAGTGGGGGTAGAGCCTACTTGCAAGTCTCTCCGACCTTCACAAAAAAAGTTATTCAAGAATATCTCTTTCTCCTATGTGCTTTCATCCCTAACCCTAACCCTAACCCTTCCGAAAGTCGGAGAAGCTCAAGGATGGTACCGATCGATGCGCGCAACCCCATTTAGTGGGGGTAGAGCCTACTTGCAAGTCTCTCCGACCTTCACAAAAAAAGTTATTCAAGAATATCTCCTCAGATTTGGGGGAATTTCGTCGGTCGACCTCTTCCGAAGGTCGTACAAGCTCGGGGATGGTACCAATCGATCCGCAGGACCCAAATTAGTCCAGATGCAACCACTTTCCAAGTCTCTCCGACCTTCACAAAAAAAGTTATTCAAGAATATCTCTTTCTCCTATGTGCTTTCATCCCTAACCCTAACCCTAACCCTTCCGAAAGTCGGAGAAGCTCAAGGATGGTACCGATCGATGCGCGCTACCCCATTTAGTGGGGGTAGAGCCTACTTGCAAGTCTCTCCGACCTTCACAAAAAAAGTTATTCAAGAATATCTCTTTCTCCTATGTGCTTTCATCCCTAACCCTAACCCTAACCCTTCCGAAAGTCGGAGAAGCTCAAGGATGGTACCGATCGATGCGCGCTACCCCATTTAGTGGGGGTAGAGCCTACTTGCAAGTCTCTCCGACCTTCACAAAAAAAGTTATTCAAGAATATCTCTTTCTCCTATGTGCTTTCATCCCTAACCCTAACCCTAACCCTTCCGAAAGTCGGAGAAGCTCAAGGATGGTACCGATCGATGCGCGCTACCACATTTAGTGGGGGTAGAGCCTACTTGCAAGTCTCTCCGACCTTCACAAAAAAAGTTATTCAAGAATATCTCTTTCTCCTATGTGCTTTCATCCCTAACCCTAACCCTAACCCTTCCGAAAGTCGGAGAAGCTCAAGGATGGTACCGATCGATGCGCGCAACCCCATTTAGTGGGGGTAGAGCCTACTTGCAAGTCTCTCCGACCTTCACAAAAAAAGTAATTCAAGAATATCTCCTCAGATTTGGGGGAATTTCGTCGGTCGACCTCTTCCGAAGGTCGTACAAGCTCGGGGATGGTACCAATCGATCCGCAGGACCCAAATTAGTCCAGATGCAACCACTTTCCAAGTCTCTCCGACCTTCACAAAAAAAGTTATTCAAGAATATCTCTTTCTCCTATGTGCTTTCATCCCTAACCCTAACCCTAACCCTTCCGAAAGTCGGAGAAGCTCAAGGATGGTACCGATCGATGCGCGCTACCCCATTTAGTGGGGGTAGAGCCTACTTGCAAGTCTCTCCGACCTTCACAAAAAAAGTTATTCAAGAATATCTCTTTCTCCTATGTGCTTTCATCCCTAACCCTAACCCTAACCCTTCCGAAAGTCGGAGAAGCTCAAGGATGGTACCGATCGATGCGCGCAACCCCATTTAGTGGGGGTAGAGCCTACTTGCAAGTCTCTCCGACCTTCACAAAAAAAGTTATTCAAGAATATCTCCTCAGATTTGGGGGAATTTCGTCGGTCGACCTCTTCCGAAGGTCGTACAAGCTCGGGGATGGTACCAATCGATCTGCAGGACCCAAATTAGTCCAGATGCAACCACTTTCCAAGTCTCTCCGACCTTCACAAAAAAAGTTATTCAAGAATATCTCTTTCTCCTATGTGCTTTCATCCCTAACCCTAACCCTAACCCTTCCGAAAGTCGGAGAAGCTCAAGGATGGTACCGATCGATGCGCGTTACCCCATTTAGTGGGGGTAGAGCCTACTTGCAAGTCTCTCCGACCTTCACAAAAAAAGTTATTCAAGAATATCTCTTTCTCCTATGTGCTTTCATCCCTAACCCTAACCCTAACCCTTCCGAAAGTCGGAGAAGCTCAAGGATGGTACCGATCGATGCGCGCAACCCCATTTAGTGGGGGTAGAGCCTACTTGCAAGTCTCTCCGACCTTCACAAAAAAAGTAATTCAAGAATATCTCCTCAGATTTGGGGGAATTTCGTCGGTCGACCTCTTCCGAAGGTCGTACAAGCTCGGGGATGGTACCAATCGATCCGCAGGACCCAAATTAGTCCAGATGCAACCACTTTCCAAGTCTCTCCGACCTTCACAAAAAAAGTTATTCAAGAATATCTCTTTCTCCTATGTGCTTTCATCCCTAACCCTAACCCTAACCCTTCCGAAAGTCGGAGAAGCTCAAGGATGGTACCGATCGATGCGCGCTACCCCATTTAGTGGGGGTAGAGCCTACTTGCAAGTCTCTCCGACCTTCACAAAAAAAGTTATTCAAGAATATCTCTTTCTCCTATGTGCTTTCATCCCTAACCCTAACCCTAACCCTTCCGAAAGTCGGAGAAGCTCAAGGATGGTACCGATCGATGCGCGCAACCCCATTTAGTGGGGGTAGAGCCTACTTGCAAGTCTCTCCGACCTTCACAAAAAAAGTTATTCAAGAATATCTCCTCAGATTTGGGGGAATTTCGTCGGTCGACCTCTTTCGAAGGTCGTACAAGCTCGGGGATGGTACCAATCGATCCGCAGGACCCAAATTAGTCCAGATGCAACCACTTTCCAAGTCTCTCCGACCTTCACAAAAAAAGTTATTCAAGAATATCTCTTTCTCCTATGTGCTTTCATCCCTAACCCTAACCCTAACCCTTCCGAAAGTCGGAGAAGCTCAAGGATGGTACCGATCGATGCGCGCTACCCCATTTAGTGGGGGTAGAGCCTACTTGCAAGTCTCTCCGACCTTCACAAAAAAAGTTATTCAAGAATATCTCCTCAGATTTGGGGGAATTTCGTCGGTCGACCTCTTCCGAAGGTCGTACAAGCTCGGGGATGGTACCAATCGATCCGCAGGACCCAAATTAGTCCAGATGCAACCACTTTCCAAGTCTCTCCGACCTTCACAAAAAAAGTTATTCAAGAATATCTCTTTCTCCTATGTGCTTTCATCCCTAACCCTAACCCTAACCCTTCCGAAAGTCGGAGAAGCTCAAGGATGGTACCGATCGATGCGCGCTACCCCATTTAGTGGGGGTAGAGCCTACTTGCAAGTCTCTCCGACCTTCACAAAAAAAGTTATTCAAGAATATCTCTTTCTCCTATGTGCTTTCATCCCTAACCCTAACCCTAACCCTTCCGAAAGTCGGAGAAGCTCAAGGATGGTACCGATCGATGCGCGCAACCCCATTTAGTGGGGGTAGAGCCTACTAGCAAGTCTCTCCGACCTTCACAAAAAAAGTTATTCAAGAATATCTCCTCAGATTTGGGGGAATTTCGTCGGTCGACCTCTTCCGAAGGTCGTACAAGCTCGGGGATGGTACCAATCGATCCGCAGGACCCAAATTAGTCCAGATGCAACCACTTTCCAAGTCTCTCCGACCTTCACAAAAAAAGTTATTCAAGAATATCTCTTTCTCCTATGTGCTTTCATCCCTAACCCTAACCCTAACCCTTCCGAAAGTCGGAGAAGCTCAAGGATGGTACCGATCGATGCGCGCTACCCCATTTAGTGGGGGTAGAGCCTACTTGCAAGTCTCTCCGACCTTCACAAAAAAAGTTATTCAAGAATATCTCTTTCTCCTATGTGCTTTCATCCCTAACCCTAACCCTAACCCTTCCGAAAGTCGGAGAAGCTCAAGGATGGTACCGATCGATGCGCGCAACCCCATTTAGTGGGGGTAGAGCCTACTAGCAAGTCTCTCCGACCTTCACAAAAAAAGTTATTCAAGAATATCTCCTCAGATTTGGGGGAATTTCGTCGGTCGACCTCTTCCGAAGGTCGTACAAGCTCGGGGATGGTACCAATCGATCCGCAGGACCCAAATTAGTCCAGATGCAACCACTTTCCAAGTCTCTCCGACCTTCACAAAAAAAGTTATTCAAGAATATCTCTTTCTCCTATGTGCTTTCATCCCTAACCCTAACCCTAACCCTTCCGAAAGTCGGAGAAGCTCAAGGATGGTACCGATCGATGCGCGCTACCCCATTTAGTGGGGGTAGAGCCTACTTGCAAGTCTCTCCGACCTTCACAAAAAAAGTTATTCAAGAATATCTCTTTCTCCTATGTGCTTTCATCCCTAACCCTAACCCTAACCCTTCCGAAAGTCGGAGAAGCTCAAGGATGGTACCGATCGATGCGCGCTACCCCATTTAGTGGGGGTAGAGCCTACTTGCAAGTCTCTCCGACCTTCACAAAAAAAGTTATTCAAGAATATCTCTTTCTCCTATGTGCTTTCATCCCTAACCCTAACCCTAACCCTTCCGAAAGTCGGAGAAGCTCAAGGATGGTACCGATCGATGCGCGCTACCACATTTAGTGGGGGTAGAGCCTACTTGCAAGTCTCTCCGACCTTCACAAAAAAAGTTATTCAAGAATATCTCTTTCTCCTATGTGCTTTCATCCCTAACCCTAACCCTAACCCTTCCGAATGTCGGAGAAGCTCAAGGATGGTACCGATCGATGCGCGCAACCCCATTTAGTGGGGGTAGAGCCTACTTGCAAGTCTCTCCGACCTTCACAAAAAAAGTAATTCAAGAATATCTCCTCAGATTTGGGGGAATTTCGTCGGTCGACCTCTTCCGAAGGTCGTACAAGCTCGGGGATGGTACCAATCGATCCGCAGGACCCAAATTAGTCCAGATGCAACCACTTTCCAAGTCTCTCCGACCTTCACAAAAAAAGTTATTCAAGAATATCTCTTTCTCCTATGTGCTTTCATCCCTAACCCTAACCCTAACCCTTCCGAAAGTCGGAGAAGCTCAAGGATGGTACCGATCGATGCGCGCTACCCCATTTAGTGGGGGTAGAGCCTACTTGCAAGTCTCTCCGACCTTCACAAAAAAAGTTATTCAAGAATATCTCTTTCTCCTATGTGCTTTCATCCCTAACCCTAACCCTAACCCTTCCGAAAGTCGGAGAAGCTCAAGGATGGTACCGATCGATGCGCGCAACCCCATTTAGTGGGGGTAGAGCCTACTTGCAAGTCTCTCCGACCTTCACAAAAAAAGTTATTCAAGAATATCTCCTCAGATTTGGGGGAATTTCGTTGGTCGACCTCTTTCGAAGGTCGTACAAGCTCGGGGATGGTACCAATCGATCCGCAGGACCCAAATTAGTCCAGATGCAACCACTTTCCAAGTCTCTCCGACCTTCACAAAAAAAGTTATTCAAGAATATCTCTTTCTCCTATGTGCTTTCATCCCTAACCCTAACCCTTCCGAAAGTCGGAGAAGCTCAAGGATGGTACCGATCGATGCGCGCTACCCCATTTAGTGGGGGTAGAGCCTACTTGCAAGTCTCTCAGACCTTCACAAAAAAAGTTATTCAAGAATATCTCCTCAGATTTGGGGGAATTTCGTCGGTCGACCTCTTCCGAAGGTCGTACAAGCTCGGGGATGGTACCAATCGATCCGCAGGACCCAAATTAGTCCAGATGCAACCACTTTCCAAGTCTCTCCGACCTTCACAAAAAAAGTTATTCAAGAATATCTCTTTCTCCTATGTGCTTTCATCCCTAACCCTAACCCTAACCCTTCCGAAAGTCGGAGAAGCTCAAGGATGGTACCGATAAATGCGCGCTACCCCATTTAGTGGGGGCAGAGCCTACTTGCAAGTCTCTCCGACCTTCACAAAAAAAGTTATTCAAGAATATCTCTTTCTCCTATGTGCTTTCATCCCTAACCCTAACCCTAACCCTTCCAAAAGTCGGAGAAGCTCAAGGATGGTACCGATCGATGCGCGCTACCCCATTTAGTGGGGGTAGAGCCTACTTGCAAGTCTCTCCGACCTTCACAAAAAAAGTTATTCAAGAATATCTGTTTCTCCTATGTGCTTTCATCCCTAACCCTAACCCTAACCCTTCCGAAAGTCGGAGAAGCTCAAGGATGGTACCGATCGATGCGCGCTACCCCATTTAGTGGGGGTAGAGCCTACTTGCAAGTCTCTCCGACCTTCACAAAAAAAGTTATTCAAGAATATCTCTTTCTCCTATGTGCTTTCATCCCTAACCCTAACCCTAACCCTTCCGAAAGTCGGAGAAGCTCAAGGATGGTACCGATAAATGCGCGCTACCCCATTTAGTGGGGGCAGAGCCTACTTGCAAGTCTCTCCGACCTTCACAAAAAAAGTTATTCAAGAATATCTCTTTCTCCTATGTGCTTTCATCCCTAACCCTAACCCTAACCCTTCCAAAAGTCGGAGAAGCTCAAGGATGGTACCGATCGATGCGCGCTACCCCATTTAGTGGGGGTAGAGCCTACTTGCAAGTCTCTCCGACCTTCACAAAAAAAGTTATTCAAGAATATCTGTTTCTCCTATGTGCTTTCATCCCTAACCCTAACCCTAACCCTTCCGAAAGTCGGAGAAGCTCAAGGATGGTACCGATCGATGCGCGCTACCCCATTTAGTGGGGGTAGAGCCTACTTGCAAGTCTCTCCGACCTTCACAAAAAAAGTTATTCAAGAATATCTCTTTCTCCTATGTGCTTTCATCCCTAACCCTAACCCTAACCCTTCCGAAAGTCGGAGAAGCTCAAGGATGGTACCGATCGATGCGCGCAACCCCATTTAGTGGGGGTAGAGCCTACTTGCAAGTCTCTCCGACCTTCACAAAAAAAGTTATTCAAGAATATCTCCTCAGATTTGGGGGAATTTTGTCGGTCGACCTCTTCCGAAGGTCGTACAAGCTCGGGGATGGTACCAATCGATCCGCAGGACCCAAATTAGTCCAGATGCAACCACTTTCCAAGTCTCTCCGACCTTCACAAAAAAAGTTATTCAAGAATATCTCTTTCTCCTATGTGCTTTCATCCCTAACCCTAACCCTAACCCTTCCGAAAGTCGGAGAAGCTCAAGGATGGTACCGATCGATGCGCGCTACCCCATTTAGTGGGAGTAGAGCCTACTTGCAAGTCTCTCCGACCTTCACAAAAAAAGTTATTCAAGAATATCTCTTTCTCCTATGTGCTTTCATCCCTAACCCTAACCCTAACCCTTCCGAAAGTCGGAGAAGCTCAAGGATGGTACCGATCGATGCGCGCAACCCCATTTAGTGGGGGTAGAGCCTACTTGCAAGTCTCTCCGACCTTCACAAAAAAAGTTATTCAAGAATATCTCCTCAGATTTGGGGGAATTTCGTCGGTCGACCTCTTCCGAAGGTCGTACAAGCTCGGGGATGGTACCAATCGATCCGCAGGACCCAAATTAGTCCAGATGCAACCACTTTCCAAGTCTCTCCGACCTTCACAAAAAAAGTTATTCAAGAATATCTCTTTCTCCTATGTGCTTTCATCCCTAACCCTAACCCTAACCCTTCCGAAAGTCGGAGAAGCTCAAGGATGGTACCGATCGATGCGCGCTACCCCATTTAGTGGGGGTAGAGCCTACTTGCAAGTCTCTCCGACCTTCACAAAAAAAGTTATTCAAGAATATCTCTTTCTCCTATGTGCTTTCATCCCTAACCCTAACCCTAACCCTTCCGAAAGTCGGAGAAGCTCCAGGATGGTACCGATCGATGCGCGCTACCCCATTTAGTGGGGGTAGAGCCTACTTGCAAGTCTCTCCGACCTTCACAAAAAAAGTTATTCAAGAATATCTCCTCAGATTTGGGGGAATTTCGTCGGTCGACCTCTTCCGAAGGTCGTACAAGCTCGGGGATGGTACCAATCGATCCGCAGGACACAAATTAGTCCAGATGCAACCACTTTCCAAGTCTCTCCGACCTTCACAAAAAAAGTTATTCAAGAATATCTCTTTCTCCTATGTGCTTTCATCCCTAACCCTAACCCTAACCCTTCCGAAAGTCGGAGAAGCTCAAGGATGGTACCGATCGATGCGCGCTACCCCATTTAGTGGGGGTAGAGCCTACTTGCAAGTCTCTCCGACCTTCACAAAAAAAGTTATTCAAGAATATCTCTTTCTCCTATGTGCTTTCATCCCTAACCCTAACCCTTCCGAAAGTCGGAGAAGCTCAAGGATGGTACCGATCGATGCGCGCAACCCCATTTAGTGGGGGTAGAGCCTACTTGCAAGTCTCTCCGACCTTCACAAAAAAAGTTATTCAAGAATATCTCCTCAGATTTGGGGGAATTTCGTCGGTCGACCTCTTCCGAAGGTCGTACAAGCTCGGGGATGGTACCAATCGATCCGCAGGACCCAAATTAGTCCAGATGCAACCACTTTCCAAGTCTCTCCGACCTTCACAAAAAAAGTTATTCAAGAATATCTCTTTCTCCTATGTGCTTTCATCCCTAACCCTAACCCTAACCCTTCCGAAAGTCGGAGAAGCTCAAGGATGGTACCGATCGATGCGCGCTACCCCATTTAGTGGGGGTAGAGCCTACTTGCAAGTCTCTCCGACCTTCACAAAAAAAGTTATTCAAGAATATCTCTTTCTCCTATGTGCTTTCATCCCTAACCCTAACCCTAACCCTTCCGAAAGTCGGAGAAGCTCAAGGATGGTACCGATCGATGCGCGCTACCCCATTTAGTGGGGGTAGAGCCTACTTGCAAGTCTCTCCGACCTTCACAAAAAAAGTTATTCAAGAATATCTCTTTCTCCTATGTGCTTTCATCCCTAACCCTAACCCTAACCCTTCCGAAAGTCGGAGAAGCTCAAGGATGGTACCGATCGATGCGCGCTACCACATTTAGTGGGGGTAGAGCCTACTTGCAAGTCTCTCCGACCTTCACAAAAAAAGTTATTCAAGAATATCTCTTTCTCCTATGTGCTTTCATCCCTAACCCTAACCCTAACCCTTCCGAAAGTCGGAGAAGCTCAAGGATGGTACCGATCGATGCGCGCAACCCCATTTAGTGGGGGTAGAGCCTACTTGCAAGTCTCTCCGACCTTCACAAAAAAAGTAATTCAAGAATATCTCCTCAGATTTGGGGGAATTTCGTCGGTCGACCTCTTCCGAAGGTCGTACAAGCTCGGGGATGGTACCAATCGATCCGCAGGACCCAAATTAGTCCAGATGCAACCACTTTCCAAGTCTCTCCGACCTTCACAAAAAAAGTTATTCAAGAATATCTCTTTCTCCTATGTGCTTTCATCCCTAACCCTAACCCTAACCCTTCCGAAAGTCGGAGAAGCTCAAGGATGGTACCGATCGATGCGCGCTACCCCATTTAGTGGGAGTAGAGCCTACTTGCAAGTCTCTCCGACCTTCACAAAAAAAGTTATTCAAGAATATCTCTTTCTCCTATGTGCTTTCATCCCTAACCCTAACCCTAACCCTTCCGAAAGTCGGAGAAGCTCAAGGATGGTACCGATCGATGCGCGCAACCCCATTTAGTGGGGGTAGAGCCTACTTGCAAGTCTCTCCGACCTTCACAAAAAAAGTTATTCAAGAATATCTCCTCAGATTTGGGGGAATTTCGTCGGTCGACCTCTTCCGAAGGTCGTACAAGCTCGGGGATGGTACCAATCGATCCGCAGGACCCAAATTAGTCCAGATGCAACCACTTTCCAAGTCTCTCCGACCTTCACAAAAAAAGTTATTCAAGAATATCTCTTTCTCCTATGTGCTTTCATCCCTAACCCTAACCCTAACCCTTCCGAAAGTCGGAGAAGCTCAAGGATGGTACCGATCGATGCGCGCTACCCCATTTAGTGGGGGTAGAGCCTACTTGCAAGTCTCTCCGACCTTCACAAAAAAAGTTATTCAAGAATATCTCTTTCTCCTATGTGCTTTCATCCCTAACCCTAACCCTAACCCTTCCGAAAGTCGGAGAAGCTCAAGGATGGTACCGATCGATGCGCGCTACCCCATTTAGTGGGGGTAGAGCCTACTTGCAAGTCTCTCCGACCTTCACAAAAAAAGTTATTCAAGAATATCTCCTCAGATTTGGGGGAATTTCGTCGGTCGACCTCTTCCGAAGGTCGTACAAGCTCGGGGATGGTACCAATCGATCCGCAGGACACAAATTAGTCCAGATGCAACCACTTTCCAAGTCTCTCCGACCTTCACAAAAAAAGTTATTCAAGAATATCTCTTTCTCCTATGTGCTTTCATCCCTAACCCTAACCCTAACCCTTCCGAAAGTCGGAGAAGCTCAAGGATGGTACCGATCGATGCGCGCTACCCCATTTAGTGGGGGTAGAGCCTACTTGCAAGTCTCTCCGACCTTCACAAAAAAAGTTATTCAAGAATATCTCTTTCTCCTATGTGCTTTCATCCCTAACCCTAACCCTAACCCTTCCGAAAGTCGGAGAAGCTCAAGGATGGTACCGATCGATGCGCGCAACCCCATTTAGTGGGGGTAGAGCCTACTTGCAAGTCTCTCCGACCTTCACAAAAAAAGTTATTCAAGAATATCTCCTCAGATTTGGGGGAATTTCGTCGGTCGACCTCTTCCGAAGGTCGTACAAGCTCGGGGATGGTACCAATCGATCTGCAGGACCCAAATTAGTCCAGATGCAACCACTTTCCAAGTCTCTCCGACCTTCACAAAAAAAGTTATTCAAGAATATCTCTTTCTCCTATGTGCTTTCATCCCTAACCCTAACCCTAACCCTTCCGAAAGTCGGAGAAGCTCAAGGATGGTACCGATCGATGCGCGCTACCCCATTTAGTGGGAGTAGAGCCTACTTGCAAGTCTCTCCGACCTTCACAAAAAAAGTTATTCAAGAATATCTCTTTCTCCTATGTGCTTTCATCCCTAACCCTAACCCTAACCCTTCCGAAAGTCGGAGAAGCTCAAGGATGGTACCGATCGATGCGCGCAACCCCATTTAGTGGGGGTAGAGCCTACTTGCAAGTCTCTCCGACCTTCACAAAAAAAGTTATTCAAGAATATCTCCTCAGATTTGGGGGAATTTCGTCGGTCGACCTCTTCCGAAGGTCGTACAAGCTCGGGGATGGTACCAATCGATCCGCAGGACCCAAATTAGTCCAGATGCAACCACTTTCCAAGTCTCTCCGACCTTCACAAAAAAAGTTATTCAAGAATATCTCTTTCTCCTATGTGCTTTCATCCCTAACCCTAACCCTAACCCTTCCGAAAGTCGGAGAAGCTCAAGGATGGTACCGATCGATGTGCGCTACCCCATTTAGTGGGGGTAGAGCCTACTTGCAAGTCTCTCCGACCTTCACAAAAAAAGTTATTCAAGAATATCTCTTTCTCCTATGTGCTTTCATCCCTAACCCTAACCCTAACCCTTCCGAAAGTCGGAGAAGCTCAAGGATGGTACCGATCGATGCGCGCTACCCCATTTAGTGGGGGTAGAGCCTACTTGCAAGTCTCTCCGACCTTCACAAAAAAAGTTATTCAAGAATATCTCCTCAGATTTGGGGGAATTTCGTCGGTCGACCTCTTCCGAAGGTCGTACAAGCTCGGGGATGGTACCAATCGATCCGCAGGACACAAATTAGTCCAGATGCAACCACTTTCCAAGTCTCTCCGACCTTCACAAAAAAAGTTATTCAAGAATATCTCTTTCTCCTATGTGCTTTCATCCCTAACCCTAACCCTAACCCTTCCGAAAGTCGGAGAAGCTCAAGGATGGTACCGATCGATGCGCGCTACCCCATTTAGTGGGGGTAGAGCCTACTTGCAAGTCTCTCCGACCTTCACAAAAAAAGTTATTCAAGAATATCTCTTTCTCCTATGTGCTTTCATCCCTAACCCTAACCCTAACCCTTCCGAAAGTCGGAGAAGCTCAAGGATGGTACCGATCGATGCGCGCAACCCCATTTAGTGGGGGTAGAGCCTACTTGCAAGTCTCTCCGACCTTCACAAAAAAAGTTATTCAAGAATATCTCCTCAGATTTGGGGGAATTTCGTCGGTCGACCTCTTCCGAAGGTCGTACAAGCTCGGGGATGGTACCAATCGATCTGCAGGACCCAAATTAGTCCAGATGCAACCACTTTCCAAGTCTCTCCGACCTTCACAAAAAAAGTTATTCAAGAATATCTCTTTCTCCTATGTGCTTTCATCCCTAACCCTAACCCTAACCCTTCCGAAAGTCGGAGAAGCTCAAGGATGGTACCGATCGATGCGCGCTACCCCATTTAGTGGGGGTAGAGCCTACTTGCAAGTCTCTCCGACCTTCACAAAAAAAGTTATTCAAGAATATCTCTTTCTCCTATGTGCTTTCATCCCTAACCCTAACCCTAACCCTTCCGAAAGTCGGAGAAGCTCAAGGATGGTACCGATCGATGCGCGCTACCCCATTTAGTGGGGGTAGAGCCTACTTGCAAGTCTCTCCGACCTTTACAAAAAAAGTTATTCAAGAATATCTCTTTCTCCTATGTGCTTTCATCCCTAACCCTAACCCTAACCCTTCCGAAAGTCGGAGAAGCTCAAGGATGGTACCGATCGATGCGCGCAACCCCATTTAGTGGGGGTAGAGCCTACTTGCAAGTCTCTCCGACCTTCACAAAAAAAGTAATTCAAGAATATCTCCTCAGATTTGGGGGAATTTCGTCGGTCGACCTCTTCCGAAGGTCGTACAAGCTCGGGGATGGTACCAATCGATCCGCAGGACCCAAATTAGTCCAGATGCAACCACTTTCCAAGTCTCTCCGACCTTCACAAAAAAAGTTATTCAAGAATATCTCTTTCTCCTATGTGCTTTCATCCCTAACCCTAACCCTAACCCTTCCGAAAGTCGGAGAAGCTCAAGGATGGTACCGATCGATGCGCGCTACCCCATTTAGTGGGGGTAGAGCCTACTTGCAAGTCTCTCCGACCTTCACAAAAAAAGTTATTCAAGAATATCTCTTTCTCCTATGTGCTTTCATCCCTAACCCTAACCCTAACCCTTCCGAAAGTCGGAGAAGCTCAAGGATGGTACCGATCGATGCGCGCAACCCCATTTAGTGGGGGTAGAGCCTACTTGCAAGTCTCTCCGACCTTCACAAAAAAAGTTATTCAAGAATATCTCCTCAGATTTGGGGGAATTTCGTCGGTCGACCTCTTCCGAAGGTCGTACAAGCTCGGGGATGGTACCAATCGATCCGCAGGACCCAAATTAGTCCAGATGCAACCACTTTCCAAGTCTCTCCGACCTTCACAAAAAAAGTTATTCAAGAATATCTCTTTCTCCTATGTGCTTTCATCCCTAACCCTAACCCTTCCGAAAGTCGGAGAAGCTCAAGGATGGTACCGATCGATGCGCGCTACCCCATTTAGTGGGGGTAGAGCCTACTTGCAAGTCTCTCCGACCTTCACAAAAAAAGTTATTCAAGAATATCTCTTTCTCCTATGTGCTTTCATCCCTAACCCTAACCCTAACCCTTCCGAAAGTCGGAGAAGCTCAAGGATGGTACCGATCGATGCGCGCAACCCCATTTAGTGGGGGTAGAGCCTACTTGCAAGTCTCTCCGACCTTCACAAAAAAAGTTATTCAAGAATATCTCCTCAGATTTGGGGGAATTTCGTCGGTCGACCTCTTCCGAAGGTCGTACAAGCTCGGGGATGGTACCAATCGATCCGCAGGACCCAAATTAGTCCAGATGCAACCACTTTCCAAGTCTCTCCGACCTTCACAAAAAAAGTTATTCAAGAATATCTCTTTCTCCTATGTGCTTTCATCCCTAACCCTAACCCTTCCGAAAGTCGGAGAAGCTCAAGGATGGTACCGATCGATGCGCGCTACCCCATTTAGTGGGGGTAGAGCCTACTTGCAAGTCTCTCCGACCTTCACAAAAAAAGTTATTCAAGAATATCTCTTTCTCCTATGTGCTTTCATCCCTAACCCTAACCCTAACCCTTCCGAAAGTCGGAGAAGCTCAAGGATGGTACCGATCGATGCGCGCTACCCCATTTAGTGGGGGTAGAGCCTACTTGCAAGTCTCTCCGACCTTCACAAAAAAAGTTATTCAAGAATATCTCCTCAGATTTGGGGGAATTTCGTCGGTCGACCTCTTCCGAAGGTCGTACAAGCTCGGGGATGGTACCAATCGATCCGCAGGACCCAAATTAGTCCAGATGCAACCACTTTCCAAGTCTCTCCGACCTTCACAAAAAAAGTTATTCAAGAATATCTCTTTCTCCTATGTGCTTTCATCCCTAACCCTAACCCTAACCCTTCCGAAAGTCGGAGAAGCTCAAGGATGGTACCGATCGATGCGCGCTACCCCATTTAGTGGGGGTAGAGCCTACTTGCAAGTCTCTCCGACCTTCACAAAAAAAGTTATTCAAGAATATCTCTTTCTCCTATGTGCTTTCATCCCTAACCCTAACCCTAACCCTTCCGAAAGTCGGAGAAGCTCAAGGATGGTACCGATCGATGCGCGCAACCCCATTTAGTGGGGGTAGAGCCTACTTGCAAGTCTCTCCGACCTTCACAAAAAAAGTTATTCAAGAATATCTCCTCAGATTTGGGGGAATTTCGTCGGTCGACCTCTTCCGAAGGTCGTACAAGCTCGGGGATGGTACCAATCGATCCGCAGGACCCAAATTAGTCCAGATGCAACCACTTTCCAAGTCTCTCCGACCTTCACAAAAAAAGTTATTCAAGAATATCTCTTTCTCCTATGTGCTTTCATCCCTAACCCTAACCCTAACCCTTCCGAAAGTCGGAGAAGCTCAAGGATGGTACCGATCGATGCGCGCTACCCCATTTAGTGGGGGTAGAGCCTACTTGCAAGTCTCTCCGACCTTCACAAAAAAAGTTATTCAAGAATATCTCTTTCTCCTATGTGCTTTCATCCCTAACCCTAACCCTAACCCTTCCGAAAGTCGGAGAAGCTCAAGGATGGTACCGATCGATGCGCGCTACCCCATTTAGTGGGGGTAGAGCCTACTTGCAAGTCTCTCCGACCTTCACAAAAAAAGTTATTCAAGAATATCTCTTTCTCCTATGTGCTTTCATCCCTAACCCTAACCCTAACCCTTCCGAAAGTCGGAGAAGCTCAAGGATGGTACCGATCGATGCGCGCTACCACATTTAGTGGGGGTAGAGCCTACTTGCAAGTCTCTCCGACCTTCACAAAAAAAGTTATTCAAGAATATCTCTTTCTCCTATGTGCTTTCATCCCTAACCCTAACCCTAACCCTTCCGAAAGTCGGATAAGCTCAAGGATGGTACCGATCGATGCGCGCAACCCCATTTAGTGGGGGTAGAGCCTACTTGCAAGTCTCTCCGACCTTCACAAAAAAAGTTATTCAAGAATATCTCTTTCTCCTATGTGCTTTCATCCCTAACCCTAACCCTAACCCTTCCGAAAGTCGGAGAAGCTCAAGGATGGTACCGATCGATGCGCGCTACCCCATTTAGTGGGGGTAGAGCCTACTTGCAAGTCTCTCCGACCTTCACAAAAAAAGTTATTCAAGAATATCTCTTTCTCCTATGTGCTTTCATCCCTAACCCTAACCCTAACCCTTCCGAAAGTCGGAGAAGCTCAAGGATGGTACCGATCGATGCGCGCTACCCCATTTAGTGGGGGTAGAGCCTACTTGCAAGTCTCTCCGACCTTCACAAAAAAAGTTATTCAAGAATATCTCTTTCTCCTATGTGCTTTCATCCCTAACCCTAACCCTAACCCTTCCGAAAGTCGGAGAAGCTCAAGGATGGTACCGATCGATGCGCGCTACCACATTTAGTGGGGGTAGAGCCTACTTGCAAGTCTCTCCGACCTTCACAAAAAAAGTTATTCAAGAATATCTCTTTCTCCTATGTGCTTTCATCCCTAACCCTAACCCTAACCCTTCCGAAAGTCGGAGAAGCTCAAGGATGGTACCGATCGATGCGCGCAACCCCATTTAGTGGGGGTAGAGCCTACTTGCAAGTCTCTCCGACCTTCACAAAAAAAGTTATTCAAGAATATCTCTTTCTCCTATGTGCTTTCATCCCTAACCCTAACCCTAACCCTTCCGAAAGTCGGAGAAGCTCAAGGATGGTACCGATCGATGCGCGCAACCCCATTTAGTGGGGGTAGAGCCTACTTGCAAGTCTCTCCGACCTTCACAAAAAAAGTAATTCAAGAATATCTCCTCAGATTTGGGGGAATTTCGTCGGTCGACCTCTTCCGAAGGTCGTACAAGCTCGGGGATGGTACCAATCGATCCGCAGGACCCAAATTAGTCCAGATGCAACCACTTTCCAAGTCTCTCCGACCTTCACAAAAAAAGTTATTCAAGAATATCTCTTTCTCCTATGTGCTTTCATCCCTAACCCTAACCCTAACCCTTCCGAAAGTCGGAGAAGCTCAAGGATGGTACCGATCGATGCGCGCTACCCCATTTAGTGGGGGCAGAGCCTACTTGCAAGTCTCTCCGACCTTCACAAAAAAAGTTATTCAAGAATATCTCTTTCTCCTATGTGCTTTCATCCCTAACCCTAACCCTAACCCTTCCGAAAGTCGGAGAAGCTCAAGGATGGTACCGATCGATGCGCGCTACCCCATTTAGTGGGGGTAGAGCCTACTTGCAAGTCTCTCCGACCTTCACAAAAAAAGTTATTCAAGAATATCTCTTTCTCCTATGTGCTTTCATCCCTAACCCTAACCCTAACCCTTCCGAAAGTCGGAGAAGCTCAAGGATGGTACCGATCGATGCGCGCAACCCCATTTAGTGGGGGTAGAGCCTACTTGCAAGTCTCTCCGACCTTCACAAAAAAAGTAATTCAAGAATATCTCCTCAGATTTGGGGGAATTTCGTCGGTCGACCTCTTCCGAAGGTCGTACAAGCTCGGGGATGGTACCAATCGATCCGCAGGACCCAAATTAGTCCAGATGCAACCACTTTCCAAGTCTCTCCGACCTTCACAAAAAAAGTTATTCAAGAATATCTCTTTCTCCTATGTGCTTTCATCCCTAACCCTAACCCTAACCCTTCCGAAAGTCGGAGAAGCTCAAGGATGGTACCGATCGATGCGCGCTACCCCATTTAGTGGGGGTAGAGCCTACTTGCAAGTCTCTCCGACCTTCACAAAAAAAGTTATTCAAGAATATCTCTTTCTCCTATGTGCTTTCATCCCTAACCCTAACCCTTCCGAAAGTCGGAGAAGCTCAAGGATGGTACCGATCGATGCGCGCTACCCCATTTAGTGGGGGTAGAGCCTACTTGCAAGTCTCTCAGACCTTCACAAAAAAAGTTATTCAAGAATATCTCCTCAGATTTGGGGGAATTTCGTCGGTCGACCTCTTCCGAAGGTCGTACAAGCTCGGGGATAGTACCAATCGATCCGCAGGACCCAAATTAGTCCAGATGCAACCACTTTCCAAGTCTCTCCGACCTTCACAAAAAAAGTTATTCAAGAATATCTCTTTCTCCTATGTGCTTTCATCCCTAACCCTAACCCTAACCCTTCCGAAAGTCGGAGAAGCTCAAGGATGGTACCGATCGATGCGCGCTACCTCATTTAGTGGGGGCAGAGCCTACTTGCAAGTCTCTCCGACCTTCACAAAAAAAGTTATTCAAGAATATCTCTTTCTCCTATGTGCTTTCATCCCTAACCCTAACCCTTCCGAAAGTCGGAGAAGCTCAAGGATGGTACCGATCGATGCGCGCAACCCCATTTAGTGGGGGTAGAGCCTACTTGCAAGTCTCTCCGACCTTCACAAAAAAAGTTATTCAAGAATATCTCCTCAGATTTGGGGGAATTTCGTCGGTCGACCTCTTCCGAAGGTCGTACAAGCTCGGGGATGGTACCAATCGATCCGCAGGACCCAAATTAGTCCAGATGCAACCACTTTCCAAGTCTCTCCGACCTTCACAAAAAAAGTTATTCAAGAATATCTCTTTCTCCTATGTGCTTTCATCCCTAACCCTAACCCTAACCCTTCCGAAAGTCGGAGAAGCTCAAGGATGGTACCGATCGATGCGCGCTACCCCATTTAGTGGGGGTAGAGCCTACTTGCAAGTCTCTCCGACCTTCACAAAAAAAGTTATTCAAGAATATCTCTTTCTCCTATGTGCTTTCATCCCTAACCCTAACCCTAACCCTTCCGAAAGTCGGAGAAGCTCAAGGATGGTACCGATCGATGCGCGCTACCCCATTTAGTGGGGGTAGAGCCTACTTGCAAGTCTCTCCGACCTTCACAAAAAAAGTTATTCAAGAATATCTCCTCAGATTTGGGGGAATTTCGTCGGTCGACCTCTTCCGAAGGTCGTACAAGCTCGGGGATGGTACCAATCGATCCGCAGGACACAAATTAGTCCAGATGCAACCACTGTCCAAGTCTCTCCGACCTTCACAAAAAAAGTTATTCAAGAATATCTCTTTCTCCTATGTGCTTTCATCCCTAACCCTAACCCTTCCGAAAGTCGGAGAAGCTCAAGGATGGTACCGATCGATGCGCGCTACCCCATTTAGTGGGGGTAGAGCCTACTTGCAAGTCTCTCCGACCTTCACAAAAAAAGTTATTCAAGAATATCTCTTTCTCCTATGTGCTTTCATCCCTAACCCTAACCCTAACCCTTCCGAAAGTCGGAGAAGCTCAAGGATGGTACCGATCGATGCGCGCAACCCCATTTAGTGGGGGTAGAGCCTACTTGCAAGTCTCTCCGACCTTCACAAAAAAAGTTATTCAAGAATATCTCCTCAGATTTGGGGGAATTTCGTCGGTCGACCTCTTCCGAAGGTCGTACAAGCTCGGGGATGGTACCAATCGATCCGCAGGACCCAAATTAGTCCAGATGCAACCACTTTCCAAGTCTCTCCGACCTTCACAAAAAAAGTTATTCAAGAATATCTCTTTCTCCTATGTGCTTTCATCCCTAACCCTAACCCTAACCCTTCCGAAAGTCGGAGAAGCTCAAGGATGGTACCGATCGATGCGCGCTACCCCATTTAGTGGGGGTAGAGCCTACTTGCAAGTCTCTCCGACCTTCACAAAAAAAGTTATTCAAGAATATCTCTTTCTCCTATGTGCTTTCATCCCTAACCCTAACCCTAACCCTTCCGAAAGTCGGAGAAGCTCAAGGATGGTACCGATCGATGCGCGCTACCCCATTTAGTGGGGGTAGAGCCTACTTGCAAGTCTCTCCGACCTTCACAAAAAAAGTTATTCAAGAATATCTCTTTCTCCTATGTGCTTTCATCCCTAACCCTAACCCTAACCCTTCCGAAAGTCGGAGAAGCTCAAGGATGGTACCGATCGATGCGCGCTACCACATTTAGTGGGGGTAGAGCCTACTTGCAAGTCTCTCCGACCTTCACAAAAAAAGTTATTCAAGAATATCTCTTTCTCCTATGTGCTTTCATCCCTAACCCTAACCCTAACCCTTCCGAAAGTCGGAGAAGCTCAAGGATGGTACCGATCGATGCGCGCAACCCCATTTAGTGGGGGTAGAGCCTACTTGCAAGTCTCTCCGACCTTCACAAAAAAAGTTATTCAAGAATATCTCTTTCTCCTATGTGCTTTCATCCCTAACCCTAACCCTAACCCTTCCGAAAGTCGGAGAAGCTCAAGGATGGTACCGATCGATGCGCGCTACCCCATTTAGTGGGGGTAGAGCCTACTTGCAAGTCTCTCCGACCTTCACAAAAAAAGTTATTCAAGAATATCTCTTTCTCCTATGTGCTTTCATCCCTAACCCTAACCCTAACCCTTCCGAAAGTCGGAGAAGCTCAAGGATGGTACCAATCGATGCGCGCTACCCCATTTAGTGGGGGTAGAGCCTACTTGCAAGTCTCTCCGACCTTCACAAAAAAAGTTATTCAAGAATATCTCTTTCTCCTATGTGCTTTCATCCCTAACCCTAACCCTAACCCTTCCGAAAGTCGGAGAAGCTCAAGGATGGTACCGATCGATGCGCGCTACCACATTTAGTGGGGGTAGAGCCTACTTGCAAGTCTCTCCGACCTTCACAAAAAAAGTTATTCAAGAATATCTCTTTCTCCTATGTGCTTTCATCCCTAACCCTAACCCTAACCCTTCCGAAAGTCGGAGAAGCTCAAGGATGGTACCGATCGATGCGCGCAACCCCATTTAGTGGGGGTAGAGCCTACTTGCAAGTCTCTCCGACCTTCACAAAAAAAGTTATTCAAGAATATCTCTTTCTCCTATGTGCTTTCATCCCTAACCCTAACCCTAACCCTTCCGAAAGTCGGAGAAGCTCAAGGATGGTACCGATCGATGCGCGCAACCCCATTTAGTGGGGGTAGAGCCTACTTGCAAGTCTCTCCGACCTTCACAAAAAAAGTAATTCAAGAATATCTCCTCAGATTTGGGGGAATTTCGTCGGTCGACCTCTTCCGAAGGTCGTACAAGCTCGGGGATGGTACCAATCGATCCGCAGGACCCAAATTAGTCCAGATGCAACCACTTTCCAAGTCTCTCCGACCTTCACAAAAAAAGTTATTCAAGAATATCTCTTTCTCCTATGTGCTTTCATCCCTAACCCTAACCCTAACCCTTCCGAAAGTCGGAGAAGCTCAAGGATGGTACCGATCGATGCGCGCTACCCCATTTAGTGGGGGCAGAGCCTACTTGCAAGTCTCTCCGACCTTCACAAAAAAAGTTATTCAAGAATATCTCTTTCTCCTATGTGCTTTCATCCCTAACCCTAACCCTAACCCTTCCGAAAGTCGGAGAAGCTCAAGGATGGTACCGATCGATGCGCGCTACCCCATTTAGTGGGGGTAGAGCCTACTTGCAAGTCTCTCCGACCTTCACAAAAAAAGTTATTCAAGAATATCTCTTTCTCCTATGTGCTTTCATCCCTAACCCTAACCCTAACCCTTCCGAAAGTCGGAGAAGCTCAAGGATGGTACCGATCGATGCGCGCAACCCCATTTAGTGGGGGTAGAGCCTACTTGCAAGTCTCTCCGACCTTCACAAAAAAAGTAATTCAAGAATATCTCCTCAGATTTGGGGGAATTTCGTCGGTCGACCTCTTCCGAAGGTCGTACAAGCTCGGGGATGGTACCAATCGATCCGCAGGACCCAAATTAGTCCAGATGCAACCACTTTCCAAGTCTCTCCGACCTTCACAAAAAAAGTTATTCAAGAATATCTCTTTCTCCTATGTGCTTTCATCCCTAACCCTAACCCTAACCCTTCCGAAAGTCGGAGAAGCTCAAGGATGGTACCGATCGATGCGCGCTACCCCATTTAGTGGGGGTAGAGCCTACTTGCAAGTCTCTCCGACCTTCACAAAAAAAGTTATTCAAGAATATCTCTTTCTCCTATGTGCTTTCATCCCTAACCCTAACCCTTCCGAAAGTCGGAGAAGCTCAAGGATGGTACCGATCGATGCGCGCTACCCCATTTAGTGGGGGTAGAGCCTACTTGCAAGTCTCTCAGACCTTCACAAAAAAAGTTATTCAAGAATATCTCCTCAGATTTGGGGGAATTTCGTCGGTCGACCTCTTCCGAAGGTCGTACAAGCTCGGGGATGGTACCAATCGATCCGCAGGACCCAAATTAGTCCAGATGCAACCACTTTCCAAGTCTCTCCGACCTTCACAAAAAAAGTTATTCAAGAATATCTCTTTCTCCTATGTGCTTTCATCCCTAACCCTAACCCTAACCCTTCCGAAAGTCGGAGAAGCTCAAGGATAGTACCGATCGATGCGCGCTACCCCATTTAGTGGGGGCAGAGCCTACTTGCAAGTCTCTCCGACCTTCACAAAAAAAGTTATTCAAGAATATCTCTTTCTCCTATGTGCTTTCATCCCTAACCCTAACCCTTCCGAAAGTCGGAGAAGCTCAAGGATGGTACCGATCGATGCGCGCAACCCCATTTAGTGGGGGTAGAGCCTACTTGCAAGTCTCTCCGACCTTCACAAAAAAAGTTATTCAAGAATATCTCCTCAGATTTGGGGGAATTTCGTCGGTCGACCTCTTCCGAAGGTCGTACAAGCTCGGGGATGGTACCAATCGATCCGCAGGACCCAAATTAGTCCAGATGCAACCACTTTCCAAGTCTCTCCGACCTTCACAAAAAAAGTTATTCAAGAATATCTCTTTCTCCTATGTGCTTTCATCCCTAACCCTAACCCTAACCCTTCCGAAAGTCGGAGAAGCTCAAGGATGGTACCGATCGATGCGCGCTACCCCATTTAGTGGGGGTAGAGCCTACTTGCAAGTCTCTCCGACCTTCACAAAAAAAGTTATTCAAGAATATCTCTTTCTCCTATGTGCTTTCATCCCTAACCCTAACCCTAACCCTTCCGAAAGTCGGAGAAGCTCAAGGATGGTACCGATCGATGCGCGCTACCCCATTTAGTGGGGGTAGAGCCTACTTGCAAGTCTCTCCGACCTTCACAAAAAAAGTTATTCAAGAATATCTCTTTCTCCTATGTGCTTTCATCCCTAACCCTAACCCTAACCCTTCCGAAAGTCGGAGAAGCTCAAGGATGGTACCGATCGATGCGCGCTACCACATTTAGTGGGGGTAGAGCCTACTTGCAAGTCTCTCCGACCTTCACAAAAAAAGTTATTCAAGAATATCTCTTTCTCCTATGTGCTTTCATCCCTAACCCTAACCCTAACCCTTCCGAAAGTCGGAGAAGCTCAAGGATGGTACCGATCGATGCGCGCAACCCCATTTAGTGGGGGTAGAGCCTACTTGCAAGTCTCTCCGACCTTCACAAAAAAAGTTATTCAAGAATATCTCTTTCTCCTATGTGCTTTCATCCCTAACCCTAACCCTTCCGAAAGTCGGAGAAGCTCAAGGATGGTACCGATCGATGCGCGCAACCCCATTTAGTGGGGGTAGAGCCTACTTGCAAGTCTCTCCGACCTTCACAAAAAAAGTAATTCAAGAATATCTCCTCAGATTTGGGGGAATTTCGTCGGTCGACCTCTTCCGAAGGTCGTACAAGCTCGGGGATGGTACCAATCGATCCGCAGGACCCAAATTAGTCCAGATGCAACCACTTTCCAAGTCTCTCCGACCTTCACAAAAAAAGTTATTCAAGAATATCTCTTTCTCCTATGTGCTTTCATCCCTAACCCTAACCCTAACCCTTCCGAAAGTCGGAGAAGCTCAAGGATGGTACCGATCGATGCGCGCTACCCCATTTAGTGGGGGCAGAGCCTACTTGCAAGTCTCTCCGACCTTCACAAAAAAAGTTATTCAAGAATATCTCTTTCTCCTATGTGCTTTCATCCCTAACCCTAACCCTAACCCTTCCGAAAGTCGGAGAAGCTCAAGGATGGTACCGATCGATGCGCGCTACCCCATTTAGTGGGGGTAGAGCCTACTTGCAAGTCTCTCCGACCTTCACAAAAAAAGTAATTCAAGAATATCTCTTTCTCCTATGTGCTTTCATCCCTAACCCTAACCCTAACCCTTCCGAAAGTCGGAGAAGCTCAAGGATGGTACCGATCGATGCGCGCAACCCCATTTAGTGGGGGTAGAGCCTACTTGCAAGTCTCTCCGACCTTCACAAAAAAAGTAATTCAAGAATATCTCCTCAGATTTGGGGGAATTTCGTCGGTCGACCTCTTCCGAAGGTCGTACAAGCTCGGGGATGGTACCAATCGATCCGCAGGACCCAAATTAGTCCAGATGCAACCACTTTCCAAGTCTCTCCGACCTTCACAAAAAAAGTTATTCAAGAATATCTCTTTCTCCTATGTGCTTTCATCCCTAACCCTAACCCTAACCCTTCCGAAAGTCGGAGAAGCTCAAGGATGGTACCGATCGATGCGCGCTACCCCATTTAGTGGGGGTAGAGCCTACTTGCAAGTCTCTCCGACCTTCACAAAAAAAGTTATTCAAGAATATCTCTTTCTCCTATGTGCTTTCATCCCTAACCCTAACCCTTCCGAAAGTCGGAGAAGCTCAAGGATGGTACCGATCGATGCGCGCTACCCCATTTAGTGGGGGTAGAGCCTACTTGCAAGTCTCTCAGACCTTCACAAAAAAAGTTATTCAAGAATATCTCCTCAGATTTGGGGGAATTTCGTCGGTCGACCTCTTCCGAAGGTCGTACAAGCTCGGGGATGGTACCAATCGATCCGCAGGACCCAAATTAGTCCAGATGCAACCACTTTCCAAGTCTCTCCGACCTTCACAAAAAAAGTTATTCAAGAATATCTCTTTCTCCTATGTGCTTTCATCCCTAACCCTAACCCTAACCCTTCCGAAAGTCGGAGAAGCTCAAGGATGGTACTGATCGATGCGCGCTACCCCATTTAGTGGGGGCAGAGCCTACTTGCAAGTCTCTCCGACCTTCACAAAAAAAGTTATTCAAGAATATCTCTTTCTCCTATGTGCTTTCATCCCTAACCCTAACCCTAACCCTTCCGAAAGTCGGAGAAGCTCAAGGATGGTACCGATCGATGCGCGCTACCCCATTTAGTGGGGGTAGAGCCTACTTGCAAGTCTCTCCGACCTTCACAAAAAAGGTTATTCAAGAATATCTCTTTCTCCTATGTGCTTTCATCCCTAACCCTAACCCTAACCCTTCCGAAAGTCGGAGAAGCTCAAGGATGGTACCGATCGATGCGCGCTACCCCATTTAGTGGGGGTAGAGCCTACTTGCAAGTCTCTCCGACCTTCACAAAAAAAGTTATTCAAGAATATCTCTTTCTCCTATGTGCTTTCATCCCTAACCCTAACCCTAACCCTTCCGAAAGTCGGAGAAGCTCAAGGATGGTACCGATCGATGCGCGCAACCCCATTTAGTGGGGGTAGAGCCTACTTGCAAGTCTCTCCGACCTTCACAAAAAAAGTTATTCAAGAATATCTCCTCAGATTTGGGGGAATTTCGTCGTTCGACCTCTTCCGAAGGTCGTACAAGCTCGGGGATGGTACCAATCGATCCGCAGGACCCAAATTAGTCCAGATGCAACCACTTTCCAAGTCTCTCCGACCTTCACAAAAAAAGTTATTCAAGAATATCTCTTTCTCCTATGTGCTTTCATCCCTAACCCTAACCCTAACCCTTCCGAAAGTCGGAGAAGCTCAAGGATGGTACCGATCGATGCGCGCTACCCCATTTAGTGGGGGTAGAGCCTACTTGCAAGTCTCTCCGACCTTCACAAAAAAAGTTATTCAAGAATATCTCTTTCTCCTATGTGCTTTCATCCCTAACCCTAACCCTAACCCTTCCAAAAGTCGGAGAAGCTCAAGGATGGTACCGATCGATGCGCGCAACCCCATTTAGTGGGGGTAGAGCCTACTTGCAAGTCTCTCCGACCTTCACAAAAAAAGTTATTCAAGAATATCTCCTCAGATTTGGGGGAATTTCGTCGGTCGACCTCTTCCGAAGGTCGTACAAGCTCGGGGATGGTACCAATCGATCCGCAGGACCCAAATTAGTCCAGATGCAACCACTTTCCAAGTCTCTCCGACCTTCACAAAAAAAGTTATTCAAGAATATCTCTTTCTCCTATGTGCTTTCATCCCTAACCCTAACCCTAACCCTTCCGAAAGTCGGAGAAGCTCAAGGATGGTACCGATCGATGCGCGCTACCCCATTTAGTGGGGGTAGAGCCTACTTGCAAGTCTCTCCGACCTTCACAAAAAAAGTTATTCAAGAATATCTCTTTCTCCTATGTGCTTTCATCCCTAACCCTAACCCTAACCCTTCCGAAAGTCGGAGAAGCTCAAGGATGGTACCGATCGATGCGCGCTACCCCATTTAGTGGGGGTAGAGCCTACTTGCAAGTCTCTCCGACCTTCACAAAAAAAGTTATTCAAGAATATCTCCTCAGATTTGGGGGAATTTCGTCGGTCGACCTCTTCCGAAGGTCGTACAAGCTCGGGGATGGTACCAATCGATCCGCAGAACCCAAATTAGTCCAGATGCAACCACTTTCCAAGTCTCTCCGACCTTCACAAAAAAAGTTATTCAAGAATATCTCTTTCTCCTATGTGCTTTCATCCCTAACCCTAACCCTAACCCTTCCGAAAGTCGGAGAAGCTCAAGGATGGTACCGATCGATGCGCGCTACCCCATTTAGTGGGGGTAGAGCCTACTTGCAAGTCTCTCCGACCTTCACAAAAAAAGTTATTCAAGAATATCTCTTTCTCCTATGTGCTTTCATCCCTAACCCTAACCCTAACCCTTCCGAAAGTCGGAGAAGCTCAAGGATGGTACCGATCGATGCGCGCAACCCCATTTAGTGGGGGTAGAGCCTACTTGCAAGTCTCTCCGACCTTCACAAAAAAAGTTATTCAAGAATATCTCCTCAGATTTGGGGGAATTTCGTCGGTCGACCTCTTCCGAAGGTCGTACAAGCTCGGGGATGGTACCAATCGATCCGCAGGACCCAAATTAGTCCAGATGCAACCACTTTCCAAGTCTCTCCGACCTTCACAAAAAAAGTTATTCAAGAATATCTCTTTCTCCTATGTGCTTTCATCCCTAACCCTAACCCTAACCCTTCCGAAAGTCGGAGAAGCTCAAGGATGGTACCGATCGATGCGCGCTACCCCATTTAGTGGGGGTAGAGCCTACTTGCAAGTCTCTCCGACCTTCACAAAAAAAGTTATTCAAGAATATCTCTTTCTCCTATGTGCTTTCATCCCTAACCCTAACCCTAACCCTTCCGAAAGTCGGAGAAGCTCAAGGATGGTACCGATCGATGCGCGCTACCCCATTTAGTGGGGGTAGAGCCTACTTGCAAGTCTCTCCGACCTTCACAAAAAAAGTTATTCAAGAATATCTCCTCAGATTTGGGGGAATTTCGTCGGTCGACCTCTTCCGAAGGTCGTACAAGCTCGGGGATGGTACCAATCGATCCGCAGGACCCAAATTAGTCCAGATGCAACCACTTTCCAAGTCTCTCCCACCTTCACAAAAAAAGTTATTCAAGAATATCTCTTTCTCCTATGTGCTTTCATCCCTAACCCTAACCCTAACCCTTCCGAAAGTCGGAGAAGCTCAAGGATGGTACCGATCGATGCGAGCTACCCCATTTAGTGGGGGTAGAGCCTACTTGCAAGTCTCTCCGACCTTCACAAAAAAAGTTATTCAAGAATATCTCTTTCTCCTATGTGCTTTCATCCCTAACCCTAACCCTTCCGAAAGTCGGAGAAGCTCAAGGATGGTACCGATCGATGCGCGCAACCCCATTTAGTGGGGGTAGAGCCTACTTGCAAGTCTCTCCGACCTTCACAAAAAAAGTTATTCAAGAATATCTCCTCAGATTTGGGGGAATTTCGTCGGTCGACCTCTTCCGAAGGTCGTACAAGCTCGGGGATGGTACCAATCGATCCGCAGGACCCAAATTAGTCCAGATGCAACCACTTTCCAAGTCTCTCCGACCTTCACAAAAAAAGTTAATCAAGAATATCTCTTTCTCCTATGTGCTTTCATCCCTAACCCTAACCCTAACCCTTCCGAAAGTCGGAGAAGCTCAAGGATGGTACCGATCGATGCGCGCTACCCCATTTAGTGGGGGTAGAGCCTACTTGCAAGTCTCTCCGACCTTCAAAAAAAAAGTTATTCAAGAATATCTCTTTCTCCTATGTGCTTTCATCCCTAACCCTAACCCTAACCCTTCCGAAAGTCGGAGAAGCTCAAGGATGGTACCGATCGATGCGCGCAACCCCATTTAGTGGGGGTAGAGCCTACTTGCAAGTCTCTCCGACCTTCACAAAAAAAGTTATTCAAGAATATCTCCTCAGATTTGGGGGAATTTCGTCGGTCGACCTCTTCCGAAGGTCGTACAAGCTCGGGGATGGTACCAATCGATCCGCAGGACCCAAATTAGTCCAGATGCAACCACTTTCCAAGTCTCTCCGACCTTCACAAAAAAAGTTATTCAAGAATATCTCTTTCTCCTATGTGCTTTCATCCCTAACCCTAACCCTAACCCTTCCGAAAGTCGGAGAAGCTCAAGGATGGTACTGATCGATGCGCGCTACCCCATTTAGTGGGGGTAGAGCCTACTTGCAAGTCTCTCCGACCTTCACAAAAAAAGTTATTCAAGAATATCTCTTTCTCCTATGTGCTTTCATCCCTAACCCTAACCCTAACCCTTCCGAAAGTCGGAGAAGCTCAAGGATGGTACCGATCGATGCGCGCTACCCCATTTAGTGGGGGTAGAGCCTACTTGCAAGTCTCTCCGACCTTCACAAAAAAAGTTATTCAAGAATATCTCCTCAGATTTGGGGGAATTTCGTCGGTCGACCTCTTCCGAAGGTCGTACAAGCTCGGGGATGGTACCAATCGATCCGCAGGACCCAAATTAGTCCAGATGCAACCACTTTCCAAGTCTCTCCGACCTTCACAAAAAAAGTTATTCAAGAATATCTCTTTCTCCTATGTGCTTTCATCCCTAACCCTAACCCTAACCCTTCCGAAAGTCGGAGAAGCTCAAGGATGGTACCGATCGATGCGCGCTACCCCATTTAGTGGGGGTAGAGCCTACTTGCAAGTCTCTCCGACCTTCACAAAAAAAGTTATTCAAGAATATCTCTTTCTCCTATGTGCTTTCATCCCTAACCCTAACCCTAACCCTTCCGAAAGTCGGAGAAGCTCAAGGATGGTACCGATCGATGCGCGCTACCCCATTTAGTGGGGGTAGAGCCTACTTGCAAGTCTCTCCGACCTTCACAAAAAAAGTTATTCAAGAATATCTCTTTCTCCTATGTGCTTTCATCCCTAACCCTAACCCTAACCCTTCCGAAAGTCGGAGAAGCTCAAGGATGGTACTGATCGATGCGCGCTACCCCATTTAGTGGGGGTAGAGCCTACTTGCAAGTCTCTCCGACCTTCACAAAAAAAGTTCTTCAAGAATATCTCTTTCTCCTATGTGCTTTCATCCCTAACCCTAACCCTAACCCTTCCGAAAGTCGGAGAAGCTCAAGGATGGTACTGATCGATGCGCGCAACCCCATTTAGTGGGGGTAGAGCCTACTTGCAAGTCTCTCCGACCTTCACAAAAAAAGTTATTCAAGAATATCTCCTCAGATTTTGGGGGAATTTCGTCGGTCAACCTCTTCCGAAGGTCGTACAAGCTCGGGGATGGTACCAATCGATCTGCAGGACCCAAATTAGTCCAGATGCAACCACTTTCCAAGTCTCTCCGACCTTCACAAAAAAAGTTATTCAAGAATATCTCTTTCTCCTATGTGCTTTCATCCCTAACCCTAACCCTAACCCTTCCGAAAGTCGGAGAAGCTCAAGGATGGTACTGATCGATGCGCGCAACCCCATTTAGTGGGGGTAGAGCCTACTTGCAAGTCTCTCCGACCTTCACAAAAAAAGTTATTCAAGAATATCTCCTCAGATTTGGGGGAATTTCGTCGGTCGACCTCTTCCGAAGGTCGTACAAGCTCGGGGATGGTACCAATCGATCCGCAGGACCCAAATTAGTCCAGATGCAACCACTTTCCAAGTCTCTCCGACCTTCACAAAAAAAGTTATTCAAGAATATCTCTTTCTCCTATGTGCTTTCATCCCTAACCCTAACCCTAACCCTTCCGAAAGTCGGAGAAGCTCAAGGATGGTACCGATCGATGCGCGCAACCCCATTTAGTGGGGGTAGAGCCTACTTGCAAGTCTCTCCGACCTTCACAAAAAAAGTTATTCAAGAATATCTCCTCAGATTTGGGGGAATTTCGTCGGTCGACCTCTTCCGAAGGTCGTACAAGCTCGGGGATGGTACCAATCGATCCGCAGGACCCAAATTAGTCCAGATGCAACCACTTTCCAAGTCTCTCCGACCTTCACAAAAAAAGTTATTCAAGAATATCTCTTTCTCCTATGTGCTTTCATCCCTAACCCTAACCCTAACCCTTCCGAAAGTCGGAGAAGCTCAAGGATGGTACTGATCGATGCGCGCTACCCCATTTAGTGGGGGTAGAGCCTACTTGCAAGTCTCTCCGACCTTCACAAAAAAAGTTATTCAAGAATATCTCTTTCTCCTATGTGCTTTCATCCCTAACCCTAACCCTAACCCTTCCGAAAGTCGGAGAAGCTCAAGGATGGTACCGATCGATGCGCGCTACCCCATTTAGTGGGGGTAGAGCCTACTTGCAAGTCTCTCCGACCTTCACAAAAAAAGTTATTCAAGAATATCTCCTCAGATTTGGGGGAATTTCGTCGGTCGACCTCTTCCGAAGGTCGTACAAGCTCGGGGATGGTACCAATCGATCCGCAGGACCCAAATTAGTCCAGATGCAACCACTTTCCAAGTCTCTCCGACCTTCACAAAAAAAGTTATTCAAGAATATCTCTTTCTCCTATGTGCTTTCATCCCTAACCCTAACCCTAACCCTTCCGAAAGTCGGAGAAGCTCAAGGATGGTACCGATCGATGCGCGCTACCCCATTTAGTGGGGGTAGAGCCTACTTGCAAGTCTCTCCGACCTTCACAAAAAAAGTTATTCAAGAATATCTCTTTCTCCTATGTGCTTTCATCCCTAACCCTAACCCTAACCCTTCCGAAAGTCGGAGAAGCTCAAGGATGGTACCGATCGATGCGCGCTACCCCATTTAGTGGGGGTAGAGCCTACTTGCAAGTCTCTCCGACCTTCACAAAAAAAGTTATTCAAGAATATCTCTTTCTCCTATGTGCTTTCATCCCTAACCCTAACCCTAACCCTTCCGAAAGTCGGAGAAGCTCAAGGATGGTACTGATCGATGCGCGCTACCCCATTTAGTGGGGGTAGAGCCTACTTGCAAGTCTCTCCGACCTTCACAAAAAAAGTTCTTCAAGAATATCTCTTTCTCCTATGTGCTTTCATCCCTAACCCTAACCCTAACCCTTCCGAAAGTCGGAGAAGCTCAAGGATGGTACTGATCGATGCGCGCAACCCCATTTAGTGGGGGTAGAGCCTACTTGCAAGTCTCTCCGACCTTCACAAAAAAAGTTATTCAAGAATATCTCCTCAGATTTTGGGGGAATTTCGTCGGTCAACCTCTTCCGAAGGTCGTACAAGCTCGGGGATGGTACCAATCGATCTGCAGGACCCAAATTAGTCCAGATGCAACCACTTTCCAAGTCTCTCCGACCTTCACAAAAAAAGTTATTCAAGAATATCTCTTTCTCCTATGTGCTTTCATCCCTAACCCTAACCCTAACCCTTCCGAAAGTCGGAGAAGCTCAAGGATGGTACTGATCGATGCGCGCAACCCCATTTAGTGGGGGTAGAGCCTACTTGCAAGTCTCTCCGACCTTCACAAAAAAAGTTATTCAAGAATATCTCCTCAGATTTGGGGGAATTTCGTCGGTCGACCTCTTCCGAAGGTCGTACAAGCTCGGGGATGGTACCAATCGATCCGCAGGACCCAAATTAGTCCAGATGCAACCACTTTCCAAGTCTCTCCGACCTTCACAAAAAAAGTTATTCAAGAATATCTCTTTCTCCTATGTGCTTTCATCCCTAACCCTAACCCTAACCCTTCCGAAAGTCGGAGAAGCTCAAGGATGGTACCGATCGATGCGCGCTACCCCATTTAGTGGGGGTAGAGCCTACTTGCAAGTCTCTCCGACCTTCACAAAAAAAGTTATTCAAGAATATCTCTTTCTCCTATGTGCTTTCATCCCTAACCCTAACCCTAACCCTTCCGAAAGTCGGAGAAGCTCAAGGATGGTACCGATCGATGCGCGCTACCCCATTTAGTGGGGGTAGAGCCTACTTGCAAGTCTCTCCGACCTTCACAAAAAAAGTTATTCAAGAATATCTCTTTCTCCTATGTGCTTTCATCCCTAACCCTAACCCTAACCCTTCCGAAAGTCGGAGAAGCTCAAGGATGGTACCGATCGATGCGCGTTACCCCATTTAGTGGGGGTAGAGCCTACTTGCAAGTCTCTCCGACCTTCACAAAAAAAGTTATTCAAGAATATCTCTTTCTCCTATGTGCTTTCATCCCTAACCCTAACCCTAACCCTTCCGAAAGTCGGAGAAGCTCAAGGATGGTACTGATCGATGCGCGCAACCCCATTTAGTGGGGGTAGAGCCTACTTGCAAGTCTCTCCGACCTTCACAAAAAAAGTTATTCAAGAATATCTCCTCAGATTTGGGGGAATTTCGTCGGTCGACCTCTTCCGAAGGTCGTACAAGCTCGGGGATGGTACCAATCGATCCGCAGGACCCAAATTAGTCCAGATGCAACCACTTTCCAAGTCTCTCCGACCTTCACAAAAAAAGTTATTCAAGAATATCTCTTTCTCCTATGTGCTTTCATCCCTAACCCTAACCCTAACCCTTCCGAAAGTCGGAGAAGCTCAAGGATGGTACCGATCGATGCGCGCTACCCCATTTAGTGGGGGTAGAGCCTACTTGCAAGTCTCTCCGACCTTCACAAAAAAAGTTATTCAAGAATATCTCTTTCTCCTATGTGCTTTCATCCCTAACCCTAACCCTAACCCTTCCGAAAGTCGGAGAAGCACAAGGATGGTACCGATCGATGCGCGCTACCCCATTTAGTGGGGGTAGAGCCTACTTGCAAGTCTCTCCGACCTTCACAAAAAAAGTTATTCAAGAATATCTCCTCAGATTTGGGGGAATTTCGTCGGTCGACCTCTTCCGAAGGTCGTACAAGCTCGGGGATGGTACCAATCGATCCGCAGGACCCAAATTAGTCCAGATGCAACCACTTTCCAAGTCTCTCCGACCTTCACAAAAAAAGTTATTCAAGAATATCTCTTTCTCCTATGTGCTTTCATCCCTAACCCTAACCCTAACCCTTCCGAAAGTCGGAGAAGCTCAAGGATGGTACCGATCGATGCGCGCTACCCCATTTAGTGGGGGTAGAGCCTACTTGCAAGTCTCTCCGACCTTCACAAAAAAAGTTATTCAAGAATATCTCTTTCTCCTATGTGCTTTCATCCCTAACCCTAACCCTAACCCTTCCGAAAGTCGGAGAAGCTCAAGGATGGTACCGATCGATGCGCGCTACCCCATTTAGTGGGGGTAGAGCCTACTTGCAAGTCTCTCCGACCTTCACAAAAAAAGTTATTCAAGAATATCTCTTTCTCCTATGTGCTTTCATCCCTAACCCTAACCCTAACCCTTCCGAAAGTCGGAGAAGCTCAAGGATGGTACCGATCGATGCGCGCTACCCCATTTAGTGGGGGTAGAGCCTACTTGCAAGTCTCTCCGACCTTCACAAAAAAAGTTATTCAAGAATATCTCTTTCTCCTATGTGCTTTCATCCCTAACCCTAACCCTTCCGAAAGTCGGAGAAGCTCAAGGATGGTACCGATCGATGCGCGCTACCCCATTTAGTGGGGGTAGAGCCTACTTGCAAGTCTCTCCGACCTTCACAAAAAAAGTTATTCAAGAATATCTCTTTCTCCTATGTGCTTTCATCCCTAACCCTAACCCTAACCCTTCCGAAAGTCGGAGAAGCTCAAGGATGGTACCGATCGATGCGCGCTACCCCATTTAGTGGGGGTAGAGCCTACTTGCAAGTCTCTCCGACCTTCACAAAAAAAGTTATTCAAGAATATCTCTTTCTCCTATGTGCTTTCATCCCTAACCCTAACCCTAACCCTTCCGAAAGTCGGAGAAGCTCAAGGATGGTACTGATCGATGCGCGCAACCCCATTTAGTGGGGGTAGAGCCTACTTGCAAGTCTCTCCAACCTTCACAAAAAAAGTTATTCAAGAATATCTCCTCAGATTTTGGGGGAATTTCGTCGGTCGACCTCTTCCGAAGGTCGTACAAGCTCGGGGATGGTACCAATCGATCTGCAGGACCCAAATTAGTCCAGATGCAACCACTTTCCAAGTCTCTCCGACCTTCACAAAAAAAGTTATTCAAGAATATCTCTTTCTCCTATGTGCTTTCATCCCTAACCCTAACCCTAACCCTTCCGAAAGTCGGAGAAGCTCAAGGATGGTACCGATCGATGCGCGCTACCCCATTTAGTGGGGGTAGAGCCTACTTGCAAGTCTCTCCGACCTTCACAAAAAAAGTTATTCAAGAATATCTCTTTCTCCTATGTGCTTTCATCCCTAACCCTAACCCTAACCCTTCCGAAAGTCGGAGAAGCTCAAGGATGGTACTGATCGATGCGCGCAACCCCATTTAGTGGGGGTAGAGCCTACTTGCAAGTCTCTCCGACCTTCACAAAAAAAGTTATTCAAGAATATCTCCTCAGATTTTGGGGGAATTTCGTCGGTCGACCTCTTCCGAAGGTCGTACAAGCTCGGGGATGGTACCAATCGATCTGCAGGACCCAAATTAGTCCAGATGCAACCACTTTCCAAGTCTCTCCGACCTTCACAAAAAAAGTTATTCAAGAATATCTCTTTCTCCTATGTGCTTTCATCCCTAACCCTAACCCTAACCCTTCCGAAAGTCGGAGAAGCTCAAGGATGGTACCGATCGATGCGCGCTACCCCATTTAGTGGGGGTAGAGCCTACTTGCAAGTCTCTCCGACCTTCACAAAAAAAGTTATTCAAGAATATCTCTTTCTCCTATGTGCTTTCATCCCTAACCCTAACCCTAACCCTTCCAAAAGTCGGAGAAGCTCAAGGATGGTACCGATCGATGTGCGCAACCCCATTTAGTGGGGGTAGAGCCTACTTGCAAGTCTCTCCGACCTTCACAAAAAAAGTTATTCAAGAATATCTCCTCAGATTTGGGGGAATTTCGTCGGTCGACCTCTTCCGAAGGTCGTACAAGCTCGGGGATGGTACCAATCGATCTGCAGGACCCAAATTAGTCCAGATGCAACCACTTTCCAAGTCTCTCCGACCTTCACAAAAAAAGTTATTCAAGAATATCTCTTTCTCCTATGTGCTTTCATCCCTAACCCTAACCCTAACCCTTCCGAAAGTCGGAGAAGCTCAAGGATGGTACCGATCGATGCGCGCTACCCCATTTAGTGGGGGTAGAGCCTACTTGCAAGTCTCTCCGACCTTCACAAAAAAAGTTATTCAAGAATATCTCTTTCTCCTATGTGCTTTCATCCCTAACCCTAACCCTAACCCTTCCGAAAGTCGGAGAAGCTCAAGGATGGTACCGATCGATGCGCGCTACCCCATTTAGTGGGGGTAGAGCCTACTTGCAAGTCTCTCCGACCTTCACAAAAAAAGTTATTCAAGAATATCTCTTTCTCCTATGTGCTTTCATCCCTAACCCTAACCCTAACCCTTCCGAAAGTCGTAGAAGCTCAAGGATGGTACCGATCGATGCGCGCTACCCCATTTAGTGGGGGTAGAGCCTACTTGCAAGTCTCTCCGACCTTCACAAAAAAAGTTATTCAAGAATATCTCTTTCTCCTATGTGCTTTCATCCCTAACCCTAACCCTAACCCTTCCGAAAGTCGAAGAAGCTCAAGGATGGTACTGATCGATGCGCGCAACCCCATTTAGTGGGGGTAGAGCCTACTTGCAAGTCTCTCCGACCTTCACAAAAAAAGTTATTCAAGAATATCTCCTCAGATTTGGGGGAATTTCGTCGGTCGACCTTTTCCGAAGGTCGTACAAGCTCGGGGATGGTACCAATCGATCCGCAGGACCCAAATTAGTCCAGATGCAACCACTTTCCAAGTCTCTCCGACCTTCACAAAAAAAGTTATTCAAGAATATCTCTTTCTCCTATGTGCTTTCATCCCTAACCCTAACCCTAACCCTTCCGAAAGTCGGAGAAGCTCAAGGATGGTACTGATCGATGCGCGCTACCCCATTTAGTGGGGGTAGAGCCTACTTGCAAGTCTCTCCGACCTTCACAAAAAAAGTTATTCAAGAATATCTCCTCAGATTTGGGGGAATTTCGTCGGTCGACCTCTTCCGAAGGTCGTACAAGCTCGGGGATGGTACCAATCGATCCGCAGGACCCAAATTAGTCCAGATGCAACCACTTTCCAAGTCTCTCCGACCTTCACAAAAAAAGTTATTCAAGAATATCTCTTTCTCCTATGTGCTTTCATCCCTAACCCTAACCCTAACCCTTCCGAAAGTCGGAGAAGCTCAAGGATGGTACCGATCGATGCGCGCTACCCCATTTAGTGGGGGTAGAGCCTACTTGCAAGTCTCTCCGACCTTCAAAAAAAAAGTTATTCAAGAATATCTCTTTCTCCTATGTGCTTTCATCCCTAACCCTAACCCTAACCCTTCCGAAAGTCGGAGAAGCTCAAGGATGGTACTGATCGATGCGCGCAACTCCATTTAGTGGGGGTAGAGCCTACTTGCAAGTCTCTCCGACCTTCACAAAAAAAGTTATTCAAGAATATCTCCTCAGATTTGGGGGAATTTCGTTGGTCGACCTTTTCCGAAGGTCGTACAAGCTCGGGGATGGTACCAATCGATCCGCAGGACCCAAATTAGTCCAGATGCAACCACTTTCCAAGTCTCTCCGACCTTCACAAAAAAAGTTATTCAAGAATATCTCTTTCTCCTATGTGCTTTCATCCCTAACCCTAACCCTAACCCTTCCGAAAGTCGGAGAAGCTCAAGGATGGTACTGATCGATGCGCGCTACCCCATTTAGTGGGGGTAGAGCCTACTTGCAAGTCTCTCCGACCTTCACAAAAAAAGTTATTCAAGAATATCTCCTCAGATTTGGGGGAATTTCGTCGGTCGACCTCTTCCGAAGGTCGTACAAGCTCGGGGATGGTACCAATCGATCCGCAGGACCCAAATTAGTCCAGATGCAACCACTTTCCAAGTCTCTCCGACCTTCACAAAAAAAGTTATTCAAGAATATCTCTTTCTCCTATGTGCTTTCATCCCTAACCCTAACCCTAACCCTTCCGAAAGTCGGAGAAGCTCAAGGATGGTACCGATCGATGCGCGCTACCCCATTTAGTGGGGGTAGAGCCTACTTGCAAGTCTCTCCGACCTTCACAAAAAAAGTTATTCAAGAATATCTCTTTCTCCTATGTGCTTTCATCCCTAACCCTAACCCTAACCCTTCCGAAAGTCGGAGAAGCTCAAGGATGGTACTGATCGATGCGCGCAACCCCATTTAGTGGGGGTAGAGCCTACTTGCAAGTCTCTCCGACCTTCACAAAAAAAGTTATTCAAGAATATCTCCTCAGATTTGGGGGAATTTCGTCGGTCGACCTCTTCCGAAGGTCGTACAAGCTCGGGGATGGTACCAATCGATCCGCAGGACCCAAATTAGTCCAGATGCAACCACTTTCCAAGTCTCTCCGACCTTCACAAAAAAAGTTATTCAAGAATATCTCTTTCTCCTATGTGCTTTCATCCCTAACCCTAACCCTAACCCTTCCGAAAGTCGGAGAAGCTCAAGGATGGTACTGATCGATGCGCGCTACCCCATTTAGTGGGGGTAGAGCCTACTTGCAAGTCTCTCCGACCTTCACAAAAAAAGTTATTCAAGAATATCTCTTTCTCCTATGTGCTTTCATCCCTAACCCTAACCCTAACCCTTCCGAAAGTCGGAGAAGCTCAAGGATGGTACCGATCGATGCGCGCTACCCCATTTAGTGGGGGTAGAGCCTATTTGCAAGTCTCTCCGACCTTCACAAAAAAAGTTATTCAAGAATATCTCTTTCTCCTATGTGCTTTCATCCCTAACCCTAACCCTAACCCTTCCGAAAGTCGGAGAAGCTCAAGGATGGTACCGATCGATGCGCGCTACCCCATTTAGTGGGGGTAGAGCCTACTTGCAAGTCTCTCCGACCTTCACAAAAAAAGTTATTCAAGAATATCTCTTTCTCCTATGTGCTTTCATCCCTAACCCTAACCCTAACCCTTCCGAAAGTCGGAGAAGCTCAAGGATGGTACCGATCGATGCGCGCTACCCCATTTAGTGGGGGTAGAGCCTACTTGCAAGTCTCTCCGACCTTCACAAAAAAAGTTATTCAAGAATATCTCTTTCTCCTATGTGCTTTCATCCCTAACCCTAACCCTAACCCTTCCGAAAGTCGGAGAAGCTCAAGGATGGTACCGATCGATGCGCGCTACCCCATTTAGTGGGGGTAGAGCCTACTTGCAAGTCTCTCCGACCTTCACAAAAAAAGTTATTCAAGAATATCTCTTTCTCCTATGTGCTTTCATCCCTAACCCTAACCCTAACCCTTCCGAAAGTCGAAGAAGCTCAAGGATGGTACTGATCGATGTGCGCAACCCCATTTAGTGGGGGTAGAGCCTACTTGCAAGTCTCTCCGACCTTCACAAAAAAAGTTATTCAAGAATATCTCCTCAGATTTGGGCGAATTTCGTCGGTCGACCTCTTCCGAAGGTCGTACAAGCTCGGGGATGGTACCAATCGATCCGCAGGACCCAAATTAGTCCAGATGCAACCACTTTCCAAGTCTCTCCGACCTTCACAAAAAAAGTTATTCAAGAATATCTCTTTCTCCTATGTGCTTTCATCCCTAACCCTAACCCTAACCCTTCCGAAAGTCGGAGAAGCTCAAAGATGGTACCGATCGATGCGCGCTACCCCATTTAGTGGGGGTAGAGCCTACTTGCAAGTCTCTCCGACCTTCACAAAAAAAGTTATTCAAGAATATCTCTTTCTCCTATGTGCTTTCATCCCTAACCCTAACCCTAACCCTTCCGAAAGTCGGAGAAGCTCAAGGATGGTACCGATCGATGCGCGCTACCCCATTTAGTGGGGGTAGAGCCTATTTGCAAGTCTCTCCGACCTTCACAAAAAAAGTTATTCAAGAATATCTCTTTCTCCTATGTGCTTTCATCCCTAACCCTAACCCTAACCCTTCCGAAAGTCGGAGAAGCTCAAGGATGGTACCGATCGATGCGCGCTACCCCATTTAGTGGGGGTAGAGCCTACTTGCAAGTCTCTCCGACCTTCACAAAAAAAGTTATTCAAGAATATCTCTTTCTCCTATGTGCTTTCATCCCTAACCCTAACCCTAACCCTTCCGAAAGTCGGAGAAGCTCAAGGATGGTACTGATCGATGCGCGCAACCCCATTTAGTGGGGGTAGAGCCTACTTGCAAGTCTCTCCGACCTTCACAAAAAAAGTTATTCAAGAATATCTCCTCAGATTTGGGGGAATTTCGTCGGTCGACCTCTTCCGAAGGTCGTACAAGCTCGGGGATGGTACCAATCGATCCGCAGGACCCAAATTAGTCCAGATGCAACCACTTTCCAAGTCTCTCCGACCTTCACAAAAAAAGTTATTCAAGAATATCTCTTTCTCCTATGTGCTTTCATCCCTAACCCTAACCCTAACCCTTCCGAAAGTCGGAGAAGCTCAAGGATGGTACCGATCGATGCGCGCTACCCCATTTAGTGGGGGTAGAGCCTACTTGCAAGTCTCTCCGACCTTCACAAAAAAAGTTATTCAAGAATATCTCTTTCTCCTATGTGCTTTCATCCCTAACCCTAACCCTAACCCTTCCGAAAGTCGGAGAAGCTCAAGGATGGTACCGATCGATGCGCGCAACCCCATTTAGTGGGGGTAGAGCCTACTTGCAAGTCTCTCCGACCTTCACAAAAAAGGTTATTCAAGAATATCTCCTCAGATTTGGGGGAATTTCGTCGGTCGACCTCTTCCGAAGGTCGTACAAGCTCGGGGATGGTACCAATCGATCTGCAGGACCCAAATTAGTCCAGATGCAACCACTTTCCAAGTCTCTCCGACCTTCACAAAAAAAGTTATTCAAGAATATCTCTTTCTCCTATGTGCTTTCATCCCTAACCCTAACCCTAACCCTTCCGAAAGTCGGAGAAGCTCAAGGATGGTACCGATCGATGCGCGCTACCCCATTTAGTGGGGGTAGAGCCTACTTGCAAGTCTCTCCGACCTTCACAAAAAAAGTTATTCAAGAATATCTCCTCAGATTTGGGGGAATTTCGTCGGTCGACCTCTTCCGAAGGTCGTACAAGCTCGGGGATGGTACCAATCGATCCGCAGGACCCAAATTAGTCCAGATGCAACCACTTTCCAAGTCTCTCCGACCTTCACAAAAAAAGTTATTCAAGAATATCTCTTTCTCCTATGTGCTTTCATCCCTAACCCTAACCCTAACCCTTGCGAAAGTCGGAGAAGCTCAAGGATGGTACCGATCGATGCGCGTTACCCCATTTAGTGGGGGTAGAGCCTACTTGCAAGTCTCTCCGACCTTCACAAAAAAAGTTATTCAAGAATATCTCTTTCTCCTATGTGCTTTCATCCCTAACCCTAACCCTAACCCTTCCGAAAGTCGGAGAAGCTCAAGGATGGTACCGATCGATGCGCGCTACCCCATTTAGTGGGGGTAGAGCCTACTTGCAAGTCTCTCCGACCTTCACAAAAAAAGTTATTCAAGAATATCTCTTTCTCCTATGTGCTTTCATCCCTAACCCTAACCCTAACCCTTCCGAAAGTCGGAGAAGCTCAAGGATGGTACCGATCGATGCGCGCTACCCCATTTAGTGGGGGTAGAGCCTACTTGCAAGTCTCTCCGACCTTCACAAAAAAAGTTATTCAAGAATATCTCTTTCTCCTATGTGCTTTCATCCCTAACCCTAACCCTAACCCTTCCAAAAGTCGGAGAAGCTCAAGGATGGTACTGATCGATGCGCGCAACCCCATTTAGTGGGGGTAGAGCCTACTTGCAAGTCTCTCCGACCTTCACAAAAAAAGTTATTCAAGAATATCTCCTCAGATTTGGGGGAATTTCGTCGGTCGACCTCTTCCGAAGGTCGTACAAGCTCGGGGATGGTACCAATCGATCTGCAGGACCCAAATTAGTCCAGATGCAACCACTTTCCAAGTCTCTCCGACCTTCACAAAAAAAGTTATTCAAGAATATCTCTTTCTCCTATGTGCTTTCATCCCTAACCCTAACCCTAACCCTTCCGAAAGTCGGAGAAGCTCAAGGATGGTACCGATCGATGCGCGCTACCCCATTTAGTGGGGGTAGAGCCTACTTGCAAGTCTCTCCGACCTTCACAAAAAAAGTTATTCAAGAATATCTCTTTCTCCTATGTGCTTTCATCCCTAACCCTAACCCTAACCCTTCCGAAAGTCGGAGAAGCTCAAGGATGGTACCGATCGATGCGCGCTACCCCATTTAGTGGGGGTAGAGCCTACTTGCAAGTCTCTCCGACCTTCACAAAAAAAGTTATTCAAGAATATCTCCTCAGATTTGGGGGAATTTCGTCGGTCGACCTCTTCAGAAGGTCGTACAAGCTCGGGGATGGTACCAATCGATCCGCAGGACCCAAATTAGTCCAGATGCAACCACTTTCCAAGTCTCTCCGACCTTCACAAAAAAAGTTATTCAAGAATATCTCTTTCTCCTATGTGCTTTCATCCCTAACCCTAACCCTAACCCTTCCGAAAGTCGGAGAAGCTCAAGGATGGTACCGATCGATGCGCGCTACCCCATTTAGTGGGGGTAGAGCCTACTTGCAAGTCTCTCCGACCTTCACAAAAAAAGTTATTCAAGAATATCTCTTTCTCCTATGTGCTTTCATCCCTAACCCTAACCCTAACCCTTCCGAAAGTCGGAGAAGCTCAAGGATGGTACCGATCGATGCGCGCTACCCCATTTAGTGGGGGTAGAGCCTACTTGCAAGTCTCTCCGACCTTCACAAAAAAAGTTATTCAAGAATATCTCTTTCTCCTATGTGCTTTCATCCCTAACCCTAACCCTAACCCTTCCGAAAGTCGGAGAAGCTCAAGGATGGTACCGATCGATGCGCGCTACCCCATTTAGTGGGGGTAGAGCCTACTTGCAAGTCTCTCCGACCTTCACAAAAAAAGTTATTCAAGAATATCTCTTTCTCCTATGTGCTTTCATCCCTAACCCTAACCCTAACCCTTCCGAAAGTCGGAGAAGCTCAAGGATGGTACCGATCGATGCGCGCTACCCCATTTAGTGGGGGTAGAGCCTACTTGCAAGTCTCTCCGACCTTCACAAAAAAAGTTATTCAAGAATATCTCTTTCTCCTATGTGCTTTCATCCCTAACCCTAACCCTAACCCTTCCGAAAGTCGGAGAAGCTCAAGGATGGTACCGATCGATGCGCGCTACCCCATTTAGTGGGGGTAGAGCCTACTTGCAAGTCTCTCCGACCTTCACAAAAAAAGTTATTCAAGAATATCTCTTTCTCCTATGTGCTTTCATCCCTAACCCTAACCCTAACCCTTCCGAAAGTCGGAGAAGCTCAAGGATGGTACCGATCGATGCGCGCTACCCCATTTAGTGGGGGTAGAGCCTACTTGCAAGTCTCTCCGACCTTCACAAAAAAAGTTATTCAAGAATATCTCTTTCTCCTATGTGCTTTCATCCCTAACCCTAACCCTAACCCTTCCGAAAGTCGGAGAAGCTCAAGGATGGTACCGATCGATGCGCGCTACCCCATTTAGTGGGGGTAGAGCCTACTTGCAAGTCTCTCCGACCTTCACAAAAAAAGTTATTCAAGAATATCTCTTTCTCCTATGTGCTTTCATCCCTAACCCTAACCCTTCCAAAAGTCGGAGAAGCTCAAGGATGGTACTGATCGATGCGCGCAACCCCATTTAGTGGGGGTAGAGCCTACTTGCAAGTCTCTCCGACCTTCACAAAAAAAGTTATTCAAGAATATCTCCTCAGATTTGGGGGAATTTCGTCGGTCGACCTCTTCCGAAGGTCGTACAAGCTCGGGGATGGTACCAATCGATCTGCAGGACCCAAATTAGTCCAGATGCAACCACTTTCCAAGTCTCTCCGACCTTCACAAAAAAAGTTATTCAAGAATATCTCTTTCTCCTATGTGCTTTCATCCCTAACCCTAACCCTAACCCTTCCGAAAGTCGGAGAAGCTCAAGGATGGTACCGATCGATGCGCGCTACCCCATTTAGTGGGGGTAGAGCCTACTTGCAAGTCTCTCCGACCTTCACAAAAAAAGTTATTCAAGAATATCTCTTTCTCCTATGTGCTTTCATCCCTAACCCTAACCCTAACCCTTCCGAAAGTCGGAGAAGCTCAAGGATGGTACCGATCGATGCGCGCTACCCCATTTAGTGGGGGTAGAGCCTACTTGCAAGTCTCTCCGACCTTCACAAAAAAAGTTATTCAAGAATATCTCCTCAGATTTGGGGGAATTTCGTCGGTCGACCTCTTCAGAAGGTCGTACAAGCTCGGGGATGGTACCAATCGATCCGCAGGACCCAAATTAGTCCAGATGCAACCACTTTCCAAGTCTCTCCGACCTTCACAAAAAAAGTTATTCAAGAATATCTCTTTCTCCTATGTGCTTTCATCCCTAACCCTAACCCTAACCCTTCCGAAAGTCGGAGAAGCTCAAGGATGGTACCGATCGATGCGCGCTACCCCATTTAGTGGGGGTAGAGCCTACTTGCAAGTCTCTCCGACCTTCACAAAAAAAGTTATTCAAGAATATCTCTTTCTCCTATGTGCTTTCATCCCTAACCCTAACCCTAACCCTTCCGAAAGTCGGAGAAGCTCAAGGATGGTACCGATCGATGCGCGCTACCCCATTTAGTGGGGGTAGAGCCTACTTGCAAGTCTCTCCGACCTTCACAAAAAAAGTTATTCAAGAATATCTCTTTCTCCTATGTGCTTTCATCCCTAACCCTAACCCTAACCCTTCCGAAAGTCGGAGAAGCTCAAGGATGGTACCGATCGATGCGCGCTACCCCATTTAGTGGGGGTAGAGCCTACTTGCAAGTCTCTCCGACCTTCACAAAAAAAGTTATTCAAGAATATCTCTTTCTCCTATGTGCTTTCATCCCTAACCCTAACCCTAACCCTTCCGAAAGTCGGAGAAGCTCAAGGATGGTACCGATCGATGCGCGCTACCCCATTTAGTGGGGGTAGAGCCTACTTGCAAGTCTCTCCGACCTTCACAAAAAAAGTTATTCAAGAATATCTCTTTCTCCTATGTGCTTTCATCCCTAACCCTAACCCTAACCCTTCCGAAAGTCGGAGAAGCTCAAGGATGGTACCGATCGATGCGCGCTACCCCATTTAGTGGGGGTAGAGCCTACTTGCAAGTCTCTCCGACCTTCACAAAAAAAGTTATTCAAGAATATCTCTTTCTCCTATGTGCTTTCATCCCTAACCCTAACCCTAACCCTTCCGAAAGTCGGAGAAGCTCAAGGATGGTACCGATCGATGCGCGCTACCCCATTTAGTGGGGGTAGAGCCTACTTGCAAGTCTCTCCGACCTTCACAAAAAAAGTTATTCAAGAATATCTCTTTCTCCTATGTGCTTTCATCCCTAACCCTAACCCTAACCCTTCCAAAAGTCGGAGAAGCTCAAGGATGGTACCGATCGATGCGCGCTACCCCATTTAGTGGGGGTAGAGCCTACTTGCAAGTCTCTCCGACCTTCACAAAAAAAGTTATTCAAGAATATCTCTTTCTCCTATGTGCTTTCATCCCTAACCCTAACCCTAACCCTTCCGAAAGTCGGAGAAGCTCAAGGATGGTACCGATCGATGCGCGCTACCCCATTTAGTGGGGGTAGAGCCTATTTGCAAGTCTCTCCGACCTTCACAAAAAAAGTTATTCAAGAATATCTCTTTCTCCTATGTGCTTTCATCCCTAACCCTAACCCTAACCCTTCCGAAAGTCGGAGAAGCTCAAGGATGGTACCGATCGATGCGCGCTACCCCATTTAGTGGGGGTAGAGCCTACTTGCAAGTCTCTCCGACCTTCACAAAAAAAGTTATTCAAGAATATCTCTTTCTCCTATGTGCTTTCATCCCTAACCCTAACCCTAACCCTTCCGAAAGTCGGAGAAGCTCAAGGATGGTACTGATCGATGCGCGCAACCCCATTTAGTGGGGGTAGAGCCTACTTGCAAGTCTCTCCGACCTTCACAAAAAAAGTTATTCAAGAATATCTCCTCAGATTTGGGGGAATTTCGTCGGTCGACCTCTTCCGAAGGTCGTACAAGCTCGGGGATGGTACCAATCGATCCGCAGGACCCAAATTAGTCCAGATGCAACCACTTTCCAAGTCTCTCCGACCTTCACAAAAAAAGTTATTCAAGAATATCTCTTTCTCCTATGTGCTTTCATCCCTAACCCTAACCCTAACCCTTCCGAAAGTCGGAGAAGCTCAAGGATGGTACCGATCGATGCGCGCTACCCCATTTAGTGGGGGTAGAGCCTACTTGCAAGTCTCTCCGACCTTCACAAAAAAAGTTATTCAAGAATATCTCTTTCTCCTATGTGCTTTCATCCCTAACCCTAACCCTAACCCTTCCGAAAGTCGGAGAAGCTCAAGGATGGTACCGATCGATGCGCGCTACCCCATTTAGTGGGGGTAGAGCCTACTTGCAAGTCTCTCCGACCTTCACAAAAAAAGTTATTCAAGAATATCTCTTTCTCCTATGTGCTTTCATCCCTAACCCTAACCCTAACCCTTCCGAAAGTCGGAGAAGCTCAAGGATGGTACCGATCGATGCGCGCTACCCCATTTAGTGGGGGTAGAGCCTACTTGCAAGTCTCTCCGACCTTCACAAAAAAAGTTATTCAAGAATATCTCTTTCTCCTATGTGCTTTCATCCCTAACCCTAACCCTAACCCTTCCGAAAGTCGGAGAAGCTCAAGGATGGTACCGATCGATGCGCGCTACCCCATTTAGTGGGGGTAGAGCCTACTTGCAAGTCTCTCCGACCTTCACAAAAAAAGTTATTCAAGAATATCTCTTTCTCCTATGTGCTTTCATCCCTAACCCTAACCCTAACCCTTCCGAAAGTCGGAGAAGCTCAAGGATGGTACCGATCGATGCGCGCTACCCCATTTAGTGGGGGTAGAGCCTACTTGCAAGTCTCTCCGACCTTCACAAAAAAAGTTATTCAAGAATATCTCTTTCTCCTATGTGCTTTCATCCCTAACCCTAACCCTAACCCTTCCAAAAGTCGGAGAAGCTCAAGGATGGTACCGATCGATGCGCGCTACCCCATTTAGTGGGGGTAGAGCCTACTTGCAAGTCTCTCCGACCTTCACAAAAAAAGTTATTCAAGAATATCTCTTTCTCCTATGTGCTTTCATCCCTAACCCTAACCCTAACCCTTCCGAAAGTCGGAGAAGCTCAAGGATGGTACCGATCGATGCGCGCTACCCCATTTAGTGGGGGTAGAGCCTACTTGCAAGTCTCTCCGACCTTCACAAAAAAAGTTATTCAAGAATATCTCTTTCTCCTATGTGCTTTCATCCCTAACCCTAACCCTAACCCTTCCGAAAGTCGGAGAAGCTCAAGGATGGTACTGATCGATGCGCGCAACCCCATTTAGTGGGGGTAGAGCCTACTTGCAAGTCTCTCCGACCTTCACAAAAAAAGTTATTCAAGAATATCTCCTCAGATTTGGGGGAATTTCGTCGGTCGACCTCTTCCGAAGGTCGTACAAGCTCGGGGATGGTACCAATCGATCCGCAGGACCCAAATTAGTCCAGATGCAACCACTTTCCAAGTCTCTCCGACCTTCACAAAAAAAGTTATTCAAGAATATCTCTTTCTCCTATGTGCTTTCATCCCTAACCCTAACCCTAACCCTTCCGAAAGTCGGAGAAGCTCAAGGATGGTACCGATCGATGCGCGCTACCCCATTTAGTGGGGGTAGAGCCTACTTGCAAGTCTCTCCGACCTTCACAAAAAAAGTTATTCAAGAATATCTCTTTCTCCTATGTGCTTTCATCCCTAACCCTAACCCTAACCCTTCCGAAAGTCGGAGAAGCTCAAGGATGGTACCGATCGATGCGCGCTACCCCATTTAGTGGGGGTAGAGCCTATTTGCAAGTCTCTCCGACCTTCACAAAAAAAGTTATTCAAGAATATCTCTTTCTCCTATGTGCTTTCATCCCTAACCCTAACCCTAACCCTTCCGAAAGTCGGAGAAGCTCAAGGATGGTACCGATCGATGCGCGCTACCCCATTTAGTGGGGGTAGAGCCTACTTGCAAGTCTCTCCGACCTTCACAAAAAAAGTTATTCAAGAATATCTCTTTCTCCTATGTGCTTTCATCCCTAACCCTAACCCTAACCCTTCCGAAAGTCGGAGAAGCTCAAGGATGGTACTGATCGATGCGCGCAACCCCATTTAGTGGGGGTAGAGCCTACTTGCAAGTCTCTCCGACCTTCACAAAAAAAGTTATTCAAGAATATCTCCTCAGATTTGGGGGAATTTCGTCGGTCGACCTCTTCCGAAGGTCGTACAAGCTCGGGGATGGTACCAATCGATCCGCAGGACCCAAATTAGTCCAGATGCAACCACTTTCCAAGTCTCTCCGACCTTCACAAAAAAAGTTATTCAAGAATATCTCTTTCTCCTATGTGCTTTCATCCCTAACCCTAACCCTAACCCTTCCGAAAGTCGGAGAAGCTCAAGGATGGTACCGATCGATGCGCGCTACCCCATTTAGTGGGGGTAGAGCCTACTTGCAAGTCTCTCCGACCTTCACAAAAAAAGTTATTCAAGAATATCTCTTTCTCCTATGTGCTTTCATCCCTAACCCTAACCCTAACCCTTCCGAAAGTCGGAGAAGCTCAAGGATGGTACCGATCGATGCGCGCAACCCCATTTAGTGGGGGTAGAGCCTACTTGCAAGTCTCTCCGACCTTCACAAAAAAGGTTATTCAAGAATATCTCCTCAGATTTGGGGGAATTTCGTCGGTCGACCTCTTCCGAAGGTCGTACAAGCTCGGGGATGGTACCAATCGATCCGCAGGACCCAAATTAGTCCAGATGCAACCACTTTCCAAGTCTCTCCGACCTTCACAAAAAAAGTTATTCAAGAATATCTCTTTCTCCTATGTGCTTTCATCCCTAACCCTAACCCTAACCCTTCCGAAAGTCGGAGAAGCTCAAGGATGGTACCGATCGATGCGCGCTACCCCATTTAGTGGGGGTAGAGCCTACTTGCAAGTCTCTCCGACCTTCACAAAAAAAGTTATTCAAGAATATCTCCTCAGATTTGGGGGAATTTCGTCGGTCGACCTCTTCCGAAGGTCGTACAAGCTCGGGGATGGTACCAATCGATCCGCAGGACCCAAATTAGTCCAGATGCAACCACTTTCCAAGTCTCTCCGACCTTCACAAAAAAAGTTATTCAAGAATATCTCTTTCTCCTATGTGCTTTCATCCCTAACCCTAACCCTAACCCTTCCGAAAGTCGGAGAAGCTCAAGGATGGTACCGATCGATGCGCGCTACCCCATTTAGTGGGGGTAGAGCCTACTTGCAAGTCTCTCCGACCTTCACAAAAAAAGTTATTCAAGAATATCTCTTTCTCCTATGTGCTTTCATCCCTAACCCTAACCCTAACCCTTCAGAAAGTCGGAGAAGCTCAAGGATGGTACCGATCGATGCGCGCTACCCCATTTAGTGGGGGTAGAGCCTACTTGCAAGTCTCTCCGACCTTCACAAAAAAAGTTATTCAAGAATATCTCTTTCTCCTATGTGCTTTCATCCCTAACCCTAACCCTAACCCTTCCGAAAGTCGGAGAAGCTCAAGGATGGTACCGATCGATGCGCGCTACCCCATTTAGTGGGGGTAGAGCCTACTTGCAAGTCTCTCCGACCTTCACAAAAAAAGTTATTCAAGAATATCTCTTTCTCCTATGTGCTTTCATCCCTAACCCTAACCCTAACCCTTCCAAAAGTCGGAGAAGCTCAAGGATGGTACTGATCGATGCGCGCAACCCCATTTAGTGGGGGTAGAGCCTACTTGCAAGTCTCTCCGACCTTCACAAAAAAAGTTATTCAAGAATATCTCCTCAGATTTGGGGGAATTTCGTCGGTCGACCTCTCCCGAAGGTCGTACAAGCTCGGAGATGGTACCAATCGATCTGCAGGACCCAAATTAGTCCAGATGCAACCACTTTCCAAGTCTCTCCGACCTTCACAAAAAAAGTTATTCAAGAATATCTCTTTCTCCTATGTGCTTTCATCCCTAACCCTAACCCTAACCCTTCCGAAAGTCGGAGAAGCTCAAGAATGGTACTGATCGATGCGCGCAACCCCATTTAGTGGGGGTAGAGCCTACTTGCAAGTCTCTCCGACCTTCACAAAAAAAGTTATTCAAGAATATCTCCTCAGATTTGGGGGAATTTCGTCGGTCGACCTCTTCCGAAGGTCGTACAAGCTCGGGGATGGTACCAATCGATCTGCAGGACCCAAATTAGTCCAGATGCAACCACTTTCCAAGTCTCTCCGACCTTCACAAAAAAAGTTATTCAAGAATATCTCTTTCTCCTATGTGCTTTCATCCCTAACCCTAACCCTAACCCTTCCGAAAGTCGGAGAAGCTCAAGGATGGTACCGATCGATGCGCGCTACCCCATTTAGTGGGGGTAGAGCCTACTTGCAAGTCTCTCCGACCTTCACAAAAAAAGTTATTCAAGAATATCTCTTTCTCCTATGTGCTTTCATCCCTAACCCTAACCCTAACCCTTCCGAAAGTCGGAGAAGCTCAAGGATGGTACCGATCGATGCGCGCTACCCCATTTAGTGGGGGTAGAGCCTACTTGCAAGTCTCTCCGACCTTCACAAAAAAAGTTATTCAAGAATATCTCCTCAGATTTGGGGGAATTTCGTCGGTCGACCTCTTCCAAAGGTCGTACAAGCTCGGGGATGGTACCAATCGATCCGCAGGACCCAAATTAGTCCAGATGCAACCACTTTCCAAGTCTCTCCGACCTTCACAAAAAAAGTTATTCAAGAATATCTCTTTCTCCTATGTGCTTTCATCCCTAACCCTAACCCTAACCCTTCCGAAAGTCGGAGAAGCTCAAGGATGGTACCGATCGATGCGCGCTACCCCATTTAGTGGGGGTAGAGCCTACTTGCAAGTCTCTCCGACCTTCACAAAAAAAGTTATTCAAGAATATCTCTTTCTCCTATGTGCTTTCATCCCTAACCCTAACCCTAACCCTTCCGAAAGTCGGAGAAGCTCAAGGATGGTACCGATCGATGCGCGCTACCCCATTTAGTGGGGGTAGAGCCTACTTGCAAGTCTCTCCGACCTTCACAAAAAAAGTTATTCAAGAATATCTCTTTCTCCTATGTGCTTTCATCCCTAACCCTAACCCTAACCCTTCCGAAAGTCGGAGAAGCTCAAGGATGGTACCGATCGATGCGCGCTACCCCATTTAGTGGGGGTAGAGCCTACTTGCAAGTCTCTCCGACCTTCACAAAAAAAGTTATTCAAGAATATCTCTTTCTCCTATGTGCTTTCATCCCTAACCCTAACCCTAACCCTTCCAAAAGTCGGAGAAGCTCAAGGATGGTACTGATCGATGCGCGCAACCCCATTTAGTGGGGGTAGAGCCTACTTGCAAGTCTCTCCGACCTTCACAAAAAAAGTTATTCAAGAATATCTCCTCAGATTTGGGGGAATTTCGTCGGTCGACCTCTTCCGAAGGTCGTACAAGCTCGGGGATGGTACCAATCGATCTGCAGGACCCAAATTAGTCCAGATGCAACCACTTTCCAAGTCTCTCCGACCTTCACAAAAAAAGTTATTCAAGAATATCTCTTTCTCCTATGTGCTTTCATCCCTAACCCTAACCCTAACCCTTCCGAAAGTCGGAGAAGCTCAAGGATGGTACCGATCGATGCGCGCTACCAGCCTACTTGCAAGTCTCTCCGACCTTCACAAAAAAAGTTATTCAAGAATATCTCTTTCTCCTATGTGCTTTCATCCCTAACCCTAACCCTAACCCTTCCGAAAGTCGGAGAAGCTCAAGGATGGTACCGATCGATGCGCGCTACCCCATTTAGTGGGGGTAGAGCCTACTTGCAAGTCTCTCCGACCTTCACAAAAAAAGTTATTCAAGAATATCTCCTCAGATTTGGGGGAATTTCGTTGGTCGACCTCTTCCGAAGGTCGTACAAGCTCGGGGATGGTACCAATCGATCCGCAGGACCCAAATTAGTCCAGATGCAACCACTTTCCAAGTCTCTCCGACCTTCACAAAAAAAGTTATTCAAGAATATCTCTTTCTCCTATGTGCTTTCATCCCTAACCCTAACCCTAACCCTTCCGAAAGTCGGAGAAGCTCAAGGATGGTACCGATCGATGCGCGCTACCCCATTTAGTGGGGGTAGAGCCTACTTGCAAGTCTCTCCGACCTTCACAAAAAAAGTTATTCAAGAATATCTCTTTCTCCTATGT